>NW_024424341.1:23418555-23610013 GCF_017311325.1 Ursus maritimus
GAGGGTTGACAGGTGGGGAGAACTCCGCCTGACGGGTGGGAGGGATGAGAGCTCCACGTGGACAGCTGGACCAGGGCCAAGCTGAGGATGTGTGAGTTGGTGGGCGGAGAGATGCGAATTCAGAGCTCCAGCCTCGGGGCCTGGGTTTGATCTGATAGGCGAAGCTAGAACAATCGGAGCTTTCCCCCAGGAGCTTTGTGTAATCTCAGCCTCGCCAAGATTCGTGGGGGTGGGAGAGAGCTGAACCCAGGCGGTAGAAGATGGTAGAAGATGGACTGTGGCCACCCGGACAGAGGTCGGGGAGGCGGGGAGGTGGGGAGGAGGAAGCCGCATTGCGAGAAAGTAATAGGGGGTTTTCACAGCAGATAGGGTAAAGGTAGGCTGGTCTAGGGGACGTCCCGCAGAGACACTTTGTGACCTCAATGGGGTCTACTTAGGGGATGTAGGGAGGACACTCGTGTGAGCGGAGGCCTTGGACACGATGCCACCGGCTCCCTGCATCCCTTGCTGGCTCAGCCCGAACACCCGCAGCTCCTGACGCGCGCCCTGGTGGGGTTGGTAGGCTAGTCTCGCTCCCTGGCCCCGCCCTTCCCTTCCAGCCCCGCCCCTGGCCTCGGGTATTGCCCTCTCCCGGGACACTCTGGCTCCGCCCCCTGGTCACAGGCCCCAAGCCGCTCTCTGACCTCGCCCTCTGTCTTCAGGCTCTCCTTTGGCTCCTTAGTCCCGCCTTCCAGCCCCAAGTCCCGCTCTTGACTTTCCAGCCTTATCCTTGGCTCAAGGCCGGGCCTCCTGGCTTCAGGCCCCGGAAGTTCAACCCCCACCCCGCCGGGCTCCGTGCCGCGCTCCTTGGCCCTCTACCTTTTCAAGCCCATCCTGCTGCAAGGACCCTCTTCACTACCGTCACGTGTCGAGGCAACCCTTACTCCCCAGCGCTCCTCTGGACCAGCTCCCGTCATTTCTATGCACTTATTTTGCAAATCACTCAAACTGTTTCAGAGGAATCTGAAATTTAAGTCTCAGTCCCTCGGTCCACAAGCCAAAGATGTTGCAGAAGGGCTGGCAGGAGTGTTTCTTCACTTGGCAAACAACTGGCGCACTCTTGCTTAGGAATCCCCATAGAGAAGCTCCAGGGAGACCCAGGTTCTAGGCCTGGGTCTGCTATCCATCTGAGCCTCAGGTGCCCCCCTCCCTGTCACTCAGGAGGTCACTTCAGCATCTTGGGCAGCCGTGACCAGGGCCAAATGAGCGTGGGTACTTGATGTTGCCACATTAGGGTGGGAAGAAAGAAGCCACGGCCCCTAGGACCTGTGTTCCCCTAGGGGCCCTTTTTTCCATGTGGACACCCTAACTTGTTTCCTCTGAGTTAACCAACCACCTGGTAGGCATCCCCCCGCCACCCCCCATAGCCTGGGGAGTCCAACCTGCCAAGAGGTCAGAGGGGTCCTGCTGTTCTGGCCTGCAGGGGAGCTCCTGTCCCCTGTACCTGGGATGTCTGCCGCTTCACCCTCTGTAGGCTGGTGACCTGCATGCACCTCTATCCTTCACCCTCTTCGTGGGCTGGCCTAACCCTAGGCCACAGGCTGGCAAGCATCTAGAAGTGGACATGAAGGAGGCAGGCCTCTCCTGAGCCCACGAGACTCTCAGGCCCCACCACCCTGGAGTGGGGACGAGCTCACTCCTCATCTCTCAGAAGTTTCTCAAGGAGGCCCTTTGTCCTCAGACCTTCCCCAAACTGTTCCCCTCCAGCTACACAACCTCTCTCCCCCACCAAACTCTTCTAAAAAATTCTCTACACATTTTTTCAAGATAGAATTAAATGACAGGAACTATTTAGGGAAGGGGTTCCCGAGGGAAAATGGGATCTCTACAACCTTGAAATTACAGGACTTTTTTTTTCCTCAAAAGAAAAGAAAAACACGTCAGATCATTGATATTCTCAGCCAGACCTCGTTTTGAAATATGCGCTCCTCTGTCCTTTCACAAACTACAGGCTTTCTCCCTCTTTGAAAATAAGATCACATCAAGTCAGGGATTAGAAATGGGAAAAATTCAATCAGAGCCTCCCTCGGGCCTGCTACACATCTCCATACACTCATAGGCCAGCCGAATCAGCTCCCACTACAACCCAGCTCAGCAGCATCATTCAAAACGCACCGGTAGGAAATGGTGAAACAGAAGGACCTTTCATCCCCGAGTGAGCGAGGCCTGCAGGGCTGCTCTCCTAGCTCCGGAAGCTGGCGTGCCTGGGCCGAGTGGAGTCGGGGCCTCCTGCTTAAATAGGCAGTCAGGCAGGGCGGGCCTGTGGGGTGGGCATGGAAAGTGGGCTGTTTACCCAGCACAGCAAGGCAGTGTCTACGGATCCAGCAGTGGTCCTGAGTGCGCGCCTGCCTGCTTGTCCACCAGGAGCCTCAAGCCCGCAGGCTGCGAGACCGCAGACCAGCACCTGGGGTGACCTCTGATGGACGTGCCGCTCTGAGTGAGACCATGTCCCTGGATGCTTGGTCCAGGTTCCTGGATGCCTCTACCTCCCCTGAGACACAGCCCAGTCAGCAGAACCAGCTGTAGAGCTGGATGGACCTGCTCCCTAGATCAGTAAGTAGTGGCCTCAGGCAGGGCATCTCTCCAAGCCTCAGTTTCTACTTTCTTTCTACAGTTTCTACTTTCTTTCTGACTTCATAGGTCCAGAAATAATGTGTGCAAAGCCCCTTGGGGTGAGGGTAAGATGCAGTTGCTGGCCTTGGGGAAAGGTCTTGACTAAACTCTGGTGAAGGAGTTACCCCTAAACCTCTAATACCAAGGCAAGGGAAGAGGCATGGCTGGACAGGCATACTCAGAGGCCTGTCTGTGCATTTGGTTGGGACCTTATTAGTGGCTTGCAGAAGTACCCCAGAGTCACTGCTAGGGATGGCTGGTGAGAGGAGCTGCCCCTCCACCAAATTCATATTTGTTACAGCCCTAACCCCCAATGCGGCTGTATTTAAGATGAGGAAGTAATTAAGGTTAAATGAGGTCATAAGGGTGAGACTGTGATCCAATCGGATTGGTGTCCTTATAAAAAAGACATCCGAGGCTCCCATGGCCTCACACATGCATCAAGGAAAGGTCATGTGAGGACTGCAAAGCCGGAAAGAGAGCTCTCACCAGAGACCTGATCAGCCTGAACCTTGATCTTGGGCTTCTAGCCTCCAGAAGGGGAAAAAGTGCGTTTCTGCTGTTGAAGCCACCCAGTTTGATCTTTTGTTATGGCAGGCCCAGCAGACTAACACAGTGGGTGGGATTGAGCATGGGGGGCGTGGAAAAGGACCTCCAGTTCAGTCAACTGAATGGGTGCTGAAGTCGCTCTCTGGCCAAGGGTGGGGTGGGTCATAGGAGGGTTGTGGTGTTGAGGGACATTTGCATGGATGTGTCCAGGTGGCAGTGGGATAGTCAGACCCACAACTCAGCAGAGAAATCTCAGCTGGAGCAGGAGTTGGCAATTATCAGAGTGTAGGTTAAATCTTAGGAGTGGCTAAATTTTGTCAGATCACTTCCTCTTTCTTTTTCAACTGGTCCATTCTAATTCCAGTGTCTTGTTATATCAGATTTTGTCTTTCATATTTTTGTAAAAAGTCAGACATTCCCTCTCTCTTTTTAAGTATAATTGTGCACAACTCCCCCCCTACTTTTTAATGAGTCTGTTTTCTTCTACTTACACAGAATGGGTCTTACGTAGGAGCACGACTGCCATGTGGTTAGGGCACTCGTGTGTGGTTTGAACGGCACGTTTCTTCCTGAGATTCATCTTGTCTTCGCTATTTGTGATGTCAGTCCTCTTGTCATTCTTACCCAATTTCAGAAGAACATATCTCCTTTCAGCTTGCTGGATCACTTATTCCAAATTGTAACTGGCAAATGCTGATTTCTTTCTCTCAGAGTTAAACTTGAAAGTCACAGTGTGTATTCTTTATTTCTAGGCTGAGCTGTTTTTTCATCTTTGGAAACTTTTCTTATATTGTTTCTTTTCTGACGTTTCCCTCATCGTGTGCCTCACCCCGTTTATCTTTCTCTCACCTACTGTAGGGCTGTGACACCATTTCTCATTTCCAAGTGTGTTATTTGTACCTCTGATTGTTTTCTTTGCCTGCATTTCTGGTTTGATGTCTTACTTAGCCTCAATATCACTGCTTTCTTTGCTCTGTTGTTTCAGTTATCCCGACTTCTACTTCTGGACGTGTTTCAATTCGTTTATAGTTTCCACCATGGAATTACAGCTTTTTTTGGCGGGGGGGAGGGTTTCCTGATCTGTTCCTGTTAGCATTGTTTTTCGGCACATTTCTTTCACAGAAGTTATTACCCAGTTCGTCTTATTTGTTCCTGGGGCCTTTCAGATTCCATCATTTAAAAAACAAACCAGTTAACACGTCTTGAGGGCCCACTGTGTGCAGACACTGTGTTCTGTGTTTGGCACTTGTAGGAGCCCGCTTCTCCCGTAGGTTTGGTACAGCAGAATTCTGCACTGAGAGCTGCTTTGAGGGAGGTTCTGTTTAACTAAGATTTATCCCATCTTGTTCCAAAAAAGTCTTAAACGGTGTTCTACGTACAATATAATAAGACTTCTTCTTCTTCTTCTTTTTTTTAAAGCAGTAAGGGAATTAGAGCTTAGGGAAAATAAAGGTGGAAAAAGCGAGTAGCAGCCAAGCAGAGATACAGAGATAGCGTGCAGGGGGTGAGGGTCTCTGTATTCTCACGGTGGCCTCAGTGGGCACAGAGACGTCATGTCTTATGACCAAGGCTTCTCCTTTTGATTTCTGTTGGTGGTGTTGAAATGACCCTTTGTTTTAAGTTCTTACTTGAAAGTCTGTAGCACAGAAGAGGCCCCCTTGGTGTGACTCACTCTGCAAGCCCCCTAGGTGGGGAACACTTACTTAAAAATTTTCTCCCCAATAGGGATGGAATTGGAAAGAGACAGAGAGAGGAGACACACGTGACAGCGTGGGCTGGCTGCATGTAAACAGTGGGGCAGCCGCCTCCTGCTTGTCTTTCAAAAGTTGGTATTGATTGAGCAACTAATCCGCTGTGTATTTCCTGTGCTCTGAATCAGATAGCTTCCCTGTTTTGGGGTGGCAAGTGTAATCTGGGAGTGGAAGGCTTCTCGGGGTCTCTCTGTTCCCACAGAACTCCAGAGTGGCCTCATTTCACACCTCTCAGGAAACAGTTTTCCGAGTGACAGATTGATTGGTGTATGGGTGGTTACCAAAAAAGAATCTATTTTATTAGCTATTTGTCTTGCAAAGTGGAATCGTTTTTAAAAACTTTATCAAAATGTCATCGTCCTGGGGTTGTGCCGCTGGCTTGGAGAGAAGATCTGCAGACTCCACAGGTGAAGAGCTGCTGTGTCTGGCTCTTTTCGAGTCCCTGGGTGATGAGCCTGGGATGTGCTGCCCAGCCTGAGGCTCTCTGGGGGGAGGGAGAGGGGGGAGGGCATGAGGGCAGCTGGGCACCAAAGGGGTGTTGCCAAATCTCATCCTGATGCCTGAAATGGCTTTTTTTTTTTTTTACATACCAAGAGAAAATGAGAATGTAGACATTCATACGCATGAGAGACCATGTACAGATAACTCTGCTTTTCCATTTGAGAAGGAAATAGAAAACATTCCACGACTCATTTTTTTTTAGATGAAAAACAAGGAACTGTATGAAACAATTAAAAAGTATTTGGTTTTCTATTGGTGGTAGTTAAAGAAGAGAGAAAGAGGGGGACTGAAAGCAGTGGAGGGAAGCCAGAGGGTGGAGTTCGGTCCCCAAGTTCCCCGGAAGCCTCAGTGGGCCCAGCCGTTGGTCAGTGGGCAGAGGCTCTACTCCTGGCCCTTCCCTCTACCCTCAACCTGCCCCATCCAGAGTCAAGGCCAGTCACTTCCAGCTATGCAATCTGTTTCCTGTCCCTGCTCCCCCTCTTCCCTCCCTCCTTGGGCCTCCTCACTTTTTGTCTGCCTGTGGGCTGTCCACCGTGCTCGGGTCCCCAGCAAGAGCTGCTCTGTGTTCACTCTGCCCTTTCCTCTGTCCAGCTCCTCCAGATCTCCCTCTGCAAAGAACAGATCCCTCTATCTCGCCTGGTTTGGGGACCTGTGGTGATGGGGCCCAGCCTTCCTCTGCCTCATTTCTACCTCTCCTTGCCTCCCACTGATTGGTTCTGACAGCCCCGACCTCTAGCTTTCATCTTTCCTGGAACACTCCATGTTCTTTCACGCCTGCATGCCTTTGTACACGCTGTCCCCAGTGTTCGGGACACCCCCCGTTGGTCCACCTGGCACCCATCCTCTACGGCTCAACTCTGCAGCTGCCAACCCCCATCCATCAATCGCACACCCACCGGGCATCAGACTGGTAGCCTAGAACCCCCTGAGCACTGAGCACAGTGTCCAGTCCCTGAAAGGCACTCAGGGAGCCGAGGTTGGATTAATACAGTGGTTTCTAGCCAGGCCAGAATGTCAGTCACCAAAACATTCAATTCACTCTGTATGTAGCAGGTGGCACAGCAGGAGCTTTGAGAAAATTTCCCAGTCGTTTGAACTAGTGCATCATTTAGGCTGCATTCTGTAAAGCGAGATTCTGGAATCACACAGCTAGAGTGGCGGAGCCTAGATTCTGAGTAAGACTTATCCATGGCCCCATCCTGGCGAGGGTTTTGACCCCACAGGGCTCCCTAATGCTCATAAGGCACCCACAGGCAGGGGAGGAACCCCGCAGAGGTCTGGGAAGGCTGGTAGCCACCACCCTCCCCTCTTTGCTGCCACCCTCCTGTGTCCCACAGGTGGATGGTGCCACTATTTGCCCTTAACACCTGAGTATGAATCAGTCTGTGGGTTGTTCTCTGGACATCTGTCTGGACAGAGAGCTGAGGGTGCTGGCAAGGGGTAAGCCAGCAGCAGCCAGACAGAGCTATTGTTGGGGGTCTCAGGTGTCAGGGGGACACCCTGGCCAAGCCCCATCATCTCTCATTCGGTCCTTCAGCCTCGCCTCCATCATTCATTCCTACACAGAAGCCAGAGTCCTCTTTCTGTTTGCAAACCCGAACACCCTCCCAGCTGAAAACACCCCCAGGATAAGACCCAGGCGCTGGGTCCACCATCCTCTCCTGCGTCACCCCTCACCCATCTTATCCTCCCGGCTTGTGTCTCCAGAGCTCTCCTTTCTCCTCCTGCGGTCCCCGGTCCCTTTCAAGGCAGGCCTTTCCTCACACTCCCCTCACGCTGGAACCCCCGCTTGCCTGGCCGGCTGCTCCTCCCCGTCTGGCCTGAGGGAAGCCTTCCCAGTCTCCCCTCATGTTTACTATTAGGGAATCCCACAGCGAGCACCCACCGCTCCCCTCCCTGCCTCTGAAGGGGCTCGGACCAGGGTCACATGTCAGACAGGCCAGCCACCAGCATACAGACAAGGCCTTGGGGAATGACAGCTGGGGGAGGAACATGCCCCAAATGCGCCCCTCCAAAGGGAGATGTCAGATCTGGTTTTGGGAAGTTGGGGGTCTTATAGAAGGAGGGGGACCATCCAAGAGGCAGGCAGTTGCTCGGAACGTGCCTGAGCTTCGGCCACGTGGATGCCGTGCTGAAGCCACAGCTGCGGGTGAGGGCAGGGGGAGGACAAAAGGGGGTTAAGGACAAAACCATGGGACTCATCCCATTTTTGGCTTGGTGAGGAAAGAGGAGCCAACATGAACACTTGGGAGAAGGTGGAAGAATGCAGAAAAGGTGGCTAAGATATAGCACCGTTTTTTTTATTTAGTTCTCAGATAATCTTACTTTTTTTCTTTTTCACTTAGAATAGCTAGGAAAGGAGGGCCCTCTGTGGCAGTCGCCGGATGAGAAAACCATGTGTCAAAGCTGGTGCCGGATCCCTCACTCTATTTTTACCTTCCTGGCCTGAGGTGGCCCGAGCTGGCACCTCCAAGGCAGAGGTGGCCAGCCCTCACTTCGTTCTCCAGAAACCACCAAAAAGCCAGCCGTTCACTTCTCTTGACCAGAAATAAATGCATTAGACACATGTTCTCAGGCAACCTTGAGGGATGTAAACACAAAATTATCCCATAAAGTACTTTTGTTTCCTTTCCTCAGTTCAAAGCTGGGTTTGTTTGGTTTTTGTTGTTGTTGTTCACATTAGTACATTAAAGTTGGACAGTAATTAATGTTCTTAAAATAGAACGCCCATATTCCCAAGTTTAGAAAGAAAAACCACCTAGGAATGAAAGAATGTGGATGCATGTGAAATGCTACTTCTCTTAGCCACAGAATCTTTGATGAGCCTCGGTGGGGAGCGCCTAGCAAGTGGGATTTGTGGCAGAACACGCCATGGCCGACCGTGTCTGCGGTTGCTTTTCATTCTGTTCCCGTCTCCAGGTCAAGGAAGCCTTTGACATCGTGGCCAGGAGCTGTGGGGGTTCACCAACCTCTAATTACAGTTCTTTTTAAAAATATTGATGAACAGTCCCTCTGTTGATTCAATCGTTTTTAAATACGGACGCTGTGGCGGTTGGCTGTGCTCAAAGGGGCAGACTCTCCAGACCTCCCTAGGCCACAGAGGAGGGCCTCTCCCCGCACCTTGAGGCTCTAGGACTCTCTTTCAAATGCTGAAGGAAGACAACTGCCCCTCTGGGTGGGGGTGGGAGAGGTCACTTCAGGATTCAAGCTCAGGCCTGGCTAGGCTACAGGGGGAGGCCTTGCTTTCCCCAGATGGGGGCTTTTGGCCTCTACTACTCCCACTCAGGGTTCAGGGTAGACGTGCGGGGTTAGGCAGGAGGGGCCGCCATCCTACTCCCACTGCCCCCTGGCCTTATGGCCCACTGCACATCTGGTCACCCTGTCCCTGATGTGTCTGCTACCTGGGATGCAGGGGAGTGGGGCTGGAGGGGAATCACTTCTAGTCCCTTGGGTCCAGAAGAGCTAAGTGCCATCCATCCCATCTTGGGGACACCCACACGGAAGGACCTTACAGGCCTAGGCTCCCCCAGAGGCAATTGACTACAATGTGGGGATGGGTGGTGGTCCCCATTCTCCTGGAGGACTTGGCCCCTCAGCGGCTTCTTGCTTTTCATCGCCTGACCTCATTGAGTGAGGACTCAGCCAGCAGCCAGGCATTGACATGGCTTCTGTGGTATCCTTGTCTAGAGAAAAGCACCTCTTTACAAATGGGGTATGTCAGCGACGCCTGTGATACCCCAAAGCTTCTGACTCTGTGGGGCTGAGGCCAAGTTCCTGACACCGTCACTCTTCCCCATGCTATAGCATAGCAGAGTAGCTGTTGTTGTCTCCATTTTATAGATGAGGTGACTGAGGCTCAGAGAGGTGAAGCATGCTCCCCAAGATCACCATGGAGGAGGTGGATTTGAACCCAGCTCCATCTGACTCTATAACCAGAGGTCTTCTCAGTCCATCCTGCCACAGAGGTTCCTGGTCCTACTTCCTGCCTTTGGCAAGTGGCCTGGAAAGGGCAGCCTCAAATACATGCGATGTGCTCCTGGGGGAGGGAGGCATGAGCTCCACAGAGGGGCCAGCAGCTGTGGTGCTGCTTGTCAAATCCTGCCCCACTCAGCTGGGTGCCCCCTTAGTTGGGAGACCCTGTTGACATGACCCATTTGGACTACAATTTTAAGAGGTAATTATGGATCAGTTTGGTGACCATCAGGCCCTTCTGCTACATCCTAGGAAATGGACCTAACCCTGTTACAAGGAAAATCAGATATAATCAGCTCCTAATTCAATATGGTGACTCTAAAGTAACATTTATCAAGATACAGAAGCTGGTCCAGTGAGTTAGACAACAGTGATGGTTGGATTAGGCTCAGACAAGAGGAACCCATTTGCTGATAGTTTTAAAAAGATTACATGGGAGAGACAAACTTTCCCAGTATTGTCCATGATTAGGGACATACACTCAGTGTTCCAGACACAGACAAGGGCATCTTTCGGACTGGCCGTGTGCACACCCCAGCCTCATCCTGCCGTGCTTCATCCTTCAAGTCCTGACAAAAATGCCTAGACACCTGGAACACCTTCCTGTTCAAAACTGAACCTGGGTGAAAAGCCTGTGCACAGGGCGGGCCATTGCTGCCCCTTCTGTGCCTGAGAATCCCAGAACTCTCAGCTACAGAGCTCAAGTACACGGCAAACTTCTGTCCAGCTCTGAGTGGGATAGAATCTTTCTTCTGACTGGTGGTTTCAGAGTCACATAGGCTAAAATAATAATCAGATTATTGGGTGATTGTGTCTGTTACTTTTGCATTCGATGAAATGTTATGTTCACGCCTCCTTTCCAAATGCCAGCCAAGTTGACCAACAGCAATCCCACGCCCACACCAGACACTTCTCCACAAACTTACGGAGGTATTGGCCACTAAGAGCCAACAATGTTCCATAAACTCCTCCCCCAGCCTCCCTTAGCTATATAGGCCTGCCTTCCAGACGTCTGTGCAAGCCTCAACACCCCTTCACCCATACTAGGGCTGGCTAGTGACCTTCCTCTGATGCACCACATCCCCTCTTGGACTCTTGGTCCCCCAGCTCCTCTCACAATTGCTAAGATCTAACTCTTATAATAAATTCCTTATTCCATCACACAATGGTTCTGCCTCCTTGATGGAACACTGAGTAATAAGGCACCCCACCTCTCCAGGTAGACCTCATTTCGCTCTCCTGGAAAATGGGGATGGTGTGAGACATACCAGTTCCAGGAAGGGGGCTAAATCCAGGTGCTAGGCCTGAGCCTGGGATTGACTCTGGCAGTTATATTTGTCATAATCTGCAGACAAGCTTTAGGTCAGAATTATGACTCGGTTGGGCTTTTCATCTTGGTACCAGCTGTAGGAGCCCTGCAGAGGAGGGCCCTCATGAGGTCAGTGGACAGGTTTATGCTGGTGGCAGAAGATGTGGGGGGTCCTTCCAATGGTCTGATTTGTTATGTAGCACTCTAGGTGGCACGAAGGAGTGTTTAAGGCAATGGCTGGTTAGAGCCTTTCCTGATTGGACACTGGTATCTCAGTCGGGAATGCAGCCCTAAATTGGAACATCATCCTCCTGGGAAGCCAGTGAGTGCTGAGTTACGAGGCTTCCAAGAAGCTGCTGAGAAGGGCGAGAATGGCTCTTCAGACAGAGACGCGCTCTGCTGACTTGCTAGCGAGGAGGGTCGGCTCCCATGATGATGAGCTGGAGAGCGGATTTGTAGATGCTGGGCAGGGTGCCGCACACACAGTGCCCGCCTACCTCTGGCCCCAGGTCTTGGTTCCCACTGTCATATACCCTGCCCGGAATGTTCCCCTTCCTCACTGTCTTCAGGTCCCTGCTCAGATGCCACTCCCTCAGAAGAGACTTTGCCACCCTGTGCGAACTAATGCCCCCTTCCATCACCCTCTATGCCCTTACCCTGCTCCACGTTTCTTTTCCAAAATATCACCACCTAACCCATGATACATTTCCATGTTATCTTTCTTCCTCCACTAGACGGTAAAGCTCCATGAAGGCAGTGCTCGTGCCTGTTTTGTTCACTATTGGATCCGAGACACCCAGAACAGCCCCTGGCTCAGAGTAGACACCAAATTTGCTGCAGCTCAGAACTGATCTCTGTGTAAAGAAGAGTGTCCTGATCTCACCTCTACCTCTGTCTTCATTTGTGCTTGAAAACACCGAAGACAGCACCCCCAGCCCGGGGGAAAGCTGCTTCTTGGCGTCAGAAGGCCGGTTTGATCAGTTAAGTACCAAACACGAGTTCTCAACACCAGGGGCTTAGTCTTTTCTTCTGATCATTACTGTTGATCTTCGGATCTGTACCCATTTTGGAAGTGGATTTGGTGTGATTAAATTCTTTTCTAACTTAATCCTTTATGGAAAACAAAAGTTTTAAATGGAGCGTATTAGAATGGATTTGCTGATGTCTGATCACTTGTATGATAATTCACCCCGGCTCATTTCAAAACCGGGGCTGGGCATCCCGCCCTGAAGAATACTCCACCGGATCTTCCTGTAACGGAGGAGAGAAGACTCCTGTCCTTAGACTAAAAGAGTTGCACAGGAGTCAGAGGGGCCCAGCCTTTGAGGAGCAGAGCAGCTGGAAAGTCCATGCACTTGATTTTGCAGGGAGTACCAGTCCTGGCTGGCGGGGCTGCAGCATAGCTGGGACGGCAGGCAGCGTTACAACCCCTGGCCTGGTTTCTCTGTTTTCTCTTGGAATCCTCATGACCACAGCTTGGGAAACCAAAGGATGCGCATGCAGGGGTGCTGCACGAGGAGGGTCTGGCAAAGAGCTTTTGGTAGCAGGACTGCAGGGTCAAGTCAGGGTCTCTCGAGGAGGAGGGGAGGCCCCTGTGTCCCTGGCCCACCTGCCACTGAGGCACGAGCTCCTGGAAGCTGGTGTGTTTGCAGCTCAGTCCAGTATACAACCTGGGGGTATTATGACAGCAAGAAACATTGTTTCTAAGAATATAACATAGAAAAGAAAGCTGTCCACCCAAATTGGAAACAAAAAGGCGCTGGTACTTGATTGGGATCACTCTTGTGACCTGGAACCTTGTGGGAGACCCTGTTCTTGGCAACGCTAGAAGCGGGGAAGCTGTGAGTTCCCTCTCTGTAACCACAGTCATACGTGTGCAGACTTGCCGGGCACTGTGGGCCAAGTTGGGGTAGAACCTGGCTTTTAGCCAGATATTTGGTAACTTTTGAAAATGGGATTTCCCTCTTCTACTGTTTTGATTTTTCACTTTGGGGATTTATCATTTGTTTAATCTCTAGCTTTTGGGTACAGACAGCAGGGTTTCTTCCCCCGAGACAGCCTCCTCCAGTCCAGCATGATGGGCTGGGAGGGTTTGGGGTCACAGCCTTGGGACTCACGGCCGCCCTGCATCTTCTGGCCTGCTGGCCTGGCCGGCATGGTTCCCACGCCTCTGCCAGCTGCCTGGCCCCAGCTGCCTGGCCAGGCTTCATTAAAGGAGACGCAGAGAATCATTCTGTCTCGGAGGTCTTATGGTCTGTTCCCATCATGAACCAAGCTACACTCAGATGAACATGGCGGCTTGTGTTACAATGCTGTGCCGGACGCAGTGCCATGAGGCTGTCTCACTCAGTCCTCAACCCTGTCCTAGTCTGAGAAGCTCTCAGAGGTCACAGCTTTTGCCCTTGGTCAGCAGCAAGGCTGGGATCTGCAGCCCCATGGGTGTGTCGCTAGAGCCTATGCTCTCAGCCTGCCTGTCATTCTTCCCATGGGGCTCGTTTGATGATTCATTTCTTATTCTATACCCAGAGACAATGAGGCGGAAACCAGAAGAAAAGGGGGCTATTATGATAGCACTATTTGCTGTTTACCTAAATTAGATAATAAATCACGGAGCTACTTGAAAAATATACATGTCAACCTCTGGAACATCTAGTTATCACTTAGTGCCATTTGATGGTACCTATGGTATAATTAACACTTTCATATAGAAAATTAGATATTTTCTGTGAAATGGGAAAGTGAATGAGAAAGTGAATTTAACCTGGCCCTCCTCTTCCTTGGGGACAGGGCAACAGAGCTGTGGTGGTGGGCGGCCAGGGTGCTTGGGCTGGCGGTGGATGTGCAAGCATTCCCAGCCCCCACCAGACCAGCATGGTGAGCTGGGAGGGGGAAGCCTGTCGCCTAAGTAGCAGCGGGCCCAGCTGAGTGATGCTGCTGTGCCCCAAATAACTCCGTGCCCATTCATCAGCCTCAGCATAATTGGGCATCTGCCACTGGCATCTCCAGATGTTTGCCTTGATCAGACGTCGATGCGGTTCAGTGTTTTCATTGAGAGCGTCATAAAAAGCTCTAGCTGGTTGGGGATGCTTATTGTTCATTTTATTTGAGTTCCTTATCATGTGCAAAATGTTCCAGGCACCATTAGGAGACACAAAAGACTCAGAAAACAGTTTCGGAGGGGGGGGCGGAAGCTCACCCTAGCGTGGAGGAGACAGGGCCACTGAAATTTACAAACATTTGCTGAACACAATCAGCCAGTGGGAATGAAAGTCGCTCGCAGCAGCACATCAGGGCAGGGGGATGGGGTGGCAGAGACTGAGGATTTAATGCTCGCCTGAGGGAATCTTCTAAAATCAGATGGGTGTTCTAGGCTGTTTGCTCATTAATGTGGTCTTCAAATTATTTCTCAGTGAAATTGGAGTGTGCCCCCCACCCCGCCCCGACCTGGGGCAGAAGCTCGATCAGGAGATCAAAGGGGGACATAGATCCTGCTTGAGGTGAATTGTTTGAGGTGCAGGTCCAGGCACATTATAATTATTGCTTAACCATAAATATATCATGGCAAGATACATTGATTTGCATATAGGTTGCTAAGGGCCTTTAAGGGAAAACAGATCATAGGCAATGAGAACTGTCCCCATCAATTTACCAAATTCATGTCTGAGCATCGTGGAAGTGCGGAGAACCCTGCTCATAGGCGTAAACTAAGGCTATCTTCCTTGGAAAAGGATAATTTAAATGATCAATAACCTCTTTTTGCAAGAGTATTCCTTTTTAAAAATTGACTTCATTTATTCTTTCCTCTTATCAAAAGAGGATTTGTAGAGGTTTATAACAAAAGATAAGACAGCAAGTTTATTAAAATTGAAACGGAAAATCAGAACCCTGTCAGAAAAGAGAATACACGTTTTCTGACTGTAATGGCTATCCTTATTTCTGTGGCTAAGGTCTACATTTAGCGCTGAGCTTCCTGGAAGCCAAGGTGAGAAGGGTAACATAATCAATTACTTAGGTTCAACTACTGAAACGGACCAACTATGTCCATTCTATGACTCACTATTCATGAATTTATAAAAAAGCAAGAGAAGCAGAGGAAATTTTGGGGGAGATGGGAGGATATTTTTTAAATATTTAGAAGGGAAAAAAGATGGATTTTGACATTTTCTTGTGAAAGGCAAAGCTTGGGCAACAGTGACAGACACGCCCACTATGATCTGGGTGAACCTGGAGTGAGCTCTGATTCGATCACTTCATTTGCTGACTGAATCACTTCGGACCAGGACTCAGACACTCAGTGTGTCTAGCCTGTGCTCAGTAAGAGGCTGTGTTTGGTTTCTCTGCTCTGCCTAGACAGTGCCTGGTACATTTTGCACATAAAGAACTCAAACGTGGCTTTTTCTCCCCTAGGGTGAGAAATCTGGGTGGGCAAGGTCCCATTCCCAGCACCCCCTGGGAACCTCCCTGCTACTAGTAGCCGCTCAGCTTTGGATGATAACAGCTCACAAACTAAAAATGGGAAACATATTCATAAAACGACCAGTGCCTTTTGCAACGTAGTGGGAGCATTTTCGCAACTCTCAGTGACAACAATCGAATCTTCTAGTTCTCTGCTTTTGCGCTGAAGAACTTCTGGATGGACCTGGCCAGAGGCAGAGGGGCAGTTAAGAAGCATTGGAGGAGTTGGTACAGTTGTGTTATTGGACTTCATCTTAGAAGGTTCTGCTGTGGCCCCTGTGATGGGGTGCTCACAGAAGGGCTCTGCTTAGGCAGACTTGTGTCAGGTCTCACACCCCCCCTCCCATAGGTAGGTGGTGGGAGGGGGTCGGGGGAAGGGGCCCCCAGTAACAGTGCTGACTGGTCTGTAGCCGTCCTCCCAGCAGGCTTTAGGGTGGGATTCCAGCAGGCACTGCATTTTACTGTTGGTGTGCAGTCGCCTTTCATCCTCAATTACTCAGTGTGGATTCCTGTGCTGCTCCGAAGATCCTTTGTGTTTCACCATTTTGTTTGAAAAAAATCCCTAGAGGGCTCATTTTGGTCCCAGCGGGGAATGCCTTTCCTGAGAAATGAAGTCCTGGGCTCGGGCAGGCTGGGTCTCTGGAGGCTCGGGAGGTCTGAGACGCCGGCAGAGGGGAAGGGTGCAAAGCCGCGGGCTGGACATCAAGCCCTCAGGAGGAGGGGATGCATCTGCAAGCAAGACATTGCTTGCGGCAAATGCAGGGTGTTTGTGTCCCTCCTGTCCCACCCATACTGGGTCTGTGCTGGGTCTGTTCAGTAGCATCTAAGTGTGGAGCTCTGAGCAGGGCGCCGCCTCCAGGCCCAGCAGCAGGTTTCCGCCTAGCTGGGAGGCTGCGGGTGAGTCAGGTTTCCCCTCTGGGCCTTGCTTTTCTTCCTCTCTGAAGTGGAGATTAGAATAATATGTCAGTCACACCAGATCAAGGTGTCCTGAGGATAAAATGCAACACGAAGTCCTGTCGCAGTGTCTGGCTCAGAACCTCTGCTTGGTGTGGCTGTGGTTATGGGCTTCTTATCCTGTCCTGGCCGCTGAAGGACCCACCCCCCCAAGTCTCGTGTCCTTGCCATAGGTCTTACACCCACAGGAGAGGAAGCTGAGCTTAGTCCCCACTCAGGCGAGTCTCATGGCCTTCCTGACCCTAAGTGCTAAGTGGGGCATCCAGATGAGTCCTGCCTGTCCCCTGAGTGCTGTGGGAGTCAAGCACCGTGAAGACCCTGGAGAGGCAGTCCCCTGCCCGCCAACGCCAGCTCCTAAGGACTGAAGACAGCACTCAGAAGATCCACGGCCCAGTGCCTGGCGCACACAAATGACCAGTGAGTGCTGGTGGGGGGATTATAAACTGCCGCCTCTGTGGGTATTATTTGGGAAGCAAGGGCTGGGAGAGAGGGGAACGGGGAGAACTGTGGGGTAGTCCACAGACCTGGGACCGCCCCACCAACCTGAACATGGTTGGTGTTGTCACTCCAGACGCCACTCTGAGTTTCATGCACAGACGACAATGCACGAATTCCCCTCCCCGCCTCACCACTGCCACCCCCAGCCTCAGGGGTAGGATTGTCCTATATTTTTATATACTAAACCTGGCACCTCTAAGCAAAGGGGTTAAGAATAAACAGTGGAGAAGCTACTGGATTTTAATCAGCCTGTCTTTGGACACCTGAGACCCACGGAAAGCTGCGAGCACCCAAGCGTTCCAGCTATAAATCCTCACTTTGCTGCAGGGTTTGACGGAGAGTCATTTTATCTGTTTCTCTACCGCCATCGATAGCTACACTGGAGTAGATCTTGGGTTTTTTGTTTTTTAATTCAGAAGTTTCCCAAGCCTGGAGAAAGACTTGTAACGTAAGCCAGAGGAAGGCTCCAAATCTCCTGTTGCAAAGCAGTCGAAGTAAAATAGAGCAATAGAGGTGCCGGCTGCACCATGGGCCTGGCCTGTCATCCGTGGGGAGTCGAGGCAGAGCGAAGACTGCTGAGGGCGGGAGCATGGCACCTGAAATGTCAGGTAAGGAGCTGCTTGGACTCGGCCGCAGATGCCAGCAGGTTCTGTCCCAGTGGGGCATCGGCTGGCATCACTGACTGCCCCTGTGGCAGAGTGGGAGGTGGCTGCTGTTGGGCCTGAAGGTGTGACGTTTGAGAAGCCAGCAGGACTGGACCATGCGGCTGGACTGCTCGGAGGCCAGAAGGCCCCTGCGGCCATGGAAGAGGGCAGTGTACAGGCAGAGCAGGCCCACGTGCCACCCCTCGGGTAGTCAGACCTGCAGGGAGGGTCAGCCCGGTCCCCCTATTCCCGGGCCCAGCCCTGTCCTCCTGCTGCACCACCTCAGTCCAGTGATCAGGGACAGGCACAAAGCGCTTGGGTACCTGGTATTCAGGCACTGCTGCAGTGTTGGAGTGGGGAGCTCTGGTTATGGGGGTCACACTGCCTGGCCAGGTAGGGGCCCAGAGCTGGGCCTGACACCCTCCCCCATCCCCTGCCAAAGTGACTACTACAGTTCAGGCTGGAAGCCTGGTCTGTGGGACCCAGACCGACCCTTGTCCTGATTTTCTGCTTGGGGTCCCTCCTCACTCATCAGCAGGCATGAATGGAGGAATGGGGAGTAAGGAGTGGAAATGGGGGACGTGGGGAGTGGGGAAGGGATGGGAGCTGCAGTGAGGCTGGGCTGCCCCCAGTATTGAGGTTGGGCAGGTAGAAATGATGATGGATAATGAGCAAAGAAAATGGGGCCCACACTCAGCAATGGAGGAACACACAGCCAACATGTGCTGCATTCCCCTAAAACTCGCTGGACCCTAAAGCAAGCCCCGTGCTTTATCTTGGTTTTTGACTCTGTGAAACAGAATTCCTAATGCCCTCCCAGGGGAAGTGGCTGTGAGACCCTGGGGATCCCAGGCCGTGGGGCAGCCATCAGGAAGTGCTGAGGGTGGGAGTTGGGGGCTAGGAATGGAAATCAGGAATCCAGATCATCAGGTTTGAAGACTGGGTAGCTGGGAGCCAATGTGCCTTGCACAGAAATGAGGGTGTGGGGGACGTAAGGTGTTTGGAGACATGATGAGTTTGAGAAGGTGACAAGCAGCTGGGAACGTGGGCCTGGACCAGGGGGAGCCACAGAGACAGAAGGTGGGTAATGGTCAATTGCCACAGGAAGTTTGTGAGCAGCCAAGGGGCATTTGCTGAGAAGAGAAACCAAAGAGAGGCTGGCAGGAGGGCTGGCACCTAGAACCAGCAAGGAGACGAAAAGGAGGATGCTGGGAAAATGCAATGCGTGGACGCTACAGAGGTAGAGGCAGGTGCCACGGGGCAGAGCTGTGACTCGGGGGAGAGGTGCACACCTTCCTGGAATGCAATAGGAATCGGGAGCCCGAAGTACAGATTATGAAGACTGAGTGGATGGAGAGGATGTGGCAGATTTTATTGACTGTCAAGTTACCCCTCAGCAGCCTGCTAAGAACCATGAGTGCCTGCTGGCCCAATGCCCAGTGCCCAGATACACTGCCGTTCCTGGCTGCCAGACACAGAGAGCAGTGGGGGGGGGCAGGGGGGGCACAGCCAGCAGGACAGCCCCCTTGTCCCACAAGAGATCAAACCTCTTTGCACCAAATATATATAAAAGGTCAAGATCAGAAAATTCAATGGATTTCCAGCCACATCTACCTCCCAAAACATAGCTGTGAATCCAGAAGAAAACAGAAAACATTTTCTGCACAAAATGGCTGCCACAGCACCTCCAATACTAGCGTGTTCTGGTTTGTAAGGAGACACCCTGAAGCCATTACTCAGAGCCAACCTGCTTTTATTTAACATACAGTTCTGATAAACATTGTCACCTGGTTTCAACTGAAACAGAAAAAAATCAAGAGAAAAGGTACAACGTAAGTGGCTCAGAAAATCTCAACTGTGTGAGATCATCAGGGTGAGGGATCAGCCTGGGCAGGTTCCCATTTCCCACTCAAGGCTGAGATTCTGTGATTCTCATATTTTTGTGAAGAGGATCCCCAGGTTATGAAGACATGGTGAAATCATGTTCCATCTCCATTGCTTAAGAAGGCAGGGCAGTGTATGTTATATGCCAGGAAGTTGTTCTTCAAAAAAGTTTTAGCTCTTGAAGAGGAAATGGAGCCAATTTTATTGAGTATCTACTATGTACTCACCAGCTTAAATCTGTTAACTTCCTAACAATCCTACAAGTAACTAAGATCTTTACCATTTGATGGAAAAGAAAATAGACTTAGAAGGCTGAAGTGTTCGCCCCAGCTCACAACGTGAATGCTTTTCTCACGGCCCTCCACTTCCCTCCAGTTCTGGGCAGAGTGCCCGTGGGGACCACCTGCTCTCTGGCAACAGGTGGCCTATTGGGCCTGAGCTTGGGGGATGCCCTCGAGGGGGCTGGGGATGCTCTCTGTCCGATCAGCCCACCTTGGGGCCCAGTGTTCCTGCGCCTGGCCTCCATAGCTTTGGCTACTCTGGGGGCTGCAGGTAGGGGCCCAGCTCTGCTCCTGCCCCTGAATCCAGGGCAAAGCTCCCCTCTCCTTGGGCGTAGACCATGAGTGGTGAAGTCCTTGCGGCTGGAAGATAAACACATGTCTGCGAGAGCCCCATCATGAGGGGGTAGTTTTGTGAGCCCTGTCCTCCAGGGGAAATTACTCCTGAAGGACTTTGATGGTGACAGGCCATGTTTTTCATTCTGTAATCATTCAGAAAAATACATCCATTTCAGTTTATTCAAAACAGTGGAAAATCATTGAGGTTTTTCCTGTGTAAAGGTCAAACTATAAAAAGATAAGTGGACTCAGAGAAATCCAGGCTAGTCATGAAAACGTGGCAGTGTATTAAAATGGATCCAAAAAAGGATTTAATCCTCCTTTGGAAACAGCTCATAATAATCCCCCCTTACTCCTCCCTATGTGTGTTAAATTCCTGTTTTCAGGTTCAAGGACACAAAGTAAATGACTTTCAATGGGTAGAACATGGACGGTACAGACCGGGGTCCGGAATCAGAATCCCTGACCCGCTACTACATGCCAAATGTGAAAGCTGGAGCAGGAACCCTCATCTCCCTGGGCCTCCGTTCCCTCGCCTGCAAAATTGGGAAGATTCCCCCATTTCCACATTCTCCTAGAGGCTTTGTGTGCTGCCTAGCAAGGTCCAGGCCGGTGGACATTGAGAACCTTCCATCATCCAGTCCATGACTTCCCCCTGAGGGGACAGATGAGGTCTGGCTTGGCCTGCTGGCAATGGGGACCCTGAGGGGGGTGCTGCCGGACCACGGCCTGGGGAGTCACTGGCTTCACTGCATAGGGACCTGGGAAGTCCTTGCAGCTGGAAGCTAAACAAGTTATCTACGAGATCCCCATCAAGAAGACGTTTTTAAAGGGGTGCTTGGTAATTCAACTGCTCCTGTGAAGCTGAGCGAGCACCTGGAGAATGATGGAGAATGATAGTTTTGAAAACAGCCTGGACAGTAAGATCCTCACTTTCGTCTTTACTAATTCAGAACTTTGAGAAGGTCTTTATGAATGCCTTTGGGAAGATAGGGAGCAGCTGTGTCTCCTCTTCTTGATCAAAACCACGCTCCATCTATGCTCAATTGTGTGCAGCGCTGCCTGGAGGGCAGGCCCAGCCGGGTCTCTCCTGCATCAGCCCACCCACTGCAGAGAGGAGGGGACTGGGGAGTTGGAGTCAGGTTTCCTGATGGCAGTCCCTGGGCCTGGGAGGACTCCAAGCCCCACAAATGAGAGCTGGCTTCTGTTTCTTGGTTTGTGTCCAAGTAGAACAGAAGGCTCAGCATGGGCAAAAACCTGCAGGGGGAGGTGCTGGCTCTTGGGTCTGGCCAGCAGGGGCGTGGCAGGAGACGAAGGAGGCTGGCAGCGGCCAGATCCTGCAGACATCAGATCCAGTGAGTGACGGGTCTCATTTGTGTTCTACAAAGGTCATGCTGGCTGCGGGAGGGGAAGGGCTCAGAGGCAGCACAGGCAGGCAGGGGTTGGCCTTGGCCACCCAGGGATGTGGTGGTGGGATACAGAAGCTGCTGTATCTGGAGGAGGACAGACTGCTGTGCCACGGCAGGGGGGGTGGGCGGGGGGGGGGGCTGGGGGAGAGGGGATCCTGGGAAGAGGTCTCTCCGGCCTGTGGCCTGGGCTCTGTGGCCTGGGTGGATGGTGATGCCTCAGGAGGAGTTGAGATGGGGGAGGCGTGGCATGGATTTGGGCAGGTAGCTGCTGAGCTGATGGAGGGACATCCGGGTGGCCCTGTCCATTGGAGCATGGGACACGAAAGTGCAGTTAGGGAGAGAGTCGAGCCAGAGATAGGAAAGTGGATGAGGCCAGAATACTGGTAGCTGAAGCCAAAAAGTGGATGAGATCCCACGGGACAAGTACAGAGTGAGACCCAAAGGCCAGGCAGAGAAGTTCCAGGAATCACTGGCATTTGAGTTCGAGGAAACAGACTCTGTGGAGAAACGTAGGGAGTGGTCAGAGAGGTGTCTGGGAGACATGGACTCAGGGGGACTCCAGGAGTCTGCACTGTGTGTGTGTGTGGGGGGGCAGCAGGGAGGGTTGCTTTTGAGCTCAGGCTCGTGGCTGTGTTAACCTGTGCACGCTGGAGACGGTCTGGCCTGATGAGCAACGCCAAGGTTCTGCTGTGAATTCAGCCAGCACGGCAGGTTTGCAGACAGTTTGTGTTTTCCTGGATAGAAGGTTCAGAGCAGGCTTCTTGGGGGTTTCTAAGAGATACATCAGTGGAAACTTTATCCCAATCTTAAATTTTCTCCCTGCTAGGATCTTTTAACTGTAGGTAACCTGAAAAGTGTGACCATGGCTACTGTGTATATATTATTTTAATCCCAACTTGAAGAAATATTTATAGCTGACACTTGTTTTAAACGGCCTGAAGAGGTTCTATTTTATGATCCTTTATACCCTTCAAATTAAGAGTCTCCTTTGAAAAGATCTACAGATTACCTATACAAATCTTGGAGAATCTACCTCTTTAGCTTTTTTTCTTATTTAGGTCACAAGAGACCCGTCTTAGACCATTAGGGATTTAATGGGACATGTTCTGCTTTGCAAAGTGAAAAAGAAAGGGCAGTTTTTGGCTCAGATACAGTAGTTGTGCCCCCTAATGTGTCCAAAGGCCTGATTTAGTATTAAAGCTCTGAGATAATTGATTACCCATTAGGGCGGCTATTTAAAGAGTTCATCGCATCAGATTCAAACTGACAACATCCGCGCTGCCAGGGCAGCTAGGCGGGGCCAGGCAGAACCGAACAGAGTCTGAATGGAGCCTGGGAACCTGCCTTCCATGAGGCTCTGAGACCAGGCCTCCATTAAGAAAAGTGACAGGTTGCTGTCGCCACTGTGCCCAGTGAGCAGGCCCCGCCAGCTGCTTCCTGCTGGGCCCAGGTCAGGGAATGAAATTCTCATGGGGCTGCTCTATCCTTGGCCCCTTCTCCCCACCATCGCCTGCCAGCTTCTCCCCATCCTGCACTCCCTGGGCCTCAGAGCCCCAGCTGTTCCAGGCCTGCACTCCCGGTCCCATGCTCCCCTCCTCGAGCCCTTGCAGCCTCCCCAGCAGGGTGTGCTTCTGGTCCCTCCTGACCCTCTCCTCCAGCATGTCACTGGCAAACCGCAAAGTCTGGGTCTAAGGCCACGGCCATTTTCTCCTTAACCTGGCAGATTCCTCTTAAAGGCACCACCCAACTCGTTCCCTCATTCTGCCTCCTCCTTGTATGCTTAGCAAACAGTTTGCCTTGGCAGGTTCACCAGGAAGCAATAGTACTGCTAAAGCCAGGTGCTTGATGGACCTTGTATTTCAGAAGTTGTGTGTGTGTAGGTAGGTGTGCCTTAGGTGGCTGTTGAAGTTTCCAGGCCGAAGTTACCACTGCCCCTGCTAACAGGAGCAGCCTGCGGGGCTCCAGCCCTGTCTACCTCGTGTGTCAGAGCACAGCCAAGGCTGTATTCCAAGGCCATCTTGGCTGGTCCTAGTGCCTGCCTTGTCCAAGCCCAGGTGGGAGGCCTGTGTCCTTGGAGGACGCCTCAGCCCCCACAAGAGCTCTGGGGCTGCAGGGGCGCCTGCGTGGCTAATTGAGCATCTGACTTGTGATTTTTGGCTCAGGTCACGATCTCATGGGTCGTGAGATGGAGCCCAGGTTGGGCTCCAAGCTCATCGGGAATTGTGCCCGAGATTCTCTCCCTCTGCCCCTCCCCCACTTGTGCACGTTGTACACACACACACACACACGCGCGTGCGCTCTCTCTCTCGCTCGCTCGCTCTCCTTCACTCTCAAAAAAAAAAAAAGCTCTGTGGCTGGAAAGCACCCTACGGACTGCTAGGACTCTCGGTCACAAGCACTGCACCTAAAGGCTCTTCGTAGTGGCTGCTGTGGTTTCTGCCTAGACCCCATTTCAGGGCTGACACATCCATCCTCCAGATGTTCTCACAGCTTGGTCCCTCCCTGGGAGTTGCCCTCTGCCGAGGGGAGCTGCCTCACTCAGGTTTAAGGCCCCTTCTGGAGGCTGGCCTGTGGTCAAAGATTGGTTGATGGAGAGGAGGCACTGAGGCTGGGCCACTTGGCCTCCATCTGGGGCATCCCTGAGGGGCCATCTCAGCTCCTGGGTTCCTTGTAGAAATACCGAGGCCTCATACAACCATTTTCTCTGCTCACTTTCTCTGCTCGATCCTTCCTTCTTCCTTTCCTTGAACTGACCATCATATCTGCACACAACTTGGGTTCCGCAGTCTAAGAAAGCTGCCATGACTTAGCAGAGAGAGAGGCTGGGTTGGCCCATGGCCCCTCGCCTCCAGTGCCACCCTGGGCACCTGGGCTGCTGAGATGCCTCACTCGTTCTCTTGCTACCCTCCTTTGGTATACTCAAGAGGTCACTTGGGAGGCATTTTTTTGTTTTTGGACTTGAACTTAGGAAAAGTTGGGCCTTTGGTCTGTGTTTGATTTGTGTTTATGCTACCAACACCAGTAACTAGGAAAGAGATTGGCCTTTCTTTGCTTTGGCTGCTAGGAAACTCAGAGCCCCGTTTAAGGTTCATGTGTTACATGACACCCTGTTGCCTTCTGAGTCCCCTTAAAGTACCTTTCTCACCATTGTTATTTGTGTTGTTTGCTGTATCACCCAGCTTTCTCTGAGCTGCCTCAGTGTGTTTGGGATGAGGTGGGCTACGAATGAGTAAACACAGGCAGCCAGTCATAGGGGTGTGTTGTCAGAGAGACCCGGCTGTCAGTTACCAGCTCTGGGACATTTGCCAAGTCACAACTTCTCTAAACCATAGTTTTTTCAGCCAGGGAGTGGGCCTGATGCCTGCGTCACAGAATTATTTCGAAGATGCACAGAGTAAGCACGTGGTTGGTGCATATCAAGTGCTCAATAAATGGTAGACATTAATAATGTTTTTACAAAATCCTGTTGCTCTCCTGGATCTGCCCTACCACGTGGTGGGTCGGAACTTCTTCCTTCCTGGCACATGCTGGCTGTCAGCCGAGATGCATTTCTGGCCTGTTGGGTTTTACTTTCTTAGGGGAGGAAGGTGCCCACTCAGGCCCCCGCACCTCACAGCAGACCGTATGGGCCGGCAGAGGGACCAGTGGAGATGTTTGCTGATTGTTAATCCAGGCAGGTGGAGACACAATTAACATGCCCATACTTGGCTGGAGAAAAACTCAAACTCAAACTCTATGCAAACCAAGCCTTCAGAAAATGAAAAAAGGGTTGTAGACGAGAGATGGGTGATGAGTAATTTAACCAAGACGATGTAAATCTAGGCCTTTGGCTACTTTAAATATAACCATATGATATAAAAAGAATTGCACTAAATTTTTTAAAGCTGAGATCTTGCCTAGGGTGAGAGACTCACTTTCCCGATAGGGCCACGTTCCCCAAAGGCAAGCAGGGAAGGCACGGAACAACATCCCTGTTAGCATCGCACCCCCTCCAGGCAGCTTAGCAGGTTTTCATGCATTTCCGTGTATGCTAGCACCCCATATGCCGCCCGTTACCTTGCAAACCAGTATAGAGCCCCTATTGGGACAGAAAAGCCCATTTCAAAGGGCAGGTGGCTTGGAAAAGCCTTTCTTTTGTCCATTTCTAAAGTCAACCTGCCCCTGGCTCTGTCCCCTCATCAATGCCGCCTGGGCTTGAACTGTAGTTTTGAGCTCATCCAAAGATGGGTGTACAACGGGAGTTCCTGGTCTTTCTGGGGGATGAAGAGAGTCTGGAGCGGGGAGCCATCCCTGTGCTCACTCTAAAACTGGCCTCCAGAGTGCAGCATCTTTGCGGGGAGCAGGGGGTGATACCATGAAGGCAGCATGGAGGGAGGGCGGCATGGGGCAAAGCTGGGCACAGAGCAGGCCCTGGTATGGTTGGTAGGGGTGGGCCTCAGGAAAGGGGGAGAGGAGCAAAGAGGTGAAGGGAGGTTAGGGGGCAGAGCAAGTGTCTGGCTGGGCTGTTCAGTCCAGGAGGGGTGAGGGCTTCTGGGCCACACCCTTGGGCAGAAGCTTCCTTGGAGCAGTCGGGGCCACTGAGGCAAGGAGAGGCTCACAGATGGCTGCCCTTGAGCCCCTTGCAGGGATTTGCTGAGCACACTAATCAGCTGCAGGGGCCTGCCTTTGGGGCATCAGCCAGTGTAAGAGGGACAGTCAGTGCCTGGGGGACCAGAGACCTCCTGCTCTGTCACGCACAGGCAGCCCCTGTCTGTCGCATGTGAGGACAATGTCCCCCCAGTGCCTAACCTGAGGAAGGGGGTGGGAGCCTGCATTTTTCATGCTTCCTCAGCATCTATTGACTATTCGCCCTACAAATCTGTGGCCTGCACGTGATGATGATGTTGATGATGGCAATTATAACGAAGCACACAGCCTTGTTCCTAAAAGGAGTATAATGGCTATACTGGTGAAGGCAGCATCTGAGAGGGCGGGACAGGGCAGACTTTGGGCCAGACTGCCTGGGCCCATCTCCCGGCTCCATTTTCCACTAGCTCTGGGAAACTGGAGGTCACTGGACTTCTTTGTGCGGCTTCTCCCTTGTAACACGGGGCTCAGAGTAGCTCATTAGGAGAACACCTGCCATGTGGTAGTGTCTTACCAGCTATT
Organism: Ursus maritimus; assembly: GCF_017311325.1. Taxonomy (NCBI): domain Eukaryota; kingdom Metazoa; phylum Chordata; class Mammalia; order Carnivora; family Ursidae; genus Ursus; species Ursus maritimus. The sequence continues at coordinate 23,444,899 of NW_024424341.1, forward strand.
GCTCTTATTATGACTTTTCTTCCCCTTGATTTCATTACTGTAGGCACAGGGCCTTTTCCCACGCTGTGTCGTTTGAATCTGACAATCCTATAAGGCAGAGGGTGTGATGATTATTATCCTGCTATGCAGATGAGGAAACTGAGGCTCAGAGAGGTTGAGGGACTTGCCCCAAGGCACTCTGCCTACTAGAGAGTCCCCACGCTCCTCCACCTGACTCACCTGGGCAACAGCCTAGGCACCCGGGATTAAAAAAGACACTTCGCTGTTACCTGACAGTCCCATAATCCCTGCTCGGCGGGGTGGGAGTTTTATCGCCTCTCCTTAATGCATGGAGCTCATAGCCAGGTGGGTTAAGTGGCTCCTGCACAGGCCTGCCTCCTCCAGCTAAGCTGCTTTGGAGCTGATCAGGACCGCTCTTCAAAATCACAATTGAACTGCTCGGCTGCATCCATTGTTCCATGCGCAGAGGCAGCGGCCTGCAGGCCACCCCACTTGGCGCTGTGGCAGTGATTAATAAGGATAGTCTGCGCTCATGTGAGGCCTCTCAGCTGAGGCCTCAGAGCACTGTGCAAGCATTAATTAAGCTTCATGGTGGTGGCTCAGGTGTGTGTGTGGGGGGTGGCCCTGAATCCACTTTACATGTCTATAGCTGATGCAGACAGAGACTAAAGCACCCCCCCCCCCGCAAGCCATGGCCTTTGGCTCTGCCAGGCCCCAGTGGGCATTCCTCATCCCGGCAGTTTGGCCAAAATCATTTGCAGGCAAAAGATTTCCTCACTTGTCTTTCCAGACCTCAAAATAATAACTGGCCCTCAGAAGCCATTTCTCATTCAAGTTCGGACCAGGCCAAGAGCTCCGTGGCTGGGCCCTGCCTAGTGGCCAACCACTGGTCCACCTAAGCTAACTAGGAGCTAATGTAGCTCAGGCCTGCGCCCGTCAGCATACCAGAGCCTACTGCACCTGTACATGCGGCCTGTCGGATCAGGCCCTCCCTGCCATCCCATCTGCACAGCACTCCCCAGCCCCCATCACTCACATGCTTCCCTCCCATTCCCAGCTCTGCCCGCACACATCTGCCACCTGCTTGCTAGGGTTCTGACATCCTGGAGCTTGTGGGGCATTGGGAAGAGACTGCGTAACTGGGGGTAAAGAGCTTGGACATGGGAAGACATGGTCAGATTTGTGTTTTGTGGTAAAAATTCAGGGAGATATGTATGTACATACATAGGTGAGGGAAGGGGAGGCAGGAGGCTGTGGGGCCACTGACTATGGCAATGAGCCGGGAGTATGGCTGGAGCTCCACTTGTCCATGGTGCTGGGGTGGAGAGAAGGGGCTTGAGGGGCATTTAGAAAGGAGATTGACAGGGCTGAGTGACTACCTGGTGGTGAAGATGAGGGAGAAGAAGGAGACCTAGATGAAACTCCTGACCATCAGATCCACGCCACTGGGCATTTGTGCCCTCTGTCATAGTAAACTTGTGACCTACTTGGCAACGTTAGTGCAAACCAGCTGCCCCAGAGACACCATGTCAGGTAGAACAGCCGAGCCCCAGCCCTACTTACTTTACTATAATTTCCCAGGCACCATCCTTTCGATCTTGGCCAGGGAGTGAGGCCTCACACTCAGAGCTCAGCCTCCATTCCTGGGCCATGGACATTCCAAGACACCACTGAGTCTGACCCACACAAGAGTCTGGGGGTAGGGTGGGCATTTGTTCCCCGCTTGGCGTGATGACACCAAGGCTTTGGGGTTAAGGGACCTGCCAGCAGTAGGCCCAATAGTGGCTCCTGACAAAGGTCCAGGCCCTAATCCCTAGAACGTGGGGGAAAAGGAACTCTGCAGATGTGATAAAGTTAAGGGTTCTGAACTGGGGAGCTTATTTTGGATTATCCAGGGAGGCCCAGTCCTTATAAGAGGGAGGCAAGAACGTCAAAGGTGGAAGGTGGGGGTTGCAGGAGAAGCGGAAGTGATACACTTTGAAGATGGAGGAAAGCACCACAAGCCAAGGAATTCAGGCAACCCCTAGAGGTTAGAAAAAGCAAGGAAATGGAGTCTCCCCTAGAGCTTCCAGAGAAACACCAACCTGGTGACACTTCAATTTTAGCTCAGTGAAATTGATCTTGGATTTCCAACATCCAAAATTGTAAGGTACTAGAGATAAGTAACTGTAAGATAATCCGAGGCATCCTGCAACCACAACAGAAATCCTCAGCAGGACGTACAGTTTCTTCTAGGCAGAGGAAGAGGTTTATTTTTTTTTTTTTAAAGATTTTATTTATTTATTTGACAGAGATAGAGACAGCCAGCGAGAAAGGGAACACAAGCAGGGGGAGTGGGAGAGGAAGAAGCAGGCTCACAGCAGAGGAACCTGATGTGGGGCTCGATCCCATAACGCCAGGATCATGCCCTGAGCCGAAGGCAGTACCGCTGTGCCACCCAGGTGCCCCAGGAAGAGGTTTATTTTGATTGTGCAGAGAGGTCCTCACAGTTTCAGGGTCAACCTCTTTCCTTGCCCCAGACTGGAGAAGCCATGGGCCCTGGGCCTGGTGGTCATCGGAGCTGTGACCAGGGTTAGGTTCTCGGGCAAGACAGAGGGAGAGCCCCCCCCCGAAAGGGGCTGGGAGGCTGTGGGAGGCAGAGGACAGGCAAGTGCTCCAAGGAGGAAAAGCAGCATTTTGCTGTTGTCACTAAAGTGTGAGCCCCAGCTGCTAGGGGTCTGTGGTGAGGGGCCAGCAGAGGTGAGGCATTCCACCTCCTACTGAGGGTTTCTGTTGTAGTTTGCTGTCGCTGAAGATTTGGGGAGAAAGGGAAGGGAACTTTCTCCTTAGCCAAAGAGCTGAGGTGACTGCAAATTGCCCCTTGTGCGGTCTCAGTTTAACCTCCAGGGAACAGAGGGTGAAGATCTGTCTCCTCTGGGCAGATCCGCCACAGAAAGGGGATGTGGAGCCGGGAGGGGAAGGGCTGCATGGGCTCCTCATGACAGTGAGACCCCTTTCAGCTTAAAATGTTGAGTTCTCCTTGGAAAGGAACAGTTTCTTTAACCATTGTACATATCTACAGTCCTGCCCTGGTTTATAGGATTTTAGTTAAGATTGTTAACTGTAACCCAGTCCTCAGGGGCCTTCGGGGTCATTTTCACCCCGATTTGTGGATCTTCACAACAACCTCTGAGGTGGATACTGGTATCATCCCATTTTGCATTTGAGGAAATAGGCTCAGAGAGATGACATGTCACGTTAGTTGTCAGCCAGGATTTTGACCCAGCTTTTCCTGCCTCCTCCTGGCCTTCCTTATGACCCAGAAGGGAGCTCAGAGATCACCCGGTTCACCCCTATTCTGTGATCTTGCTCTGTGAGGCCAAGGGCTTTTCCTGGCATACCACAGGGAGTCCACCAGCAAACTCGGTTGGGTCTTTCTTTTCAGGGATCTTTTTCCTATGCCCCAGAACTCTGCTTCAGGCCTGGACATGGGGCCATGGCCCACCCCACTGCTCACCCACTAGTCAGTATTTCCTAAACTTGGTGCTCTTCCAGGCTCTGTGGGCAGCTCTGAGTATGGAAGAACAGACTGACACAGAAAGAGCACGTCATCCAGGCTGAGGTGGTTGGCTCCGGAGCCCAGCAGAGCCTCTGGGGCTGCTGCAGGAGCCACTGGGGTAATGCCATCCAGCAGTGCTGTACCGGGACAGGGAACATCTAATAGCCTCAGTAGGGGGTGTGGGAAGCCCACTCTGAGGGTGGACACAACCCAAAGTGAGGCGGTAAGAGGTCGAGGTGACCGAGGACCAAGGCTGGAACTGTTGAGGGAGGACCTCTCCTATTCCAAAGAAGTAGGTTGCTTGGGGTAGAGGAAGCACGGGCAGGAGCCCTGTAAGTCAAGAAAGTCTCCTCCAGCCAGAAGGTTAGAGGATTCCATACGAAGAGTCAGTGGGTTTACTCCAGGGTAGAGGGAAGGGGCCCAGCCTCCTCAACTCTCCAAGAGCGTCTTTGGCTCCTGAAGCATATGGCATGAGTTGGGGGCAAACTCCCCTGGACGGCGTGGGGAGCAGGAGGTCCCTAGGGAGGACCCAGACTGGCTCTGCTGGCCGCTGGAGCAGATCTGGGATGGGAAGAAAGGACAGAGGCAGAAAGATGGAGGCTCCACAGGAAGCGTCCAATCCTAAGCTCTTCAGATTGTTGTTTGAGCTGCAAGAGGATGAGGATGGGTGAACCTAGAGACTGGGAGGCTGGTGGATACTCAGTGTCTGGCCAAGGCCCAGCCCAGGCTCATGCTGGGTCGTGGGGATCTGGTGAACAAGCAGCCACGCTGAGAGAGGGAGCAGTACACCGCCCAGGAGGGAGGCACCTGGGTTTGCCCGTCGTCCTCTTCTGTGCTATGCTGCAGGGAAGCCAGCCACACATGTCTCCCTGAGGACGATGACATATGCTTAGCAGAGCCTGGCAGGTGAAGGGTGCTCAGAGGGGTGCTGAGTGAGTGAGTTGTACCAAAAAGGCAACAGGGGCCCCTGGTCTTGACCAAGGGCCAGGTTTTCCTCAAGGAAAATAAACTTCAGAGAGTAGAACAAAGGTGAAAATAGAGTAGAGGTTCTATTCTAGCCTATCTTATCTCTTGCACTATTAATAATCCTGCCCCAGTTTTGCAAACTGCGTAGCATAGTTCTAAATAGGATCTTTATATGATCAGCCATCCGGTCAACATGTTTGCTGAGTGTCTACTAAGGTTTCAGGCAGAACCAGGCCCTGTGAGTGCCAGACACAGGTGCACCCACAAGGAAATGAATGTTGATTCAATAACCTCATTTGATCTTTGACAACCCCATTCATTATGTCATTATGGGGATGGGGCCCTGGAAGAAGAGGAAACAAAGGGTGGTAAGCCGGCTGGCCAAGGTCCTGCTAATAACCAGTTCGTGACCATACAAAGCAGTTCCTCTGGGTCTCCCGATGGTGACCTCAAGCTGACCCCGGTTGGCCTAGCAGCTCCCCACTACTGTTTGGCTCTTCTAGAAGTGACTCAGGGACAGGGGTTTCCAGTGGCAGTTACTAAATATCTGAGAGAGAGACATGTTTCATAAAACTGTGAAGCAATGAAAAGCCCTTAACAATTGATTTAAAATCCATTTGGCAAGGCACTAGTGCCAAAAATAGAAATATCCCCAAGAGGCCAAGGGGCCAATCTCCACTCCTCATTGCTCTTTCTGTCACTGTACTCATTTTCCAATCCTGACCATGTGCGTGCATTTAATCTCTCACACGGACCAAGGCCTCAAGCCTGTGCTGTTTGGCAGTTTATCAATAACAAGACCAGTACCTACATTTGTGGGCTGCTGCTCTGCCAGGAAATTTACATTTGCCCACTGAATCTTGCCATCAGTCTACTTAGGCCGATCGGGTTATTTCCATTTTACAGATGGGCAAGCTAGAGCATCCTAGGGATGCTCAGCTCTTAGGTTTCAATCGGAGATTTAAGTTCAGGTCTGTTGGATCTAAACAAAGATGGTCTTCTTCCTTCTCTGTGGTCATCAAACTTGTAGGTGACAGAGAAGAGCCTGGAAAAACAGTAAACGCTTTCAGTGAAGGAATCAGGACCCTGAAATATCTTGAGGCCCTGGGCAGCACTGTTCACTAGAGCTCTCTGCAGTGATGGAAATGTTCTGTATCTGTGTCCAATGTGGTAGCCACTAGCCACACATGACTACAGAGAACTTGAAATGTGGCTAGTGTGACTGAGAAACTAGATTTTAAATTTTATGTAACTTAACTTAGCCACATGTAGCTGGTGGTTACTATACTGGACCATACCAGACCTAGTGCTACGGGCAGAAACCTGATCTGGGTCAGGATGTGCAACTCTTGCCTTAGAATCATAGGAATAGGACGGGGAGCCCAAAACAACTGGGGGACCCTGACACACTGTGCACTCGGGCCTCAGTGTGTGAACTCTCTGCGGCCCCCTCTAAATGTGGGAACTGAGACATGAAATCAGACGAAGGAAGGAAGGAGTGGGTAGGGTGGAGGGGAGAGATGTGGCTTGGAGAGTGGGGGCAGCTATAAGAGGGGTTCACCTGAGGACCCTGTCCCTAGTTCCCTGTGCTACAGCCCCAGAAATGCAAAGGAAAGAGGTCTTCAGAGAAAGACCTTAATGCCAGTTAATGGATCTGCCCCAAAGGGAAGCACCTTCCTGTCCCTCTGCTGGATGCCCTCGAGTTCCTGTGAGCTTGTGACCACTTTAGTCTGCTTTCTACCTCTTATTTGCCTTGGAGCACCCAAGCAGCCTATGCTTCATCCTGGGAGTAGGGAAACAAACATCACTGTGGAGACAAAATCACTTGACTCCACTTATAGCGGCTAACGGCCCATGATTTTCCAGCCTGAAGGCCCTTTTGCTTCTGCGAGGGTTGCCCGAGAAGATCTGGCCATGGAAGAAGACATTAGGAAGCTGAGAGCAATAAACTGTGATCAGAAACACTAAGGACAGCTCACTGACGGGGGCATTGGAGGCCACAGTTCGAATAGTACAGCCACACAGCCTGCCTCAAACAGCTACCCTCCCTGTGTTTGCACATTGAAAGCACCCTTCAGCCCCCACCCTGCAGATTTGGGGAAGCAGGTGCAGCAGCAGATGGGCCTGGACAACTTGCTCCAGAGTAGGCTTCTTGCCTTGGGCTTTCAACGGAGAGGGTGGTTTTACCCTCTTGTCTTGAGTCTAGACTTCAAAGGGCAGGAGGTGGATAGCAGAACTGGTCACAGGAAGAAAAGGGCCTTTCCAGGAAGTCATGCTGTGAAGTGGAATATCTAATCCCTTCTTTTCTGTTGTGATTACAGGAGAGGAAAGAGTAAGCTTGGGAGGTTTGCAAGAGGCAGTTCCTGTGGTCCCTATATTACAGAGCCCTCCATCTGCACCTGAGCCTGGACTTGGGAAAAGAAGGGGTCAGACTTGGTCCCTGCCTGGAAAGGAAAGGCATCCATGGCCACAGATGGCCACTGCGTGGTATGTGCAGAGGGCCCAGAGGAGGCCATGATCCATCAGCTTCTTGATTCTGGAAACTACTGTACATCAAAAGTCCCAGCACACAGTGGTGGCTATGGCCAGAGCAGGCCAACTGACTGAGCCAGGGAGGGAGTCTGAGTGGTATAACCAAACCTGACTGCCCTGTGGGAGATGACCCCTCTCTGAAGGCTGCACATTAGGTGAGGCAGACATGGGTGAGGGTCTAGGTCATTGCTGCGTTATGAATCTGGAGTTGGTCTTGGCCCACCAGGTACTCTGAGGTAGGGTGCCTGGAAACCCTAAGGCTGGATTACTGATAACCTGGATTCAAATGTGGACGAAGTCAAGGTCTATCTGCTTTTCTGTCAGACACAGTGGGCTCAGCCCAGGCAATCTGCCTGCCGGCCCCTGTACTCGAAGTGAGGCTCATTGTAATCAGGGCTTCCAGAGCCAGGCACTGGTCAGAGCTGTATGAGGGCTGGTTGATGCTCTGTGCTCGAGGGTGTTGTTCTGAAAAACAAGGAGGCCTCGGTGGCCGGTGACCACGGAGCTTTGACTCCTCTGACAACATTGGTGTAGGGCTGGATTTCCTGAGAAGGACCTGGGTAGGTTGGAGGATACTGGGCCGCAAGGCTATCACATCGATTCTAGGAGAACAGTGGTTTCTGCTCTCAACAAGAGCTTGGGGCAAGAGAAAGGAACTTGAGGTACATGTGATGGGCACCACAGGCCCTTCTTCCCTGGCCTGCAAAGTAGCACAATCAGTTACAGCCTAGTTGGGGAGGAGCCCAGGTCTGATACTGGTCTGGCCTGGTTATCCTTGTCAGCAGTGCGTCTCCATGAGCCTTCTGGAACATGCTGTTCCCTGTTCTTTTCCAAATGAAGGACTTGAGGACCAATGTGGGGAAACTGTTCTCTGGACCAAGCAGTGGGCCCTATCTTAGGAGAAGGGAGTGATGTCCTGGTCTGCAGTGAGGAAAGGAACCTAAAGTGGGGCCAGGCTTCCAGTTTGAATTTAGAGGAAGTGACCTTCAAGGTCAACTTCGACTTGAGAGCAGTGGAAGCTGCCTTGCTTTTCCTCCCCCACCTGTCCCTCTCTCCCTTTCCCCTTTCTCGTTCTTCCCAGAGAATGCCTGAGAACATTTTCCAGAGAGAACACCTACGTCTCAGCAGAGCCCACCACGGGGCCCTCTGTGAATATTTGGTACAGATGCTTTCTACTGCTTCCCAGTCATGCTTTTTATCAACTGCAATGCCAGGGCCACGGATTGTGATTCTGTGGCGAGAACTGATTTCATAGATGTCAATAAACGAAGAAGAGGATTAATTCAGACTCTGAGGCTGAGCATGACAGCTCTTTTTTGTTAAGTCCACGTTTTGTTCCTGAATGGACTCTGGCTTCCCCATCCTTTCCCCAGTCCAGCTTCTCAGGCTTCATTTTGAGTTCAGCGCACTGAGTTTGGCCATGTGCCTATGAGGAAGCCTGGACTCATTGTCAATCTTGGGGGCCTTTCCCTGCCATCTCCTGCTGTTCATTGTAAAAACCAAGCCACACAGAAGAGAATTTAGGAACATATCAGGCAGAATCCCGCCCCTCTCATAGCAATAAATTCTCTTTGGCCTTCCCCTTCGATCTGGTTCCATGTGTGTGATGGCTAGACAAGGGCGCTTGCTTTATGGTCTATTTATTCAGTTAATGTTAGCTGTGTCTCCGTGTGGCCTTTGAGTCTTTGAGCACATCATTTCCAGTGGCTGCAAAATGTCGTGTCAAGTGGATAGACATGCATTATTTAATCATTTGCGTTCTGTGCATATTATTGCTGGAAGCTGGGTCACCTGACCTGATTTTGGCTCATAATGCACATTTGCTAGTCCCAGTGCAGGGAGGCACAAAAATAAGGCCAGAATTCAGACCTATTGATTTATGAAACATTTATTAACTGTCCGCCAAAGGCAAGGAACTGTATCATAGAGAGGGTGACATTTTGGTGAGGGGTGGGGGGTAGTAAGAAATAGTGGCCCTAGATACCCAATAGCTTGAGAATCTGACTGGGGCCAGGAGACAGGCTTCCAGGTTTCACAGGATGAGGGGGGATGTTAGGGTTCATGAATCCCAGGGAAGTTACCATATGTCTGGTTCTGAGAAACTAGGTTCCTAAATCATTGGGACTTGTCTTTTTTTTTTTTTTTTTAAGATTTTATTTATTTATGTGACAGAGAGACAGACAGCGAGAGAAGAAACACAGCAGGGGAGTGGGAGAGGAAGAAGCAGGCTCCCAGCGGAGGAGCCCGATGTGGGACTCGATCCCGGAACGCCGGGATCATGCCCTGAGCAGAAGGCAGACGCTTAACGACTGCGCTACCCAGGCGCCCCTGGGACTTGTCTTTTAGACATTGATGCGTTCCCATTTATTTGTCACTGATGATAAAGTAGTCAAGTTTGGGACTCATTGACCTTAACAAACAAGCAAAGGTTCTAGGGGCTTTTCCTATTATCACTTCAATTTTAGTCATGCGCTTTCGGATATTTCTTGAGTGGGAGGAGAAAGGAGGTGGAAGTAGAGCTGTGTGGCTGGGAACTGTGGGAAACGCAGGAGTTTTCCCCAGAATGACTCGTGTCCATCATGCACAGGAGGGGGGGTCACAGAAGCTAAAAACCACTACTTGATAGGAGAACAACTGCTAGGTTTACTGTACTAGGCACTTTATGTAGAGAGGTGTGATTTTTTCTACAACAGTATTTAAGGTCGGTATGATTCTCTTCGCTTTATTCATGGAGTTTGTAAATTAGGAGAGTTAAGTGACTTGCTAGAGGCAACTTAGCCCTACCTCTTCTCTACAGCCAGGTGGCTGCACAGTATCTCATGAAACCCTGTTTCCAAAGAGTGGGCTCATGCATGTTTGCCTTGCAAAACAAAATGGTAACTGGATAGCAACCCAGACCTAGGAATGCAAGAGAAATTATATGTAATAATTTTAGAAAGCTCTCTTAAAGTAATTTACTTCTCATCGAGAATATGTACTTAGAGCTGAGATTGATAAGAATATATGTTTAGGGTTAGTAGTTAAGTTTATTTTTGTCATTTTCAAAAGAAATCGTACCTTAAAATTAACGTACCACGTCAGTGGGCTAAGAAATTGATCTCATCCTCACTCTTTTTGCTGGTAGATTAAAGACTTTAGGGTATTTGCAGACTTTCTGCTCTGCCCCAAAAAGTCAGAAGGCCAGACCAGAAACTACTGCCCACCAAATTTCAGTGGTGGAGCCGGGTCGTCCGCTGAGCCAGTAGCTGGATGTGTGGGTGGGCAGAAGGGAATTTGAGGGATCCCGCATGAGCATTCCAAGGGCCAAAGCAGTCTGGGCCTGGTTTTTAAATTTGACTTTGTTGTTTTTCCTGATTACTGCCACAATCCTAATTCATTGTCCCATACATCAGAGCTGTAGGTTCAGCTTTCAAATGGCATAAGGAGAGCTATGGGCAAGGTGCTGATTTATCTAATTCTACTCATGAGTAGGTAAGGTCATCAGGGGCATGGGCAGAGGGGAAAAGCAAGGAGACCAGGGCCTGTCTTGGGGGAAACCACAGCTGAGCTGTCAATGGAGGTTGGGGGGATCATAAAGGCACAGTAGAAGAGATGGGAGCAGAATTGGGAAAACACATGTGTCCCAAGGTTTTGAGGAGGGAGTGACCAGGTGGGTCTAGAGGGGCCAAGAGCCCTAGGCTGTGTGGGGTCTGCTGGGATTCCTGTCTGCTGTTCTTGTTAAATTTATCCAAATCTTAAAAATCATAAATCCTGTGCAGTGGGGATGAGTCTAAAACTTTTTTTTCAGTTCATTTTTTTAAAACTCATAGACTATTATATGATCATTAAAGAACATTTGGGAGAAGAAGTGGAAAGAAATTTTAAATACCTAAATTCGAAGCTTTCTAAACACACCAAATGTCAACCTTTTGGTGTATTTTTTTCAGTGGCTTAGGGTTTTAAAGCTGTGATTATAATTACACTGTATATATAAATCTGTACTGAATTTAACGTTTATATCCCAAGTATCAGTCTATGATGGTCTTTTAAAACATGGCAAACGTCATTTGCGCTGGTAAAAAGTTCAGCCCTCGCCTTCAGTCTTCTTCAGAATATCACTCCTTTCTGCTGTTACACGTGTTTTGGCTACTAGATGTCAGGTACTGAAAGTAGTACATAAAATTATGCCCACAACTGTCTTCATCTCGTATTTCCAACAGCAACGGGTTTTGCCTCAAGTGTCCAGATGCTAAAATCCCGAGTGTACAAATGTTCAGAACAGTTATGCTTTCACAATTGCGCCTATGAATATAAAATTGCCCTTTTTATCCTGCCTGGTGCTACTTACGGCCTTAAATTGTGCTTTGTCTGATACAGCCACTCATGCTTTTGCTTTTGTTTGCATTTACCTGGTATAGCTTTGCCTACCCTGGCGTTGTTTTATTTTACGTGAGTCTCTTGTATTTATTTAATCTGGGAGCCTTTGTCTTGCAACAAGGGAATGTTAAATACTTAGATTTATTGTCAGAACCATTTTGGGTAGCCTCCTGTCATCTTGTTTTATGTTTTCTGCATTTCCTTTCTTTTCTGACTTTTGCGCCATAGCAGATGATTTCTTTTATCTTCTGCAGTGATTTGGACGGGAGACATCTTGTTTCTCACTCCACTGATCTGCATTCTATTGCCTCCAATGAATGTTTTGATTTGTCTCTGTGTTCGGTTTCTAAGCAGCTCTGCTTATCTCAGCCTGGCCCCTTCTCATCTCCTTTGGTGGAGGCGACATCCTCTGCAGAATGGTTTTAAAGGCCCTCTGTAGTTTTTTCTTTGTTTGCTCACTCTGGGAAGGGAGTCCTGCCTAGGTGCCCAGTGGTGCTTCCTGCGAGATGAAGGGACCATCCAGGCCCCAGCCAGGCGGCAGGTGTGTTCGGGGATGGTGAGGGGGCGAGGCAGGAAGTGTCCTCACCATTGCCTGCGGAAGCCCCAGGCCCTTAGTTGGGAAAAGCAGCCTGAGCAGACGTGGTCCCAGCTGGCAGGGATGAGCTCTCTGCAGAGAGAGGGTCCCAGGGCTAAAGGACAAGAGTGAGAGTGGATGGGGACCGGAGCTGGCTGAGTCTTGGCTCTAGCCTACAGAGGCAGTTCAGAGCCTATCAGTCTTATGCATGAAATTTCCTGGGCACATGAATTATTGGAAAATAGGCTTTTTAAGACTTATAAAAGGGATTTCAGTGAGGGCTCTTCCAGTGCTTGCATTTGTCTACTCTCTTAACCAGGTATTGCTCTAATGTATTGTATATTAAAACTCTCTCTATGGGGCAATTAAAAGCTTTAAACGAGTTGCTTAAATTAAACACTCTGGCATTTTTTTCATTTATGCAAGATAGTTGCTCCTCTGTATCCCCAACACAGAGGGGCCAGTTCTGGGGAGGACATTGCTAAAGCCACACACAAGGAGGGGTGGGGCCTGGGAAAGGCAGGGTGGGGCTGGCTGGGGAGGACTGTCTGCCAGGGCCGAAGGTCTCCAGAGGGAGACACAGGCCAAGCAAAGCTTTTCTTTTCTTTCTTTTTTCCACCCAGCTTTATTTAGATATTATTGACATATAACATGCAAGTTGAAGGTGTAAAACGTGATGATTTGATATGTGAGTATGTTGTGAAATGATTACCACAGGGTTTTGTCTTCTGAAGGGCCTGGAGACAGGGATAGGGCTGGCCTGCCACCACCGATCCTGCATCTAATCAGGCCAAGGCTTTCCAAACAGTGGCCTCAGAGCTGCTGGTGAGAAAGGGGCAGGGTGGGGTGCCTGGGTGGTGCAGTCGTTAAGCGTCTGCCTTCGGCTCAGGGCATGATCCTGGCGTTCTGGGATCGAGCCCCATATCAGGCTCCTCCGCTAGGAGCCTGCTTCTTCCTCTCACACTCCCCCTGCTGTGTTCCCTCTCTCACTGGCTGTCTCTCTGTCAAATAAATAAATAAAATCTTAAAAAAAAAAAAAAAAGAAAAAGAAAGGGGCAAGGCAGCGCATACAGGAGTGGGGGTGGGGGCAGCCTGGCTTCTGGGGATGGAGGGGAAGCCAAATAGTGACTTAGGAGAGCTAGACCATTTCTGCGGGACACTAAAGGCTGACCCCTCACAAACAGCAAGTTCCTCTAGGACCAGCATCTCAGCTGATCCTCTGGACCCCTTGGAACATTTCAGCCAGAATCAAGAGGGAGGGTCCAGGGAAGCAGGTTCCCAGGAGGCCCTGGGGCTGAGAAGTCCCGGCCTTGGCCGCTGAGATCAAGGTCATCACTGTAATCTCCATGCCACTCCAGGCCCACACAGTTAGGATGGCCACTTCCAAGCTCTTGGAGGACTAAATGGGGAAACTGAGCTCCAGAGGTGTAGATGGTGCATCCAAGGTCACTCTATAGGCCAATCCCAATTCTCTTCAGTGTCCCAAAATATCCACACTTCTTTGTGTGTTGGTGTAAACCCTCTGATTCAGGTGTTAACATCTGGGTCAAACACACACACACACACACATACACACACAGCTCTGTCCTAGAGAGGCAGAGTGTGTGTGTGTGTGTGTGTGTGTGTGTGTGTGTGTGTGTGTTACCACCCCCCCTTGCCCCTGTCAGTTAGTACCCCCTCCTCTATGCCTCTAGTACTCTCTGCTCATCCCTCCATTATACCACTTACTTTGCTGCACTGCAGGTATCTGTCTGTGTTTGCCCTCTGAGCAGGAGGCAGTACCTAAGGGCGGGGACTTTGTGCTGCTCTTTGTATACAGTAGACACACATGAATTTTGTCAAATGAATGTTGATGAATTCCTAATTTCACTCACTATACATAGCTTATAGTGGTTTGGTCCAATTAAATGTGCACTCCTTTTCTGATCCATTAATGTAAAATGATGTTCTTCTGAAGGTTAGCAACTGAAAAACTATTTTGCTCAGCATATCATGTCGGTGGGGAGCCCGGCTGCTTGGACCACACTCCTTCATGAATGCTCCTTGTGGCCATGTGCTCTAATTGCAGGCAAAGTGTCTCAAGAGTGGGTCTTTCAAATGAAGCATGTAAAGGAAAAATACTTTCACTGAGTGTATACCCAACAAGTTTCTGCAATATACCAGCCTCTGCCTCCTTGTCCTTCATGCTGCTACCATGACGCCACAGCTGGACCTGCTCAGACTTGATGTGAGATAAGGTTGGCAGTTTAAGATCCCAATTTGGCTCACCTGCTGAGCCACCTTATTCCAGAGGTATGAGGAAGCACCTAGAAGGGAATCATGAGGTGACCATGTTCATTTGCACATTTCCTACAGTGCACTCCTTGTTCTGTTTTGGAGTTTACCTAAGGATGGGTATTATGTCTCATTCACTGCCATCTCTCTAGTGTCTGGCACAAGGCTTAGCACACAGTAGTGTTAACTGTGTGACCAAGCTGTGAACGCTTGGTGAGCACCTACTGTGTGCTAGGCCCTGAGCTGGGGGCTGATCACAGGAACATCTAAAAATTGACCCCTGGAGTCAGAATGATCAGGTAAAAGGGACCTGGCTGGTAAAGGTATTCTGAAGTAACCACAGCTGTACTTTTTGATGCCCAACCACTTAAAACATCTGTGCATTTATGATGATGATGATGATGATGATGATGATGATGATAATGATTTCCCAGTTTGATTTATCCTGTAGAAGTCACCATTCCACCCTGTTGCGTTCAGCGTTCGATGCACTTTAACCGTTACTGGGGTCAGTGGCCACAGAGCCTTTAACATTCTATTACTAAGTGGTTGTCATTTTTCATTAATGATATGTTTAAAATCCCTAGGCACTTGCTCCTGGATAGCTTGTCAAAATCTCTATGGCCTTGCCGACCTGTTTATTTATCCTTCCAGAACTATGGAGGGCATCTGGAACCCTAGCATGACTTTCTACAGAAAACAGAGTGCAGCACCACGATCTCTTTCATTTTCTATCACCTTGCACATCAAACCTCCTTTGCTCATCAAGGGGCTCTCTCATGGCTGTGAAAGTTCCCTCCCCATTGCCTCACATCCTTCACAGAACTGCAGGGGCCTCTTGGAAGAAGCACTGCATCTGTGTCCCTCTCCCTTCCTGCCTGTATTTTCCATTGTTATGAGAAGTGTAGCCATGGAGAGAAATCTGGTGGCCAGCAGCGATGGCAGCCATTAGAAAAGATAGATTTTTCTTCTAACCCCCACCCTCAGGAGAATGGGGTTTGGTTTCTAGTCCCTGTACTTTGCAGAGAAACAAGCACAATGAATTCATGATGGCAAATTCAGAAAATTTTCATTTTGTGAAATGAGCTCTCTGCAAGGGAGGGGGCCACTGGCTGACAGGTGCTGTATCCAAAAAGGACTATGGGATTTGCAATGACCCTGACTCAGACCCTCCGAGCAGATACCACAGGAGGCAGCTACTCAGGCAGGGGTGTCACTGGGAAATCATGGACCAAAGGATAACACTGCCTGTTTCCCAGAACACAGAGAAAAGGACTCAGCCCAGTGGGCAAGGCTTCTGCCTCCTCCCCTACAGAAAAAGTCCTTCTAAGCCTTTTGCCTGAGTTTGAGGGCTGCAGCTGTGCTTGGCATCTGTGTTCCTGGCAGCCCATGCTGCCTACCACTTGACACAGGCAGCAATGCTGGTAGCAGACCTCCCACCCTTCTACTGCCTAGGGCTTTTGTGAAGACCAAATGAAAGAAAAGGCTATGCACATTGTTTGGAAAGCAGAGAGCAACGGTAGGCATGCTGGATTGCCGTGCTGTCTGGCCATGGTCTCCACAAACTCTGGAGTTGGGCATGCTTGGTCACCCGCTCCACACTGCAACCGTATGCCCAAATTCAGTGAGCTGCCTCAAATTGGTGCTTTCGGATTTCACATCCCCTCTTTTGCCTATGAACTTTTTTGGTTTTCTAACACTTGTTAGCCTGATATCCAAGGCTTTCCAAGTCCTTCTTTCTAAACATCTGTTTCCTACTGTAAACCTCTTCTCCATTTCAGGGCCCCCAGAACACATCACTGGCATTCCCAGCCCTATTTATTTGCTCACAGCTTCTCGCTGCCTTCCCTCTTCACCATACTCACCCTTCCGAGCCTCTCCATATTGTACCCACTCTTGAAGACCAAGTGGAAGACTTCGACACAAGTTAACCAATGAATCATCTTGCCCTCTTTCAAAATAAGTGATTGGGTTCCTGCTGACCTTGAACCAGGGAGGCAGTGATCACAGTGATTAAGAGAAGGTTTTGCAATCAAATTGCCAGGGTTGGGGTCCTGGTCCCACTTCTTACAGCTTGTGTGACCTTGGGCAAGTTAAAGTACCTGAGCATTGTTCACCTCAGCTATAAAATAGGGATAATAATGGTATCTTTTTTATGCATATCAAGTGCTGAGCGCAATGCCTGATGCACTGTAAGCATTCAATAAAGGAAGGTTAGTATTACTCTAAGAATTTTCTTATATGTTGCATGTAATGGCCATAACAGCCCAGGGAAAGCGGGTTTTATTGCCCCAGATGAGAAAAATGAGGCTCAGAAAGGTTAAAGCACTTGTCCAAGGCCACACATTGTGGTGAAGCTGAGATTCAGATTCAGGTCTGTCTGGCTGGGATCCATAGCTTCAGCCAACTGCATAGCCAACCTGCCTTAATCAGGCCTCTTGTGCTTACTTCAGCCCTTGTTCCTTGGTTCACTCTGCACATTGGCATCTCTCTTCTCCTCAGCCAGACCCTGGGCTCTTCCAGAGCAGGTTTTTCAAAATGCATCATTCCATATTTGTTGAGTGAACAAGAAGGAATGGATGGGAAAAATGCATTTTAAGATCAGAACTTATCCCAAAAGAACTTAGTACTGGCATTTAGGTCCCTGGAAGTCATGGGTCTCTCAACAGAACCACGGGTGAGCCTGCCTCCAGGATCTTCCCCACCTGAATCCCCCCACCACACTTTGACCCCAGACAACTGACTATGTTGCTCTCCTGCCAAAATACTTCCAGGGATCCCCACACTTGCTGTGTAACTGGTCTGAGTGTTTTCTCTAGAGTCTGACATGCTTTGTTAACATAAGTCTTTACTGACCACAACATACATTTCTTTGGTCCAGAAAGCAAATTTTTGGAAGAGTAGATATTCAAGGACAGCAGCAATGTGCTTCCTCCAAGCTGGGCAGTGAGTGGACCCATAGCCTGCTCTAAGAACCAGGAGAACATGGTTCTCCTGGGGTCATGGTTTCTATATTTATGTCCCTTTATTTTTAAAGCAAAGCTGCATGTAAAGTGCTCTAAACACTAAAGTCAGAATGTCAGAACTTCAGGATAAATATGATGGAGAAAAATGCCCATTTTGCTTCTTGCTTTCCCATCCCAGGAAAGAAACCTCACATGTGTTAATGGGACAGAGAGAAGAACATGAAAGATCGTGTAGGATGCCCAAGGTTATTGAGATCCTACATTTTGGTGTAGATACAATCAAATGAAACTGTCCTTTCAACCTCCTCAGGAACCAAGCAAGATGGGAAATGTGGTAGTGAAAATGGAGAAAAGATCATGGAAATTCTCAATAGAAAATTCTAACAAAATATTAACCAAAAGTTCCCTTCTAAAGAACATCTGAAATCCCACTTCATGAAAGCTACCATTTTTTGAGCATCTACTGTGTATGAGGTGTTTTATTTGCATTATCTAATATAGTCCTCATCACAACCTGCAAGAGAGGTTGTGCTAGCTCCATTTTATAGAGGAGAAAACTGACAGTCTTTTTCTTTTTCTTTAAGATTTTATTTTAAAGTAATCTCTACACCCAACATGGGGCTTGAACCCACAGTCCCAAGATCAAGAGTCACACACTCCACCGACTGAGCCAACCAGGTGCCACGACAGTGTCTTGGTCAAGGCCAATGGATGGTAGAGTGGCTTTGACCTCACATACGCCTGACTCCTGTCCAAGATCTTTCTCCTAGAGCATAAGGCTTCTATTTCCCTGAGGACTCTTGGAGTCAGAGACTTAGAGTTCTCGGGTCATCTGTTATAAGTATACTTTGATCATCTTCTTCCTCAACTCATTTAGCAGGGGTCAAGACCTGTGCATAATGCAGTTAGCTAATTTGTTTATCCATTTTATGCTTATGTAAATGGCTTGAAATCTTTCCTCCATATCATTATCTGCCAGAAAATTGGGGCCACATCAAGGTAGTTTATGAGCTTATACTGAGCAAATATTTTCAATCATGTTTTAACTAGTAGTCAATCTTTTCCTTCATTTATCTGAAAATTATCTGCTTGTTCTCCTTCCTGTTGCCCGTCTTCTAAGATTCTATAAGCACCTTCTGATAACAATAGCTAATATTAATTGAGCACTCACTATGTACCAGCCACTCTTCTAAGAGATTTGACTCAATCAAGGAGGTGAGGAAATGGAAGCACAGAGAGATTCATCAACTTGTCCAAGGTCACACAGCCCAAGTGGTAGAGCTAGTATTCATTTCAAGCTGATTATAGAACCTACTTTGCGAAATGCCTTAGTTTGTAAAGAACG
This sequence comes from Ursus maritimus, assembly GCF_017311325.1. Taxonomy (NCBI): domain Eukaryota; kingdom Metazoa; phylum Chordata; class Mammalia; order Carnivora; family Ursidae; genus Ursus; species Ursus maritimus. The sequence continues at coordinate 23,463,450 of NW_024424341.1, forward strand.
TTTCCTCCTAAATGGAAGCACTCTAGAAGAGCATTATTCAGTAGAAATATGAGCTATAAATGCAAGCCACATATATAATTATAAATTTTCTAGTAGACACATTAAAAAAGTAAAAAGAAACAAGTGAAATTAATTTTAATATATTTTATTTAACCCAATATATCCAAAATATTATTTCAACCTATGATCATCACATTATTAATGAGCTTTTATATTCTTTTTTCATACTATTTTTTCAAAATCAGGTGTATATTTTATACTTCTAGTGCATCTCAATTTGGACTAGCCACATTTCAAGTGCTCAATAGCCACATGTGGCTTGGACAACATGGATATAAGTGGGCATTCTTCTTTTCATATTTCATCTATGATTTGTTTCTATTTCAACTTTAAGTTTTGCATTAAGATTAGATCAAGGAAGCCGATGTTAATGAAAACGTGCCCTTTGGATAATTTGGTGAGCAGAGCAGGAGTTTAGTACAGTGGAGAGAAGAAGCTTTAGGAATTACTAAAACCTGGGTTCTAATTCTCATCTTTGCCACTACCGGGCCTATATGTGGCCAGTGGCAACCCTCAATTTCCCTCAGCCTCTTTCCTTATGTTATAAAAAAGATGATGGTTTGTGATTATTAAGATTATTTCCATTTCTAAACACTGTTTCTGCTTGTCAGGGGTTCTGCATCTGTTTCCACTTTCCATTCAAGATTCTTATATGACAGAGCTTATCCCAAGTTGGACTATGTTCGCTATGCCCAGCTCTGTGCCTGGCACGTTGCAGACACAAGAATATTTGTTGAATGAATGAAAATCCTGTTCTTCTTTGAGGGACCACTGAGTTTCCCAGTTTTTGCCAGAATAACTATAGCAGTCTTAGCAATTAATTTCACTTTTATTTCCTTTCTCATATGAGCATAAAATCTTGTTTTATATAAAGTTTTCTGAAGGGTCATAGCCAGAATTAAAAAACATTTCCTGATTCTGTTAGCAAAGGAGATGGTGCTCAGCTGTAGGCATGGCTTCCTAGAGACCCCCACAAATAGCTTTCCTCCTAATACATGCTGTTCTGATGTTGAGGAGAGTTAATTAATGACTCTAAATAAGAAAACAATCAAATCTGTCTGCGGTCATATGAGTCAGAGCAGACCCAGATGGGGAGCCAGGTCCTTTGCCTCCAAGTGGCCTCGGGAAAAGCAATAGTAGCCTGGTTCCGTGCCTCAGAGTCCTACAAAGCCCCAGCCTAGAAGGGGAAGGAATTGCTCAAAATGGATTGGAGACCCAGCCTGATGTGAGGCATTTTCTTAAAAGGCAAGGCCCCCTATCTGTGCGTTGTGCGGACTGAGGAGAAAAAGCAAAAGTCTATTCCTCTCTCCTCTCTTTAGACACCTTAACAATAGCTACTGAATGGGAGAGTTCTCAGGCACAGGCCTCTTGTGTGTGTGGCAAGACTGGGGCAGTTGGCACTGCCACCCTGGCAGGACCAGAGGACATGTGGCCTGAAGCATATCAAGCCCCAAACCTGCCTACCTTCAGGAGTCCCAAAGCCACATCTGAAGGTAGAACCGTGGTTATGATGACATGAGGGCAGGAATGTGATGCTTCCCTGAGATTAGCTGAGGCTCACAACAATGAAAACTTTCATTTTGGTGTTAGAGACTTTGCTGTAAAAACGTGAGAGTGAGAATGGGGGAAGGAGCCTCTTAACAATATCCAAGTGTCCTCAGCATTGGAACAGGACATAGCAAATAAATACAAGCCCTATTTCTTTGGCTCTACATGTACTCTGTGAAATATCAGCCTCTTCATTGTTACCCCATTTTTGCAGATTATTAAAAATACATTTTGATGCCATTCAGGCTTGGCTTCTTGTGAAATTGTTCCACTGGCCGTGAAGGTCATTCTATTCCCCTTTCTCCTCCTTGGTAATCAAGTACAGGTATCATTTTGTCAGGATAATATGTATTGAGGTGATATCCTTGATGCATTTGAAAGGACTCTTTATGGCTTATGTCTGAACCTTTGTTGGTCCCCAATCCATTCCTCTGAAATTTGGTTAGAATCTCAGGACAGTTCAAAACTTCAATTTTGCTTCTACAGTAGCACTCGGAAAAAAATAGTGGTAAGAGGAGGCTCTGGAGTTTAAGAGATCCAGGTTGGAATCTAAACGCTGTTCCTTCTGATCTGTGTAATCACGGGCAAGCCCCTTTCCTCTCAAAGCTTCATTTCCTCATCTTGAAAGTGGAAACACCACCACCACCTACCTCATAGGACTGTGAGGATCAAATACATTCTCACATGTGAAAAGCCTGACTCAGAAATGTTTCCTCTTATTATTAGCTTGTAATTCTTTAAATAGGGTTTGCCAATGGGTTCAGTTGAAGCGATGCAAGAAAAACCTCTATAGCTCTATTTCCTCCTATTTCTTTCCGTGATGAGCTTTGGGGAAATCCTCACAGAGGCCATGATCGTCAGAGCTTGCTTCTACTCCATGCCCTAAATCCTGCCTTCCCACTAGTGGGGTTGAAGGCAGTGCTCCAGAACCTTGGACAGCTCCTCTCCTTTGTGACTGCAGGCAGCCTAAAGGAACAGGAGGGATTTGGGGGATTTTCCCAGAAAGGCTGCATTACTGCTTGGATTTAGGAATCCCAAGGGCTTCATTCTCACTCCCAGCATGCCTACTATTTGCTTGCATCCTCCGATTTTTCAACACGACCAGCTCTCCTGGAAAAATTCTGAGGAGCATCTCCTCAGAAACCTGTTAACTACACCCATAAGATTTACTAAATCTTCACCCCCTTTCCTTCTCTCCTGTGAACTCCAAGGATTTTTTTGAGCCCAAGAACAGAAACACCACCCACACCTTCCTGTATCTGCTGATATTTAATTTGTTTGGCTTCTGTGCAAGGATTAAACATTCTTGATTAACTTCAAGTGAAAGTAATAATGTATGAGCATGAAGAAAGGTTTTACAAGACAAAGAGATTCAGGTATGAATTAAAAGAAACATAAAATAATGTTATTGCCTGTAGGTGATGTTAAGCACCATTCTCTAATCAGAATAAGCAGGTGGTTCAATTTATGAGATAATTTAGCTTTTCACTCTCTAGTGCAGAACACAACACACACACATGCAGTCACCTTCTTAACAGGCAAGGAAGAGATTAAGTCCTATTTTTACTTTATGATACTGAGTCACATAGTTCAATGCAAATCACATGGATGCCAAAGTAAGAACAATACCAGGTATTTAAATACCTCCTTTCCTTTGAGGAGCTCTAAAGATTTTGTAGCTGTGTGAAATCCCTTCAGGGCAATTCTGGGAGAAGAGACACATGTCACCAGATGAGGATTTAAGACAGAGCATGTTTCATCCATCTCCCCGACTCCCATCATTAGGTCTGGAAGAGCCAGTGTTTGCCAGTTCTTTGCACTTAGTAATAGCCTCCTGAGTTCTGCATTTTCTGGGCCATATTGTCAACTAGTAAAAAAAGGCTTACCTTTGAAAATATGTTATTGACTAATAAGGAAGAGAGGACGATAAAGTGGAATAAGAAGGTGGGTGGGAATCATAGTGAGAGAGGAAGAGATAAGAAAGATGCTTAAAACACCCTGAGCTTGATAAGTATTTTCCACACATTTTCCTTATAAACAGATTTGATGTCCACCCCTGGATAGAAACTTGGACAAAGGCATTTTGGCCCTCTTTAAATACTTCTTCCCCCCCTTTAAAAAAAAAGGTTTTATTTATTTATTTGACAGAGAGAGTGAGAGAGCACAAGCAAGGGGAGCGGGAGAGGGAGAAGCAGGCTCCCTGCTTAAGGAGCCCGATGTGGGGTTCGATCCTAGGACCCTGGGATCATGACCTGAGCTGAAGGCAGATGCTTAAGTGACTGAGACACCCAGGTGTCCCTTTAAATATTTCTATATGGGCAAGGACAGTGGCAGTTCCACTGTTTGAACTAGTTTGAAGGAACTGTCATCAAGAACGTCACCTAGGATTCCAAGGGCAGACAGGGAGCCCCCAAATAAAAGCGTTTGTGATTTTTACCTAACAGTGCCCACACCCACCCTGAACCTCCACACTATGGGGGAGTGTTAGTTGCAAAATTACTACTTTTCCCGGTAGAGGTCGCTGTGGGTACTGGCAGTGGATATTGTAGTGGAGACGAACAGGCAGGGCTGGGCTGGATGGTGGCTCTACTGTCCGGTAACTGCTCTTCCGTGGTTCCACTGACAGTGGCCTAGCCCCTCATCCTATGGGAAGGGGGTCTCTGGTGGGGATTATCTCAAAGCCACACAAAACCTTTGCTGTAAAAGTACTATGAAATTGAGGTCACTTGCTGGGAATGGGCATGTCTGGGAGGGCTGTCCTTATCCTCTAGGGGTGCCCACTCATAGTGGTATCTCTGTGTCTCACTCATGCCCTCTCTGTGAGTATACCTGGTATTACTGAGAGGCTACCTGCCAATGACCAGCACCCCCAGACCTATGGCCCTTCCAGACATGAAGGCCAAAGTGACAAAATTTGCCTTGCCACAAAATCTGCACCCACATCATAAAGGACTGTGCTGATGAGCGCCCCAAGCCCCACTTGGAAGCCCATGTGGAGAGGTGGGGTGGAATTCTGGGCCCAGGGCAGCCCATTAGAGCAGGATAAGATTTCTGAGGGATGGGAAGGGCAGGGCAATGGTAACAGATGTTAGGGTCCGACCTGAGACTGGGGAAAGGTGGAAGAGGGCTCCACATACTTGTGAGGTCCTATCTTCTAGGCCACACCCAGGCATGCAGGCTAGGTCCAAGGCAGCCTGAAGCTACCTTCACCCTGAGGGCACCCATTGGGACCTTAGGTTATTACCCTGGGTTTAGAGTGGAAGGGGTTACCACCCTGCCCCCACCCCCAACATCTACAGTCCGCAGTAAGTGACTGCTCTTCTCACAGGCACACACAGCCAGATTCACAAGCTCACCATGACACACACATGAACAGTGTAGCACACACGGGCACATTCACCCAGTCATACACGTTCACACACTCTGACCCACATCATTACCCATGCAAACACACAGTGACACACACACACTCAAACCCGGGAATCAAACTTGACCTAATATGGTTGATGGGGCGACGGGGCGTCATCCAGTCAGGATGCCCTTCCAGACCCTGGCCCACTTAGGTCTCCTGAATCCTGAGACCCTCCCCTCCAGGCGGAACCCCCCCACCTGTCCGTGTCCTCGCGGTCACAGGTCTTGAATGTCCCCCAGAAGGGACCCGATTACCATCGCACACATGGCATCCTGGGGTGCCAGGCCGGCGTAGGGGGTGGTGTGCCGGAAAGAAGGGTGCGGGGCATAGTACCAAGGCAGGGAGCAGCCGCCTCCTCCCTCGGGATTTTCCATCCCGGCTCGCGCAGGCCCGAGAGGAGCGAGCGCGCTTTGTCTCCCGCCCGGCTCTTGGCATGTTTCCGCGGAAGCTCTCTGCGTCGCGCCCGGAGCCCCCCCTTCCCTGGCCGCGCCCCCCGCCCAGCGGGTGGCGCAGGCCCGCCAGTGCAGCGACCGCCGCTTTGTCCTACCGAGGATGCTTGGGCCGAGCGCAAAACCCCGGTTCCCGAAGCGGCCGCCGTGCGCCCTGGAAGCGGGTTTCGGTAGCCAGATCTGAGGCGCGCCCCGCGTGAAGCCTAGCAGCCCCAAAGGTCTGGAGGCGCAAGGGTCATCTGCCCGAGCTCCGGAGTGCTAGGGAAGGGACCCACCCCGTCCCGCCCGCACGTGCCCATCCGCGTCTGGCTTCCTGCCGCGGTGCAGGAGCCGGGTCGCCGGGCGGGACGGGGCGGGGCGGGGCAGGGAGGGTCGTCTCGACTTTTGGTCCCTGGCCTGGATCCAGGTAGAGAGGGTCTAGGAGGTAAGGCTTGTGTAGGGAGAGGTCGGGAGGATTCCCTCCACCCCTCTTACTTTCCCCCACCGCACATCCACACCCAGGTCACTCGGACCTTAGGCGAGGGGCCCTGAGCATGGAGAAGAACCCCGAGAATCCATCAGTGCCTTCCTGTGCCGGCGATTTCGAGCACGGTGGGGAGGGGTTTCCCGGCCTTCGCTCCTCGCATCCCAACCCCCTCCCCCCAATAACCTAGGCGGGTCCAAGTGGGAGGGGGAAGAGTCCCCTGTCTCCATCCCCATCCCGTTTCCCCTCTTCACAAAAACGTAGGCTTCAGGAAAGGGGTAGGCACGGAAAGGATCTTTCTGACATCCCAAACAGCCCTTCCTCAATAAGCCCAGGAGGGTCTGAGCGGAGGAGGAGGAGTCCCCCGTCTCATCCATTACACCCAGACTCCCTTTGTAACCTCAAGCAGTACAGGTGTTATGGGGAAGGGTCTCCCTGACTCTGAACCTTTCATCCCATAACACTCCCTCCCATCCTCAGTAATCCAAGCAGCCTCGTTTCCAGGCACGGGGGTGGGGGAAGGCTCCAAGCTCCCCAACGCCCTTTCAGTAGAGATGGGGGGGTCCCCCCCAGCCTTTGCCCCTCACACTCTCACACTGCCTCTCCACCATAAAACAAAAACTAACCCAAGCTGCTCTGACTTCAGGCGCCGGGCCACAGGGAGGCCCTCGAGGAGTCTGTCAGCAGCTCTCCGAGACAGATGGTCCTGAGGGCGGTGAGGAGAGGTCCCATTAACTCCCCAGGCCCCCTCAAATATCAGTTCATTCCCCCCGCCCCCCATAAAACAAAAGCGAACCCAGCAGCACCGACCTCAAAGAGGAGGGAGGGCTGTCAGCGCTTGGCAGCGCAACCAGCTCCTCCGGGCTCCTCACTGCCCCGGCTTTCCCGCGGTGGCTCTCGCGGTGGCGGCGGCGGCGGCGGCGGAGACCGCAGCTCTCGCGTCCGGAGCCTCCCTCGGACTCAGCACCTGGAGCAGCGAACAGCTCCGCGCCTCATTCCGCTGACTCCGCCTCCCCTGCGCCGCCGTAGCCAATGGCGATCCTGGCCACGCCCAGGAGGCCGCCCATTGGGGGGTGCCTCCTCCTCTCTCTTCCTCCCAGCCCTCAGGTTTCTCCTGCTCTCCGTCAGGACCGCATCCCCCAGAGACTGCCGGAGTTTTTCTACAGCCTTCTGGAACTCGTAGTCCTTTAAGAACTCGGAGAGGACTTATGCCGCGGGCGGGTAACCGAAGGTGGACTGCATTTCCCAGGATGCATGAAGAAACCGAGGCGCTGAGGAGGGCGGGAGGACTGTTTCCATAGCAAAGGCGGATGGTTGGGGATGGCTGACGGAGAAATGGGGCAGGCCGCTGGACCCTCGGATTGTGCGTGACTTCAGGCAGCCTCTTGGGAGGGCGTTTCGATTTTTTTCTCCCCGATACCCACCATAGGACTCTGGGCCTCAGTTTTCTTATCTGAGAAGAAGGGCGTGGATCCGTCCCCCTGCCCACAGTCCGCGGTGATGGGGCAAACTGAGGTCGAGCCGCTTTGGTTTGCCCAGCAAAGGTGAGAGAGGACGGAGGAAGCCTGTGGCTTCAGAGTGTGACCTTCTGAACTTTATCCCTTTATATTTGCCTCGATTTATCATAGAGGAGCGTTTTACTTTTGGTCATATCCCTTGAACCGTCAAGGAGGCCTTGACTCAACCAGTCTTCCCCTCCCGGAGTCTTGGCCTCTTTACGCCATCCCTGATACCGCAGCATTTCCCGCAGAGTAGCCAGAGGGCGCTACACATGCTTCCCGTTGCCTGTGGAATTAAGCCCACACTCTCTCAACATTGCTCTAAAAGCCCTTCTAAATCTGGTGACCACCTTGTTCTTGCAACACTCTGAACTTCTTTGGGAGCTGGAAGCCTTAACCACCCGTTTTCTCTCGCTCTGGTGGTTCTTTCCACCCTGGCACTCGACTAACCCTTCGCACTCTTCAAGCCGCAGCCTAGATGTTGCCTCATCCGTGAAGCCTTCCTAGATGCCTGGCTCCGTTATTAGGTACCCCACCTTGTGTGTGAGTCGCGCCCTCTACTTCCCCTTTTCTACTTGACTGTTTATGTATCCATCTTTCGCATTAGATTTTAAGATCCACAGAACAGGGGTCATGTCTATATTATTAATACTTACAGTCCAGTGCCTATAGTGTCTGCCACATAGTAGGTATTTCCTAGATATTTGTTGAGTTGAAAAGGGATTGAAAAGGAATTGAACATTAATTGAATTTTACTCACACCTCCATGCTCTTAATTTCCTAAGGTTGCACATTTCCCATTGCTGAAAGCGTTCAACTAGAGGGATGCCACCCTGTGAAGAAATATTCATGTCATTCATACAGTGGATTGGAATTTTGCCTGAATGCTTTGGGAGCCCTTACAATCCTATGACTCTAGGGATTGATAGATTCATGCCAATCATTACTTGGAAGTCTTGTCAATTCTCCCCTAAATGTCATCAGTTCTTCATGTTCCTCTATTTCTAGCTGTTTGCCCTTCTCCTTTCTGTGCCTAAATTCCCTACCTCCCACTCCCTTTCTGGGAAAGATCTTCTGCCCCTGTCAGTTATGCAGTAATGACAGTCTGAGATCCCTGCCCTTCTTTCAGTTCTCTGCTCTGGTGGTGACGTCCCACCTTGTTAGTTAATGTTTTTTGTTTTTGTTTTTTTCTGGATCTTTTTCCACTCAGGGCTCTGGTGTTGGCCAGATGGTCCAATTAATCCCACACATGCTTCATATGTCACCCCATCCAGACTTTTGGGTATATTTCAGCTAAAGTGTTCTTGGGAGAATTCCGTAATATATGGGTATAATCAATTCATGGGCAAAGAAATAACCAGGGGGACTATTACCCTGAACCTTATTCAAACCAAAAAGACAGATCCTGAGGAAAAGAAACCCTGTCATCCTTGAGTTGATGACATCCATGGAGGGAAGACTAGGATGGAGGAATGAGTAAAATGGATTGTGTTTGGGGAAGAACCAACAGGAACTCTAAAAGGCATGGCAAAGGGGCTTTGATCCAGGCTAAACCATGAGGGAAGGCCACTAGAGCTGGGTAAACAGATGAGGACTCATTACTGGAGATGAGAAAACTATAAGGAGGCAGGGGGAAATGGGATTTGTGCTGCAGAGTGTCGAATTCTGTGGATGCAATGAGAGTAAAGGTTGTTGGAAAACAGGTGGGGGAAGACTAGACCACAGGGTGGGCGTCAACAGAACATTGGCAGAATATCAGCAGAAGGCTGGTAAAGAAGACTGCCTGGAGCCACAACTGAAACTCTGAAGGTCAGCTTAGCATTTAAGGAGTAATGCTAGTTTTCAGGACATTGTTGCAAATAGTGAAAAAGCCAGGGTACCATGATCCTTCCAGAAAGCAGGAACTAAAATAGCATTGGTCCAGCCAAGTAGATTAAGGAAAGCTGGGTTCTAATTCTGACTTTGCCTGTGATTAGATGTGTGACCCTGGACTGGACCTGATTCTTCAGTTGTAAAATGCTATTTATTGGTGTTAGGGAGCAGCTAATAAGATAGAGGTGGGGGAATCCAAACCCATATACTAGCTGTGTGACCTTGCACAAACTACATTATCAGATCTGCAGTTTGCTTATTTGACAATGTTGTAATAGATAAGTGAAGTGCATTATGTAAAGCACTTCACAAATATTAAGCACTTTAACAAATGTTCTTCATCTTGGATTATCAGAAACTGGTTTGCTTGTGAATAAACAGGCATAAGGTAATGTCCTGGGTAATCTGGGCTCAAATTTCCATTCTCTCTCTTATTAGTTGTATGATTTTGGTCAGGCATATGCTCAATATATTTGTTTTGTCATTTTTTAAAGGGTGGTTTTAGAGCAGAGAAGCCTAAGAGAATGGAATTCTAGCTGCCTGGAAGCTAGAGTTATAAAGGATTCCAGGGGAACATTGAGCTAGTCTCCTACCTTGTTAAAGGGGGAAAGAAAGGTCTCAGTGAAGTTCCATAGGTCTTCTAATTAAGTAATGAGGGGATTAACCAGAATGTTGAATCTCAGACATGGGATTGGAATGATTAACCAGGGCTGGGTGTTGAAGAGCCTACTATACTACGCTCGTGTACTATAGCTTTATTCTAAAGATAATGAAGGTTTTTAAGGAGACATGCATTTTGAAAAAGTCTAGGGCCCGGGTGGAGAATGGACAGAAGATGAGGCTGGGATGTAGGTCAGAAGCTGCTGCAGTGACCCAGCACAGTAGCTATGAAGATAGAAAAGAGAGGGCAGGTCTGAGATGTATTAAGGAGGTAAATATTCAAAGAACTTGTGAGTGATGAGCTGAGGGCACAGAGGAGAGTGGTGAGTCAAGGATGATGCCCAGGTGTCTGTCTTGGGAAACTTGGTGGATGGATGGTGGTATTTTCCTCTGAGGTGAGGAATAGTTAAGCAGCAGGTCGGTTTGAGGTGAGCAGGAGACATCCGGGTGAAATGTCCAGTAGGTGATTTGGAAGTTGGCTTGGGAGGATGCCTTAATATTTGGAAATTCATGGCCAAAGAAGAAATAACCAGAGGGACTATTACCTTAAAACTAATTAACACCAGAAAGACAGATCCTGAGAGCCTGCCATCCTTGAGAGGTGTGATCCAGAAAAAGAATTTAAGTTATCAAGTTATGAGCATATACATCATAATTGAAACCATGGGAATGGATGAAATTCTTCACTAGAGAGGGTCAAAGAGAAAACCAAAATCCCTTGGGAAATACCAGTGTAACTAACTCTCGGGAATGGTTTTGAAGGGGAGGAGGGAGAAAACCAGAAAGGATGTAGAGTTGAGAGACAATTTTGTTTTAAGTTGGGAGAGATTAAGGACATTCAAAAATGCTGATGGGGGAAAAGCCAGTAGAGGGACAGTTGAAGATAAAGGAAAGGGAAGGGTTGAAGGATAGAGTGAGGTCAGCAAGAGGTGGGAGGTGGTGGGGTTCAGAGTCAGTCTCAGGCAGGAGGAGGGCCCACTTTTCCTTTAATAGGGGAAGGGAAAAAGGAAGGAGGAGTTGGAGATGCAGGTAAGTTGGTAGGTCAGTAGGTAGATAGTTGGGAGGTAGACTCAGGAAATGGAGGCAGTTCAAACTGGCCATTACTTCTCATGTGATGTCAGAGACAAGGGTATCTGCTCAGCGTGAGGAAATGGGATGAAATGGAAAGCTTGGAAAAAAGAGTGAAAATGTTCAAGATAGCTGCTGTGGAAAAGAGGAGGGAATGCTAATAGCAACCCACAGGCCCTGCAGAGCAGTGGTGAGGTCCTGATGAGGCTGGAGGCAATGGGTTTGTGGGGACAACTAATTTGCAGGGTTGTAGGCTTTCTTCAGCATTCTGTCAGCCCTGAGATGGGCATGGAGAAGGCTACTGGTGAGGTTGATCCAGGTCTTGGCTTTGCTGGAAAGCAAGAAAGCAAGGAAGTTGGAGATACTGACAAGAGAGATAGAAGTGCTCATCCACCAAGAGGAAGGAGGTGAAGCCAGGATAGAGTGGGCAGATGAGGGGGGTGGAGTTCTCAGTGTAGTGAGAGGATAGATGTGATGGGTAGGAGGGAAGAGCAGGGAGGGCAGGGGTGCTGACTAAAGGTAGAGGAACTCTGGCCAAGGACAGTGGCAGGGTGGCTGGAGTGGACAGAGGATTGTCATGGGAAAGCACTGAAAGGCAATTTTGTAGGTCATCAGCAGGTCTCCCAGAAAGATAGATGCTTTGAAGGAGAGAGGAACCCGAGTAGCCCTTTGTCAAACTGTATAGTGAGTGGGAAGTTAACAGATGGTAAGGAAGAGGGATAGGGTGCAGAGACCTCTGACATGAGTGTCACAGAAATCAAGATGTTGGGGAGCTAAGAAGAAGAACTCTTAACCTCATAAGACCATGAGCTTTCTTATACATATTCGTAGAAGTATCATCTCAACATCATCTACACACGATCAATTTTATACATACCTAAAACGCAGAGTGTCTACGAATAAACTTAACAAAACCAAAAGACAATTCTAGATTTCATGGTGAAATTGTATCAACCAAGTTCAATGTAGTGATTCCTGCAATTTGTATTTTGGTGTAGTTTGTAGCTTTGAGTATGTGCATATCAACTAGAAAATGTGTTTAAGAATTTTGCAAATTTCATTTCTTAGCAACGATTTGTTTTCTCAGTTTAGAACATAAATTAGAGAACTTGTGTTGATTTTTTTTTTCAAATGTAGAGCTTAGAGCTTAATTCATGCCTTTGAAATGCCATGAATTTGAAATGCAGCCATTTTCCTTTCTGCATCCTTGAAAAGGATTACAAAGATTTTATTAGTTTTTTGGATAATCTTGCCAGCACATACAGACTTTCCACAAGAGTCTCCTATCAGTAATGACGGTTTCTGAGTGATGCTTTAGGAGTGTTGTATGTGAGCTATGTAAGACAAGTCAAATAAGCAGCCAACTTTAGGATTTTCCAAACAGCAGCTCAGTTTACAATTACAGGAGTTGGTATAGAATATGAAATGTGCACCTAAATGTTAACTGAGAAAAACGATCTTCATAATTTTTAAAGAAAAAATGACAGTCAGTTAATTGCATTGAGCAATCTTTGTCTTAAAAAAAAAAACAATGTTGGGACACTGGGTGGATCAGTCGCTTAAGCGTCTGCCTTCGGCTTAGGTCATGATCCCAGATTCCTGGGATCGAGTCCCACATCAGGCTCCTTGCTTGGCAGGAGTCTGCTTCTCCCTCTGCCTGACGCTCCCCCTGCTTGTGCTGTCTCTCTCTCTCTCTCTGACAAATAAATAAATAAATCTTAAAAAAAAAAAGAATAATACATCATCCCTAGTATGTAATATAATCTTAACATCTTTTTATTTTTCCACATTGCAGTCTACACGTAGGATACACACACACATATTTTTATACATATATATATATGTATATATATATGTGTATATATATATATATACACATATATATATTTATTTATTTATATAGTCTTTCATATCTTTTATATTCTGGAAATCATGGTTTTAGATGTAACTTTGAGTTCTGCTTTTTTTTTTTTTTTTAAGATTTTATTTATTTATTTGACAGAGAGACAGCCCTTGAGAGAGGGAACACAAGCAGGGGGAGTGGGAGAGGAAGAAGCAGGCTCCCAGCGGAGGAGCCTGATGTGGGGCTCGATCCCAGGACTCTGGGTTCACGCCCTGAGCCGAAGGCAGACGCTTAACGACTGAGCCACCCAGGCGCCCCTGAGTTCTGCTTTTTAAACATAACATGTAATAAGCATTTTCTCTTGCTGAGATTGAATTCATTTTTCAGTTGTTCATTCATGCATTCATTCAACAAATATCTAATGAGCTGTTTTTGTGTTCCAGACAGAGCTGTGTCTATAGTGGTAAACAGGATGCAGGACTTGCCCTCAAGGGGCAAAGATTCTTTATAAACACCATCTGTAATGATTGCCTAATATTCTATCAAAACCATACTATACTTAAGTCTTCCCTGTTTAAGGCTTATGTTTATTACTAATAATGATGTAATGAATATTTCCAAGTTAATAGCAGTTTTCCTTTAAATTATTCCTTAAGGTAAATTCCTAAGTGAACGGTTATTGAATTGAAGGATTAAAAATAATTTTGGTGTTTTGATACTATTTGCCACATTGATTTCCAAAAAAGTGATACCCATTTTACCCAGTCACCAGCAAGAATGTTCCAGCTTTATCACAGCCTCTCCAGCAGTAGACATTTCTTTCTGTTTTGCCTAATGTAACGTATAAAATGATTCTTCTTTTTATTTTTGCATGTAATTGATATCTAGTAAAAGTGCCTCTTTCTTTCTTTCTTTCTTTCTTTCTTTCTTTCTTTCTTTCTTTCTTTCTTTCTTTCTTGTCATTGGTTAATTCACTGTGTCCCTAGGAGGCTCTTGGAGGGCCATTGTCCTATCTTGTCGATCATGCCCGGTGTTTAGCACACATTGGAGGCTTATAGCATCTTAGAGTTGCAAGGGATTGCATTCATCATCTAGTTCAACTAAAATTTTTGGTAGACGGCTCTCCAGCCTCTGTTTGCATATCCCTGGCAATGGAGACTTTACAACCTCATGGGGAAATCTGTCTTGTTTTTGGCAGGCTCTATAGATGTCGAGGTGGAAGTGGGTCCCAGTGGCTCCCACGTGACTCCAGTTATGTCCGTGAAGCAGCAGAGCCCACACGCCACACTACCTTGGCTGCCCATCTCTGCAAATATGTGGCCAGACTGGAATGTTCAATCCCAGGTAAGTCTGGCAGGCCCAGAGGCCAAGGCACTGTCCTGCCCATAAGTCATCAGTGTTGAATTGGAAGCAAAGGAGTAGGGTCTGCTCTGCAACCTTTTCAGTGATTTGATGGGTACAATCTCAGTTTCCAGTGACAGCAGTTTTCCTGCAGGACCCAGTATGAGGGTGTCTGTGGTGTAGGTGGCAGGGATGGAATTCCAGACTCAGTGGTCACAATGATGTCTTCTCAGACTGCTGTTGAATTGGGGTTTAGGGCATTGTTTCTGACTGTGTGCTTCTAAGCCTGATTTTCTACCCTCTTGGAGATTTTGTGAGCTACTCACTATCTTTTAATTTATGTCCTTTACTGTGCACATCAGCTAAAGTTAGTAACTTTTGCTTACAACTAAAAATCCTAACCAGTACATTCAGATATGAAAAGTGTATTGGAAATTGCTAAGCGCCATACACATACAAGATATTTTTGTTTGGGATTTTGATTCTTAAGTAGTGGGTGTGAGGGGACTGGGGGGTGGTAGGCCTGAACTCTGTACCTTCTGAGAGTTCAGGCAGGTCTAGGCATGCCTGGAGATTTGGCCGGTGGGCGGGTATGATGGCAGGAACCTGTGGGCTGGACCCTGGCTCAACGGTTAAAGGCTGACCGCTGACCCTAAGGCAGTTGTTATGGAGATGGAAGCTGCCAGGGGGCCTGCCTGCTGGACACACATAAGTAGGTGCACTGCTTGCTCTCTCCTACCCTTGGACCATTCCCAACAGCCAGGGCCAGGAGGTGGGGTTAGGCTGTGAAGCAGGTCTCTTGGGGCTGTGCAGCTGTCCTTGGGGTGTCCTCATTGGGGTGGAAGAAGAAACCTGTCTGGATATGCTCCCCACCACTGGCATTACAAGAGGGATTCGAGTAGGTTGGTATTCCATCCTGTGCTACCTTTCAGCTGCCCTTCATCCCACTGAACTATAGCTTGGCTCTCCAGCCCAGCCTGGCTGTGCCTTCAGAGTCCTGCCTTGCCTGCTGCCATCTGAGTTTATCAGTCCTGGGGTACCCGGGTGGGGCTGAGGCTGGCACTACTGCTGTCAGTAACAGACCCTTGGGAGCTTTGTGACATTGAGATTAGCCTCCCCGGGACTTTCTGTCTTAAACTCCAGATGACCCCCAAATCAGCCCTTTTGGGTATGTGCATGGGGGGGTGGTGCTCCTGCCTGAGGGCATTCCCTGATCCGGGTGTACAGTGAACACTGGTGCTGGCCTGATCTCTGCTTTTGCCCAGTACCCTGGTGCACCTCCAGGGAGCACTAAGATCATGATGTGTTAAAATCAGTCAGGGGTCATGTATTGGGCCCGGGCTATGGTCATATCTGAAATGGGGTAGCATTGAGCATTGTTCAGAGGAATCCTCTTAGGGAGCTGGAGGTTCTGTCCTTGCTATAGCTACTGATTTTGTAATGTTAAAATCACAACTACCGATTTTAATCCTCTTGCCAAGTATGACTATATATATAACATTATTTTGATATCAAAACAAATAAAATAAAACCCACTATAAAAACAAAATAGAAGTTCTTAAACTTTAGCATCTGATCTAGATAGGCTTTCAATGCCTAAATTACTCTGTGTCAGGTAGTACTCTGGCACTTTACATGCTTTCTCTTACTAATCTTCACCATAATCCCATGAGCTGGTTACCATTTTTAATTCCCATTTTACAGACAAGGTAACTGAGGCCCATAGAGGTTATAGGACTAGCCCAAGGTCACACAGCCAGGAAGTGGGAGAGCTGGGCTAGCCATCTCCTGTCAGAACCCGAGAACTGCCCTTCCCTCAGTTGATTCCACTGTGGAACATCTCCGGATATCGAAACATTTTCCCTCACATGTAGCTAAAAATCTGCTTCTCCCTAAGTTAGTACTGTTTCTGTTTCTGCCTATGCCAGTAGCCCACCATGGCAGCCCCTGGTGTCCCAATCTTTTAGCTCAGTTCTCTACTCTAGTCATACCTGAGGGCACTTTAGCTTCTTCCTCAGGGAACATCTGAACCATTTTGTATCAGCTAACTCCTTAAGACAGTCACTGTAGGAAGGTTATGGCTGGGAAGCTCTCCAATTTTCTGGTTACTTTGACTCCAAAGACACTGGCATGCAGTCTTTCCCACTCCTGGCAAGGTCATGGCAAGAAATAATGAACCTAGCCACAAGCCTTAGGAAGGACTTGGTAGAAAGTTCTTCTGTGAGAAAAATGGCAGGAAAACAGTCAAAACAGTAGAAACAGTATCAGTACTGTGCTAAGGATCGTATTGCTGCAGAGGAGTCTTCTGTCCGCCTGACTGGAAGGCAGGCTTCATGAGGGTGGGAATTTTTGCTAGTTTTGTTTCCTGTTGTACCTCCAGTGCCTCGAACTGTGAACTGGAGCATAGTAAATATTCATATATCTGTTAAATGAATTACTAGGACAGTTCTGCCTCTGGTGTCTCTTCCTCAGGTTACTAAGTTGTTTTGGAGAATAATGTGATCTCCCAAGCCCATGGCTTTGAATTTCTTTTTCCGTTTTGTCACCAGCAATTTTTCTAGTGTTGTTGTGATTTTGATTCATAAGAGGATAACCTTAGCCATATATAAAGTACAGTGGATAAATAAACCTGCTTCAAAACAATTTCATTTGTTCTTGTAAACCTAGGTGTAAACTGGAAATTGGTTCAGCTTGGTAAAGGGCAATATGCAGGAATTATTGGATTTCTAGTCTCCTATCTTTTGGAAAAACATTCTGCCTTGAATGTTGAGCTTGAATTCAGAATGTGAAATCGTTAAGAAGGAGCTAAATGAGAGGATTGTCAGTCCTTACGTTTTTCTCATTGTTTACACACAAATAATACATGCTCATTGTTAAAAATGAAAATGTATGGGTAAGCAAAAGATGAAAGCACTTACAGTTCTATCACTCAGAGGTGATCACTGTTACCATTCCTCCGTTTCTATCAAATACTGAAATTAGTTAATATGGCTATTGGTTCAGGGAAGGAGCTACATTTTTCTGACTAGGAGATCTGGTTCCCAGCCCAGGCCAGCCTGTGCTAAGAGCAGCAACAGAGTGAGTCCAGCCAGACACAGCTCACCCCTAGCTCACATCCTAGAATCTGACCTTAGAAGGTGACCGAAGAAGTAGCAGAAGGCTAGAATAGGAGGGAGTAAGGAAAACAACTTTGACCTGGCTGAACATCCCAGATGTGACAAATTTCCCAATGTTTTCCTAGAAATGAGAGTGTCTTTTCCTGAGAATTGAAGGTGATCTTGGGAGAGTTTGCCCTGGGATGACTCGAAAGTCAGAAACACAGACTGTGCAAGCAAGGCTCTGGGGACAGTGAGGGTGGTGAGCATGAGGACTTACTGTGTAATCGTCTGGTTTGTCTTCTGGACCAGTTTTCTTCTACACTGATTTCCTAGGAAGGGGCCATGTCACTTCTGGTTTATGATTCACAGCACGAAAAGGTGGAGATGAGTGTGAATCGGACCTGAGGTCATGTCCTTGGGCATCTTAGCATCTTCAAGCTGCCCTTGGGATCCCTGGGAGGTCTGGGGCATGGGCCTAATGACATATGTTTTTCTTTAAAATTTTATACAAATTTTGCTATGTCTTCCATAATATTTGTCTTAGTATTAAAATAATATTTTAAAAATCTTTAAATGAAGTTGATGTTCCAGGGAGTTAGATATACAGGCACTTTGTGTAAATGTTGGTTGAATGAATGACTTTTGTTCATTTTGATATCCAGAATGCTCTTGCTCAGATCGTGGCAAATCTGAAAAGACATGATAGGACTACTGCGCTGAGAGGTAAAGAAATTAATACTCTATTGGGCACCACCTATTTGCCAGGTAAGGTGCCAGGTGTTTTGCATATATAGTCTTAGTTTAATCCTCATGACCTTCCAAGAATCCCTAAATTACAGGCAAGTAATTGGAGAATCAGAGAAATTAGATAACTTTCTCAAGGTCTGGAATGGGGCAGAACCAAGATGAAAATCCTGGTGTGTCTGGGCCTCTGCTCTCTCCACATGCCATCTGGCCCCCCGAGGCCAGTTTACCCATCAGTTTCTTAGAGATTTCATGGGGAATGTGGCCCACTTCTCTGTCCTGGGGGCATGAAAGAAACTCCCCATGTTCTGTCTTCCTGTACTGAAGTCTGAAAGAGCAGGGGTCCCAGGGCTTGACTGTGGGCAGAAGGCGGCAGCACCTCTGGGAGTCTGGAGCACATCTCCTCATTCCTGAACAGGCCAAGTGGGAGTACACTGGGATGCTCCATGAGGAGAAGGGCTCACTTGCTATGTTATTTCAGGATAACAACCATTCAGGGTGGTGGTTGGCATTTTTAGCTCGTTTAATCTTTTGAACTTTGTTCCTACTTTGTTATGGCTCAGGTTCAAGTTTCACTGTCTCCACTCAGCCGTGAGTTGAGTGTCTGTGGTTGAGGGACCCACCATGGCTTTGTGGAACTCTCCAAAAGCACAAATTACAAGGTTCCAGATTACTCACAGATGTCCAGGCGTGGTTGTTAACATGATTATTCAGTGAGGACATTGTGGTCCCTGAAGCAGATGTGGCTATTTCACCTTCCAGGGAGAGCCCATGGTCTTTCTTCTCTTTTGGTTAAGCTCATGGCACCCTCTACTCTTTCTTCCAAAACTCCTTCCCTAAGGCGCTGGGCAGGCAGGTATGTGTCAGGTGGATAGGGCACTTGATCCTTGAGAACTGGATTCCTTAAGACAATTATAGGTGTTTGAAAGAAAGTAAATACAGTGTGAACCCACTGTGTACAGATTAGAGAAGGAGCTGGAAGACATGTTCTTGCATATTAAGTAGCCTCCAGGTCTCCTTTTACCTCTCGGTAGTTTTAAATTTTTCTGACATAAATGTGCATTGTTTTTTTTTTTATAAGAAAAAAGGGAACTAGAAACAAATCCTATTGTTGGATATTTAAGTAATTCTGACTTTTTTTTAGTATAAATAGTGCAGAGCAGGAATAGCTACCTGAAAATGAGTTAAAATTTATAAAGCACAGAAAGTAGACCCTATCTCTAAATTCTGAAAAATGGATAACATTGCTTACAGATGTTTGAGGGTGATAAAACTGCTGCAGTGTTCAGCAGCATGATTTCTATTCAAAAAGCAATGACTAGACATAATAGTGTCCATCCCACTTATCCAATAATAGTTTATCAAGCTGACCAAATTACTGCATTTTAGAAACTTGTAAACTTATCTTTCTAAGCACCTTTGACACCAGTCACCTGCACAGGGGTGGGAAGTAAAGATAAGAATCTCATCCCAATATTACCTCTGAGTTTGTGGGGTGGTCATAAGGCCAAAAGATGTGGGCTGGCAAGGTCATGTGCCCTTAGAGGCATTTGACTCTGGTCACCGAGGCAGAAGCAAGGTACGGTGTGGGTTGCTACTTCAATGTTGAAAACATCAACTCCAGTCGTTTGAATGGCTCTTCTATTTACTATCTTTTAAGTTAGAACAAACTATTGTCTTTTCCATAAAAGAAAACTGGAGGGCTGCCTGGCTGGCTCAGTCGGTAAAGCATGCAACTCTTGATCTTGGGGTTGTGAGTTTGAGCCTCACATTGGGTGTAGAGCATACTTAAGAATAAAGTCTTTAAAAAAAAATAAAAGAAAGAAAGAAAACTGGAAAAGTCTGTTTTGTCTGCCAACCCCAGCTATTCCCAGAGCTGCTCTCATCTACCCAGCACTCCGTGGCCTTAAGCCGCATGTCCAGCTGTACCCTCTCTGCCTACCCCAGCCTGGAATAATCTAGTCTCCCATCTTGTCTGCAGGACTTCAGAACTGTTAAGTTCTACTGGAACAAAAGAAAATTAGCATCACCACAGAGATGTGGTTTCCGACTCAGCTAGCTCTTTGCCACTCCTTTTATTCACACCTGGACAGATACTAGCCCATGGTGGCTGCTTCCTGCTTGTCCAGCTCTCCTCAAATTGTCCACCCCACCACTGTCTTTATCACCAATGACCTCCTACTTCTACTGCTCCAGGACAGTGAAGCCTATCAGGTTCTCAGTTCCTCTCTTCCTTGCTTCTAAAAGGATCCACATGGCATTTCCAAGATAATCATCCTAGGCGCCCCCCTCCCACCCTCTCTTGCCTCTTCCAGGATCCAGTACAATACATTACCTTCTTTCTCTGATTCTCTAATCCTTCATCTGTGTCTGCTTCTTTTCCTTCACCCTGCAAGCCTAATTCTTTCCCATTCCAGACACAGGCCCTTACCCTCACTTTCTCTTCTCTGGCAATTTCCACCCCTCCCTTTATAAACTTCTTGAAGGTAGCCTACATTTTATGCCTCCATTTCCTCAGCTTCTTTCATTCCCCACCAAGTCTGGGTTCTACCCCCATCAGTCTACCAAAATTGCCCTTGCAATTTTTTGCAAGATTGTCACTAGCAGCTTTTTAATCGTCAGATTATTAAATGACATCTTTTCACCAGAACTGACCTACCTCTATGATATGTGATCAGTTTCTATAAGTCCCCCTTAAAACTCTTGTTCCTTTGGCATTTCTTGTCCCCTGATGCTTTCTACCTGCTTCCTCTGACTTCTCTTCATCTAACCAATCCTTCAATACCGCTGTGCCCTGAAATTCTGTCCTTGACCCAGCTTCTCAGCCTTTCTACCTCGGCTTCCTCCCATGAGCTTTTTAGTGGCAAGGGATTTGGGCTGTGGCCAGTGGCTGCCCAGCAGAGTTCTTAGAGCCGGAAACATCAGGTCTCTTTGATCTCTAACACAGCACATAGCCTTGACACCAAGGAGTAGATTTCTAATAATGGAAATTCGCCATTGGACTCTTGGTAGATTGGATGAGGTAGGTCTTAGAGGTAACTGATATTCAACCATGGGAGGCCATCCCCTTCCCTGCTCCAGGATTTAGCCAACATGGAGGACGTAGAGCTGACACACGTGACAGGTCTAGGCCCACAGGGCTGCTTCATGTTACAGTCCATGTAGCTCTAATTCATTTGTCTTCATTGCTCTATAGTATTCCACCATGTGGGTATACTACCGCATCTATTCTCCTGATAAATATTAAACTTATCCCTAGGGTGTTTTTTTTTTTCGTGTTTCCCACAATGTTCTGTAACACTCTCATACTGGTCCCCTGTGCATATGCGCAGAATTTCTCTAGGGTGTGTGTGCATCTTGGACTTTACTAGTGGATGCGAAGCTGCTTCCCAAAGGTCGTACCAATGTGCACTCCCACTGGCTTGCATAATAGTTCCCAACATTTTAAACCAAATGTAAAGATGAAAACCCCACCTGCCCCAGTCAAGTCAGTGACTTTTCTTTGCTCCCAGGCAGCTATCTGCTGCTGGAACACCCCACATGTCTATGCGAATACCATACCAGACCCCATGTCTGCTTTCCAGCCTTGCCTGGCCCCTCAGTGCTGTTTGGCAGTCTTCTAGCTTAAGCCCTGTTGGGAGAAGTCCCCATGCTCCACACTGAAGCTATTTCCACCTTTTCCAGAATTGGAACTTTCTCCTATAAGTGCCTGTTGCCAGAGCTAGTTACATAATTTGTGGGAAGAGGGGCCCCTTGTTCAAAGAGCAGGAAAAAGCTTTTTTTAGTTCTGCAGTTTCCCTCTCGACCTGTAGTAGTGTTTTTAACTCATTATTTAGTGTTGCACTTCCTCAGACACAAAGGTTGCTCCCAGTTCCATGTGCAGACCCTCACCATGCCTGGGGCCCTGCGGTGTGGTGTGGCACACACAGCCAACCATGACCCTCCCTTCCAGGGCTGGTGCGGCTACTGGATAAGGGTGGTGGGCAGACAGCAGAGAACCTGTCCCAGGGAGGGTAGCCCTGGGGGAATCAAGGTACCCAGCCCTTGGTGCATGCTCTGTTGTCCCATCAGACTTCTTTTGTAAGACATCAACTCAAAGATAAAATTATTAAGGACTTTGTGGTGGCCACGATAGAACATTAAATCCTGAGTTCAGGGCCCAGGACAACTACACTGGTTGCTTGTCCCTGAAGCCAGCCCCATAGGCCACGCCCCTCACACCCAGGTGCTGAGATCCCCTCTCCAGCCATATTCTGGATTAGCTGGAGAGAACCCACTGTGAGTGCATTGAGTTTTATTGGCGCAGGTGTCATGTTTTTGCAAAGAGATCCCCAGATTGTTAAGTTTGGGTCTGTTTGGAGCTTTCATTCTTTCTTTTGTTCGCAGTGGCTTTAGCCACTTAACCTAATTCTTCTCTTGGTTCTCTTTGTTTTAATAATGTAAGAGTATTTTTATTCACTATGGCTAAGGCTTCAGCTACCAAAATAATATTTAAAACTATTTGATGGCAAAGGATGGAAACTCCCTCTAGAGACTAAGCCAGCTACAGCTCTATCTGGCTAATCCAGTGTGTGGCTCTTGTCTAATCTTGTGAGATACAGAATCACCGTGATAATCACCAGTGAAAGTAAGGCAATTTTGACTAACAGAAATATATTCCAACCAAAAAAATAATAAGGCATGATAAGAAATAGTGTAAAAGCTAGTTTTGAAATATTTCTGAACAAATTTGATTTTAAAATTGCAAGACTATTTTTTCAACAAATATTGAGAATAGAAAATTAATTTCATATTCTGTTCAATATGAGTAGAAGGCACTCTCAAAGTGAACTAAAATTGGATTTGGGTCAGAATGGAAAATTTGAAGAGTTCTAGGATTTCCTGAGATTGCATAGCTAAAGACTTTGTAGGAAAAATCCTGTGTGTGTGTGACTATTCTTGCTGTTTTAAAATATTGGCCCCCAAAAAAGACATTTCTAAAAATAAATTTGGTGTCAGTTTTGTTTCTTCTTTTTCTTCTCCTCCTTCTCCCCCTCCCTTTCCCCCTCCTCCTCCTTCTCCCCCTCCCTTTCCCCCTCCTCCTCTTCTCCTTTTCCTTCTCCTCCTCCTCCTTCTTCTTCCTCTTTTAAAAGATTTTATTTAGGGGCGCCTGGGTGGCACAGCGGTTAAGCGTCTGCCTTTGTAAATAAATAAAATCTTTAAAAAAAAAAAAGATTTTATTTAGGGGTGCCTGGGTGGCTCAGATGGTTAAGCATCTGCCTTCAGCTCAGGTCGTGATCCCGGGGTCCTGGGATCGAGCCCCACATTGGGCTCCCAGCTCAGCAGGGAGTCTGCTTCTTCCTCTCCCTCTGCCTCTCATCCTGCTTGTGCTCTCTCTGTCTCTCTCTCTCAAATAAATAAGTAAAGTCTTTACGAGAGAGTGTGTGAGCAGGCAACACGCAAACGGGGAGGGGAGTAGGAGAGGGAGAGAGAACTTTGAGCAGCCTCTGTGTTGAGCACCGAGTCGCCCGGCGCAGGGCTTGACCTCAAGATCCTGAGATCACGCCCCGTGTCTGGCTCCCTGCTCAGCAGGGAGCCTGCTTCTCCCTCTCCTTCTGCTCCACTGCTCCTGCTCTCTTGCTTGCTCTATCTCAAATAAATAAATAAAATCTTAAAACAAAACAAAAGACCCTGAGATCACTATCTGAGCTGAAATCGAGAGTTGGACACTTAACTGACTAAGCCACACAGGAGCCCCTCTTCTTCTTTTGAAAAGTTATTTGGGCTAACATAGTTTTTTGCTATTCCTATACACTGAAATTTTCTAGAATACTGGGATCTGTACATCTATTAGTAAAGTTTGCTAAAAACTAGGAAGCAGCAAGGACCAGCCACATTTTTGTTTATTCATAATGTAGCTGCACATTTTTGTAGTAATTTATTAACTGATTCACCCAGAGCCTGGGGGGCAGATTCTGAATCTGTCTTATGATAAACGAAGAGCAACAGAGCAGCTTGCTTGCCCTGCCTGAGAGAAGGTGGCGGTGTGGTTGCAAGGAAAGCAAGTTACATTTCTGCGGTGTTTGTGTTGTGACACTTGTTTAACACATATCCTTAGTTAAGCTTCACAACTGAGCCACTTGCAGGTGGGGAAACGGAGGCACAGAGCAGGGTAGTCTCTTGGCCAAGGCCACAGAGTGGAGAAGCCACAGTTCGAACTCCTCTCTCCCTCTCAAGAACAGCAGGGAGTCTGGTGGTGCTGAGCCCTGTGGTCTGGGGGAAGAAACTGAGTGTTCTCTGAGGGCACACATGCCTCTGGTCTGGTTCTCCTTTCTCTGTTCTCCTCTTCAGCTAGCTGTCCTTGGTCACTCAGGGCACATGGTTAGAATTGGCTGCTTTTAGAGGAAGGCCTCTGAGTACTCTGAGTCTTCCACGAGCCACAGAGGTTTAGAGGAAATTCAGTTTCTCTGATGGGGGAAGATGAATGGCCCAGAGTTCAGCCCATGCAGAAAGAGCCATGCTCCATGAGCAGGACTCCCCTAGGTAGCCTGACACAGGGCAGAAGGTTTTTACAGATCCGGAACTGAGACCAGGAGAGAAGCGGTCTGCCTAGGATCCTGTAGGAGACTGTGGCAGAGCCTGGCTCAGTGCCGGGCTGCCACTGCCTTTGCCCTGGTTAGCATGTGCCGTGCAGCTGCACGTGGCCAGAGACAGCGCTTGTGGGACTGGTGGGCGTCGGCACTGTGGCGCCATTCCCATTCATTAGGAGCCTTAGAGCCACATTCTTCTTGGGAGTTGATGACATGTTTCTGAAACCGAATTAACTCTAATGTTTGAGATCCTGGGATCCAGAATTGAGATATGCGTCTCATGTCTTATCCCAACTCTGTTCCAGATTTTGGATGATGAACAGATGGGAACAGTTAACCTGAAATTCCCCAGGGCCAGATTGACTAACTGTATCTTTGTGGTCTGCAGGAAGTAAGAAAACCTTCTGAAGTGCTATATGCATGGAGTGCCATGCCCTGGGGAGAATTTAGCTCAGGCTGCAAGGTGAGCGAGCTAGCGCACTCTTCAGAGCACCCAACAGGCTGCTTCTTTACTCCAAGGGTGAAGCTGTCTTGGTCATTGTGGCTTTTCTTTCTGCTGGCCTGTCCCATCTATCCGGCTTGCTTTGTCTGACCCATCAGTATCTCTGCGATGCCTTGGGACAAGAACACGTAAGCCCAGATGAGGAAGATGCCTAATTTGATAGTTGTCCTCAGCTGAGTTCCCCACAGTATCTCAGATTTCTGGCCTTAAGCTTCTCTTAGTGACTCTGGACACAGCTCAGCTTCTGGGGTCTCCAGGAGGCTTCCCACATTCAGTCATGACTGCCCCCTCAACCCTATCTCTTGAATCTTGAGCTGTTCCTGCCTCCAGCTCATGCCTGGCCAGGTATCCTTGGTCCCCCCTCAGCCAGCTGATGAGTGACTCCTAATTTCTTACCAAAAATCCCCGTACTTGGCTCTCTTCCTGAGAGCCACACTCTCCTTAATCTGTCTGGACCAGCCCCCATCAGTTGGGTCTGGGAAAGCCCTGTGGTATATGACCAGCTAATCTGATAGTTTGGTAGGTGGGTGTGGAGTCAGTGTCAGAGTAGCATCAGATAGGAGCTGTAACAGCTGGAGGATGGGGAGGGCATCTGAATGTGGGGCTACCCAGGAGTCAGGCCAAGGAAGTCTGCTGGAAGAACTAAGGGTTTCTGGCTCTCATGCATCTCAGCTGAAAACGTGTGGGAGATGCAGCCATGGTCTCCGGTCCTGACGACAGTGTGCTGCTTATATTGTTGACTCACAGTGTGGCCCTGTCCTTTATTGTCACTCTGCTTTTTTTTTAAATTTTATTTATTTATTTGAGAGAGAGAACGAGCAGTGGGGAGGGGTAGAGGGAGAGGGAAAGGAGAAGCAGACTCCCTGCTGAGCAGGGAGCCCAATGTGGGGCTCGATCCCAGGATCTGGAGATCATGACCTGATCCGAAGGCAGACACTTAACCGACTGAGCCACCCAGGCATCCCTACTGTCACTCTGCTAACTTGGGCTTCTCCTCTCCTTCCACCTCTTAGGTCCACCTTCTGAACTTATCTGCTCACTTGTTTATTCCTTACTATTTCCCTGAAAGCCTAGCCTTTGCTCCCAGCCACGTTGCTGGACCTTGGGCCCAAGGCTGGTGCAGGAGCTGTCCTACTAAGACCAAGAGCAGTACATCAAGTCTTCAGGAGGGGCCTGTAACTTTCTTTAGACCTTCTTGGCACTCAGCCAGCCCTGGCCACTCACTGAACCTGGCCAGGATTCACACACACACACACACACACACACACACACACCCCACAGATATCACACACACATATACCCCCCTCCACACATCCATTTGCTTTTGGTTGAGGTGTTGGCTGCTTCTTCCTGTGTCTGGCCCTACCCTATTCTGTCCTAAGTTCTTTCTCTCTTCACTCAGGGAGGGAGTTCTAGAGTTTTGGGAGTTCTGCCTAAACTGTGTCTGGCATCCAACCTGGTTAGCCCTGTTCTTGCTTCATGACCTCTCAGGGCTAATGCTACGGGGCTGAGGCTATGAGAACCTTGAGGGCAGGGGCCTCATCCATCTGAATGAGGCTGAATCCACAGGGCCAACATATAATAAGTGCCCAATAAATATTCCAACAGGGGCTGAGTTCCTAATAAGAAGGTAGGTGGCCTCAGGGTCAGGGCCCAGGTGCCCCCTCCACCCTGTGCTGCATAGACATACGTCTGTGTGTGGTACACGTTAAACACCACGTACTGGGGCACTGAGATCAATAGCAAAACCCGTGTCCTTCTCCACAGGACTCTGCAGTGGCTTTAGTGCCTTCTTGTTCACACCCTATTTCCCTGTATGCCAGCAGGGACAAAAGCTCTCCTGGGAAGACCATATTCTGTTATAACACAAGTGGGAAACATGCTGTGCCAATGTGAGCCCTGTGCAAGTGCTTGGTAAGGGGAGAGGTCTTCCAATTTTGGCCTTGCCTACTGGGGTGGCCATTCTGGGCACTTGATTTCAACTAAAATTCATCGGGAGGATTTGCTTGGTTACCCGACCTGGTGGCAAGTTGTTATCTGGTGTCTCCTGGGTGAGAGATCTAGAAAGCAAGCTTTTCTCACTATTTGGGCAGCTGAACTCAGTCAGGAATGTCTGGGAGGATGAGGAGTGCTCCTCAGTTCTGAGCCTATAGAGACACTGGGCTGAGGGGAGAACAAGGATATGGGTCAGAGCCAGAACACAGAACAAGGCCTGTGGCATTCGCAAAGGTCAGTGGGGCATTGGTAGTGACCCAGAAAGAAAGCTCACACTGTCTGCCATGCACAACCCCTTGCCCCTGTGGCCTGGCCCTTCTCAGAATCCAGGTGAACTTTCTGAGGAAATAGAGCCACAGAAGAACCCAGAGGAGAGAATGACTCTCAGTAGAAGAATCGCCTTGCTTCTCAGGCGTGCCTGAGAATCCATCTGCAGACAGTTTCTGCAAACCAGATCACTTTGCGGATGCCTGTGATAGACTATGTGACTTAAAGGAACAGCCGGAACACCTGTCCATCAGGTGTCTGATTCCTTTGTCATTGTAATGTTGTGATATAATAAGAAATACAAAAAAAAAAAAAGAAAGAAAGAAAGAAAAGAAGTACATATTTGGTCTTTGTCACTGGTTCTTAGCACAGAGCTTCTAAAATCCTTGCAGCTTCCTGAGTGATAGAGCTGAGAGGGGTATTTTTTTCTTATTCATATAAGGCCCTTGCAACCAAATCTGAATTTATGCTGATGAGGGGATTTGGGGTAGGGAGGATGGGGGTTGGGTTCCAGAGGAACCAGCATGTGATTAGAGCCTTGGAACTTTCAGTCCTCTCTCTAGCCCCCACCCCCAATCTCTGGGGAGGGGAAAGGAGTTGGGGATTGATTTAAACATCAATGACCAATGGTTTAATCAATTGCGCCTGTGTGAAGGAGCCTCCATAAAATCTGTAAATGAAAGGGTTCAGAGAGCTTCTGGGTTGGTGAACACATTGAGGTGCTAGGAGAGTGGTGCACCCAGAGAGGGCATGAGAGCTTGGCACTTCTTCCCCATACCTTGCTCTCTGTATTTCTTCCATTTGGTTATTCCCAAGTTGTTACCTTTATAATATACTAGAAACAGAATAAAGTGTTTCCCTGAGTTCTGAGAGCCATACAGCAAATTATTATTATTATTTTTAAAGATTTTATTTATTTATTTGACAGAGATAAAGACAGCCAGCAAGAGAGGGAACACAAGCAGGGGGAGTGGGAGAGGAAGAAGCAGGCTCATAGCGGAGGGGCCTGATGTGGGGCTCGATCCCATAACGCCGGGATCACGCCCTGAGCCAAAGGCAGATGCTTAACCGCTGTGCCACCCAGGCGCCCCCATATAGCAAATTATTGAACTTGAAAAGGAGCTTATGGGAACCCTTGATCTGCAGCCAAGTTGGACAGAAGTGTGGGTAACTGGGGTACCCACTACTTTCAGTTGGTATCTGAAGTGGGGGCAGTCTTGTGGTCCTGAGCCCTTAACCTCTGGTGTCTGCACTACGTCTTGGTAGTTAGTGTCAGAATTGCCTAATGTGAAGGGAAAACCCACACTTCGGTGTCAGAAATGTTGTGAGGAGAGGAAACAGTTTTTTCTTTAGTCATATGAATAGTAACCCCAACACATATGTCCATTTTGTGGCTGGACTTTTTTGAATCCAGCTTTCCTTTAGTGAGGCTCATGCTATCAAGGAAAACCCACAGGAGGTGAGGGCAGATCACACACGTTGGCAGGTCTGACCGCAGGGTGGAGGATTGCATTCTTAGCCTAGCTGAATGCCACAGAACTTAACTCCTTTGTGTAGAGTCAAGTGTTTGGCCCTCAGGAGTCAGGACCTCAAGAGACTTCAATCAGGCCAGCGTGGTAAAGATTGGAATCTGGGTTTAGCCAATTGCTGGAGGAGCACCTTGCACATAGCTTTGGCTTCCTGGCTCCAGAATTTCACGAGTCACTGTAGGTTATGTAATGACCATCTTGTCTGACAGCCCCGACCTGAATGGTGAGCCCTGAGAGTTCACTTCCTTCAAGAGCCAAGCGTGGTTCAGCATCTCATCTCTGCCTTACCCAGCTCTGCAGCAGTGTGACGAGTGTTCCTGGAGTGAGTTGTTGCACATTCCACAAACAAGGCAGGAATGACAGTAGCCCACACGTTCCATGGTTGGGTGGATTCCTCCAGGAGCCCAGCGTGATCACCACTGGCCTTGTGCTGCTGTCCAAGGAGGCGGCTCCATCATTGTCATCCTCTTCCTCAATAGGAGACTTGACACAGCTCTGTCCCTTGAGAAATCTAGAACAAGTGAGGTACCTGGATGGCAGACGAGACATAGATTCGTAGACAAACTCCACACCCCACCAGGAGAGCAGAGGAGTGATTGGTTTCCACCAAGGGGCCCAGGGCTGATACCTTCTCCCTCTCTTTTGAACAGCTTTATTGAAGTATAACTGATATTAACTGCATATATTTAAAGCATACAGTTTGATGAGTTTGACATATGTGAAATCAACGCCACAACCAAGACAAGGAATGTATTCGTCACTCATTTCCCTGTGCCCCTTTGAAATCCTTCCTCCCTGCCCTTCCTGCCCCACTTAGCTAGCCACTGATCTGCTATCAGCCACCGTAGATTAGTTTACGTCTTCTAGAATTGTATATATGTGGAATCATACAGTATGTGCACTTTTTTTGTCTGCCTTCTTTCATAACCTCATCGTTTTAGGGTTCATGCATGTCACTGCACGTATGAATGGTTTGTTCCTATTTATTGCTGAATAGTATTCCATTGTGTGGTTATACCACAGTTTGTTTATCCATATCCATTCGTCTGTTGATGGACAATTGAGTTATTTCTAGTTTGGGGCTACTATACACGTAGCTTCTGTGAATGTTCCATGTACAAGTATTTGAATGAATATATGTTTTTTATTTCTCTTGGGTAATTACCTAGGAGTGGAATGGCTGGCTCATATGGTAGATGTATATTTTAACTTTAAAAAACTGCCAAACTATTTTCCAAAGTGGTTAAATCATTTTACATTCCTACCAGAAATTTCTGAGAGTTATAGTTGCTCCATATCCTTGACAATATTTGGTATGATCATTCTTTCTAATTTCAGCCATTCTAGTGGGTGTGTAGTGGTATCTCATTATGGTATGAATTTACACATCCCTAATAACTAATGATGTTGAGCATCTTTCCATGTATTTACTTGCCATTTATATATTCCTGGGTAAAGTGTTTCTCCAAACATTTTACCCTCCTCTAAATTTGGGTTGTTCATATTAATATAACATATAAAATAATTTAATTCATATGTTGTGACACATTAAAATAGCATACGTTGTATATTATATTACATATTATGTAAAAATCATATATTATATATAGATATTTATAAGCTATTTATCCACCAAAAGGCTTGTATTTCAAATATGTTATATTCCCCCTTGGCATTTATTGACAAGTTCTGTGATGAATTGGCATAGGGTAACAGCTATGTTGAAATATCGAGGAAGAGACTAAAGTTTCTAAAGTTTGCTTATTGGTGGATATCTAGTTTTTGAATTCTTTTCCTAGTCTGTGGCTTACCTTTTCATTTTTGTAGCAGTGTATTTTGAAGTACCAAAGTTTAAGATCTTGATGAAGATTTTTAGATCAATATATTGATTTTTATCCTTTGGAGCCTGTGCTTTTGTGTACTATGTAGGAAGTCTTTGCCAAATCTGAGGCCACAAAGAATTTCTCCTATATTTTCTTCTAGTCATTTTGTAGTTTTAGTTCTTACATGTAAGTCAGTGATCCATCTTAATGTTTGTATCTGATGTGAGGTAAGAGTCTAGGTTCATTTTCTTTCAAGATTCCTGGTGCTCTGGGTCAGTATTCTGTCTTCTCCCCACCACACCTCCATCTCCACCTCTTCATGAAGTCACCATCCTGTTCTAGTCTCTGATATCTCATAAGCTATTCAGCCTCTGACTTCCTGCTGTCTGTTCAAGTATTTGGTGCAGACAGTGCTCCGGATGCCCCGGAGTTTCCATCTGGCATTGATCATGGAGGCAGTGACCAGACAGCCTCCTTTTGAGGCCATTCGACTCTTGATGGTTGTTTAATTCTGGTGACAGTTTGCCTTCCCTGACATCTGTCTCCTGCAGTGACAGCCCAAGGGTCTGGAACTCTCCAGTGGGAGAGACAACCACTCTTAGGGTTCTAAAAACCAACTGGAATCGCAACTACCCTGACATCCTTGTTGGCACTTGCAGCAACCCTTGTGTGTGGAAGGGAGGCAGCCTTCCTGAGTGGAGCCAGCTGTTGCTGTTATCTTCATACCACGAGTGCGCAAAGTGAGGTTTCATAAGATTCAGTGACCTGCCCAAGGTCACCCAACTGGCTTACCCCAGAGTGCCTCAACTCCTGGGTCCAGAAAGGACCCAGGCTCTCAGGCCAGCAGTTTCTACTCTATAAAATGCTGCAAGTTGCATGTGGAATTTTCCTGCCAAGAAGACAAACTGCAGCCCCGTGTTCTTTTATGGTTTCAAAGAAAAGCAACTTCAATGAATAAAAGGTTTCAAAGGGCATATTTAAGGTCTTGGGTGCAAGTCAAAGAACTAGGTGTGGGAGAGGCTGGTTTTCCCTTTGTCAGATGGATCTGGGCTTTATTTTTTCTTCTACCTTTTGTTAGGTCCAGGAAGAAAGTGCTCCTGTGGGGTTCAGGACTCAGTTCACAGCACTGAGACTGTGGAGGAAAGAAGAGAGGGGCTGCCTGATATACATTTCCTTCAGTCCTGCGCACAGCACGCCCTCCACAGTGCCTCATCAAGACCCAAGTTTCTCAGCCTGGTTTCCTCAGCCTGGCTCACTTCCAGCCTCAGCCTCTTTTACCTAGCCCTTTCATCTGGCCTCTGTCCACCCAGCCAGGCTGGTGGCCTCAGGGACATCCACACCCTTTACCTAGCGTCCTCTCTTCTCCTTGTCCCTCAGTTTTGTACACGAGAACCTCTGCACTTGTTCCCCCAAGAACCAGCTTGCATTTCAGTTTCTGTCAGCTGGGTGGGCCTGCTCTGGCCCTGGCACCCTCTCATGTACTCAGCCTGTCTCCAGGGCTCATTCTTGCAGACCCACTTCCCCTATGGCCTGAAACTGGTAATTAGGCCTCATCCCACTTCCCTCTGCATAGCTTTCCTGTGTGACATAACTTAACTCCCTGCCTAGATTGTAAGCTCCTTTCGGACATGGACAGGCAGGTCTGAACCTTCCTCATTCCATCGTGTCTCCTTGGCACTTGGCATCATCCACCAGCACCAAATCCATACAGATTGCTTTAATTTGGTTTTCCTGGGTCTGAGTCTTGGCAGAAAGGTGGGAGGTGTGTCAGCTGCGGTTTATAGTTTTCCTTTGAATTCTGGAAAGGAATGGTGGCACAGAGATGCGTACCTCTGTCAAGGCCGGAGGCCTGGCCTTCATAGAAGCTGGTGTTCACCTCTGAAGGTGAGAGGAATGAGAGGGTCCACCGAAGAGAAGTCCTCATCTCAGAACCAGCCCTTACACTACCCAGGAGTGCCCCTGCCCACAGAAACTTCTATGTGTTTCCCACACAGAGAGGGCATGTGGCTGGGATAATTGCACAGCACAGGTATGAATGCTGTACATGACAAGCTCCAGGAGAATGTGCCCTGTCCTCTGAGGCTGCTGCTTGGGACAGGATCTGCTTGTGTGCAACTTCTACCTGTCTGCTTGAGCTGAATTTTAAAAATTCAGAAAACATGCACATCATGCACCGAGGGTACTTCTGGGGATGAGCAGGCATGGTCCCGGCTCCCAGTAAACTCACTGCCTGGCAGGCCGGTGACACATGAACACACTGAGCATGATGCAAGTCCCCGACAATCACTAAAGGCAGGAGTTCTTTATTGAGGAGGAGACATTCAGATGAAATTTCGAGAAGGCTAGGATTAGAGAAGGAAATTTTAGGAGGAGGGACTGGTGTGAGCAAAAGCAGAGTTAGGATCTTGCAGAGCATGCGGACGACAGAACAGTGAGCATTGCCAGAGTAGAGGCCGAGATGGGAACTTGGGACCGAGCCGTATAAATCCTTGAAAACCAAGAGACAGAAAATAGAATGGCAGTTGCAAGTGTCTTGGGGGAGGGGCAGTTGTCATTTATAAGTACAGAATTTCAGCTTTGTAAGATGAAAAAGATTTTGGAGATGAATGGTGGTAATGGTTATACAACAGTGTGAATGTACTTTAATGCCATGGAACTGGACACTTAAAAGTAGCTAAGATGGTAAATTTTGTTATGTGTATTTTACCACAATTGGGGAAGAAAA
This sequence comes from Ursus maritimus, assembly GCF_017311325.1. Taxonomy (NCBI): domain Eukaryota; kingdom Metazoa; phylum Chordata; class Mammalia; order Carnivora; family Ursidae; genus Ursus; species Ursus maritimus. The sequence goes on from NW_024424341.1 coordinate 23,496,917, forward strand.
AAAAGAAACCTGGAAAGCCAGCTTAATGCTTAAGGGCATGGGACCTCTGAGTCAGACAAGCAAACACAGGTTTGTGCTTTATAGTTGGGCAAACTTGGGCAAGTTAGTTCATTTGTCAAAGCCTGTTTCCTCATCAGTAAAACTGGGATGATGTTAAGACCAGCTTGTGGAGTAGCTGTGAGGAGTAAGTGGAGGTATCGCTGTGCCGTGCAGTTATGAATACAGTTTCTGAGTCTCCTGCCTCAGGGAGCCCAGCATCGCCGTGGTTGCGGGGGAGGCCGCCGGAAGGGGGAGGCGGTGAGGCCTGCTAGTGTTCAGACATCTAAAGTGGACAAGTAGTGTGGGGGCTGTGTCTGGAGGTAGTGGGGGTGCCCTGGGGATGGATAGTGACTTTCCATAGCCATGAGGAGCGGAAAACAAGACCCAGCTGCATCACACACACGCACACACGCACAGGGGCATGCACAATATGATACTGAATCCTATTTTGTGCTTTCTCTTCTCATCTTTTTCGTTTTGCTCTTTTGGACTGATTTTTTTTTTTTTTTTACTACTGTCTTTTTTCTCCTCTACTACTTAGAAGTTATACACTGGGGGCGCCTGGGTGGCACAGCGGTTAAAGCGTCTGCCTTCGGCTCAGGGCGTGATCCCGGCGTTCTGGGATCGAGCCCCACATCAGGCTCCTCCGCTATGAGCCTGCTTCTTCCTCTCCCACTCCCCCTGCTTGTGTTCCCTCTCTCGCTGGCTGTCTCTATCTCTGTCAAATAAATAAATAAAATATTAAAAAAAAAAGAAGTTATACACCGTGTTTCTTTTTCTTTTTCCTTTTAGTGGTTACCTAGAAATTACCATATGCATACTTATCAAGGTCTAAAGTTGGTTACTTTACTTTCCTCTTTGGTAGTGCAGAACCTTAAAACATCTTAACTGTTTTCCCCCTCATTATTGTTTTGTACTTTAATTCTGTCTTGTTTTGCTATAACTTCACAAGACCCTATAATTATTATTATAGTATAAGCCAATGTTTGTTTAGCTTTATGCACATATTTACCACTTTTTTTTGGCTCTTCATGTGTTCTTATAGCTCACATCTTCCATCTGGGATCATTTTCTTTCTGCCCAACATACATTCTTTACAACATCCTTTAATGAGAGTTCCCCGGTTACACATTCTCTCAGTTTTTGTTTGTCTGAAAATGTGTTTGCTTTGTGCTCATTCATGGAAGATGTTTTCACTGGATGAAGAATTCTGGGTTGTCAGGTCCCTTCCACCCCTAGCTTCTACTGTTGCCATTAATAAATGAGCTGTTAGTGTAAGGTATACTACTTTTCTTTGCTTCTCTCTCTTTCTCGCTCCACCTATCTCTGTCCCTTTCTCTTCTTATGTGTGTGTTTTGCCATTTACTCTATGTGTTTAAATGTGTGTTCTTTATTTTCCTCTTCCTTTTTAAATTCCTGCTTGAAATTCTTTGGGATTCTTAACATCTCTGAATGGCATGTCTTATCAATTCTGGAAAATTCTCAGCCAGTATCTCTTCAAGAATTCCCTCTTTCCATTCTCTCTCTTTCTTCTCCTCCTAGATGCCTACTAATCATAGGTCACTCTTTTCCATGTCTCTAAACCCTTCCCCCATATTTTCTATCTTTTTAAAAATACAAATGTTTATAGCAGCATCTTTCTTTCTTTTTTAAAGATCTTATTTATTTGAGAGAGAGAGTGCGTGCACAAGTAGGGGGAGGGGCAGAGGAGAAGGAGAAGCAGACTCCCTGCTCAGTGGGGAGCTGGACATGGGGCTCAGTCCCAGGACCCTGAGATCATTACCTGAGCCGAAGGCAGACGCTTAATGGACTGAGCCACCCAGGCACACTTGCAGCATGTTTCTTAATAGTCAGAAAAGTGGAAACAATCCAAACGTCCATCAACAGGGGAATGGACATATAAAAGTAGCATATCCGCACCTTGCAACATTACCCAGCCGGTGTAGGAGTAAAGCACTGACACATGTTCCAACACGGATCAACTCTGAAAACTTTTATGCCAAGTGAAAGAAACCAGTCACAAAAGACCACAGATTGTATGGTTCCATTTATATGAAACATCCAGAATAGGCAAATCGGTAGCGAAAGTAGATCAGTGGTTGCTGGGGTCTGGGGGTGGGAGAGAATGGAGAGTGACTACTAATAGGTGTGGAGTTGCTTTTTGAGGTAATGAACATGTTCTAAAGTTAGGTAGTGGTGACGGTTGCACAGCTCTGTTAATACACTAAAACCTACTAAATCGTACACTTTAAAAGGATGAATTTTGCAATTTGTGGATTCCATATTTTCAATCCTTTGATCTCTCTCTGCTCATTTTTCTTGCCTTCTTTTAATCCATCTGCCAGTTCGCAAATGGTCCCTTTAGCTAAGTTTAATCTTCCACTGTGTTTTAAAATTCCAGTTATGGTCTTTTTCATTTTTGGGAGTTCTGTTTGCTTCTTTCTCAGATCTGTTGGGCCATTCTTTATAGTTTCCTATTTTTTGCAGATATTTCCAAGGTTGTCTTCTATTTCAGTAAACATAGTAAGTACGGTTGTTTTATAATCTGTCCTCGGCAATTCTGTTATCTGCGGCTGTAGGTTTGTGCCTGCTATTTGTTGTCTCTTCTGGTTCTTATTCGTTGTTTCCTTGTGTGCTTGGTTATTTCTGGGTTGTGTTACCACTCAGTATACCGGAGAGTTATTAGTGGGTATTTGTTGAAGCCTGGGATGAAGATGCCTCCCCCCAGGGAAGATTTATACATCCTTCCGTGGGGTGCTTCAGAGTATTAGCAGTGCGGAAGTCCTTTGCACTAAGTTCATGACTTAGTTGAACCACACCAATGATGTGAATTTGGGCTGCTACTCTTTGTGAAGGCCAGCTTGTGGCCTAACTTCTCAGGGAGAGCCCCTCCTCCCCTTCTTTTGCATTCCCTGGGTGTGAGGCCTTTTAGGGTACAAGCTTAATCTGGGAGGGTCTTCTGATAGATTCCTGACTTGAGACAGGTCCTGAGTTTTGACATTTGTCCACATTGCCCCTCAAGGCCATTAAAACAGAGATGCAGATGTGCCTGTATCAGCAAACACTTACAGAACCGGAAGGACTTCAGCATTCTTTACTTCTCTAGGTTTTTGCCTCTCCTTCATTTTGACCTTATTCCTTTCTCCCTTGTCAGTTCTTCAGTGTTCTCAAGAAGGCATTTTTCATGTTTTATACTGCATTTTTGGTTGTTTTCAGCAACTATATTCCCTAAAACAGAAGTTGGCAGATCTTCTCATGCTATTTGACCTTGAATAGATCACTTCCCTTCTTAGGAGAGGCGCCTGACCACCAGTGCCAGTGCTGGGGAGCATGAAGGGCCTCTCGGGGAGTCTGGACTATGGCTTCAGGAGTATCTCTGGAAGTGCCACCATCAGGCCTTTGAGGGTGGTAAACTGCAGATTGTTTGGGGTGACTTGGCTTATAAGCTGAACCTCTGAGAAAAATACTCCCTGTGGGTCTAAAAGGCCACTGGTGAGTGTCCGTTCCCAGAGGAGCTGGCTTCCTGGGACCAGGAGGCCAGGAGCGTCCATCTCTTCCTGGGAAGCTGGAATAAGGGATTCCCCTGGGGCCTATTCGGGCTCTTCCTTAAGTCAATGCTGACCTTTCTTCCCTACTCCGTTGCAGTCCCCCGACCTGGCCACCCTTGCCAGCCCAGGCCATAACAGTTCTCCCTAACACCAGAGGGTTTGAATGTGTTTTCAAGGTCATAGACATTGTTTTCTGTGGATAACGTTTTCTCCTTAATAAGAACTCCCAAAACTCAGATGACACTGCAGTATCCTGTCCCCTCGGCCCTTTTGGTGTTGGTTAGGGAACCTCCTGTTCTTTCCTGAGCTTAACCTCAGTCATTTGTATCCTTATGGCCCTTATACCAATTCCCTGGCAGGTGAGGTCTGGCCCAGCGGCTGGACATGTCCACTCTGACAGTGTGCATTACATGGTCCCTGTCCAGAGAGACCTTTCTACATTTCAGTCCATTGGGGTGGGCAACAGGTTGGACATCATTGCGCTGGTTATGGATCAGTCCAGGTCTGGAAGAAAGAGAAGTTCTATGATCCTAAATCATTATAGACTACATTATAGAATGCAACCACTTTCTTATCAAATGCAGCACTTTTTGCTATTTTGCCCATATACTTGTATACAATAGACAGCTCTTTAAATAAGCTCAAACAGCTTAAAAAATGCCCTTACAAAATGCAAAATGAGATTCAAATGCAGATAAAATGTATCAATTAAGGAGCCTCGGTCAGTCCCTGGGCTACCACAGTTTATACCTTTAGAGAAAACAACCATTCTCCAAAGGTTTGGCTACATCCTAATTATCCAGTGGGGAATTGGTGTGTCTTCGGAGGAAAACATTACTAAGGGCTTTTAGCATGAGCTATCTCCAAGAAATTCCCTGCAGAGGCAGAGGGAGGAGAATTAGGCCAGTGCCAAACTCAGGCACACATTCTTGTATCAAGAGGCAAACATCACTGCACTTTTTTTCTTTTTTTTAATCTGAGAATTTCTCTGGAATTCTTTGAATAACAAAGTTTGTACTTCTTTCAAGACACTTCTTATCTCATATCATAAAATATTTCTCTGAGATTGGCTCATGTTATTTTCTTGGCCTGGGCTGCCCTTTCTCCTTTTATCTGCCTGGCAAACCTCTGTTTATTACTCAGAGACTCTTCAAGCAGCCCCTCCCCACAAAGCCTTCCCTGACCCCTGACACTCTTATAGAAAGACCAGCTCATCTAATTCTGCTGGAGAGTGAGATATGAATGAGAATGACATAAACCAGGTGCTATTCCCACTTTGTTCCCGGTACACCTGTTCTGGAACATTCTTTGATCAGTTTATAGAGCACTCTGAACTGTGTTTCACGGCATCTGTGCTGTGTGACCTTTACCCTCACCCTCACTTTCCACATCCCTAAGCGCCCTCATTGGACCTGGCTCTCAGGCTGTAAGGGTCAGTGAGCGTCTGAAAGCTGGCTGCAAGCCTCCATCTGGTAAGGTATTCTTCCTTAGATATCTAGTACAGGGCCCCACATGCAGCAGGTACCCTAATAATATTTGTGAAATGAACGAAAGGAAGTGAATTACAGACCCTTTACAATGGAAGATACTGAGGTGCCAAGAGTCTTAGCAACTTTTTTAAGCTGAAGTGTGTGGGTTTTTTTTTTTTTTTTTTTAGATTAATACTCCCATTTTATCATTACAGTTAGCTAAAAAATTGCCAGGCAGCCCACAAAACAAGTTTTGCTTTAAGACCAACCCACAGAGTTAGTTGGAGACCAGTGGTGCTGGGATCTGCTGGGCCGGTCCACAGTAATGTTCAGCTAAGTGTCTAAAGAGCATTAAAAGGCAAGTCTGGGCTGAAGATTTGAGGCATGCAGCACCAGCTGTGGAACCTCCATGATGTGACCACACAGCTCCATCCTCAAACACTTGAAGGGTGATCATCGTTGAGAGTGTACATAGCTGTAGATGGGTGTTCCCTGGGCCCCAATACGTGGGCACAGTGACTGCGTGGGGGCAACAGGAATTAGGGAGTGGACGGTCAGCAGGGTACCTGTCGACATGGCCATAGTAGTCCCAGCCACCATGCCCAAGGTGACACCATTGTTTCCAGGTGGAGGGATGGGAGCAGCGTACAACCGTCGCCTGCATGCGGTTGGGCTTCAGCCCCTTGGTGTGGTGGATAACATGAGCAGGTGGGACATGCAGGGGCTCTAATGGGGGTAGGCACTTCGCATGGGGGCTGCAGCAGTCTGGTCAGGGTTGGGGGAGGAGGAGTATGGTGGCACTGCCCTGCTGGTGGGGAACAGGACACTTTGTAAGGTGTGCCAAAAGTGTAACCTGTTTGGGAACTGCAGCTGCATACCCTATGGGGAAACCAGTTGGATAACCACTTCCTTTGGCATTTGCATAGGGAATCCCAGAAGAACCAGGGCTATAAACAGGATTCACGATTTCAAGAACTGCCCACGCGCTCCAGTCCGCACCCAGCTCCACCTCCCTCAGGCCTCCAGTGGCCAGACAAAGCACAGCCAGGGTTCCTCCCGTGGGCACTGCCAGGCCATACCCCTGCCCAGGCGCCAAGCAACCCTGAGCTGCAGGGCTGACCTTGATGCCACCCCTGGAGTGTGTGGGCCTAAGAACGAGTTTGTAGGATCTCACTTTGGAATGCCAGCTTGAGAAATATTCAAGCGATGTGACATTAGAAGGCCCATCTCCAAGAGAGGTGCCACGGGAAAACTTCTAGGAGAAGCTGACCTTTAATAAGCCCTTCAGTGGGAAACCAGTCACTAACCCAGCCTGGAGGGGACCCGAGAGCAACTGGCTCACGGCTGGTTCTGCCCCAGAGTAAATAATGGGATCAGCCCCGGTGGTGGCACTTGCATTTTGAAAGAAGTGTTTCATTTATGATCATCTGCCTGTGGTGTCAGAAAATAGTCTGATGGTCATTGGACAAATGATGCATTTCTGCCTTGGACCCAGGCTTGTTACCCTGGGCAGTGCCTCTGGCTCTTGGCTGTCCTTCCTCGCCAGTATGCTCCAGTGGTACAGGGACTTTCAGCCCCTGCCACACACATGTGTCTTTAGTTACCAACCTAGAAGCTCATGGAGCATCATTTCTGGGTATTTATCCTCCCACATTTGATCCCTGAAGAATGATCTCCCCTGGGTCTCCTGTACTTGGCCTTGGCACTGTTCCCTGGGAGCCCTCTTCTGCCTGAGTGGCCCAGCTCCCGACATAAACACCAGTTCATCTTAGGCTACAGTTGAAGGGGAATGCCAAGAGGCAGGGCTACGTGGAGAAAGGGTCACCCCTACACAGTCATCCAGCTAGGGGTCTGCTTAGGACCTGTGAATCCGTGGAGGAGGAAGAGGCCAGGACTTCTGGGCAGTTACCCAAGGCATCAGGAGCTCATGGGGTTCCCTTTGCAGTGGTTCTCTCTCCTGTGTCCGGGAATCACTGTCCATTCCACCTCTCCCAGCTGCTAACTGCAGGTGTCGTCTCTGAGACCATTTTTCATCAGATGTGGGGAATGCAGACAAATAGATGTTGGAATTTCCTGATGAGTGTTGGAGCAGAGGCCTCAGCAGCCCTGTGCCAAAGCTCCTTACGTGGGGAAGCAGAGGGCCCACCTTACCAAGCCCCACCCACCTGAGGATCTAGCTGAATCCTGATCGGTGCAGTCTCTTCTGTTCCCAGGGGAGCAGCCTACCTCTCCTTGAAGGGTGCGCCTTCCGCCCTTCCTGGCTCTTCCCACCTCTTAGCTCCTTTTCTTCTGAACCTCTCATACCCCATCCTATGCTGACCCACCCCACCTTCTTGGACATACTGAATTCACTGAATAAAGCTTCACGGAGGCCCACGGGCCTGACACAGACAAGACAGGAATGGATATGACACCATCCCTAGCCTCAAGGAGCCCACAGTCCGCTGGGACAAATAGATGCTAACAGCAAATTGCGCACTTGGCTGTAGAGTACAGAGGAAGGACCTGTTCACAGGGACCTGCTAGGGTTGGGAAGCTTCTGTGGAGAGGGCATTACTGAGCATGGCCTTGACAATGGAGTAGGAGTTCTCTGGGTGGTTGAGGAAGGAGACAGCCCGCTGGTGGAGGAGACAGCATGCACAAGTGTAGAAAAACATGGCACATTCAGGCAGCCACAACTGAAAGATTGCCACACAAGGGAGATACAAGAGATGAGGCTGGAGAGGGTGACCAGGCTGCTAGAAAGGCCTTGCAGACCGAGCTGGGTGCTCACTATATCCTGAGGGCAACAGAAGACTGCAGTGAGAGTACAAGGAGACTTTGCCCTTTCTTCTTCTTTTTTTTAGAAATAGCTTTATTAAGTTATAATTAATATATTTAAACTTCTGAAGTTGTGTATAATATTTATTAAGTTCTATATAATATATATATATATAAACTGAGTGTACTTAAAGTATACAGTGTGGTGAGTTTTAACATGTATACACCTGTGATACCATCACCACAATCCAGATAACGAATATATCCATCACTCCCAAAAGTTCCCTCATGTCCCTTGGTCATCCCTCTCTCCCATCCCCACTATCTCTAGGCAACCCCCCCCCCCCCCCCCCCCCCCCCCCCGTCTGCTGTTCTGTCACTTAGTTTGCATTGTCTGGGTTTTACATAAATGAACTCATTCAGGATGTAACATTTTGGTTTGTTTTTCTTATCACTCGGCATAATTGTTTTTGAGATTCATCCATGTTGTATATATTAACAGGTAATTCCTTTTCATTGCTAAGTATTATTCTACCGTGTGGATAGACAATTTGTCTATCTTCAGCTATTGACGGACATTTGGGTTGTTTCCAGTTTCGGCCTACTACACATTAAGCTGCCGTGGATATTTTTGTGAGAGTGTTTGTGTGGATATGTGCTTTTATTTCTCTCGGGTAAGTATCTAGGAATGAACTGGTCATTCATATGACAGATGTATGTTTAACTTTTAAAGAAATTGCCACACTGTTTCCTAAGTGGCTGTTTCATTTTGCGGTCCTATTGCTAGACATACCTTCTTCTGACTGGCTACAAACTGCAGGATGAACCTTCAGAACTGAGTCTCCATTTGGGTTTGCCCAGCTAGTGACTACAGCTGAAGCCCTGAGATATGTACTCCTTGGGACCAGGAAAGAGAAGGAGGGTATCCTGGGAATCTTTCCCAAAGATGATGTCAGAGACTTGGCCTCATTTCGAGAGGCTTGCTTGTCATCGATACTGCCTCAGGAGCTGGGGAATTGAGCAGCACCGAAGGATAATGAAGTGAGGGCACCTCTAGCTCAGAACTTGAGAAAATCCCTTTGGACCTAATGAGGCCACATTCCCATAGATTAAAGCCTGAATTCCACAGAAATGAATTTTTGTGTAAATAAATGATTTCAGGCTATGTGGGGGCCCCAGCCAGCTGTGGAAATGGCTGTGGTCTCTGCCTCAGAGCCCTGTTCCAGAGACGTGGCATCCCAGCCAGATGGTCAGGAGGAGCCGTAGAAGCACGGGCTCCAGAGCCCCGGCTACCTCCCAGGTGAGGGTTGCTAATCTAGATACACTCCCCACAGATGGGAGCGATGGAGCAGCGTCCAGGACCAGAGGGCAAGACCAATATCCATGTCCTTCTGGCCACTGCTGGGGCCTGGCCTTTCTGGATGCTGGTATCTGTAGGGTGTGAGCCCCGCCAGAGTTTTGAGTGTGCTGTTCATTCACATTCATTAGTGCCCTTTGGAACCAGAGATGACTCAGGCAAACTGGGGCCAAACTGGGGCCAAACTGTGAAATCCTCCAGTCTCTGCCAGGTCTTTGGGTGGATTTTATGGAAGGGGCACAAAATGGTGATAAGATCAGGCTTGTGTTTTAGAAAGGGACCCCAGCAGCCAGTGTGGAGGATAGACTCGAGTGTGGATAGTCGTGAACAGGGAGGTGATGAGGAAGAGGTGAGGGAAGATCTGAGCAGGCAGCAGCAGTTTGGAAGACGAAGGACTTGGGACTGATGTGTGGTTGAGAAAGAGAAGAGTCAGCACCATCCCACAGCTGCTAGCTCTCTTCTCTCATGGCTTTAGTGACATTGCTATCTCCCAGTTCCCACCAACCACTGACTGCGTAAATAATAAATACATGGAGGGCTGTTTGGAGGGATAGAAGGATGGCTGTGTGGCTCCACCCACGCTTCCATCACCTGCCTGAGCAGGCATCCTTCACTGAGGTGAAGACGGGGGCTGCAGGTGTCCTCCTGGTTCAACGGGATGTCACTGACTCATGTCTGACAGTTCTCAGTGTGGACTGACTTGGGGAGGCTCTGTTAGTCACCTGGGAAACAAGGGCACTGTTGTCCCTTCTTGCCTCAGATTCCTAAAGCAGCGAAAGACTCCCAAAACTTTAAACTTTTAGGAAGAAAAGGCCTCAATTTCTCATGAAGACCTCCTCCTCGGGGCAGAAAGGGAGGGGAAGAGAAGCCAGAGCCTGGTAGGGAGGTCAAAGTTCTTAGCCTGATCGCTGTTAAGGAATTGGGTCTCAACTGTGATCACTGAGTGTTGATATCATGTGACCTTTGTCTGGTTAAGCATGGTGAATATAGCACTGTTCAGGTACGTTTCTGTGGTTTTAACTGACCTGCTGAAAGCTCCATCCACAGGGGACCTCAGAATAGTGCTCACCATAACCAGACTTCACCCTCAAAATAGTGTGCAGGGGCGGAGGTGGAGGGATGGAGGGGTTCTGGGCAGTAGCCACTGGATTTGCATGATATGGAGGAGGAGTGCTGGTGACATGTGGGAAAAGCCTAGAGTCCTGGGTTCCAGTCCCCTGTGCCACCTCCCCTGGGTGACCTCAAGAGAGAATCACTTCACCTGTCTGAGCCGATCTGGACTCTGATCACAGGGGCTGCAAGTCGGCATCTAGTGTCTGTGTTCCCTTGTCTTCAGTCTGGGCCCCAAGAGGGTCAAAGCACTGGGCATAGACCCTCTGAACTGGGTTTGAAAAGATAGATCAAAGATGTTCACTTTGAACGGCTCAGGCTGCGACTTGTTGGCAGTTGATACCAAGTGTTGAAAGTGAGTGAAGGGCTAAAGTTCGAAATCTGGGGCTCAGCCCTTAGCTCGCAGCCCAAATTCCATAGAATTTGACAGACCACAGAGGTGTGATTTGGTCATGAGGAACATGATTGTGTGTGGTCATTGCTCCTGGCCTAGGGGCTGCTCACAAGTCTTTTGAATCTCCTGGAGTTTCAGTCTTAGTATTTCAGAGCTGGAGGAACACTGAGTGACTTCCTCGCAACCCTTTGTTTGATGTGAGAGAAACCATAGGCCCAGAAGGGCGGAGGAGCAGCTGAGGCCCTGGCCAGAAATGACCAAGCTTGTCCACATGGGCTCTGAGGGCTTCTGGGGGACCTCAGTGCGTGGTGTTCTGGGCGGCTATACAGGAGGCATCCAGTGGTCACTGACTTGGAACAGCCTTGGCCCTGTTCCCTGCCCCGTGGCATCAGCAGCAGGGCCCTCCTGCCCTTGTCCGTTGAACCTTTTAGAGAAGAGAGCCTGCCTGGTCGTGCCTAGTTGGTGAATGGCCTTCCTGTCCGCCAGGCTATTTCAACAATAGCAGCAGCAGGAGCAGGGAAAGTGGTTCAGGCATAGACAATGGAGGTGAGGAACCCAAGGGTGGGGAGGGGACAGCAGAGGTTCAGTGCTAGAAGAAAAGGTTTATGATGAGCTTGGTGGTGCCTGACACACAGAGAGAGCCTGGTTGTTGTTATTCTCAGTCCAGGGCACTTCCCTGGATTTGATGATAAAAGCCAGAGCCAGGCCCCAAGTGGTGGTGCCAGCCTGAGAAATCCTGGGAAGGAGGCCTGGCGATGAGGTGTTTGGCCTCAGGCCAGATGGTACAGGCTGGGCATCCCTAGACCCAGGGCATGAATTTCGGCCAATGACTCAGGAACTTTAGAGCAGAGGGCACCCTGTAAATCTCCACAGCTCTGCCAGGAGTCCTACCTGGGGTGATGGCCTCAGGTGAGTGAGGAGGAATGCGGAAGCTCTGGGTAGGGCATGGCTCTAGGAGGGAGGTTTGTGCTGTATTTGTGCAGCAAACCCTCCCCCAGGCCTCCTGGTGCCACCTGGGAGCTGCAGATGTGGGGTATACAGTCCAGAGTGTCATGAGTCACCTACACAAAGCTTCAGGGATTTTCTCTGTATCCTCCATGCCCTGCCTTCTCAAGGGTGAAGAGATGCCTCTGGCTGTTGACTGCATGAGTGATGGAAAGGGAGGAGCAAGCAGCCACACAGAGGGGCCCTCAGTTCCCAGGCCTTCCACCCACAAGGATGAGAGGGAGGGTGACCTGGAGCTCTTGCATGTCTGGGTTGGGGGATGGTGGGGGAAACCAGCAGGCTAGATGAGCCTCTGACCCTGGCTTCCTGATGGTCACCGAGCCCCTCCAGAGTTAAACCTCAGATCCTTCAGATATGGACAGACACTACCCTCTCTCTCTCCCATCATGCCCTAATATCCCCAGCAATGCCCTTACACCTGGCTCTTTGACCTTCTTTTCCTCCCTCTTCCAAACCTTTCCTGCTCCCTGGCCCAGCTCAGTCTTCTGCCTCCTGCCAAAAGCCTTCCCTGGTGTACCAGGCCTTGCAGACCGCCTGCCTTTATCTGTTCCCGTCTCTATACCATTCTCAGGGAGGGAGCTGATGTAGGAGGCATCCATAGAAGGAAGGTAGAAGGACAGCAAGACCCAGCCAGCTTATCTACAACTGAGCAGGGGCCTGGAGTAGAGAACTCCTGAGAAAGAAGGCCTGAGGAGGTGGTCATCTGTCTGGAATCTGTACCAGCAGGGGCTGGGAACAGGGATAGACAAATAATGGAAGCCCTGGTCAGAGGGCCAGGCTGATAGGGACAGGCAGTGTTTCACTGGGGTACTAATTGTGGCTGTGATCAGTGGAAGAGATAGCAAAGTAGAGGAAAGGCCAAAGACCTGGGTCTGGGCCTCTCTGGATGGTGAGGCAAAGGCTGAGGCCCTACCGCATTCAGCCTCCCTTGGGACTCTTGGTAGCAGGAACAGGGCGAGCAGTAGGCAGGGTGACAAGATCTGATCATGAGTCACCGGAGAGGCCATTTTGGGCGCAGAAGCAGAGCCCGCCCCCCCTTTGTGGAGCTCTACTTATTAAATGGGGCAGTACCTCTTTCTGGCAGTTTTGGAGTGGTGCTCACTGGAGGCAACCATAGGGCCTTCAGCATAGGCAGCTCCGCCCCGTCCTTTACTCCCACTCCTGGTACCACAAGTGCATCTATGCCTGAGAAGGGCCACTGTGGGTGGCTGGAGGTATTCTCACCACCAGTTGTCACAGCCTGGCCCAAGTCATTACCCAGCAACCAGCCCATCACAGGTGAGGAACTCAGTGTGATGGGACAGCAGGCACCCACTCATTTTGAGCAATATAGGGTTCCCAGCACAGCCCTGAGCGTGCCTTCTGCTCCTGAAAAGGCCTCACGGTTTCCTGGGTTCTCCTAGCACTTTAGGGGAGCAGTGTCTGGACCTGAAGCCCTGGCCAGCCACAGACCTCAGATTGACTAGCAATAAAATACATTGATTTAAAATCATAAGAGAATTGCAGATTAAGGCCACAAGGAGATACCACACACACCTATTAGAATGGTTAAAAGAAGAAAAAAAAGCTAATAATATCAAGTCCTGGTCAGGATGCAAAGCAGCTGGAACTCTTCGACATGGTTGGAGGGGATGCAATTGTTGCAGCCACTTTGGAAAACAGGTTGGCATCTTCTTGTAAAGTTAAGCATTCACTTACCATATGACCCAGAAATCCCAATCCTATATATTTACCCAAGAGGAATGAACTTATCTTTACACAAAAACCCTGTATGCAACCACTTATAGTGCCTTATTCATAATTGCCCCAAACTGGAGATAGCCCAAATGTCCTTCAACTGGCAAATGGATAAACAAACTGTCATCTGTCCATACAGTAGGATATTCTTTGGCAATGAAAAGGAAACCAAACTCTCAAATGTATGATATGATATGAACAAAAATAGGGATCAGTCCCAAATGTGTTAGGCTAAGTGAAGGAAGCCAGACTCAAAAGGCTCCATGATGTTATTCCAGTTACATTTCGGAAAAAGCAAACCTATAGGGACAGAAGAGAGGTCAGGGGTTGCCAGGGTCTGGGTGGGAGGGTTGGGGTGGAGGTGGAGGGGTTCGACTACAAAGGAACACAAGGGAAACTTTTGAGTGATGAAACTATTTTATGTGTTGCTTGTGGTGATGATCACACAACTGTGCATTTATCAAAACTCATAGAACTGTATACTACAAAGGTGGATTTTACTGTCCATAAATAATACTACATTCAACCTAACTTAAAACATACACGCACGCATTAATCACAGCCACTGTTTCTGAGCACCTACTAGGCCCAGTGCCAGGGGCTCTGAGTGTTTTCTCATCCATCCACTCATTGGCTCGCTCACTCAGCAAGCATTTATTGATGCCTCTACCAGGTGCACAATGCTAGTTACTCCTCCCTAACACCTCCAAGCCACTAAGTTGTATAGGGAAATTAGCAGGAAGATGTGACCAGAGCCCAACCCTGGGGACCTACAGGTGAGCTTGAAGGTTCTCTGTGGGTACATTTCCATGGGGAGAGGAATTCCAAGTTTTGTCACCCTCTCAAGGGATTCTGCAACTCAGAAAGACAGACCAAGGTGAGGAACAAATCATAAGGACCCGGGAAGGGTTTGCACCCTCTCTGAGGTGATGGTCTTGCACCAGCTGGCCAGGCCATGCCCCTCACAGCTCTGAACACGGAGCCTGAACGGGGATGGAGCACTGGGGCTCCAGGCCCAGTCAGGTACACAGGTTTTTGCGGGGTGGCTGGTTCTCTGCTTGGGAGCTATCTGTGTCCGCCCGGCTCAGATGGGAGTCATCCTGGCTTCTCTGGTAAGAATCCTAATGTGGGAACCCTCTAGATAAACCCAGCCTGTGGGGTATACGGTCACAGGAACAGCGTACAGCAGTAAAAACGAGCAAACCAGAGCTGCATATATCAGCAAGGATCAATCTCAAAAATATAGTGTGGCGTGGAGAACAAATGACGAGGTAGACAATATATGACACCATTTAAGTATTGTTTAAGAGTTGAACACCTTGTATTTATATATGCAGATTCTTCAAAGAGATCAAATTACATATAAAAATGCTTTTTAACTTTTTTCAGTTTTATTGAGATAATTGACATACAGCTCTATATAAGTCCTTGTAATGAGAAGTTTTATGACCAACTCTCTTAGAAACTTTCAAATATACGATGTGCCAGTGTTAACTATAGTCATCATGTAGGTTAAATACGTTTTAAAGACACAAAGTAGTACCATTTATTATTATGGTTATAAACTTAAAAATATAAAAACATGAACAAGAAAGATGCATAATAACTTCAGACTTGGATTGGCTCTGGGGAAGACATTACAAAAACGAAAAAAAAAACCACAGCAAATATGGCAAATGGCTAACAGATTTAACAAATCTAAGATGTATGACTTAAGGTGACGTGTTGCATATTGTTTTCTGTACTTTCAGTTGAAGTGTTTCATAATTTAAAAACAAGCCAGAATGAACCTTGAAAACATTACACTAAGTGGAGTAGGTCAGACAGAAAAGAACATATATTGTATGGTTGCACTTAGATGAGGTGTCTAGAGTAGAATTCACAGAGAGAAAGTAGAATAGTGGTTACCAGGGGCTAGAGGAAAGAAGGATGGGGAGTTACTGTCTAATGAGTATAGAGTTTCAGTTTGGAAAGACGAAACATCTCTGGAGATAGATGGTCGTAATGGTTGCACCCCAGCATGAACATACTGAATGCCACTGAATGGACACCTAAAAATGTGACAATGGTAAATGTTATGTTATGTATATTTTATCACAATAAAAATAAATAAAAACAAGCCAGAATAGGCAAATCTATAGAGACAGAAAGTAGATTAGTGGTTGCCTAGGGCTGGGGAGGATGCCAGGAAGATGGGGGTCATCGATAAGGAATGTGGGGTTTCTTTTTGTGGTAATGAAATGTGATAATGAAATGTTCTGAAATTGATTGTGGTCATGGATGCACAACTCTGTGAATATACTAGAAGCCATTAAATTGAATGCTTTCAGTCGGTGAAGTCTGTGTATCTCAATTAATCTGCTTTAAAAAAAAAAAGTTCAAGGGGCACCTGGGTGGCTCAGCCAGTTAAGTGTCCGACTCTTGATTTCAGCTCAGGTCATGATCGCAGGGTGGTGGGATCAAGCCCTGCATCAGGCTCCGTGCTCAGTAGGGAGTCTGCTTGGGATTCTCTCTCTCTCTCACTCTCCCTCTGCCCCTCCCCTGCTGTGCGCATACACCCTCTCTCCCTCTATCTCAAATAAATAAATCTTTTTAAAAAAAATCCAAAAGAAGGGAAATCCTTTCTGTGTCAGCCACTCTAGTAGAAGCCGAGGTCTGTCTGGCCTGAACCTGGCTCTGACATGAGTTTCTTGGAGTCATCGGGAGCCTCCAAACCCCCCCCATCCCCTGTGACATAAGGAGGGAACCCTGTTAACCCGGCTACCAGGGCTGGAGCCATTGCACATCCATGGGGTTCTAAGAAGGAAGCAGAGTCATAGCCTCTGCAGAATGAGGTTAATGAGAATCCGCGCCAGACTCCAGGGGTTTTGAGCCTTAATTAATACTTGTGAGGCCCTCGGTGATTGTGAAATCAGAGGTTCTATAAATCTGTATGGCAGTACCAGCACATTATTCAAGAGAAAGAAGAAAGCCTTCGTATCACTGACTTAGCTCCCTGGAAAGGCTGGGCCTGGGGTGTCCAGGCCAAGCTGAAGCTGTCTCTCCTGCCCCCCACCCCCGTCTTGCTTTCTGGGCCACTCCTGGGGTCCAAGTGGTCTGGACCAGTCTGGGGCTTCAGGGCCCCCCTCCCCATCCCAAGCTCTGTGGCCAGGCTCCTGATGGACAAAGACCTCCGCTTGGGGGTCTGAGAAGGGAAACCAGGCAGATTCCCCCACAGCAGTCTCAGTGGTTTTCGCTCCAGGCCTAAAGAAGGTAGAACATTTCCTTTTCTGTAAATCTGAGGACTCCTATGAGAGCGCCTGACACCTTCCCAGGTGGCCATCCTTTCTGTATTTGCTGTGCTTCCTAGGATTGAGCACAGCCATGCTCTGTGGGTCCCTGAGGGGAGGACTGGCTCTGCCCTCTACCCACAGCAGTCTGGGGGCATGGAACCTTCCCATTTTGCCTTAGCTTGGGTCTTTTCTGCCTGATGGCTCCTTCCTGGTCCCCTCAAACACCCTCCCCCAGCAGGATTCTGTGGCACTGTCCCCCAGGGTAGATCCTCAGACCGTATCATTCTTCGGGCTACCCACTCAAGAGCACTCACACCAGACTCAGGGGCCCTTATTTATGCTAGACTTCTTGCTGCCATGCAGAACCATCCCCACCTGGCAGAGCTTTGTTGCCCTTGGACTCTGGACCCATTTGTAACCACTGGGATGATTCTCTGGCCAGAGAGGTGGTAGTAGATGGGGGCACAGGCTGGGAGCCAGGATCTATGGCCCCAGGTGCCCTCAGCTCTGAGGCTGGTGACCCTTGACTTTAGCGGCCCTGAAGGTCTGTGAACTTGAGGATCTGCAGCCCAGATTACCTCCCTCATTCCAGGGGACCTATAGCCCCCAGTGCCTGCTGACCCTGGCGCTATGATCCTGGGCCAGCCTCTGGTATGTGGGCCTCTCTAACCAACCCCTTTGAAGAGTACCTGTTAAGACCTGGCACGTGGGGCGCCTGGCTGGCTCAGTCGGTGGAGCTTGCTGATCTTGATCATGGGGTCATGAGTTTGAGCCCCACGATGGGCATGGAGTTTAATTTTTAAAAAATTAAAAATGAATAAATAAATAAATAAATAAAAATAAACTTATTAACAACAACAACAAAAGACCTGGCACAGCTTTCCCCCACATTCGATCTTATTTCTGGGGACCAATCCCTGCTCTCCACATTTCCCCTAGGTATGTTATCCTGATGGATGCAACTTGTCACTCCTGCTGGGTAGCTCTGAGGATCTCGAACATCATCCTCCATGTCAGCAGCCCCTCCCTTCCACTCTTCCTCCTGGCTTCCTGTCATACTCAGACACCGCCAGGCCTTACCCAGGGCCTGTCAAACCAGATGGGACTGAAGCCAGAGACACCCTCAGGGCTGATAGAGGTCTCTTCCACAGCCTTCTCAGGCGAACAGTGTAATATCATGGTTAGACCTATAGGCACTGGAGATGGCTTCCTGGGTTCAAACCCTGTTTCTACATTTTACCTGCTATGTGACCCTGGGAAAGTTGCTTAACCTCTCTGTGCACCATTTGTAAAATAAGGACAATCAATACTACTGTACAGGATTGTTGGGAGAATTATATGAGATCATTTATGGGCAGCGCTGGGCCTGGCATACAGTAAATACCCAAGGAAGATCAGCTGTCAATGGTGCTAAACTTGCTGCTTCTGAATCTCCTTGAACATCCATGGTCTTTGTTTAGGAATATGTACTGGGGGAAAAAAAGAATGTGTATTGGGAGGGCACGAGGCATCTTGCCCAAGCCAAGGTGACCTCTGTCCACAACCTGCCCCCAGCCTCCATCCCAGGTGAGGGAGCACTACCCACAATAGATGGGTGCTGGAACTCCCTCCCTAAAAGCTTGTCTATGCAGCATGCCTAGTAAGTGCCTCCCTGACCCTGCTGACCACCTCACACCCCACCCAGCTGCCTCTGAGGGTCCAAGGTAGGACAGTGAGGCTGCTTAATGAGAGGGTACAGGCCTCTGCCTAATCAGACCATCCTGGACAGCTTGGAGAGGCCAGCTTTCTTCTTTTTATAGTTAAACTTTTCTGCCATAATGGTGCATCTCTAGTTTGGGAGCTCTTTTATTATGTTTTCTTTATGCCTTCTTCATGTGGGTGAGTGGAAAAATAAATGAAAGGGGAAATCTCAGTTTTGTGGTTAGGAAAAACTGCCAGGGGGAATGGCAGGCTTTATGTTCACTGCCTTGGTGGCATGTCTAGAGTGTCCTGGGGCGTCAGAACAAGACACGACCTTTCCCGGGCGTAGTTATGGGGTGCTTATGAGGCAGGGTGCCCTTGGCTATAGGAACAGACTGGAGCTTGAATCCTGGCTTTGCCATTTGCTCCCTGGCTGCCCTAGGGTAGGTCCTACCTCTCCAGACCTCACCCCCCTTACCTTTAAAATGGGATAATAGGCTGGCTCACCTTCCTTGTGGACTGGAATACACAGTCCCCTTGGAGATGGCAAAGGGCAGCTTAGCAGCAAGAGCAAGAAAGGCTGAAGCCCAATTCTGGCCTGCCTGAGGTGCCCAAGATCCCTGTCCCCATGCCTTTTGGGATCCACAGAGCTGCTACCCTTCTCCACTTTTCTGCTGTGACCACTCCCCTGGGAGGCAGGGGAGCCCAGAGTGACCAGGCCAGGATGAGAAGAGCAGTCCGGAGGGACTATTCCAGAGTCCAGCCCCCTATGGGGAGGCAGGAGTTAATATGGTCATAGTTGCACTTAATATGGCCACCAAGTTGCAGTCACAGATCTCCCTGGCACATGAGTCCGTTTTAGGAGGGTGGCCTGGCGCTTCTTACTATGGAGCAAGGCCTGACTTATTTTAAGCTGGGTGGAACAAAGGGCTCGGTGTCTTTGTGGTTTGTGGTCTGTACACATGGCAAGGCTGTGGTGGGAGGGACACCAGGAGGCCCAGCTCTCAGCCCTCATCTGAACTACTGTGGCCAGCATGCCTGCCGGGATGCCCGTTCTCCACCCCAAAAGCCCGCCTGGACTCCCCTCAGGCTAAGTGGATAGGGAAGGTCCATCCATAGGCTCCTGCCTGAGGCACTTGAGCCGGGCAGGGCAGATGCTAGGGCTTGGCTGGATAGCCAAGGTCATGTCCAGAGGCTGTGGCTGGGTCAAGGTTGCTCAGCCATGGTCCGTACTGATCTTCAGGTGGGGGGAGTAGGACGATTTTGTGAGGGGGGAAAGTTGGGGCAGGGAGCAGGCAGGGTAGGGCAGAGGAGGGGCAGGTGGGAGGAGTGGGTGGGTGTAGCACGCAGCTGTTATACTTGAGCCAGACCACCTGGGTTTAAGCCTGGGTTTGGCCAATTACCAGATATTGTATGACCTTGGGAAGTTACTGGACCTCTTTGTTCCTCCATTTACCCGTTTATAAAATGGGGATAATGACAGTAACTTACACCAAGGGCCACTGAGAAGGTTAAATGAGTTCAGTGTAAATCACTTAGAAACAGGCCTGGCATTTGGCCAGTCCTCTGTGGCCCAGGCCTGCCCTGCCCCTGCTCTGTCCCTTTGTGAGTAGATGACCAGACAGTCACCTGTGACCCTCTCCTCTCATAAGGGCAGGAAAGGAAGGACCCTGGCTTTCAGGCTGACAGTGAGGTCAGGGCAGGCTCTCCCCGTAACTTCTCGGCCCACGTTCTGCTGCTCAGGAAGGGACCTCAGCCACATTCTCAGCTTTCCTCCACATCCCTGGTCTTCATTGTTCTTGTCAGTGTGTACTACGTCTGGTACCCGGCCGTGTGGATCAGGGCCCTCAGGGACTCTCTGACACTTTGGCTTTTCCTCTCAATGACCCCAGTGAGGGTGTGTGCCTGGCTGCCCACGTTAACACACCCGATGTCCAGCTGTGAGCAGGTAAGTCTGTCCGCAGACTCAGGACTGCGTGGCCTAGTGCTTGTGCCCCAGAACAGACTTGGATTCCAGTCCGGGCTGCTGCACTAGCCGGATGTGTGGCCTCCAACAAATCCCTGAGCTTCTCTGAGCTAGTCTTCTCACTGACCATGTAGGAATGATGATTTCTACCTCAAGGGTCATTTGAGGATTGGGTGAGAGAGCAAATGGCAACACCCACCTGGGGCCTCGCGTTCCCGTTCGGGAGCTGCTCAGCTCCTCCTACGGACCTCAGTGACTCACTGGGGAGCAGGGGATCCTCGGACCAATAGAGCTTGCTCTGCCAGTTTCATTTCCTTCATTTCTCTCCAGTCTTCTCCCCATCTGCCAGCCCCACCACCTTTGTCCTTGTTCAGGCCTCTTCAGACTTCTGTTCTGACCCCCCAGTCCATTCGCCACACTCAGAATGAACTTTAAAACACATGAATCAGATCTTGGTACTCCCTGCCTACAACCATCTATGGCTTCCCACTGTCGTCAGAGTAATGTTCAGGTTACTTAACCAGACCCATTAGCCCAATGTGATCTGTCTCTGCCAGCCACTCACCGCTTCTCCCGCAGCTGCCCCCAGCATATTGCATATTCCACAAGTTGCACAGAGTGACTTATCCCCTGGACGTGCCTTGCACTTTACATCTCCAGCTTTTGTGTTGGCAGTTTATGGAATGAGCTGGATTTGGCTTTTGCAAACCCCCTCTCCCTCAACTCTCTCTATTGGAAAAACTCAGGTAGTCACCATTGCATAATCAAATATATATCCTATTCGGACCTCTCCCTACCTCACCATGGGAAGCCTCCAGGGGGGACAGCAGGTTGCAGTGTGCCTGTTTTCTTTCTCGTTCCAGCTCATCCTCCATTTCCCAGCCACTCTGTTGTCCCTGTCTTTAAGGATGGACTAAGGTGGGGGAGTGAGGTGGAGAGAGAGGCAAGAGGCCCCAGAAGGGTTTCATTTCCCGGCATCTAGAATCTGACATTCTGGCTTTCCCTGTGGCACATAGATAACTTGATCTTTCCCAACTGGGCACTTTCATGGTTTCCTCACAGATCCTTCTCCCCGCTTCCCACTAGGAGCCCCCAAACACAGTTCTTTGGCATGGGGTTCCTCCCCTACCAAGTGGCTGCTTGTGGCCCACCCGAGCCTCCTTCACTGCCTCCTCACCTGGAAGGAATGCTTTCTTGGGCAGGATTCCTTTATGATAACCCCAGGCCAGGTCCTGTCTGTTGGTTGTTTGGGGGTGAAGGTGGAGCCCAGGCATCTGTAAGCTGCTGTGAGAAGATTGGATGTTAACATTCTAAAAATGTGGAGGATCCCCCGGAGGGAATGTGAAGCAGGGGAGTGACATGATTGGTGTCTACTGTGGCAATCCAGGCAGAAGACTGTGGTGTTTTCCCTGGGATGGGAGCTGCGGGAGCCAGGGGAGCTGGCTGGAATGGTGGCGGAGCTGATGGACTGGCTGCTGGTTTAGATGTGAGGAGCAATGAAAGGAGAAGAGCAGTGTTTTTGGATTGAATAGCTGGGTAAACAGAGGTGCCAATCATTGAGAGGGGGAAGTCTAGGATGGAGCAGGCTGAGGGGACCAAAAATCAAGGGTTCAGACTTGGTCATGCAGTGTTTGAGATGCTTGTGACCTATCAAGTAGAGCTGTCCAGGGGGCAGATAGAGAAATGTAAGGCTTCCACCGATCCATAAGGTGCCTTTGTGCAAGTGAGAGAAGGACGTCTTTCCTTTAGGCAAAGGTAGCCTCCTACCAGGGCACATGGTTTGGTGAGCAGAGCACAGCTGGACCTCAGCCCCGTGAGTCCCCTTGGCCATGCACCCTTTGCCCCAAACAAACTATACAACTCTTCATGGTTGTATAGTCTGGAGACTCAGGGATGTAGCAGGGACTGGGGAAGAGCCATTTGCTTGTAGGAGGCTTATTTGGATGTTGTGTGGGTTAGTGGCCAAAGTAGGGAGGAAGGACCAGGGATGCGTCCAGGTAGGCTAAGAGCCCTTCCTTTCCAGGGCCAGAGTTTTCCTTCACCTCCTGCAGATGAAAACCCCCTGCTTCCCTGCAGGGCTGAGTAGCTGTGAGTCCCTCAGTTTTTCCTTCTCTGGGTTCATCCTGAGGAGCGACACAAAGGTGGGGCGTGAGGAGGCTTCATTCTCTCTTTCCTCTCACTTTCCATCCTTAATGCAGGCATGTTAACCTCTGTCATTATGCTGATGGTTGTAGTGCCCCCAGATGGGCTCCAAAGACAGGGTAAGCACCAAGTTGGGGGGCGGGACATTCAGACTGCTCCTTGGAATCCCACAGGAGAGGAACAGGAGTAGTCGACCAGGCCACAGAGACTGAAGCAATGGCTTCAGTAATGGCTGAAGTAATGGCTGAAGAAGCAAGCAGCCAAGTGTTCGATAGAGGGCTGATTGGCTCAGACTGCTTGGGTTCAAAACCCAGGGCCAATTCTTATCACCTGAGTGACCTGAGCTATAATAAAGCATCTATCTCATAGGGCTGTGGTGAGAAATGAATGAGTTCTCTCACATAAGGCACTTAGCACAGTACGTCAAATCGTGAGCACCCAGTGAGTATTAGCTTATAGGGTGTGTATGAGGAAAGCCCTTCCCGGTGGAGTCCCAAACCCCCTGCTTGTTGCTGACCAAAGCAGGCGGCAGAGGAAGTGGCCTTGCTGAGCTGGTAAAGCTTGGAGCTGCTTTCTGCCTTCTCAAATTGGGGTCCTCAAGGGGTCACATCCTCAGAGCCTTATGGAGGTCAAGCTTGAGTCACAGCAGCTGAAGAGGGACTCTCCCCTGTGCAAACACTTTCAGGGAATGTGATTTCACAACTCCTCAGGACCAGGTCCAGCACTGGTGAGCTCCCACCCTCTGTATGTTTTCCTGGGGTTGTGCCCGAGTCCTGATCTCATGGTTGAGCACTTTTTAATCTTCAGAGTAAGAGAGAAGTACACTCTTCCCTCCCTTTGTTGCACCACCCTACACCTTCTCTTCAGCTGGTATGGGGTCCTGATGAGTGCCTTGGACTCTCTGTCCAGAGAAAATGGCTCCCAAATACAAAGCCAAAATTTGCAAGATTCCTCATCTTTTAGGAAAGATCCCTGTTGGCGCCTGGGTGGCTTAGTCGGTAAAGCATCTGCCTTCGGCTCAGGTCATGATCCTGGGGTCCTGGGATCAAGTCCCGCATTGGGCGCCTGCTCCGCGGGGAGTCTGCTTCTCCCTCTGCCCTTCACCCTGCTTGTTCTCTCTCTCGCTTGCTCTCTCTCCAATAAATAAATAAAATCTTAAAAAAAAAAGGTAACATCCCTGTTATAATTTGGTGGTTAAGCTGGTCGGCTCTGGAGTTGAATTTCCTGTCTCAGTGCTGCTTCTACTACTTACTGACTGTGAGGCCCTAAGTTACATAGAGTCTCTAAACCTCAGTGTTCTGATCTTCAAAATAGAAGCAGCAATGGTGGCTCTCTCATAAGGTTTTGAGAGGATTACCTGTAGGGTAACCAACTTGTCCCTCTTTGGGACTCTCCCATTTTCACACTGAAAATGCTGTTTCCCGTGAAACCCCTCAGTGGTTGACAAACTAGGACAATTGTGCACCCCAGTAAATGACATAATGCCCAGGAAGCAATTAGCTCAGCGCAGGCAGTTCACCCAGATTCCGTTCCTGTCAGCGGATACTCTTGGCCTTTTCCCTAATTAATCAATCTGATAGGAATGTTGCCTGGGGGATCCGGAGTCCAGGACTCTGTTCATTCTTCTGTCTCCCTCCTGCTCTAAAGGCTTCCTGGGTACCCTTCCATCCTCCCTGGGGCCTCAGTTTGTTCACCCATCAAATAAAGGAGATGAACTTGAGAGTCGCTGGGGATTCTTCCCACTAAAGCCTATGAGATTTATTCAGGGACGCCCTCCTAGTGCCGGGGAAGGCAGCCTTGAATACAGATGGTACTAGGTATGCATTTGTCTGCTTGACATGTCATTGAGCAAAGCCCACGCACGTTCTAGCTACACAGTCTGCCTCAGGAGGAGTCTGAATTGGAAGTTTCATTTGCACCTTGATGGTGACGTTTTACCTACAGCTAGGGATGATTTGGCTCTTGGAAATCTTGACCTACGTGTTGGGGGGAAGTGACAAGATAATTGATGTTCTTGCGCTTTCATGAGGTTAGCAGTCAGCCACAGGAATGAGTGTGCCATCAAGAAATGGAGATTTTCCCCAGGAAAGCCTTTTTCCTTGAGGGTTGCTTCTTCTCCTGGGGCAGGTGGAATCTAGGTTTTAACCCCTCTTTGTGGACCCACCCCAATATCCAGATTTCAAGTCAAGCCAGATGTCCCAGTAGGAAATAACTGGGATCCCCCAAGATCTGGGGTTTGTGAGTCCTTGAGGGCATAAGTCCTAGGTTGTCAACCTCCCCTAACTGTGTATCCTAGTATAGTACTGGACTCAGAGAAGATGCTCAGTAATAGATCTGCCTTACTTTGTCATTCCCGGGCACGTCACTGTCTGGGGCCTCTGCGCTCATCCTGCCGAGTTACCTGCAACATGCTCAGTTGATAAGAAGGGCTGTTTCATTTTAGTTCTAATGAGGAGGATAATGCTCAGGTTGGACAGAGCTCCCCAGACTTTGGGATGTATACCTCTCTCGGATTATTGGATGATTGTCTAGTTGGGTCCTGGGGGATGAGGGGCAGTTGCCCCTGAAGAGAATAATTGACTTAGTTAACTATCCTGGAAGTGATTAATTTTGAGGCCAGAAATGAAGCTAGTCTTAGTGCTGGAGGAGGGAGAGACTTGTTTTTTCTCTGGGGCGGCTTGAGAGGCCTCCGGATTCTGAGATACAGAGATGGGGGTTAACATCGTGGTTTGTCTGGGACTGTCCAAGTTTTAACACTGAAAGTCCTGCATCCCAGGAAACTCCTCAGTCCCAGGCCAAGTGGGACAGTTGGTCACCGTACACGGAGATGCCTGGGTGGTTCCAGCATGAGGACCCGGTGCCCACACTGAGGTAGGAAAGAGCAAGGAAGCAGATATTGAGGCCCTACCAGTCAACTGCTGTTGGCTGGGGGTGGGTTGGTGGAGGTGATCACAGTGGAGGCCATAGCAGTGGCCAAAGACAAGCCATATCTGAGGCAAATGACTTTAAAGAGACCTAACGTCTGGCAAAGAGGCTTGTCAGGACTGATCTTTTGGCTTCAAAAGCCAGAGTGGAGGGGTGCCTGGGTGGCGCAGCGGTTAAGCGTCTGCCTTCAGCTCAGGGCGTGATCCCGGCGTTGTGGGATCGAGCCCCACATCAGGCTCCTCTGCTATGAGCCTGCTTCTTCCTCTCCCACTCCCCCTGCTTGTGTTCCCTCTCTCACTGGCTGTCTCTATCTCTGTCAAATAAATAAATAAAATCTTTAAAAAAAAAAAAAACAAAAAAAAAACACAAAAGCCAGAGTGGGGCTTTGGGGTGGCTGGGGAGGCCAGCGGTGCTCAGCTGAGTGGCCATCTCATGGTCACTGGCAACAGAGGCAGCCTCATAGCCAAAAAGCTGGCATATGTGTGTGGAGCACAAGTAAGTCTCAGATTTTCCTGGGGGTTCACTTGGATAGGGTGCTAAATCCAGCCAGATGCTGGCAGGAGCTCATGCTCTGACATGAGGCATGAGAGAAGGTTCACCCTAACTTTGTTCTGGGCTGGTACAGTAGGCTGAATAATGGCTTTCCCCCTTCTCTCCAAAGATCCCCATCTTAATCCCCAGAATCTGAGAATGTTAGCTTATATGGATGGCAAAGGAGATTTTGAAAACGTGATTAAGGATTTTGAGATGGGGAGGGGCGCCTGGGTGGCGCAGTCGTTAAGTGTCTTCCTTCGGCTCAGGGCTCGATCCCATCTGGGATCGAGCCCCACATCAGGCTCCTCCACTAGGAGCCTGCTTCTTCCTCTCCCACTCCCCCTGCTTGTGTTCCCTCTCTCGCTGGCTGTCTCTCTGTCAAATAAATAAGTAAAATCTTAAAAAAAAAAAAAAAAAGGGGATCTTGAGATGGGGAGATTATCCTGGGTTATCTGGGTGGGCCCTTAAAGTAATCACAGGTGTCTTTAGAAGAGGAAGGAAGGTCACAGAGGAAGCTGGAAAGGTGATGTGATGAGAGAAGCAGAGGTGGAGTGATGTACTTTGAAGCTGAGGAAGGGGCCACAAGCCAGGGAACACAGGTGGCCACCAGAAGCCAGGAAGGCAAGGATTCTTCCCTCAGG
The DNA here is from genome assembly GCF_017311325.1 of Ursus maritimus. Classification (NCBI taxonomy): domain Eukaryota; kingdom Metazoa; phylum Chordata; class Mammalia; order Carnivora; family Ursidae; genus Ursus; species Ursus maritimus. The sequence continues at coordinate 23,523,496 of NW_024424341.1, forward strand.
GCCTCCAAAAGAAACCAGCCCTGTGCACACCTTGACTCGAACCCAGTGAAACTGATTTTGGACTTCTGAACTCTAGACCCATAAGAGAATGTATTTGTTTTCACCACGAAGTTTGTGTTGATTTGTTACAGCAGCAACGCAAAGCTAGTACTGCTGACGAGCTGGGAGTCACAGCGTGGCCATGTCCTACTTCTCACTTTTGTCTTCACAGCACACCTCACAGGGCTGAGAAAAGATCCTTTTCAGTGTAACTTTCCTGAGGAATAGGCTGCCCAGAGTTTTAGACCAGCACCTAGAACAGAACTTGAAACATGGAAGTTGCCGGAAAAAAAAATTTACAAAGCGAATGAATACTTTTAGTCTGGTGATTGAATTGGAATAGCTCCTGAAAGGAGAAGAAATGCCCTCTAGGCATGACCAACATAGACTCTCATTGAAAATCCTGGGTCCCCACCCCAGTAGTGCCCCTCTTCAGACCCAAGGGCTTCAGGGGGTCTCGCTGGATGAGTCAGCTGGGGAAGAATTGCCAGATAGTTTAACCAAAACTTTGAACACAGTCAAAAATTTCTCAATGTAGACACACTGTACAACATGAAAAGATTATTAAAATTCCCCATTGTGTCTCATATTTTACATGGTGCCATGTGACTTATATTTATTTATTTTTATTTTTTTAAGTTTATTTTTTTAGTAATCTCTACACCCAATGTGGGGCTCAAACTCATGACCCAAAGGTCAAGAGTTGCATACTCTTCCAACTGAGCCAACCCGGCACGCCTGTTTCCGGGAAATGGGAACTGGCTTTAGGAAGCCACAGGATCCCTTCTTGCTGCCCAGACACCTGACCTGGGACATCTGCTGGCTCTTGACATTGAACACACATCCACTCTGGAATTGGGCATAGAGATTAAAATCATTTTCAAAAAGTTAGAGTAACAGATTATTTTGTTAAAGAAAAAATATTATTCCTCTTACTAAGAATAGTTTTCAGGGAAACAACATTGTGTCCAAGGTACCAACTTCTTCCTAAGGAAAATTAGAGAGGCACTCGTTCCTCTAAGCCTTAGCAACTAAGGTAGAAACATGAAAGTTTGGATTGATTCATCACAAATCTATAAGAGGAGTGTCCAGAATACCCAGCAGCTTTGTGAGGGCACCTAGGGGCTCATTCTGGCTGTTGAGAGAGAGGTCTGAGGTGATGCAGAGGGGACAGTGAGGGGGCTCCTCCAACCTCTGGTGATGGAGTTCCCACTGTTTTTGTCCTGGGTTAGTTGTGACTCAAATCCACCAGGCTGGACCCCCACAGGGCACAGACTAGCTGTGCCTTGTCCACTTGTGAGCTCTGCAGTGCCCATTCCTGGACTTGGCATAAGTATATGTTCCATAAATGCTTCCAGAATTTCCTTGAATTATCCCTGCAGCTTGGGTAGTGGATACTTACATGACAGGCCACATAGTTCTTTTTTTTTTTTTTTTTTTAAAGATTTCATTTATTTATTCAACAGAGATAGAGACAGCCAGCGAGAGAGGAAACACAAGCAGGGGGAGCGGGAGAGGAAGAAGCAGGCTCATGGCGGAAGAGCCTGACATGGGGCTCGATCCGACAACGCCGGGATCACGCCCTGAGCCGAAGGCAGACGCTTAACCGCTGTGCCACCCAGGCGCCCCAGGCCACATAGTTCTGTTGGCAAAAGTTCTTCCTTCTCCTGGCCTTCTCAGAAGTGAAGTCTGTGGAGGAGAGCATGTGCCACTCTGGGCCCTGGGTCCCAACCGGCCAGCACCATTGATCCCAGGGATGTTTAGTCCATCAACTCACCCAGCGCCCCAGTCACCTGCACCAAGCACATGGGAAGTTGGCTTTCCTGTTTCTTCCTATCTTTGATCCCTTCCTTCCACGCTTACTGGTGGAGCACTGGGTTGACCAGTCAGTGTTCTAGGTGCTGGGGATACAAGACAGGTAAGGACCTTGCTTGGAGTGCACAGAGAAAGAGATTGATCTTTGGTTCCCAAAGAGATAAGATAAGGGGACTTTAGGGGCGCCTGGGTAGCACAGTGGTTAAGCATCTGCCTTCGGCTCAGGGCGTGATCCCAGCGTTATGGGTTCGAGCCCCACATCAGGCTCCTCCGCTATGAGCCTGCTTCTTCCTCTCCCGCTCCCCCTGCTTGTGTTCCCTCTCTCGCTGGCTGTCTCTCTCTCTGTTAAATAAATAAATAAAATCTTTAAAAAAAAAAAAAGATAAGGGGACTTTATTACAAATTACTCAGAGAAGTTGATGTTCACCATTGTGGGCCTTCTGGCATCCATTTCCTCTTCCCTTCTGTGATATACTCCACATTTTATTTGAATGTCCATCCTTCCCCTATGCAGCCCCTGGACTTCCCACCCTCCCCAGCTGCACAGGCAGGCCTTGATAGAGTGAAGCCAGTCAGCATGTTCCATCTACCTGGTCCTCGCGATTGGCTAATGGTTGGACACCAGACCCAATCTGGATCACCTGGACCAGAGGGACTTTTGTTGGGTCTCTGGGAAGATGTTTTTTTGATCATGTGGAGAAAGACCCACTGACTCTTCTGGACAGTCAGTGTAGACATGGGTTTGGAATAGCTTTGACCTCTTTATGGCCTTAGGTGTGGCTAGGCTGGGGATGAAGCCCATAGCCAGAGGCAGTCAGGCCTGAGGGAATCCCAGAGAAGTGGAGTCATTGCCCTGCCTAAACCTTGACTGGAGCCTCAGTCACCTTTGGACTCTGAGGTTATGTGAGCCAGTCCACTCTCTTTATTGTTTGCATTATTTTAGGTTGGGTTTTCTGTGTCCTGCTGCTGAGAGCATACTAGCTGATCTTCCGAAAGAGGAATTTCAAATCTGGTTGCAAGGTCAAGACTGAGGCTGTTTGAGTTTAGGGGAAAGAGGACCAGCCACTGGATAGTGACCGATTCCAAGCCCAACAGCCTTGTACCCCCAGCTCAGAAGAAGTGGAAGAAGACATGAATATGGACAAAGGAGCCTAGGCAGGTGGGGTGAGGAGAGGGCTAGTGCCGAGTCCCTCGCCGCAGCCTTGGCTGGCAACTCCCTCATTTTAACTCCACCTGACTAGTAAATGCAGAATGCAGTCCACTTAAAGAAATCAGAGCAGCTGCCACTTCAAAGCAGGAAAGATGTGTGTAGGTGGGTGGGGAGGAGGCGGATAATTATGCAGGGAAAATAGTTTTCTTGATATTCTTCTGGAAATGTGCATGAAGCGCAGGGAGCAGCAGGAGAGATATCAGGAAAGGGAAAATACATTAGTAGAGGATGTGCACTGCGCCCTCCAAAGGGCCACAGGATGGAGTGTGCAGCACATCTCATGCTTATCTGACCACAGCACCCTTTTCCGGGGAGCATCTTGAGACTACATGGGAAACCCCCAGATATGGAACTTCATCCATGAGTGACTAAAGGATTTGCTGGGAAGGATTGAGTCCTCCGTGTGTGTGTGTGTGTGTGTGTGTGTGTGTTTGTACAACACACTGATTCTTCCTCATGACCAGTGGGGCTGGGTGCCATTTGCATTTCACACCTGGACTTTTCATGCTCTGGGGAAGAAGAAGGGAACTCATGCCTAGCAAGAGAGGAAGCTGCAGTGTGCTAGGGAGAGCTAGGAGCCCTGTGTGCCAACTCTTTGCCCCCTTAGAGGTCTACCCACAGATTCCATGTACCCTGCATGCTTTGAGCAGCAGAGGGACACCACCAAACTTTGAGAAGCAGTTCTGAGTCTGTGAACGTTGGATGCCAATAATTATCCAGCTGTGAGTAAGCTGAACATTTCTTAGGGCTATTTCTGTGTAATTATAAATATTTGAGGATATTAAACTCCCAGGTTACACATTGAGGGTATTATTCGAGCAATGGCTGGCTGCAGAGCTGAAAATACAAACATCCTTTAATTCCTCCCTCCTGGAGCACTTAGAATATTTTATGGGATTCAAGAGAAAAAAAATTTCAGTTGAGAAAAAAACAAAACAAAACAAAACCTGAAAGCAAAGTCAGTTGCTAATATTTCTAAATAGCTCTAAATCAAACAAGAGGAATGTGACCACTTTACTTAATTGTGGTGGGTTTGTGATGCATTTTCTCTATGGGTTAGGAAAGCAATTACCATCAAACAACCTACTTGTGCCTCCATTGTGATAAAATGTTCCCTCTAATGGGGCTGACATGCCAAGCAGAAGGCCTTTTAAAGCACTTAATGCTTCCGGAAGTGTTCGCACGTGTGGGGCTCCTTGGTGTGCACTGAGAGCCCATGATGGCTCCCTCCTAGAACATGGCATGGTGCAGGGGGTTCTATTCAGAACCTATTCAGGAGATAGGTCCTTTGAAAGCAGCAGCTGAGGTCTGGGGCACAAGCAAGGTCTCTGCTGCCCTGGATCTGTCCAGTGGCCCCCATGAAGACTTGGGACCTGTCCAGCATCCTACCTTCATACCCTGGGTCACCCTATTCTGTCCGTCCATCCCCTGAAGTCTCATATCTCCTCACCTGCTCCCCATCTGTGTTCCTCCCACTCTGGAAAACAGGGGCCAGCTCCCATGGACCCATGCACAACCTGTCCTTCCATCTTCTGCTTTGAACATATCCCCTCCTGCTGCAGCTTCCCCACAGTCCCTGGGGGTTGCCACTCATTTTTCCAGACCCGCAGTGCTCCGGGAGACCATAGCTCCTGTGCCCCCGCTTTTGAGGCTCCTACATGCTGTTCCCCCCCTTCTCAGCCCTTGTTCTGGGCCCTGGCTTGCCCTTTCTCACCTCAAAGAACTGCCTTCATCTTGGGTAACTTTAACAGGGTGTGAATGGTCCATCACAAGGGCCAGGTCACAAACTTTCCTGATACCCTTCCACTTCCAGACCTGACAGTCTTGGCCACTAGGTGACACCTGGCCACACTGAGCACCCTATGTCTCCCTCACCCTCTGCTCCTGCAGAGGCCTCTGGTCCCCAGCCCTGAGGATTTTCTGGCCTCATTTCTGGCTGGGACCCTGTGGTCATCCCTCTGCCCCCCTCTCAGGCCCCTCAACCCCATCATCTCCATCCCTCAGCCGCGGTGCTGCCATCTAAGGCCGCTTAGCCAGCCCCAGATTGAATCCTGACCCCGCAGCCTCCCTCGCCTCTACCCCACCCTGGCTTCTGTCCCCAGTTCCTAAAGTCACAGCGAGACGCCTGTGAAGACGTGTTAATGTTGAAAGTTCTTTAGAGTAAAATAACCAGGACTCTACTCCCCCATCCCCCACCCCGTAGATGTGGCCGGCCGGCAGGGGGCGTCTTCTGAGACAGTAGGGCAGCATCCCCGCTTGCTTCCCAGGGGTGCGGTGGGCGCGGCGAGAGGAGAAACAATCCAACATCGGTTTGAAAGCTCGAGGCCCTCACACAACGGTGGGGTTGGATTAAGCGGGACAGATCCTAGAGGCCGCGTTCCCCAGACCACGCTCCAGCCGCCCGCGCCGGGCCCCCTTCCAGCTCACCATCCTTGGAGGGGGAGCAAGAAGAGGATTCGGGACGAGGGGGGCAAACCCAGGTGGACCCAGGTCGCGGCTCCGGCCAGAGTTCTCTGCACAGATAACTCGCGGGGCCGCCTCGTTCCCTCAGCGCGGGCCCCGGGCGCCCCCTGGAGGCTGTGAGCTCAGCCCAGACCCGGGAGGGTTGCTCCCGCGAAGAACTTACTGCTCATCAACTAGAAAAATTACCCCCATAAAAGCAGACAAAGGACAGTAACATAAACATTTGAAATGAAATACATATGCCCAATAAAACGTTAATCTGACGTTTACATAGGCAGGATCTGTTGCAAGCCATTACATGCTTCGACTCTTTTAAATCTCTCAGCAACACTGCTAGGGAGAGAGAGAGTACTCCCATTCTGTGGATGAGTAAAGGGAGGCACAGGACTTGCTCAAGCCCACATGTAAGGGACAGGGCTAGGATCTGACCCAGCAGCCTGACACCAGAGACTATGGCCTTACTCACTACATTAGACTGATTCTCAACATATGAAAAATATACACTCGGGCTGAAAAAACAAAGTCTAAATTAAAACAATTCATTCAATATATTTATAAGTATTTACTGGATGACTGCTGTGAGCCAGGCCCTCCCTATACTGGGTGCTGGGGAATGGATACCAAAACACACAAAACATTAAACTTACATTTCAGTGGGGAGAGAGACAATAAATAAACATGAATAGTCTATGGCAAGTAGGGTAAAGTGCTTGGGAAAAAATAGCAAGGTAAGGCGGGAAAGGAGGGCTATTTAAATCAGATGATCAGATCCTTCTTTTTGAGACAGTGACACTTGAGCAGAGACCTAAAGAAAGTGAGGGAGAGAGCCTTGTGGTTATCTGTGAGAGAGTATTCCGGGGAGAGCAAGGTCCCCAAGGCCAGTGCTGAAGACACTGTCTGCATAGTCAGCAGGAGGTGGTGGGCTCCTGGCTAACTACTGTGGTCAATTGCCTGTGCCTAAAGCTGTGCTAGGCATTTGGGAAGGAAGTCTTGCTCGCTAACCATTCAGTGGGGGTGATGCTCATCTCTGCCCTGGGTATTCACTCACTTGCCTGCAACTGGCCCCATGTGACAGTTGTCCCTCATGAGTCTCAGCAGAAGGTGGGATGACCTGGGGAAGTGGAAAGAAAAGCCCCCACTAATATTTGGGTGAGGATAACTGACTCAGATTCCAGGTCTCTGGGCTGGGACAGCAGCAAAATTTAGCCCTTTAAATGTGTTAAGAGAGCGCAGTCGGTTAAGCATCTGCCTTTGGCTCAGGTCATGATCCCAGGGTCCTGGGATCGAGCCCCAAGTTGGGCTCTCTGCTCAGTGAGGAGCCTGCTTCTCCCTCTCCCTCTGCCTACTGCTCTGCCTGCTTGTGCTCACTTGCTCTCTCTCTGTCGAATAAATAAATAAAATCTTAAAAAAAGAATAATAAATGTTTGGAGAGAGGTTTCATTACTGGGGGGACCATCTAAACCTTATCATAGACTCTGAGAGGGCAGCTTGCACAGAGGCCTGAGGGAATCTGGATGAGTACATCTGCACCTTCCAATGGGCCCAGCAGGATCCAGATGCTCTTGCTTCTGTGTTCCTTTCCCAGGTCTCTGTGGTCTTTCTTCCTGACGAGATCTTGGAGACACCTGGAATTTTCAGTGAATGTCCCTTCAGTGAGCTCCTGGTCTGTTGGTCCAGGGTAGGAGGGCCAGGCCGTGGCTGTAGTCTTCATGGCCTCCTTTCCTCCAGAGACAGAAGCCCAAGAGAGAGGTCAGAGGGAGACCAGGTAGTCCCAGAAAAGGCAAACCCAATTCTTTCCCCGTGCCTGCCACCTCTTCCGTGCTGTGGTCAAAAGGTCATGCTTTTCCCTACTAGTTTGGTCTGATTTCATCCGTTTGAGATTAGATGAATCATTGTCTAAAAATTGCTTATAGGGGTGCCGGGGTGGCGCAGTCAGTTGAGCACCTGACTCTTGGTTTCAGCTCAGGTCATGATCTCAGGGTTGTGAGATCCAGCCCCGCATTGGGCTTCAAGCTTGACACAGAGTCTGCTTGAGATTCTCTCTTTCCCTCTCCCTCTGCCCTGCACCCCTGTGCACACATGCTCTCTCTCTCTCTCTGTCTCTAAAAATAAATAAATAAATCTTTTTAAAAAACCTATAAAAATTGCTTATGTTTTATATGGTGAACTGCCCTGTGGTTCACTATTGAAAAACTTCTGTTGATTCTTATGTCCACCTGGGCTCTTTTGAGTCCTGCTTGAACCACCTTAAGAAGGTGTGAGCTTGTTTTCAACATGAGCACAAACTGGGGCAGAACCTGGAACAGAGGCAGCTGGGAGTAAGGGCTGCTGTGGGAGCCAGCTGGTATCTCCATCTCTCTCCCAGGATCACACAGTCTCTCTTTGAGCTTGCTCTCCTCTCTTCTCAACCAAAAGCACCTTTGCTCCCCTCTCCCCACTCTGAGTTTCCTTTCCCTGTTTCCTAATTTCTGTTTCCTGAGTTTCTGCTTTCTCATATCTGAACACGCCACTGGGCTGAACATTTCCTGACCTCTCTGTCTCCTCCTTCCAGCATCTGCACCAGCTACTAACCACCTCCTTCCTGGAGATCTTCATTCATGTTCCCAAGCCAGCTCATCTGTTTTATGCCAGGACACCTCATCTATCTCTGGACAGTCTGTTCGGGTTCGATCACTGGGGCCAAAAAAAGAGGGCATCAAGGTAGGCAGCACGAGGCTGTCCCTTCTACCAGTGCCCAGGCTGGTGTAGGCACCACTATTAGACTGTCTGCTACAGTCCCAGATTCATTTTTTTATTGTTTACCCATGCTTACGTTTCAATTTTTGACCTTTGTTATTGTTGTCTAGAGGTCTTTTAAAGGTCCTTTAAAATTCCTCAGGCAACCAGCCTGCTTCACTGCAGAGGCTCCTACCCAGATGCCCTGCAGCCTGGCAGGAGAGGGTCACTCATAGTTAAACAGGAAGTCCCTTCTTCCTCCCACTTTAGTCTCACCTTTCATCAAAAAAGGGAGGGGAGACCCTATTTAATAAACACCATCCATTAGATTAGATCGACGGTCTCCAAATATTGCATTTCTTCCAGAAACAGTATCTCTTGCCCTCACAGAAGAGCATGTGGTCAAGAGGAAATTGAATAAAGTCCTTTAATCAGCTGCAGTAGTATTTGAATCATTTAATTTAGGATCTGACAACCACAAATTACTTTATTTTCCAGGCCAATTTTAGCCGACCGGGAGAGCTGGCCTAGTCAGACTCATGCTTCATAAATCACTCCCTGGCCTAAACGTGGGAAGTTTGAGGAAGAGATTTTTTCTGGGGCTTTTCAAACATAATCAAAAACAATCTCCCATGCTGTGTGTGCCTGACATGAGTCCTTGGCCATGCTCCTTTGCATGGCTTCATGGCTGTCGAGTGCGCCCTCCAGCTGAGAGCCAGGGCCATGAAGCAGGCAGCTGTCACCTCTGCAGCCTGCTCTTTACTCCTGGCTCCAAGTTCTCCTGGCTAGGAAAACAAGGCAAATCAAATTAGATGCCAGACACAGGCTGCTGATTGCAGCTCACCCTCTGCTGCCTCAGATTTTTCAACACCTGCCGAAACCCCTTCCCTGGAAAAAATGGAAGAGGAGCTTCTGACTTCAAATAACACCAGTGGGACACCCCAGATGTGGCCTCTTCTGGAGTCACGTTAAAACATCTGTGAGGGGCGCCTGGGTGGCACAGCGGTTAAGCGCCTGCCTTCGGCTCAGGGAGTGATCCCAGCGTTCTGGGATCGAGCCCCACATCAGGCTCCTCCGCTGGGAGCCTGCTCTTCCTCTCCCACTCCCCCTGCTTGTGTTCCCTCTCTCTCTGGCTGTCTCTATCTCTGTCAAATAAATAAATAAAATCTTTAAAAAAAAATAAATAAAACACCTGTAAAGTCCCAGTGAAGGGCAAAGGGCAAGATTTCTCCTTCAGAACTAGTCTAGATGTCAGTGTGTCCGAGCCCCTGGCAGACACCTCCCCTGGCCACCGGCAGACAGAGCTGGGCTGAGAAAAACCCATGGGACTTCATTCTGTCCCTACTGCAAGCTACAGCCATGTATCTATATGAAGGGCTTGCTTTTAGGCCACTCTGCTTAACTTGCTCATTTTTCTCCATTGATTCCAAGGAAACAAAGTGGCAAGGAGGTTGGGGGGAAAAGGCAGGATGCATGGCGTTCTTAGAGGCATGTTGCATTCCTGGAGATACAGTACTGGTAATTAAGTGGTATTAAGAGAGAAAGAATCTCGTGTGGGTCAGTGCATGCAGGGCATTGTAAATTTTATTTATTTGTTTATTTTAATTCTTTTTTTTTTTAAGATTTTATTTATTTGACAGAGAGAGAGAGTGCCCCGTGCACCCTTGTCAAAGTCTTGGGCAGCTGGAGGGCCACTGTGCTATATAGGTGTTTGTCAGGAGACCCCACCTGAAACTTGTCTAAATAGCAGCTGCCCATACTTAGGAGGGGGGGTTGGGGCGCCTCGGTGGCTCAGTGGTTAAGTGTCTGCCTTTGGCTCAGGTCATGATCTCAGGGCCCGGGGATCAGCCTGGCATCAGGGTCCCTGCTCAGCAGGGAGTCTGCTTCTCCCTGTGCCCCTCCCCCCTGCTTGTGCGCGCTCTCTCTCTCTCTCTGTCTCTCAAATAAATAAAATCTGGGGCGCCTGGGTGGCACAGCGGTTAAGCGTCTGCCTTCGGCTCAGGGCGTGATCCTGGCGTTCTGGGATCGAGCCCCACATCAGGCTCCTCTGCTATGAGCCTGCTTCTTCCTCTCCCACTCCCCCTGCTTGTGTTCCCTCTCTCGCTGGCTGTCTCTATCTCTGTCAAATAAATAAATAAATAAATAAATAAATAAAATCTTAAAAAAAAAAGAATGCGAAGATGGAGCTTTGGGGGAGGGCTGCCGAAGCCCCTAATCCCTCACATTGTCACCACCACTGCCTGAACCCCCACCATAACCCCGGGCCTGAGTTATCTAATTAAACCTTGACTCTGCCATTCACCCTTGTGTAACTTGGAGCCCCTTTCTTGATTTCTTATGCTCAAAAGTGGAACAGGGATAAGAAGGGCACTTTTCCTTCCAGGGTTGCTATGAAAATTAAATGAGGTAAGAGTTCAGAAGCATAAACTATTTGGGAAATAAAAAAGATAATAGATCTTTTTGACCTAGATGCAACTGGAGATCATAGAAAATGTAGATCAGTGTAGACTAGAGATACGATCTTCTAGAAAAATGATTATGTTTTGAATTGACACAAGAGTGAAATACATTTCACTGAAGAAAATTAATTTATGTGTAGACCTATACACATGACTCATAAAATATAAAATATTTTGTCTTGCCCTTGGATGAAATTTAGGCTAAATCTCTGCATGACCCCTTTTTTTACCCCTTGGCCTGGTAGTAATTTTCAGCTCTTTCTTCCACCCAGAGGCTTTCTTGATCAAGCTCTAAAAAGACCCCAATGCTGGTTCACTCATGTTAGCAGCCACCTCTGGTCCACTGGAAACATTCACTCATCTTTTGCCCTCATGATCTCTGGGCTTGCAGGCAGATCCCGATGTGGCTACTCTCCTAGCTGCACTGTGAAGACATCCCGCCAGCCTGCCTCCTGCCATTAAGATTTCTCTGACATAAATCGCCCTGGTTCACTGTATCCCTGAAGCTCCAAAGGACATGTATTGAGCCTTCTGAGTGATCCCACAGAAGCCCCTTTCCCAAAGTTTGAGGTGAGGAACAAGCATCCTTCACTGTCACCCTGGATTCATGGCCCCAACTCCCCAAATGTGTCCGCAGAGCCCATCGCACTGCAAATGCTCAGATAATGGTGGCCATTCCAGCCTTCTGATCCTGCCTCCCAGGGCCCTGCCTCTCAGTGGCCACCTGGACTTGACTGCCCCTTTTCTGAGAAGTTCTAAGCCCTAAGTCCCAAGTCCTTAAGTGGCATAGTTATTGAGAGGCCAGACTGGGATTCCACTCCAAGCCAAAATATTCCTTTCTAGTCTTTGCCGACTGCCTCCAGGGGGAACAATCTCTCTACCCCTACATGATGAGTATGAATGGGCAGGTGAGAAAGAGGAAGGTGTCCAGCCAGTCACAGAAATGTGATGGGTGTGGCAGTGTCCCAGGAAAGCACCAAATAACCCCCACATTGGCTGCTGGATATTTTGTCCCATTAAGAACTTAGGGAACTCATGAGAGAAGAATTACAAGGGCCCTTGCTCAGTGTGACCAAAGGGACCTCAGGAAGTACCAGGCCTTGAGGCAAGATGAAAACCATGCCCCAGGAAACAGAAGAGGAGGAGGCTGGAGAGAGGAAGATAATGAGGATGGGGAGAAAAGGAGGACCCTGAAGTCAGAGATGCCTTGGGGAAAAACCTTGGGTCTGAGGATCAGCCCAGAAGCCCTGTTGGAGGGGTCCGTGCCCTGTTCTCAGAGTGGCCCAGGAGGAGACAGATGGCCTGGAAGGCCAGGCGGTGCCCCAGGAACATCCACACCAGCAAGCCTATCTCAGATGATTAAAAATGGCAGCAGATAAATTTAACTAAACATGAGTAATGGGGACACAAAGGGGAAGTGAAGAGAAATAGAATATTTTAGCAACATAAGGAAATGAGAAGAAAATGACTTTGCAATGAAATGTCAAACTTCTGTGCCTGGAGGAGATGTAATCTGGTCATTGCAGGCTCAGGGGAGCGGGGGAGTCTGTGGTTATTTCAAGCAAATTTTAATTCACTTTAATTTAATAACATATAGCCGAATTCCTTTGTGGCAGTGTCAGGGGATAGAAACGGGAGTCAGAGAGTTACCTGGGGTGTATATTTTTGTTGTTTTACAAGGAGCTCTGTGTGTATTCATCCATCCATCCTTCTATCCATCCACCCACCCAGCCCATCCATTCATACGGAGAGTAAATGTTAAAGCCTGAGGATTAGAAAAACAAAAGACAGTCTTGCCAGCTCCCACCCCCAGGATATCCTGGTCACTTGGAGAGACAGACCAGTGAACAGAAAGTTATAGTATGGGGCCACATTCTGGGTCTAACACGTGGTGTTCATTAGAAGTTTGTGAATTGAATGCATGATTGATTGAAAGGGTGGTTCTGGGAAGCACCAGAAAGGAGTGAACATCAAGCTGGGTTCTGAAGAATGAGTAAGAGTTCACCAGGTGGACAAGTAAGTTGTGGGCAGCCCAGGAAGAAGGAACCATGTGTAGCAAAGGAGTGCTGCTTATCGTCATGGAGCTGGAGGAGATTGCCCAGGGAAAGGGGACAGGATAACAAGAGGAAAAGGACAAGGAGGAGACACAGGATCAGTGGACTTCAGTTGGGGAATAACACTCTCAGAAAGGCAGGACCTACAGCCTACCCTCACTGAAATCTCTACTCCAGCCTACATGCCTATTCATCCTTCAAACCTCTCTCAAGAAACATTTCTTTCTGATTCAGGTTGGGGTGAGTCCCCCTTCCCCAGGCATGCTCCCAGTACACCCTGTGCCACCAACCCTGTCACTGCTGATCCCACCCCCATGTTGGGTTAGCTTGTCTGTATTCCTGCCCATCTCCCATCTGAGGCTGTGATGCCTAGTTCTGGTGATGCCCCCTTCCCAACACTGGTGCCTGCCTGGATTCTAGCCAGACTGTCCTGTCCATCCCATTCCAAGGATTGTCCATCCAGAGAATTGTCCCCAGAAGCTGAGGGGTGCTGGGAGGTGTGGCTGAGAGAAGGGTGTTTTAATTCACATCACGCTGGACTTTTCTCCTCTTCTAGAGGGACTCTGGAATGTCCCGGGTAAGAAACCTTTTTAAGCCCCAGGACCCTGGCTGGAAAGGGTGGGTGGTTAGCACTACTGGGCCTGGGAGACAAAACCATTGAAGCCTGGGCCCAGGGCAGAGAAGCTGGAATGGCTGAAGAGGTCAGGTTAGGGCCTAGCGGTAGAGGGACCCGTAGCGAGCCACCTCCCTCCCTAAACAGAGCTGCCCCCAATTCCTTGCCAGAGGGAAACGACAGAGCTGTAGGTGCCCTGGATGTCCTGGTTGCTAGGCGGCAACGGAGGCTACGCCAGCCGCCGGGTCGCCATGGTAACCGCAGAGCCCGAAGCGCTGTTACCCCCTAGACCACAGTACGGGGTGCAAGAAAGGCCCAAGGTGTGGCATCCCGGACGCTCGTGGATGGGTGGCAGTCAGCTCCAGGCAAAGGCGCAGGCTGGGATGAAAGACCCAACTGACTTTGCTTCCATGTTTCCTCACCCCCCCTCAGGTCACACCTGCGCAGTTTGAGCCAGGCGTAACAGTTGCAGGAGAAAAATAAAATGGGGCTTTGGATCAGCCAAACGAGATCTTTCATTTTACAGATGAAATAGAACCCACAGAGGGAAAGACACTTGGTGACCACACAACTGCAGTCCTGCAAATAGAGCCAAAGAGAAAATGGAAAAGAAAATGATGCAAATGACCAAAGACCTCATCTAGAATGTGTTCTGTTGTTTATCATTTTAAAATTTAAATTGTTTTAAACCCCAGCATTCACCTGATGAGTTTTAAAAAAACACCACAATGCCACATGTAACTTACAAATCTCCTTCAGTTGATCATATGCATTTTTTTCTTCCTGTACCATTTTCTTTCTTCTCCAACTACCATCTTTCCCTCTCTGGGCTTCTATTTCATCCTTTAAAGGAAGGAGCTGGCCTGGCTGATCTCAAAGCCCTTACTCTTTATAATAAAGCAAAGCCTTCATTTCATAAACTCAGTCAGGTTAACTGGGCACACATTTACTGGGCATACAAGTGGGTAAGATCCTCTTGGGGCTACAGTCCACTTGGCAGTCAGATGTCTCTGTAACCGGGCGCCTGGCAGGCTCTAAGAACAGCCTAGCCTCGGTCCCTTGGATTCATGTATCTGGTTGTAATGTTAGAGAACATTAGCCATGAATAAAAATTACCTTGTTGAGAATAATTGCAAATTAATTAACTAGCAAGTTTATTTTAAAAACAACAACTCATAGTGGTGCCTGGATGGCTCAGTTGGTTAAATGTCCGACTCTTGATTTCAGCTCAGGTCATGATCTCAGGGTCGTGAGATTGAGCCCAGCAACCGGCTCCACGCTGGGCCTGGAGCCTGCTTAAGATTCTTTCTCTCCGTCTCCATCTGCCCCTCTCTGTACCTCAGCCCCACCTCTAAAAAAAACCCCAAACTCAGAGACACAGTTAATCAAAAAGTATGATGTGAGAATAATCTTATTTTAATTTCTAGTCCCTCATCCTTTCTCTGCTCTCCTTCTATATCCTATCTTTGGCTCATTTTGTCCACTTCTTGGTTTCTAAGCAGAGCCTCCCGTGTTTGGCTGGAAAAGCCTTCAGATGCCATTTGCATCTTGGAGCACCTGGTAGGATCAGTCTTCCCACATAGCTAACCACATCCCAGTCACTGAACACCGTTGTCTCAGATAACAGAGGTATACGGGGAAAACCTTCCTTGAATAGACATTTTTCATGACTCCAAGCCCATGAGGAGAGAGTGGGGCCAGGCCACAGTGCCAGAGCAAAGATGGGATGCTAGGATGTACCTGGGGCTCCACTGACAAACGAGACTTGATAAACAAGGGGGCAAGTGACTGGCAGAGCAAGGTGGCTGAGCCAGAAGCCAAAGTGAGGTTTTCTTGATGCCTGGCCCTTGTGACCCTTGCAGGGACTACATTGCCCTTGAGGTGCCACCACTTGGGTCTAGCCTGAGTTGCCACAGCTGGGATGGAGCAAAAGTCTATGGGTCCCTTCAGTTCAGTCCAGGGTAGCAGGAGACCACCAGAGAGGTTTTGTGAGGAAATCCAGGGCAGCAGGAGCTCAGGTGAAATTTTGTTGAACTGAAAAACATTTTCTGGAGCTTGTAGAGGCTTCAAGCTTGACTTGAGGGTAGTTGGCAGGGTCAGAAATGGTCCGGAAACTGCCAAATTAATGTTTGCTTTATTGTTATGCAGATGATTTGCAGGAGTAGTAGGTCCTAGTGGCCAGCAGATGACGCTAGAGCCCAGCGCTCGGCAGACTGACGCCTGGAAGTTCTAAACTGTAGCAGGTGTTGGTCCGATGTGCGGGAGAGGATCCGGGCTCTGAGAAATTGCTTTCCCTCGTGTCCCACTCGAAGCTCGGCCTCAGATCTAGCAGTGGATGACTGAAGCTACTCATCCTCCACTCAGCGCCTCAGTCGTATCCTCCTGGCCTGAGAGTGCATGGAAGACAGTCAGGGGACTCGAGTTCCCTTGTTGGTCCAGTAATCGGTGCTTCTCTGGCTGAACAGAGTCGGATCTGGGAGAGCTACCTGCGTCAGGTCCCATTTTTTTCTCACGAATTCTCGTGGAAACTGTGGGGTGGAACATTTTTATGAACGTTTTAAGAGACTGGAACTTGGATATTCCTGTGTAAGCCAGAAGGCTTGGACCAACGGTGGGCCAAGTGAGGAATTGGTCAAATCCAGGTGGATGTTAAAGATAGAGCAGATAAAGGGAAGGCATTTGGCATTAAAGACGGTCTTTTCGCCTCTGTGCATCATTCGTTTCCCCAGCAGAGGGGCGGCCTCCTACCCACCGTGTCGCGGGGTGGGAAGAGGCTTTGGAGCACTACTCGGGCACCTGGTGGTCCCCGCCGATCCTCCTGGGCCAGGACCTCAACAGGACCTGTGAGGTGGTCTTTTCAGCAGCAGTACCTCCCAAGTCCGGAGCCGACGCAGAGGTAGTTGTCATGGAGACAGGAGCGCCGAGAAGAATGTGGCTCTTGATTGGCTGGGAGGCTAGTTAGCGTCACGCCCCACGCCCGCGGCGTAGCCGTCAACCCCCAGGCGTGGACTGGTCTCGGAGAAACTGGCCTTTCAGCGCTCTTCGCCCTGTGGCCGGCCGGACGACGTCGGCCGACCAGGAGACTGCCGCTCCCCTCTCGGTCCCCTCGGCACTCCCGGCCAGAACGCGGCCCCTGAATTTCGGAAAGAAGGGGACCGTGAAAAACAAAACTCAACTTGGCTTCATTTGGCCAAAGTCTTCCAGGTGAAAGCTGATTTTCAGTGCTCCACCTAACACTCTTAAGTTGTCATTTCTGCTTCGTTTTTGCCCTCTGTGTATTCCTTACCAATTTTCCAGTGCATCAGTGCATTTTAAGAGGTTTTAAAACGATTCCATCCAGCATTAAAGTTGCTTTGCCACAGCGGCAGAAACGTAAGTGCATTTGTGAATTCCTTAGAGGAAAGCCACCGATACCTGACTTGGAGATCTGGCTGCACTTCAACCTCTTCTAACCTCCTCAGCTCCTTCTCACACCCAGTAAGTTCCACAGCCTCGTAATGTTGTGAGCTGCACCCCTCACCCACTGGTCGCTAAAGCCCAGTTGTTTTCCGACGTATCCACTTACTACACAATGAGAATTCAGGCTGCTCTCCTTACACAAGCCTGTTCTCTAATTCCCTTTCCCTTTCTCTGGAAAGCATTGGGAGTAATTTATGTAACCTCCCCCCTTTCCTGGGTGATCTCAGTGTTTGAGAGCTTTTCTGTCTCACATTCATCTTTGGGAGTGGGGGTGGAACACTGCAATTCCCCTCTAAGCGGAGGGCTTGCCATTGTGAGGAATTCTTTTCTTTCCCATTCTAGTTTCCTTATAGAGCCTGCGAAAGAGGGGTGGTGTTGAGGCAACGGTTAATAGCAACAGGGCAAGTTCACCCAACTCCCCTTTTGTAAGACCTAAGAGTGTCTAGCCCCAAATGCTTTGTCTTTCTTTAGAATGTGAAAGAACTAAATCTTCAGCTCAGTCCCAGTTACCAATTGTGGGACAACAAGAAAAGATCCTCTTATTCCCTTGGAGTAATAAGTGACTCAAGTATCTTAGTCGTAGTAGGTGTTGTCTGGGGAAGCAGTGTCCAAACCTTTGGTAGTGACCCGTGGGTGAAAATGGCATAGGAGAGGCAACGGAAATAGCATCTTGTGATGAAGATGCGACGTTGCCCCACTCCCTTCACTGTCCTATTCCTGTAGCTGAAGTCAGGACCTGAAACATATTTTGTTGATATGTTTATGTTTTTATTGTTGGCCTCTTCCACAGCAGTGCACATCCCCGAAAGTAGGGTCTTTCCTTTCCCATCTGCCGCTGAATCCCGCCCCTAGCAACATGCCCCTAGCACAGAAGTGGTGCTTAGTGCCTATTATTGGAATAAATGGACGCACGAGTATTCAAGCCACACTGCGGACCCCACCGCAGCTCCTCGAAGGTGGCGCAGCGACCTTCCAGGCAGCCTCTACGGGACCCACACGCAGGGGCCTCTGGGAAGTGTAGTCAGCCACGGCGCCAGAGTTACGGGACCAAGGCTCCGCGTGCGCAGGCGCACTTCCGGCTCTGCCCTGCCGCTGCGGCCATTGTCCGGCCCCAGTGCGGCTAAGGCCGCTTTGGGCCGTCCGTTCGCCCATCAGGACTGGAGAGGACTGAACCTGCAGCGGGCGCAGGAGGAGTTGGCCCGAGCCCCGGGTGGGCCGGAGGTCACGAAATCCGGAATCCCCAGGAGGCGGTAATTCCGAATGCGCGGGTCGAGGCGGCACCTCCCACGGGTTTGGCTTGTATCCGCCCGGCCGCGCCCACCATCCTGCGGGTGGGACTGGGCGTGGTCAGAGGACGGTGTCCAGGATGCCGAGAGCCTTTAATTTGGGGCCGGGGGAACAGCAGGCCTAGGCGCGATCCGCGCAGCTCCCTAACCCTCTCCCGGAGAAGTGGCTGAGGGGCGGAGGCGGGCCCGGCGCGGCGGGGAGGGGTCGGCGGTTGCAGCCGGGTGAGTGGGCCTTGTCCTCTCTCCCCAGCCCCAGTCTGGGAGCCGGCCGCGGCGAGGCAGGAATGGCCCCGAGGCCTCCGACGGCCGCGCCCCAGGTGAGCAGCGCGTACCTCACTACCCCGGGGCATCCCATCCAGCCAGGCCCCCGGGGCGTGTTTAGAGCCGTCATTGTTCTTCCTCTGTGCAACTGCCTTTCCTAGCTTGGTCATCCCCTCAGAGCCTCCCAGCTGTGCGAACGAAACCCAGGATGTTAAGAGCTGGGGGGAGTGGGCATCCCAAAAGGGGGTCCGCACTGTGGGGAGGAGGAGACCAGGGCGGTGCGGTTCTGCGGGAGAGTTAAGAGTGAATGTGTCGGGAAGTGTCACTTTTGAGAGTCCTGAGTGCCAGGCCAATTCCTTGAACTTTGTCAAGGAATGAAGACGGTAGGGTGACAGGGTAGAAAACTACAGAGGAGGAAGTAACTGTTAGGGAAGGAGAGAGCAGCCCCAGCCTCTGACCCAGGGGCCATAAGAGACTCTAGGAGCCGAAGAAGCTTGGTCAGGATTTGCCTTGGAAGAGGCTGGAGATGGGCTTTCTTGGGGCAGCGTGGTGGGCGGGAAGCATACAAAACAGGGAGGACCTGTCCCATAGCTTTTCGTGGTTTTGTTTTGTTTTGTTTTTTGTCTTAACAAAGATATAATAGTGTACACCCCCAGATGTCCATTCTTCAGCGTCGTTAATATGAGGTTGATTTTTTAACTCATTTATTCTTGTGAGAGAGGAGGCATTTTCTAGAAGCATCACAACTCTGAGGTTATGCATTGATTTACATAGAGTATATCGGTGAAAATATAGCAAGGTTCAGATGGTATTTTAATCCACACTCTCATTAGAATTAAGGAAAACTCACACACTTTCGTTGCTAAGTGTGTGAGACTATCAGAATCAGTCCAGGGGCGCCTGCCTGGCACAGTTGGTTGAGCATGTGACTCTTGAACTTGGGGTTGAGTGTTGGAGCCCCACCTTGGGTATAGAGATTACTTAAAAGTAAAATCTAAAAAAAACAAACAAACAAAACCAGATATAAATACTGACTAGTAATGTCGTAGAAAAGCAGTTTACCATAAATTAGGGGCACCTGGGTGGCTCAGGTGGTTAAGCTTGGGACATTTGATTTCGGCTCAGGTCGTGATCTCAGGGTCTTGAGGTCTGGCTACGTGCTCAGTGGGGAGACTGCTTGAGATTCTCCTCCTTTCCCTCTGCCCCTCCCCCCCACTCCCGTTTGCATGCATGCTCTCTCTTTCTCTCTAAAATAAATAAATCTTTTTTAAAAAGTTTATAGTAAATTAAACATATAATGCCTTTATATCTTTTACTTTTTGTATGTTTTTGTTTTATAAGGGTGAGTAAAACAAGTAACAATACTAGAACAAGATAGTTGTTTGGTTTGACATGTGCCAGAGCAAATTACTGGTCATCAGTGTGGTTCCATATAAAGTGCTTCCTCAGCAGGGTGTGAGAATTAGGATCGCTTAATACACTTAACATCTCATGGGGGTGATGATCCTTTCTGTAGGGGTTGCTTTTTTTTTTTTTTTTAAGATTTTATTTATTTATTTGACAGAGCACAAGCAGGGGAGCGCAGGGAGAGAGAGAAGCAGGCTCCCTGCTGAGTAGGGAGCCTGATGCGGGGCTCGATCCTAGGACCCTGGGATCATGACCTGAGCCGAAGGCAGATGCTTAACTGACTGAGCCACCCAGGCACCCCAGGGGTTGCCTTTTTAATGGTGAAAGTGGATTTGTGTTCTGGGCAGTGAATGTCAGGGACTGCTTTCACCTACACTTTGAAAGCTTTGTTGCCCAAGTACTCTAGTTCAGTTATATTCTCTCGGAATGGCCTGACAGTCCCCTTGGGTTACCTAACCCAGGCTGCAGGTAATGACCCTGGAGGAAGGACGGAACAACTGAATCTACAAAGGGGGTTTTTTTGGCAGAAATTTACCTTTGTCAGAGGTTCCTTTTCTCTGAGCTTGGCCCTCCAGGGAATGCAAGAGATGAGTAATTGAGTCATGTGACTGCTATCCTAGAGGTTAACTGAGTGGGAGAAGCCTCCTGAAGAAGTGTATGGCACAGGAAAGGTAGTGTCAGGTGTTGTTTCTGAGGTCCAGAGGCTGCTAGGCTGCTGTGCGTACAGAGAGGGGAGAGGAAATTCTGCCTGTGAGAAAGAGTCAGTGGAGATGTCACTTTTGAATGGGAGGAGAGGCCAGCAAGTGAAAATGAAGGGGGTGGAGATTGAGCTGATGGACTTTGTGGGTCAGGGACGTTGGGAGGCAAGAAGATGAGGGGCATGTTCATGAAACCGTTCTCCTGTGTGACAGTGGGTGTGGGCTGCAGGCAGTGGGTAGATGAGAATAGAAGGGAGTTTGGACGTTTTTCTTTGTGGCCCTGGTAACCCATTCATTCATTTATCTATTCATTCAGCCGATAGCCATTGAACCCCTGTGATGTGCTAAGACACTTTCCTAAGCGATTGCGAAACATAAGTGAACAACATTTATAATGATCTTTGTTTTTGTGGGGCTTCCGTACTAGAAGGAGGAGACAGAAAAATGCAGTAAGTAACTTTTATAATATACTAGAAGCTGACAGTATCAGAGGGGGAAGAAGGTAGAGAAAAGTAAGGGGGATTGAGTGGGGAAGGGGGTGGCTTGTGGTAAGGGTACACCTTAAATAGCGTAGTCAAGGTAAGCCTTATTCTTACTGAGATGGGGACATCTGGACAGACTGGAAGGAGGCAAGGGAGTTAGTGACCCACAGGTCTGGAGTAGAGTGCTCTCGGCAGCAGGATGTGTGTGTCTGGTGTGTTCAGGGAGCCGCAAGTGGTTGGTGTAGCTTGAGTCACTGTTGAGCAGGAAACTAAGATGATTACCTCTTAGTTTTCAAGAATGCTGTGAATGATGAAATGTAGGAGCAAGAGTTTGAAAGTTGGAGCTCCCATGAAGAGGTGTTTGGGGGCTGGGACCTTCTTCTAGCGTTTGGCTAACAAATACCTGAAGTGGCTCCAAAATGGAGGGGAACAGGAGCAGAGGGGGGATACCCCGAAAATCCTTAGGATCTATAGGATCATTAGTAGCTGTACCTATGTAAACATTATGTATCTTTTTCTTCATTATATGCGCTGCATTTTTCGCTTGGAATAAAAAAAAAAAGGTGAAACCACCAGAGCAGTAAGAAATGGGGAAAGTTTTATAAGAAAATGTTGCATATGGAGACCAGGTTTACCTTGAAGGGGAGGAAGTAGAGAGGGACCAGGACCTGGTCTCCGTTGACTCCAGATCCCAAGAGCTCTGTGGTTAGGCCATCAGGATGAACAGGCTCATCCAAAGCCGGCTCAGGTCATCCCGACTCAAACAAGATGCTTCTGGACCCCCAGGGGCAGCCAAGCCACTTGCTGAACCAGGTCAGTATGTTTGCAGTCAGGAACGTTTGAGCTCCCTGTGTCCAGAGGTCCCCTTTCTTCGCCTCCTCCTGAGCTGGCTGGAGTTGGGCTTTAAGCCTTAGCCCAGACACTCTTTCCTCTGGGAAAGGTCAGGTGCCCCTCTTGTGCATTCCCACAACATCTGGGCACAGCAGTCATAGTACTGTTTTTATGTCATACGGAGTTGTGTGTTTCCCCATCCGTCTCCATACTAAGCTTTCAGCTAGCTCCTTTAGGGCAGGGCCGTTTGTCTGCTTTCATTCCTTTCTCCAGAGTACACACTCTGTAAGTGGGTGTCACAGTAGCAAACACTCATAACCATTTAATCCCAAGCAGTAATTTTGTACTTTCTGCATTTTCTACTAACATAGCAAAAACTAGTTTTCCAGTTACAGTGACCCGAATTTTCTGATGAAATAATTGTGTGAAACAGTATAACTTTCACTGAACACTTCTAAGAAATTTTGTCCTTTTAAAAATTTTTATTTTTAATTTTTTAAAAGATTGTATTTATTTATTTGAGAGACGGAGTGTGAGAAAGAGTGAGAGAGCACAAGCAGGGTGGACGGCAGAGGGAGAGGGAGAAGCAGGCCCGCCATTGAACAGGAAGCCCCACATGGACTCAATCTCAGGACCCTGAGCTTATGACCTGAGCTGAAGGCAGATGCTTGAATGATTGAGCCACCCAGCCACCCCTTTTTCTTTTCTTTTTAAAGATTTTATTTATTTAGAGAGAGATTGCAAGTGGGGGAGGGGCAGAGGGAGAGCGACTGTCAAGGGGACTTCACGCTGAGAGCAGAGCCTGACGTGGGGCTGGATCTCACAACCTTGAGATTGTGACCTGAGCTGAAATCAAGAGTCGGACACTTAACTGATTGAGCCACCCAGGTTCTCCAAGAAATTTTGTCTTTAAGACAATGTTAAGACAGGTCAAAACCTGTTCTTCTAAGACCTATTTAAAAAAAAAATATGATTGTTTTCCTCTCTTTCCTATGTCTTATACTACATTTATTAAAATATATCTTATCAGGAGTACTTGGGTGGGTCATTTGATTAAGCATCTGACTCTTGATTTTGGCTCAGGTCATGATCTCAGGGTCATGAGATAGAGCCCCATGCATTGGGCTCTGCGTTAACGTGAAGTCCGCTTGAGATTCTCTCTCTCTCTCTGTCTCTCTCTCTCCCTCTCTCTCTCTCTCTCCCCCCCTCTGCCCCTCCTCCTGCTGTCTCTCTCTCTCAAATAAATAAAATCTTAAAAATATATATATATATCTTATCAAAGCATGTGAACGTATGTATAATATAGATTTTTTTAATAGAAAAAAGTCATTTGTGATCCCTCTTTAGCACCTCTGTATTTGTTATGATGAATTTTCTTCTTTTCTCCCTATGCATATTTTTCCCTTAAACATTTTAAATTCCATATAAGTTTTATATGGATTTTTCTTTTGTTTTTTTTTAAAAACACTTTTTTTTTTTTAAAGATTTTATTCAGGTCTCCTGGGTGGCTCAGTTGTTGAGCGTCTGCCTCAGCTGGGGTCGTGATCCCAGGATCCGGGGATCGAGCCCCATGTGGGGCTCCCTGCTCAGCAGGAGCCTGCTTCTCCCTCTCCCCCTGCTGTGTTCCCTTTCTCACTGTCTCTCTGTCAAATAAATGAATAAAATCTTAAAACAAAAAAGATTTTATTCATTTATTTGAGACAGAGCATGAGCAGGGGGGAGAGACAGAGGGAAAAGGAGAAGCAGACTCCCCACTGAGCTGGGAGCCCAACTCAGGGCTCAATCCCAGGACTCAGAGATCATGACCTGAGCCGAAGGCAGACGCTTAACCAACTGAGCCACCCAGGTGCCCCTAAGAAGCACCTTTAATGGCTGTTTTGTATTGCTTTGCATGAACATACCAAAATTTATTTAACCATTTCTCATAGGACATTAGGTTGTTTCTAAAATATTTATGATTACAAATAATACTGGGATAAAATTCTCGGTTACAGTTGATAAATTTTTTTTTGAAAAATACAATTTAAAAAAATTTGTATCTGCCTTCTTCAGTGAAATAGCCCTTAGAGTGAGAAAAGAAGATCTTTCAGTGGTTTGGTGGTGTGTTTATCCTCAAGTTGTAGAAACATTCATATTGCTTTTCATCTCTTTCTGCCTTTTGAAAGAATTTATCTAGAAAACATTTAGATCTAGGATTTTTATCAAGAGGATGATTGGGAACAGTTTAAGTAAACTGTTTTTTGCGTCAAGATTGGTGATTTAAAGTATAAAAATTACCCATGTCATTAAGATTTTTCACACTTCTTAACACCTGCTCTGTATTTTACTGATTTTGTTTATTCCCTTTAAAGTCATTTGTTTTGTTTTGTTTTTTTTGTTTTTTTTTTTTTAAGATTTTATTTTAAGTAATCTCTACAAGCTCCAGCTCAGAACCCCAAGATCAGGAGCTGCACACTGCACTGACTGGGCCAGCCAGGCGCCCCAGTTGTTTCTTTTATATACTAGCTGTGCCAAAGGTTTTTCTGTTTGGCTGGTATTTAAGAGAAGCCAGCTTTTGAATTCGGCTCTTAACACCACCATTTTTCTGTTTTCCCCTGCTCTTTATTTTCCAAAAATTTAATTCACTTAATTTTTTTTTTTTAATCAGAATGACTTCTTGTTTTCCTTCAGTAAGAATGACCTAGAATGGGTGCAGGTGGCTCAGTTGGTTAAGTGTCTGCCTTTAGCTCAAGTCAGGAACCCAGGGTCCTGGGATTGAGCCCCTCATCGCGCTACCTGCTTCTCTGGGAGCCTGCTTCTCCCTCTCCCTCTGCCTGCTGCTCTCCCTGCTTGTGCTCCGTCTCTGTCAAATAAATAAAATCTTAAAAAAAAAAAAAAGAAAAAAAGAATGACCCAGACTCTGTATTCATTCACTCAGCAGACATTTTTGGAATACCTTCTCTGTGCCAGGCAGTGGTTCTTACCTAGGGTCATACTTCGTAAGTAGTCAGGGGACGGTACTTGTTTCCTTTGGGACGTCAGTAGGGCTTCAGTGAGGAAGCAGTGAGAGCGTGCACATAAATGACCGAGCTCAGTGCCCAGCCTGTGGTGAGTGTTCACTGGATGTTAGCTGTTGCTCTTTTATGAATCACCTGAGAAGTTTTTAAAAGTTGTTTGTCAGGGCCTTCTAAGCATGCATGGCAAGTTTTCTAAGTTGCTCCGATGATTCTGGACAATTCCAACATGCTTGGTTTTGGAGATACTGAAATGAAAAAGAGTTTGAGAAAATGTTGAGGGGAAAAAAACATGAATAAAAAGCTACAGTTCTAGGGGCGCCTGGGTGTCTCAGCTGCCTTTGGTTGAGCAACTGCCTTTTGCTCAGGTCATGATCTCATGGGGAGCCTGCTTCTCCCTCTCCCTCTGCCTGCAGCTCCCCCTGCTTGTGCTCTCTCTCTCTGTGCGTCAAATAAAATCTTAAAAAAAAAAAAAAGCTACAGTTCTAGGAGCACCTGGCTGGCTCAGTTGGTAGAACATGCAAGTCTTGATTTTAGAGTCATGAGTTTAAGCCCAGGTTGGGGGTAAGAGTACTTCAAAACAAAACAAAACAAAACAGAAAAACAACACTAAACATCTACTGTTCTGAAATGGAGATGTGGACCAAATGCTGAGGGGGAGACAGGGAGATGAGGGATCTGGAAAAGCTTCAGAAGAAGCTTCAGACCATTGAAGTGGTTCTAGAAAGGTGAGTAGGAATTTTTCCCACAGACCTGAGGGAAGAATGTACATAGTGGTCAGATAAGATGTACAAAGACAAAGAGCCTTGAAAGAGGATGATGTAATAAGGGCAAGGAGTCCATGGGGTAGAAGCCTAGGGTGTATGGCAGGAGGCAAAACTGGAGAGAAAGATGTAAGCCTGTATCACTATAAACTTCCCTTTAGAACCGCTTTTGCTGTATCCCAAAGATTTTGGACTGTGGTGTTTTCATTTGTCGCCATGTATTTTTTTAATTTCCTCTTTGATTTCTTGGTTGACCCATTCACTGTTCAGTAGCATGTTATTTAACCTCCACGTGTTTGTGTTTCTTCCAGATTTTTTCTTGTGGTTGATTTCTAGTTTCATAGCATTGTGGTTGAAAAAGATGCATGGTATGCCTTCATTCTTCTTTAATTTCTTCAGACTTGTTTTGTGGCCTAACATATGACCTATTCTGAAGAATGTTTCATATGCACTTGAAAAGAATGTGTATTCTGCTGTTTTAGGATGGAATGTTCTGAATGTATCTGTTAGATCCATCTGGTCCAATGTGTTATTCAAAGCCACTGTTTCCTAGTAGATTTTCTGTTTGGATGATCTATCCATTGATGTAAGTGGAGTGTTAAAGTCCTCTACTATTATGTATTACTCTTGATTACTTCCTTTATGTTTTTTATGAGCTGCTATTTGTTTTTGGGTGCTCCCATGTTGGATGCATGAATATTTACAATTGTTGTAGCTTCTTGTTGAATTATCTCCTTTATGATTATATAGTGTCCATCTTTTTTTTTTTTTTTTTAAGATTTTATTTATTCATTCGACAGAGATAGAAACAGCCAGTGAGAGAGGGAACACAAGCAGGGGGAGTGGGAGAGGAAGAAGCAGGCTCATAGCGGAAGAGCCTGATGTGGGGCTCAATCCCATAACGCTGGGATCACGCCCTGAGCAGAAGGCAGACGCTTAACCGCTGTGCCACCCAGGCGCCCCTATAGTGTCCATCTTTGTCTCTTGTTACAGTCTTTGTTTTGTTTTTCATTTTTTAAAAAGATTTTTATTTATTCGACACACAGAGAGAGTGCGCACAAGCAGGGGGAATGGCAGAGGCAGAGGGAGCACACTCCCTGCTGAGCAGGGAGCTGGATCCCAGGCCCCAGGGATCAGGACCTGAGCCGAAGGCGGACGCTTAATCGACTGAGCCATCCAGGCGCCCCCTACAGTCTTCGTTTTAAAGTCTGTTTTGTCCAATATAAGTAATGCTACCCCAGCTTTCTTTTCACTTCCATTTGCCTGATAAATGCTTTCCTATCCTTCCACTTTAAGTCTGCATGTCTTTACGTCTGGAATGAGTCTCTAGGAGGCAGCATAAAGATCGATCTTGCTTTTTTTCTCTACTTTTATCACCCTGTGTCTTTTGACTGGAACGTTTTGTCCATTTACATTCAAAGTAGTTAATGATAGGTATGTACTTACTGCTATTTTGTTACTTGTTTTATGGTTGCTTTTGTAGTTCTTTTCTGTTCCTTCCTTCTCTTACTCTCTTCTTTCATAGTTTGCTTGCTTTCTTTAGTGATATACTTGGATTCCTTTCCCTCTCTTTTTTTGGCATATCTGTTACTGGTTTTTGATATGTAGTTCCCATTAGGTTTGTATATAGAATCTGACGCATATAGCAGTTTGTGTTGATAGTCTTCAGAGTTTGAACCCATCCTTTATTCCTCTCCCCCCACATTTTGTGTATATGGTGTCATACTTTATATCCTTTTATTTTGTGACTCTCTTGACTGATTTTTTTTTACACATGTACTAATTTTTTTTGCATACTGCCAGACTTGTGGCACTGCTTTGGATGAACTCCGGCCAAGGGTATATTGGAGGGGGCAGGTCTGCAGGAGAACTCGAGGGTTGGGCAGACGATGCCAGTCAGTTCCCTGCTGGTCTGCTGTGGGAGGGGCCTGCAGCCTCCTGGGAAAACTCCTACTCGGGCTGGGATATAGGGTGAGTCCACGGAAGAGCACTGGGGCAGGGTGTACTGTCCGCAAGCTAGGTGGAGTGTTCACACTGCAGTGGTTACCACAGGTGTCCATGTATTCAGGGTGAGGAGTGGGGGAGGGAAATGGCACCTGCCCGCTCTTTTGTTCTTGGAGAAGTCTCCCAAAGATCCCTGCCCCTCCAGCACACGCTCTGAGATTAGTAAATAAATCTCCTACCTCTATATCCCAGGTGTTTTTCAAACTGCTCCTTCTATGGTGTTATGTCCCTGGGGCTATTTGTTGTGCTGTCTCTTTAACGGCAGGAACTCAGTTTCCTGTCTCCCTGTCTGGCTCTTCTAGAGCTGAACCCACTGATTTTTTTTAAAGTTGCATGGGGCGCCTGGGTGGCTCAGTCTGTTGGGCG
The DNA here is from genome assembly GCF_017311325.1 of Ursus maritimus. Taxonomy (NCBI): domain Eukaryota; kingdom Metazoa; phylum Chordata; class Mammalia; order Carnivora; family Ursidae; genus Ursus; species Ursus maritimus. The sequence continues at coordinate 23,551,415 of NW_024424341.1, forward strand.
TCTGCCTTCTGCTCAGGTCTCAGGGTCCTGGGATTGGGCCCTGTGGCAGGCTCCCTGCTCAGTGGGTAGTCTTCTTCTCCATATCCCCTTGCCCCTCCCCCCGATCATGCTCTGTCTCTTGCTCTACTCGCGGGCACTCTCTCTCTCTTTCTCTCTCTCCCTCAAATAAATAAAATCATTAAAAAAACTTTATTAAAGTTCCATGTGTTAAGCTCCACTTATTGTAGGAACTTTCAAAGTTAGGCTCCTCTGATTTTTTCAAAGCTGAATGTTACAGGGATTCATCTTCCCAGTGCAGGTCCCATGTGCCTGGGGTGCCTGGTGTGGGGGTCTGCTTCTCTTCAGTCTCTGCGCCCACGTTGTTCCTCCCTCCTGCATACAGCCCCACAGATCCGTCTTCACCAGTTTTCACCCTTGCTACTCTCTCCATTGTGGCCTCTTCTCTACATTTCACTGTGGAGGGTCTGTTCTGCCAGGCTTCAGGTCATTTCCTGGGTTACTTGCACTGATGTGGGTGCTATCTAGGTGTATCCACAGGATGAGGTGGAGATCTAGGAAAGTGTAGAGCAACACTGTCCAAAAAAATATAAACTACATATATAATTTAAAATTTTCTAGTAGCACAATGTAGAAATAAATAGGTGAAATTAATTTTAGTAATACATATTATTTAACCCAGTGTAACTGAAATATTTCTGCACCACTATTTTAAAATTATTAATGAGCTATTTTATTTATTTCTTTATTTTGGTGTTAAGTCTTTGAAATCCAGGTGTATTTTACACTTGCCACACATCCCAATTTGAATTAGCCACATACAAGTGCTCAGTAGTGATGTTTCTGGTGGCTACCATATTAGCATGGATCTAGAAAGTTTTTGCTTGGCTTAATGGTAACATTGTTGGGAGGATTTGAGCAGGATTTGAGAGATGAAGGGGAGGGACTATATGTAGGAGATTTTTTTGAGGCTCTTGGTGATTCCAGGGCATAAAGGAAAAATGAAGAGGCAAGGATGAGGTCCAGGTTTCCAGGCAGGATGCTATGGATGATAATGCCCTTAGCCTAAGTAGGGCATCTGTGTGTGTATGTGTGTGTGTGTGTGTGTGTGTGTAAAAGCTAACAGTCATAGTGTCTTCTCTCCGTATTCAGTCATTAGATACCCCCTTAACCCAGTTTACCAAGCTATTATTGGTCTGGTATCAGAGCACGGAGTACTTGAGTCAAAACCCCACACTGTGTCTTAGCAAATGTAATGTGTTCTAATTGGGCAAACTAACTTTGGTCTTAGAGGGAGTAGTTTGTATAAATGTGGTTGTTTTTACTTACTAGCTACCATTCTCTGGTTTTCAGCTTGCAAAGTTTCTAAGTTACAAAGTTTCCTGAGCTAGAATTGGAGCAGATTTCTCTGCCAGAGTTGGCACATGTGAGAGTTGGAGGGGCTCTCTCTTTATATTTGCAAGTGTTGTTCTTCAGAGCTGGAAGTGCCCTTTGACCCTTCTGGTCTTAAAACTCCTGGTTTTCAGTTCAGGAAACCCAGATACAGATGTTAGAGATGAGAAGATTGGGCCAGGAGGTCTGTGATTCACCCAAGGGATATTGTATGTTATTAGTGTGCCGCTTTTTACGGGCCCAGGAAATTGAGTCTTTTCAGCTTAGTATATGCTGTTTCTAGTTCTTTGGACCTTTTATGTCAACATGACGAAGGCGAAATACTTGATACTTCATGATAACCTTGTTAATTTTTAAAAGGGGTTGATAATGAGGTCCAGTTGTACCTGGAAGGTGGGTGAATGCTGTCTAGTTGAGCTCACTCAGAGTGGCTCACTCACACCAGGGGTCTCAGTACATTTTACCTATTTAATCTTACAAGATCTTGATTGTCGTTTATGTACCCAACTGGTTCTGACTTCTGGAGATTCAAAGGTGCCTGAGACAAGGTCTTGACCCTTTGAGAGCGCAGTGAATCCTAGGTAACAGACACTATAACGTAGTGTCTGTGAGCATGCCTGAGAGGGGCCTAGGGAGGAGCGTCTTGGGAGGTGGGAGGCACTTGGCTCAGACCTGGGGTTGGGAGAGAGCCCCAGAGAAGAGAACTTTACAGAGTCTTGGTGAAAGAATAAATGTTACCTAGGGCAGAGGAGGGAGGACAAGCATTTTTACAGAGGCAAAAGAGTGTTTAGTTTCAAGTTGTAACTCTTCTGCAGGCTGAATTATGGTGTCGGAGGGAGGGAGAAGCCAGAGCTGAGGCTGTGGAAGTAAGGTGCGGACCAGGTGATGAAGGACTCTGAAGGTCGCACGGAGGAATCTAATTTTTAATCTCAAGAAAAACATTTATTGGGTGCCTGGGTGGCTCAGTCCGTTAAGCGTCTGCCTTCAGCTCAGGTCATGATCCCGGGGTCCTGGGATCGAGTCCCGATCCGGGCTCCCTACTCAGTGGAGAGTCTGCATCTCCCTCTGCCTCTCCCCCTGCTCATGCTCGCTTTCACGCTCCCTCTCTCTGTCTCTCTCTCATGTGCATGCTAAAAATAAATAGAAAGTCTTTTTAAAAAGCCATTTATTGGGGCGCCTGGGTGGCTCAGTCGTTCAGCATCTGCCTTTGGCTCAGGGCGTGATCCCGGTGTTATGGGATCGAGCCCCACATCAGGCTCCTCCGCTATGAGCCTGCTTCTTCCTCTCCCAGTCCCCCTGCTTGTGTTCCCTCTCTTGCTGGCTGTCTCTCTCTGTGTCAAATAAATAAATAAAATCTTTTAAAAATAAATAAATAATTTTAAAAATCCATTTATTAGATATTTCTGGAACACCTGCTATGTGCCAGGCCTGTTCTAGGCAATGGAAAGTCAGACATGAAAATAGATAATAGTCCGCCTCTCCAGGAGTTTACATTGTGCTCTGCTATACATTCTGTAAACAAATGAAATACATGTCAGATGGTAAGCACTATGAAAAGGAGAGGAAACCAGAGTGACAGGGCAGGGTGGGGGTGCTGTTTTAGGCAGGGTGGTCAGAGAAGTTTGCTCCGATGAGGTGACATTTGAACAAAGAGCTGGAGCACGTGAGTGGGAACCACGTGCACATCTGCAGGAAGAGGCTTCCAGGTCAAGGGAACAGTCAAAGCAAAGGCTCCAGAGCAGAAACATGCTTAGTGTGTCCAGGAATCTGAAGGAGACAGGATAAGCGAAGGGGGGAGAGCAGTGGGTCAGGGATGAGGCTCAAGATGACGCCAAGGAGATAGCGGGGGTGGGAGGGCANGGGGCGTGTAGGCCACTGTAAGGACTTTGGCTTTTACTTGGAGTGAATTGAGATCCTGTTGGAGATTTTTAAGCAAAGGAACAACTTGATCTGACTATGGAAGATAGACCTGGGAGCAGGGCAGGAGTGGAAAAGGAGAGAGACAAGTTAGGAGGCTGCAGCAGTGGTCCAGGTAAGAGGTGATGGTGTCCTGGTTTGCATGATCAGAGGTTTGCTGACTTATAGTGGGTAGAAAAGAGAGTCTGTGGGACCAAGAGTAGAACAGAAGCCAGTAGTTGTCCTGTTGAGGCAAGAAATGACATTTGTTGAACTTGGACTAGACATTTGTTTACTGGTCAGCACATTCTTTACCATGAGTGCAGTCTGTTTGGGGAAGCAGAAGAAAATCAGTAGGCTGTGTATTAGATACGGGGAAACCAGGGGTGCCTTGCTGGCTCAGTGAGAAGAGCATATGACTCTTGATCTCAGGGTCATGAGTTTGAGCCCCACGTTAGGAGTAGAGATTACTTAATTAATTAAAAACATAATAGGGGCGCCTGGCTGGCTCAGTAGGAGGAGTATGTGACTCTTGATCTCAGGTTTGTGAGTTCAAGCCCCACGTTGGGTGTAGAGATTATTTAAATAAATAAATATTTTTAAATAATAATAATAATAAATAGATAAGGGGGACCAGTTAGGCAAAGGAATTCAGGTTGGCTGACAACCAAAGGGGCTGTATGTTTACAGGACAGAGTAGGCAATGGGGAGAAAGTGTTACTTCTTACAACCTGACTTAAAATGCCTGCATCGATCCAACCCCTTTTTCCCTGTTGGCCAGGCCCATCCGAAGCCCAGCCTCTCTTTGCAGGGTTGGTAATCCCTGGATTGAATTCCCACTTTCTTCTCCCATTCAAATGGTATTTACGCCTTCAGGCCCAGCACATAGCCTGCCTTAAGCTTCTCTCCCTTCCCTCATTTTCCTTCCTCTGAAGGCCTGTGGTACCTCGCTTTACTATGGATCATCTCATATTGTGCTGTAATGAATAAGACATTTTAAAATAAACTGGAACCTACTCAAGGACTGCAGTGTTTTTCATTTGCATTTTTCTTTCTGCTGCAGTGTGTCTGGTAAAGCCAGGCACCTAGTAAATATCTAGTGTCATCTGACCTGGCACAGTCAGATCCCCAATCTCTGTCTGAAAAATCTCCCATGTTCCAGCACTTCCTTGTTCCTGCAGGGACACAGCCACAGTGCTGAGCACGAATAGGATACAGAGGAGCCAGTGTTGTGTGTGGATGTGGTCATGTTCCTCACTCAGGAGGAGAAGGGGCCACTCCTGTCTTCTCTAAAATTCAAATCTCTGTCAGGAAACCAGTGTTCGGTGTGAATCACACACTTGCTGGACACTGGTGTTTTCAAGTTAAAGGAAAGTGTAGTCTCTGTCCTCATAATGCTCATCATCTAACTAGGAAAACAAGTATGAAATAGATAATTAGATTTATTTGGATAATCATAGGTGTACAAAATGGCTTAAAGCACATAATACAGGGATTGACCCTCCAGTGGGGGATCAGAATACTTCACTGAAGATCTGTTAACCAACACCTGAAGTATGAAATGGAATTAGCAACGGAAAGACCGGTGGGAAGGTGGGAAGAGAATGACACCCTCCAGGAAATTGAAGTAACTCCAGTTGAGCTATAGCTAAGCCCACAGGGAGAAGGACACAAAATAAGGCTGATACTTCCATGTAACCTTCCCTCACTGCTCCAGTGAACTGAGCTCTGCTTTCAGTGTCTTTTCATACTAATTGTCTTTACCATATTTTATGGTGTACATTTTTGAGATTGAAATCTGACCAGGACCAAAGGAAATATTTTCGGTAGGGCATGGTGACAGGTGTTTCATAGCTTAACAAGGCCTAGTAAGATAAGACAAAAATCAGCCCATGAGCATCAGAACTGATGGAGAGGCTCGGGGGATCTTAGCCAGCCTAGGTTCAGTGGGCTGGTGAGGAAAAAGTGATTGGAGGGGTAAGAAGCAGGAAAAGACCTTGACCTCGCAATTCCAATTCTAACTAGCTATGGTTACACAAAGGAGTTATTGCAGTAGTGTTTGTAGGAGCAAAATACTGAAAATAATCCAATTGTCTACTAACAGGGACTGGTCTATTTATTCATTCACCAAGCATTTTTTTTTTTTTTAAGATTTTATTTGAGAGAGAGAGACAGCAGTAGAGCTTGAGCGGGTTGGAGGGGCAGAGGGAGAGGGAGCTTGACACGGGGCTCGATCCCAGGATCCCAGGATCATGACATGAGCTGAAGGCAGCCGCTTAACCGACTGAGCCCCCCCAGGCTCAGCCAAGCCCCCTCACCAAGCATTTTTTAAGTATCCACTCTGTGCTGGGCATATAACTGATCAAGATAGATAAAGTCCCCGTTCTCGTGGAGCTCATGGTGGTGGGGTGGGGGTGGGGGACAGAGAAGTTAAGCTAATCTCAGATTATTGTTAGAAGTACAGATGTCCTTTTTACCTGGATGTGTTTGATTCCTGGGTTCAAGTGGCAGGGATTTGGGCAGTGAGAGATACCTGTGCTTGGCGGAATATTAACGTGGTAATGTGATGGAGAATAAATTGGAGGGAGGTGCTAAGACAACTTTCCTGAGGGGGTGTGCTTGACATGAGACCTGGATAACTAGAAACTAGTTTTCAGCATGTGGAGATCCTAGAGGAAGAGGGAGTAACAAGTATAAAGGTCCCAGGGTAGGAACAAGCCAGATGTATTCAGCAAGGGCAGCCTGGCTAGAGTCCAGTAGGTGGTGGGGATGTCTGAATCTTATCCTTAGTACAATGGAGTGCTGTTGGTTTTAGGCAATGAATCTGTTATGATACAGCTGTCTGTGGAGTACTGTGAAGCAATTCAAAGGATAAGGTGAAATTATTTGTACCCCTCTGGGAAGATTTCCAATAGTTAAATGCAAAAAGCAAGTTGTAGAGCAATATGTAAGGTATTTCACAAAACAAGACTCTGTGTATGTGTGAATGAAACATGGAGTAGGGACTCTTGCATGTATGTACCAAACTGTTAACAGTGTTTATTTCTAGGGAACACAGTGGGATTGGTGAAGGGGGTGAAGGAGGACTATTGTTTTTACTCCGCACTATATTTGGATTTTCTAACAAAGGAAGTGCATGAGCAGTGAGGAATTAATTGGTGATTGTGTGACAAGGCTTGGCTTTCCAGGAAAACACAATAGCTAAGTAGGGATACGGGATTGCAGAACATATTGCCCCTCATGACTTTCCTGTCTGCCATACTGGATTCTTTGCAAAATGATGTAAGCAACTAGTATATTTAACCCAACATTGCCCCCTCAGGGTATCAAATGTGCATCACTGTTTCTGATGAGCCTACAGTATGTTCCCAGTATTGCCATGGGAACGTTTGTGATGTTGATCCCTAGTTGAACAGGAATGTGATCCTACAGGAATCAGTGACATTCAAAGATGTGGCTGTGGACTTCACCCAGGAAGAATGGCACCACGTGGACCCTGCTCAGAGGCGCTTGTACAGGGATGTGATGCTGGAGAACTATAGCCACCTGGTTTCTCTTGGTAAGGACCAAGTCAGTGTCTTGCCTCCTGGCAGGTTTTTCCTTTCTCAGGTGCTAAGGTTATGGGGCTCATAGGTCAGGTGGCCGTGAGCAGGGTGTTCACAGTTAGACCTTGTTCTTCTCTTTGGGACTCAGCTTTACTGTTTTCTGAGCCTGCTCTTTAGGTAAAGTTCTTTCTTTTGCAGAACTGGAAACAGGTCATTTGATTGCATGACTCCTCAAGTTGCCCCTTTTTTTCCTTCAGAGTTCCTGAAGATCAAGGACTAGTACTGACTTGTAGGAAGGGTCTTTGTCCACTTGCACAACCAAATCTTGTGTATTTACCCATGAGCAGGATATCAAGTTTCCAAGCCAGAGGTGATCTTCAAATTGGAGCAAGGAGAAGAGCCATGGATATCAGAGGGAGAAATCCAAAGACCTTTCTGTCCAGGTAAACGAGGGGGAGTCAGGCATGCGGGAATCAGTGCAGACAGTGGCGCACCTAGGGTGGGGGGGTGGGCTGGGGAGCACCTTCATATTGGTGCCTTGGTTGCTTCTAGACTTGCAGAGGAGGCTGAGCCATCTCCTGGGTTACTCCTCTGTTTCCCTTCTCCAATAGGGTGTTCCTGCTGCTGGCAGGTCTTAGAGGAATATGTACCCCTTTGTCCTACACTGAATACCATTTTTCCCTACACTGTGATCCTATTGCTGGATTTTCTCCTCTGGTGTCCTCAATCTCCCATCATGATTAGCAGTCCCTTTTCTTACTCATTCAGACATTAATTGAACTCCCCCGTATCTTCTTGTTTTGTCTTGCTGCTTTTATGGTTGGTGGCCCCAGACTTGTGGGAAGTACTCATGGCTTTGATTCTTTGTCTTTTCATAACTTGCCTTCAGACTTCTTTTCCTGACCACACTCGTACAACACCTCTTTGGGGAGGAGTACCATCTTCCTTCCATTCTGTTTTCATGCCAGTTTGCTTCATTGCCTCTCCATGGTTCCTGGAGTATCATCCTCTCCTGGTCTCCTGGCTTACTAAGTACTTCTTGGCTTTAGGTCTTTGACTTTGCTTGGTTTTCCCCCTAAGCGAATCTGCCTAAGGAGTCTGCTCTTCAGTTTCCTCCCCTTTCTTTCTGTATTACCACCATACAAGGGTGGTAGTTACAGCTCTTTATTCTATGCTTTGGACTCAGAAATCATCCTTACTTGTACCCTGGTCACTTTTTTTCCTTCTCACAGGACCCCTCCTTGTGCAAGTCCCGTGCAGTTAAATACCTAAAATCCAAATTAATCATCTTTCATCCCCAGCCAGTGCATTTTGCTGCCTTGCCCCTGACCCGTTTCTCCCCTTGCCCATTAGAAACCACTGGATCTCTAATCCCTCAGTTCAAACACCCCAGTCAGTTTAGACTTTTTCTTGCAATTCAGGTTATTTTCCTCCTAAACTAGGCCCCACGTGGAGATTACTGTAATTCCCAGTTGAAATTGCTCACTGTCTTTTTATAACCCATATTGGATTTTTAAAATCATAGCTTTTTTGAGATATAATTTACATACCATAAAATTCGCCTTTCTAAACTGTACAATTTAGTGGTTTTTCAGGTATTTTCTGAGTTGTGCAACCATCACCAGTATCTAACTACAGAACGTTTCAACACCCAAAAAGAAACCCCATACCCAGTAGCAGTCACACTCCATTCCCAGCTACCCCTACACCCATTAATCTTTTTATCTCAATGGATTACCATTTCTGGATATTTTATGTAAATGGAATCATATAATATGTAGCCTTTTGTGACTGGCTTCTTTCACTTAGCATAATATTTTCAGGGTTCGTTCATGTTGTAGCATGTATTAGTACCTCCTTATTTTTTATTGTTGAGTTATACTCCATTGTATGGACATAGCACATTTTGTTTATTTACTCATCACTTGGTGGAGTATATTGGATTTTAATGTTTTATCTTCATAAACCACCTACCTCTGACAAAACTTTGCTGTTACTCCCTGTACCTTATTATAGGAAACAAAAACTCCTGCTTGATTTAAAGGTCCTCTATCATATCTTCCAATATTCTCTTTCTGTTCTCACTAAAACAAATTCCACTTGGGTTGAACTTCTTTTTAATGCTTTCTGTAAGTAGTGTACACTTTCCCTAATTAGATAATACTTTCTACCTATTCAGAGCTATCTATTCCTTAAGTTCAAGGTGTCTATTCAATCCATGAACATAATATGTTTTTATATTTTTTTTTCTTCCTTCCCTGATTTAAATATATATACCATCTGATGGTTTAAAAATATACCATCTGATGGTTTTCCTTTTTTATCAAAAGACTGAGTCTTATTTCCAAGACTTCAGGGTCTTGGAGAAGGAGTCTATTATATATCTATGTATTCTGTCTGTGTTATAGAGCACATAGAAAGCAGGAATTACTTGATTGTTTTTGAATGTGATTCATTCATTCATATCAACAAACATTTCTTGACTATCCCTCTGAGAAGTATTCTAAAAGAAATACAAAGCGTTTTCTGTCATTGGGAAATTAGAATTGAGTCTTGTTCCAGGGTAAGGAATTTTGAGGTTTAGAGTTCTTTGGTTGTTGGTTTTTTTTTGTTGTTGTTGTTGGTTTTTTTCTCTCCTGACATTTTATTATGAATATTTTCAAATGTATGGAAAGTTGAAAAAATTACACAGTGAACACCATATACCTACCACCAAGATTCTATAGCTGTTAAAATTTTATTATGTTTGCTTTATCACATATTTTTCATCTGTCCCATCTATCAGTCTTTTTTTAAAAATCTGTCTTACTTTTTGATGTATTTCCAACTAAGTTGCCAACACAAGTACATTTCACCCCTACGTACTTCAGCATACATATCATTAACCAGAGTTCCATATTTATGGTTTTTTTTCAAGAAAAATGTGCATACAGTAAGATATACAGCTCTTCTAAATACTATCCAGCTGATTTTCACAAATGCATTCACCCATCTAAACTAAGTTGATTTCAGTATGGAACATTTCCATCACCCCAGAGCCCTCCTTCCCCTTAGTTTTTAAAAGTTACCATTTTTAGAACTTAGAGACTAATTAATTGTCTGCTATTAGTATTCTGAGGTTAAATATGGGTTTAGAGATCAATTTATTAGGCTGAGTAAAATCCTTTTTGGTCAAGAGAGGTGTTTAGTGTAGAACCAGAACTCAAATAGGCTAAAGCCTTAGCCCTAATTGTAAAGGCAATGATGATTTGCCTCCTGAAATACTACTTTATCTCAGCTTTTAAAGTATAGCCATTGGTCTCCAAGTATGTCAAAGAATGATTTCAGTTACGTCAGTGGCTGTGGATTTTCTCTGTAGGATTTGAAGATTTGGAAACTTAGAGGCGACTTGAAAGAAATTGTGAAATAGCTGTAGTAGGAAGATAGATTTTGGGATGATTTGTAAAATGGACAGGAAGCGTGGAGAGCAGATAGGATCTTGCAAGACAGACCATGATTTTATTCCATTTGTGTCTGTGCCTAACATTCTCAGGCTCATTTATTCCCTTACTTCCTAACTGGCCCTCCTGGATGGGCTGCTTCATTCTAGACTTGTCATACACTCTGGCTCTGCAGTCTGCACTGTTACTTCTCTTCACTCTTCCTTTCCTTCATTTTGGGTCTTCTCTCCAAACTACAGGACCCATTTCAAAACAGAATCACATATAGTTTATATTTCTTTCATTTCCTTGTTCCTACTGTAGCAGTTTGTTTCAACAGGAGGGAATAGGGGACTTTTGCACTTTGGGTTTTTTTCAGACTGGAAGACCAGGCCTGAAGCCAAATCATCACATCTGCAACAGAGCATATCTGCAGGATCCCGTAGCACAGATGGCCTTTCACATGCCACATTGGAAAGCACTTGGGATGTTAGTAGCCAGTTAGAGAGGCACCAGGAAAACTGGAAAAGATACCTGGGGCCAGATGCATCCAACCAGAAGAAAATAATCACAGCAGAGGAAAATTTTCAGCAAAATAAATTTGGTGAACACTCTAGATTGAACACAGTCCTGGTAACACAACTGAACATTCCTTCAAGGCCTAGTGAATGTGATACACTTGGAAGCAATTTGGGACATAATTCAGATATGATTAATCAGAATAATATCCTTGCAAAGAAGAAACCTTATAAATGTGACAAATGCAGAAAAGCCTTTATTCATAGATCATCACTTACTAAACATGAGAAAACTCATAAAGGAGAGGGAGCTTTCCCCAATGGTACAGATCAGGGAATTTATCCTGGAAAGAAACACCATGAATGTACTGACTGCGGGAAAACCTTCCTCTGGAAGACACAACTTACTGAGCATCAGAGAATTCACACTGGGGAGAAGCCCTTTGAATGTAATGTGTGTGGGAAGGCCTTCAGGCATAGCTCATCCCTTGGTCAGCATGAGAATGCCCACACAGGAGAGAAACCTTACCAGTGCAGTCTCTGTGGGAAAGCCTTCCAGCGCAGTTCCTCCCTTGTTCAACACCAGAGAATTCACACTGGCGAGAAACCCTATCGATGCAATTTATGTGGGAGATCTTTTAGGCATGGCACATCCCTCACTCAGCATGAGGTCACACATAGTGGAGAGAAACCCTTCCAGTGTAAGGAATGTGGGAAAGCCTTTAGTCGATGTTCTTCCCTTGTCCAGCATGAAAGGACTCATACAGGAGAGAAACCTTTTGAATGTAGCATTTGTGGGAGGGCTTTTGGTCAGAGTCCATCCCTTTATAAACATATGAGGATTCATAAGAGAGGCAAACCTTACCAAAGCAATAACTACAGCATAGATTTCAAGCACAGCTCATCTCTTACTCAAGATGAAAGCACTGTCACTGAAGTGAAGTCCTATCATTGTAATGACTGTGGGCAAGACTTCAGTCACATTACTGACTTTACTGATCATCAGAGGATCCATACCGGACAGAACCCCTATGAATGTGAGCAGAACTTTAGTCAGCAACCTATTTCTCATCCCGGAGAGAAACCCTATCAGTGTAATGTATGTGGAAAAGCTTTCAAAAGGAGTACAAGCTTCATAGAGCATCACAGAATTCATACTGGAGAAAAACCCTATGAATGTAATGAATGTGGAGAAGCCTTCAGTCGACGCTCATCACTTACTCAGCATGAGAGAACCCACACTGGAGAGAAACCCTATGAATGTATTGACTGTGGGAAAGCCTTCAGTCAAAGTTCATCCCTCATTCAGCATGAGAGAACTCATACTGGAGAAAAACCCTATGAATGTAATGAATGTGGGCGAGCCTTTCGAAAGAAAACCAATTTGCATGATCATCAGAGAATTCATACTGGAGAAAAACCCTATGCTTGTAAGGAATGTGGGAAAAACTTCAGTAGAAGTTCAGCCCTAACTAAACACCAGAGAATTCATGCACGAAATAAACTGTAGAAGCCCTGAAATTAAGGAATGTACAGAAAACTTTAGCTAAAATATTGTTCTTATTCAGTATCAGAGGATTCTTACTAGAGAGGAAGCTTGAGAATGTAATGGTACGTGTGTGTGAGTGAGTGAGAGAGAGAGAGAAGCTCTGTGCTAGTAGATAATTTTTTTTTAAAATAAAGAGAAGCCACATTCTCAAATTTAATTACAGACTTTTGTAAAAACAACTACAAACATCATATATAACCAGTTGGAAATGATATGCCTATGTATTGGACTTTATAAAGCTTTTGAATATGTGTATGCGGGAGATCATCAGATTTGAACAGTTTGACTTGTAACTCTGTGTTTACAGCCTTTTTTAATAAAACTCCTGCAGTAATGACCAAAACTTTTAAAATTGCCTGACAACTACATTCAACCACAGCTTTTACATTAAATTCACCATGGAAACCAATTCCACCTCCTAGAATCCACCACTCAAAGAAAGATCAGCTGGTCCAACCACTTCATTGTACAGATGAAGAAACCAAAAGCCAAAGATGTGAAGTGGTTTGCACAGTGTGATACAGCTTATAATGGCAAAGCTGGGTGAAGAAAGCAGGTCTCCTGGATCTTTGGCCCTGTGGTCTAGCCACTGAAAAGGTACTTTGGAATTCAGAGGGCTTTAAAGTAAATTTTAAAATAAATCAAATGCACAAACTAATGAGCACTCGAGTTGGATACTCTGGGAATTCATAAAAGCATAAGAGGCGACAATACAGAGGCAGATTTGTCACAGACTTATTCAAAACAATTTGTTAACACCAAAACATTAACAAAAACTTGAATAGTTCAACTGCTGGTGACTTCTTTCCTTTTCCAAGTGTAATATTTATACTTTCAACTAACATATGTCAGTTTCAGAGACATGTTAAAGTCTTCTTATTGTGCTTTTTATGACACTCCCATGAGAAGTCACTGCCCTAAGCTTCCTATATTAGATCAATGGGAAAACAGCAAAAAATTAAAGAGGAAAAATTTTCCCTGTTAATTTTATTGTGGAGAAGTATAAATGTAATTACCCATTGTCATAAAATCTGCCTTTAAATCAGTTTAGAGAACCATGTAATGACCCATTTGTGTGCCAAGGAAATACTTCATCATAAAAAAATTTAACTTTTTTAGTTATATGCTTCTCTTCCATCAGTAAAGCATGAGATAAGCATCAGTAGCTCACTCCAGTCCCTAATGTTCTCTCATGCCTCCCACGGGCTATCCTAAAGGAACCCCAAAAGTGCCAGCAGTGGAGATAAATTTAGAAGCAACTGCGGACCTTGACCCCTTTCACACAAGAGCCTCTCCTCTCTTAAGTAAATTTTCCCACCCTGATGAATCATGGAGAGGAATGATATGGGTGATGTTGATGGTACACCTTTCCTACTGCCGCCTTTGCATGCCAAGTAGCAGGATCCATTATCCTTCTGTCATCCTGGACAACAGGAGGTAGCTCCCAAATATTCTTCATAATTCTTTGCAGGAAAAATGTGCATGGGGGCTGAAATGTGTGCTGTCTAGCCCAGTGAGTCCATCACAAGTGGAACAAGATGGGAATCTGCCCTTCCAAGACTTTAAGCATTCAAAAATACCTTGTTTGTGATGTTCCATACTTAGCACAGACACACTGCCAAACCATGTGTTGTCTGATACATATTTTGACAATGGGTAATTCTATAAAGACCCCCCCACACACACTGAGTGGCTATCATGCTTATCAGGAACTTACTTGCTGCTGATTATTTGGGGATCCCCATAGTGGACTATTTTCAAGAATGACATAAATTGGAACCAGTTGAGTGCTATCTTACTTTAATGGAAGTTTGTAAAGACTTAGTTCCAGAAGACTTAACCAATCTCTGAATCTCAGCACATCTACTTCGACAGAGAAGGAACCCAGAATGTCTGTGGTATGTGTGGTTGATTGAGCAGAGGATTCTCTAGTTCCAGCAACCAGGCACCATGCACTTATGAACGCCCAGCTTTCTAGGCCACATGAAATGCATCCTTGTAACATCATTGTATTATTTCAATAAATAGTCTTCTTAGTTGAATGGGAGTCAGTTTGTCTTTTTCAGTTTTCACAACTTGGCTAAGATTAAAGTATGGTGCATCCAGGAGGAGGGATTAACTGCTAAACTCATCACGGTCAGGTGAGTTAATAATAGCTACCGTTTATTCAATGCTTACTACTAGAAAGAAATCGTGCGAGGATATTTCATAGATAGCATTTCATTTAATCCTTACAATTCCTTGTTCTAGGTCTCATGGTGGCTCTTGTCTCTGCCCATCTTTTTTCTCCCTCTTTTTCTTGTAACATCTTTGCTGTACTAACCACAGGAACATAAGTCAACATCACTGGAGCTTAGTTGTAGTTCTAGGGGCAAGCATGTGACATAGTTGAGCCAGAGTCCTTTGCCAGAAAATGTTCAAAATAGATTTGGCAGGGACACTTAAATTTTGTGTTGCTAGGCTGGAAAGGTGAAGGCCTAGAACTGCCTAGAGCCCAGTTCCTTACCAGAGAAGGGAGGTTTGTTATAGGAGGGGATGCAGCTGACATGACGATATTCTCATTGCTAATCCTGAGGCCCTTGGACCTGGCTCAGTTTCTGAAACCCTTACTGGGATTCAGCGGGCTCCCCACTGTCAGTGCAATTTACCCCTCTTTGATTAACTGAATTTGTCAGATTTCTGTTGTTTGCATTAAAGAAACCTAATACAAGTATCCCTGTTTTCTAATGGGGGTAGGGTGGCCAGAGAAGTAAAGTAATTCCCTTGAGGTAGTACTTCACATGGCAGATTCAGGCTTTGTACCTAGGACTGTCTGGCTACAAAGGCATAGCTTTTTACCTCTAACTCTTTTGTCTCCAGAGCCATGTTTATGTTCAAGGAGCTGCGTATAAGGCAGTATTGTTTTGGGAGGAGTGGGTGAAGAGATATAGTGATAGCTTAGGTTGGAGACCAAGCAAAGACAAAATGGTAAAGGGCTTCAGAATACTTTTCCTGACTACTTTAGTAAATTAAATTAATTCACCCATAACCCTCATACCTTAATATAGCAAGTTATTATTTATATTTGCCCATATTATGGGTAAATCTTGTACTTTACAAAAACCCACCATTTTTCGTAAATATTTTCCATGTTACTATACAGTCTCAAGATCTCCTTAAGTCCCTTAACTGCTGGGACACACTTAGATTGGTTTTGGTATTGGTTTTTATAATAATGACATTGAATACTTTTATCTTTTGAAGCACTCCTCCTTTTTTTTTTCTATAAAATTTTTTCTTAAAATAGCCAGAATGAAGTAAAATATCTAAAGTGGGTTTTCTGGGTCAGCATGTATAGGTTAATATAATCAGATGGTGTGAGACTCCTACAGGAATACACTGGATACAATAGCACAGAAGTAATAGTCTCAGCATTATGAAAGGGAGCCAGGAGAAAACCAGGCCCCCACTCCTGGGCCTGGGTGTGTCTGGGGAAGGGCCCCGGGGCAGGCATTACATCTGCCACAGCATCTCACACCACTGCGCCGGCCTGGGAGGGTAAGAAAACACAGTATGCCCAATGACGGGGTGCCTAGTTCTTTATAGCTGGTGGACTAGTTAGTTCTTACTCACCTGTTAAAATGCAAGTGTCACTTCAGGGAAGGTTCTGTTGCCCTATCTCAACCAAATTGATCACCCTCTTTTAATTTTTCATAGATGACTGTTAATGTGCTTTATGTTACCACGGTTTGTGATTATTCGGTTTTCTCCCCACCCCCACCTCACACTAGATTGTGAGTTCCAGGAGAGCAGGGTCTGTGTCTCTTTTGGTA
Source organism: Ursus maritimus (assembly GCF_017311325.1). Taxonomy (NCBI): domain Eukaryota; kingdom Metazoa; phylum Chordata; class Mammalia; order Carnivora; family Ursidae; genus Ursus; species Ursus maritimus. The sequence goes on from NW_024424341.1 coordinate 23,567,543, forward strand.
ACTTTTTTGTTCCCCTGCTTATCATAATGCCAGTCACATGATAGGTACTTAATATAATCTTGCTAAGTGAGTGATGGAGTCGAGATCTGTTGTTAGACAAGGACTGGCTTCTAAATGAAAAGGTGCTCAATCTTGAAACCAGAATTTTGCAAACGAAGGCAACAGGATACTATTTCATACCCAGTAGGCTGGCAAAAATTTAGAAGTCTGGCAGGCGGGAAATGAGAACTTGTGTACACTGCTGGCAAGAGGATAAATTGGTATAATCATTTTGAGGAGTAATTTGGCAATATTCAGTAAGAGTGAAGCTAAGCATACCTCATGGCCCAGGCATTCAAATTCTAGATATATACCCTGGACTAGAAATTCTCCTGTGTGGACACAAAGACATGCGCAAGGATGCTTATTGCTGCAGTGTCTGAAATAGTAGATATGGACAGCATAAATGTCTGTCAGTAAGTGAATGGGTTAATAAATTGTGGCATATTCTTATAATTTAATGCAGTACAGTATTTAAATGAAGGAACCAGAGCATCTCACCAAAAAAAGAAAAACATTCTAGTTCTGCCTATATGACTCCCGTTCCCATGCAGCTAGATGTGGATGCAGAAAAACAGAGCCACAGTGACTGGTCCCACTTTAAATCCTGACTGCTAACGTCAAACATTTGTTTCCCTAGTCCATTCATTTTCCCAGTCTCCTAAGGTCCCAGTCTCCTAAGGTCCCAGCCTCTTGAACTACAGTTTTATAGCTTCTCTGTTCTCAACCTCCAGCATTTCACCCAGTCCTCACTCAACTGGTGACCTGGTTTCCTAGTTAACTGAGAAAAATAAAAGCAGTCAGAAGGTAACTACTGTCACCTGTGTGCGTCTTGTCTACACATTCTTCCTTTCCTTCCTGTGACTATGGGTGAAACTTGGTTCTGTTATCTAAGGCCAACTTCACTTCTCTTGTATCAGATCCTGTCCTTAAACTAGGACATCATCCTTACAATTGTCCTCTTCTCTGCATCTTTTTTTTCTTGTCTACTGAATCTTTCCCATTAGCATAAAAATGTGTAGTTTTTCTCATCTTAAATATATGTATTTGTAAATATGTGTACTGCATCCCCCTCTACCTGCCACTCCATTTCTTGCTTCACTTAAGAGGAATATTCCAGTGCTCATTGTCTCCACTTCCTCTCCGTCCGTTCTCTCTTGCACCCCTCCTAATCAGGTCTTTGTTTCTGTTCTTGCCGAAGGGCACTGGGGGACTCCATATGGCTAAATGCACTTTTTTCCCAGTCCTTTTACCTTATTTCTTTACGCTAGACATGAGAATTCTTCCAAGGTTCAATCTTTAGACTTCTCTTTTTCTATATTCAACCCTCATTGTGACTGTCACCCTGTCTCATGGCTTTAAATATCTACTTGCCGGCGACTTCAAAGTTTGTATCTCTAGCCCAGGATTCCAGACTCATGTAATCGACTGCATATGTGACATCTCTGCTCTGCTTGGATGTCTAACATATCTTGAATTGAATGTGTTCAAAGATGAACTAATTCATGATCTCTCCCTTCCAGCCCTGTCATAACCATGTTCTTCCCTCATTCTTTTCTTCTGGGAAAAGAATCCCATTTTTCCAGTTGCTCAGACCACAGACTTGGGAACCATTCTTGATTCTTTTGAACCTCACATCCAAACTTTAGTAAGTCCTGTCTGCTAACTCTCAGGATGGGTGCGGATGACCATTTCTTGTCCATCTGCCACCCTAGCCCAAGTCCCCATCATCAGTCATCTCTGGCCTAGATATTTGCAACAGCCTCCTAATTGGTTTCTCTGCTTCCATTCCTGCCTCCCTGTGGTTGCAGTTGAGCAGCTAGAGTGATGCTATCAAAATCTAAGATCGTGTCATTCATCTGCTCAAAGTCCTCAAATAGCTTTCTGTTCACTGAATAAAAGCTAAAGTAAAAGCCCTACATAGTATTGCTACCACCTTCCATCCTTTATTATCTGACTCCCCAAGTCTTCCTTCTCACCGCTCTGGGCCCACTGACCTCCCTGCAGTAACTTACAGAGCAAGCTTCCACCTCGGAGCCTGTACTTTTGCTGTTCCCTTTTCTGGAGTCCATTTGCCCTACGCGTCACATAGTCTAGTCTCTCATCTGCAAATCTTTGCCCACGATTTTCTTAACACAGAGCCCTTTTTTGACTACTGTATCAAAATAGCATGCCTCTCGCATGGCACACCCTGTCTCCCTTCTCAGCTTCATTTTCTCTGTAATACTTAACAACACCTAAAGATTTTACTTGTTTATTATATGTCCTTCTCTAGAAGGTAAGCTGCATGGGAGTAGGGATTTGGGGGTAGGAGGGGAGGTCATCTTTACTGAAGCATAACATTCAGTAAAGTACACAAATAGCAAGCGAACAGCTTGGTGATACAGGGCAGCAATGTTTGTATCACTGTTGTGTCCTCAGCCCAGGAGATACTCAAATACGTAATAAATGGTTGCATTGGCCGTACGTTGAAAATAAAGTTGAAGGATACATAAAGTGTAATGTTACAACTTTTGAAAAATCTATAAATACCTATTAAACTCATGAAGTAAAAATAGGGAAGTATTAAAATACAGCTTCAGAGCAGTGGTTTCCTCTGGAGCTACAGGGGAGACAGGAAGGAATAAAAGAAAGCTTAAACTCATTTTTTATCTCTTTTTTAAAAGCAAACATGGCAAAACAACATTTGTTAAAAGAGAATGTTGCATAGATATTTGTCTTATGTGCATCTCTGATTGTTCAAACTCTTTTACAGTTAAACTCTCCTTGCTCTTATCGGGTCTCCCAGCCCACAAAGCCACCTGCTTGGTTCCCCTCAGGGCAGGAGCCTGTTTGACCTGTACATCCAGCATGCCCAAAGGATTTAGGAGAAGGAAAATAGGCATTCATTTTCTCAAGGGTGAGAAGCTGATCTAAGCCTAAGAACGAAGAAAAAGGTCTTGGCACTGTCAAGATCAAGCAAAGTCATTGGCACTTGTTATAAATGTTTCTTTAGGTACCAATTAAAAAGAAGGGGGGAAGGGCAAGGGAGCAGAGCAGAAGACTTCTTATAGTAGATACAGAACCCAAGTGATTATTTGCAGGAGTTGGTGGAGGGAGATAACTGATTTTTGCTAATAAATTTCAGTAAAAACCCTGTAATTTTGGACACATTTTTTTTTAAAGATTTTATTTATTTATTTGACAGAGATAGAAACAGCCAGCGAGAGAGGGAACACAAGCAGGGGGAGTGGGAGAGGAAGAAGCAGGCTCATAGCGGAGGAGCCTGATATGGGGCTCGATCCCACAACGCTGGGATCACGCCCTGAGCCTAAGGCAGACGCTTAACCGCTGTGCCACCCAGGCGCCCCTTTGGACACATTTTTGACAAACACTTTAATGGATAAAGAAACCGAGAAATTTGGACCTAAGATATACATGGTATTTTATTCTATGAACAGATAAGTATTAATTGTAATAATTAATGGGTTTTTGTTTTACTGCGTGCATTAAGAAACTAGCAATTAGTAATTGTTCTTGAATTTTAATGCTTGTTTTCAGAACAGTTATCACAGGATTCTGACAGGAACTTTTCTGTTGGCTTGGAGTTGCAGATAAAACCCCAAAAGCAAAATCTCATGTTCTCCTGCATTTTAAAGGGTACCACAAGTCCTGGACACCCTGTTCTACAGGAGTCGCTAGGCGATGTAAGATTCACGGAACCTCTTGCTCTTGGGCCTCCACTGACATGTTAGCATATAACATGTTCAGATCCAGAGGAGAGGGGCCTTACGGTCCTCGGGTGAGGCCTCTGCCCTCTCCACAGGACTAGGGGACTTAGGTACCAAGAGAATAACGAGATATTGGGAGCATCTGAAATCACTGGAGCTTGTTGTGTCCACTCCAGCAAAACCACAGACCCCCTTCTTCGTGGAAGAGCTTGCCGTGTACCCCTGAAGAGTGTATATGCGGTGGTAAGGGGGTAGGGAGGAACCAAACACAGGCAGGGCCTGAAACTGGAGATTTCTGAAGGAGAGGCCGCTGCTGCTAGAGTAGCCCCTATCGGGAGAGCATGAAGCCCTCCAAGGGTCCGAGTTCGTGTTGTGCCTGGGAAGCAAAGGATAGGACCACTCCATCTGTTTTCTTTGCTGCCAAAAATAACAAGACAGGATTTCAGTAGATCCTGAAGAGCATGACCATGTAAGTGATGGTCGAAACCAAGACCCTTGAGAATGAATGGGGAGCTAACTAAACGAGAAGCTGGAGCGGCGCTCAAAAACCGGGACAAACCTCTTCTCTATGCCTGGGGCTCCCAGAAAAAGGAAGGAAGATAGGGTGGCAGGAGCCAAGGGCTGTGTAGCACTGACTGCTAGGTGATGACCCACCTGGAGAGGGGTTAAAGGCGACAACTGCACGCGGCCAGAGAAAGGGCACTGCCCCGCTGTGAATGAACACTTGGGACTGCGGTGAAGTTGAACGCCGCGGCCAGACAGCCACGCATCTCCCAGTGAGGAGACTCCTGTCGGGCAAGCCACCGGCCCCTGTACAGGACCATCCTGGAGGACCCCCACCTTCTTTCCCCTTCATTCTCCCATGACCCACGCGTGGAAAAGGGGCCAGGGCACTCGGGCATCTGAGAATAAGGTATGAGTTTGGAGTTTTAAAGTGGCCTAGACTAAGTTTCAATATGCGTAAGTAAGCGCAAGTTTGCTTGCCCTCAGGTTAAGGGGTCCTAATGCGGAATCTGAGAGCGTCGCGGGGTGAGAAGGCCTCCTTGTGGCGACACCACACCGGTTAGAAGGGTTTGTACCACCAGATTTCGCATTAATAACAGGAAGAGCTGGGTGAGCCCTTTAAAGAGGTGTGAAAGGAAGCCCACTTGCATCCCCCCACGTTTCAGGAGCGCTTGGTGGGAAGCGCGATCCGCACACGCGCGAACACCCGGCCTCCGAGTCCCCGGGTTGCGCGGCGCGGCCGGAGACTACATTCCCCGAAAGCCTTGGCGGCGGCGCACTTCCAACTGCGCAGCTGACGTGTTCCGCCACTAACGCCGACCTCGAGGGGGGATTGAGGCTGTGGTCCTGGCGCGCTTAGTTCCAGTTTGTGTGTGCTTGTGCACAGCTAGCGTCCGGCTCCCGGGGCCAAGCCACACTCCTCCAGTGGACGCCATTAGCCACCGGTGTCCCATGGCCAGAACATCCCAGGCCGGGACCCACCCCTGTTCTCCCGCGTTTTGCCCAGTGCCCGGGCACTGCCACCTCCTATCGTGTGACCTACCTGACAAAATAGGGATAAGTTGAATCATATGAGATTGTCAAGGTAAGTGGAGAAACTCCAGGTAACCATATCTTATCTCTCTGAAAAAGTGTGGCTTTTCCTGAGGAAGTGTAGAAACAAGGTCCTAAAAACAGAGACACCATCCCCTCTTCCTCCCTCCTCCTTTCTGCTCCCTTATTCTGGAAAGGAACTGTGCAGAATGAAGAGTGAAAATCATTTCACTCCTACCTGGAGTGAAAATGATGAAGCCTTAAGTGAAGGCCCACACTCCCAATAATGGTGGTCTAGGTAATTAGGGCCAACTCCTCCATAGAATATAATCTAAGCTGGTTGGAATGTTGAGAAATGACAGCATTCCAAAGAGCTAACAAGAGAGTGAAGAATTAGGACTCAGACTCTAGAAGAAGCAAGAGACTTGAGTTCATAAGCCCATCACTTAAGCTGCTTTTGCCTGAAGGCATGTGCTGATGGAAAGACACACCTGAGAATCCCAGCTGTAAGGTTAGTGGACTTGCAGTATAAAGGGTACAAGTATAGAGGCACCTGGGTGGTTCAGTTGGTTAAGTGCCCGACTCTTAATTTTGTCTCAGGTCATGATCTCAGGGTGTGAGATCAAGGCCCACATCAGGCTCTGTGCTGGGCACGGAGACTGCTTAAGATTCTCTCTCTCATTTTCCCTAAGCCCCTCTCCCTCTCTCTCTCGCTCTCTCTCTCAACAAAAGTATACAAATGCTGAAAGCTGGGAGTCTGAATAATCACCCCACATTTGAACAGGGACCCCACAAATGAAGGTACCCCAAGAAAATGTTGAACTGGAGATAAGCCCTGGCATAGACATGTATCCCAAATTCAGGTTATCTTTGAGGTGTAAAGAATCTGAGCCTTCATTATGGACCAGATTAGTGGTGTGGCCAGGTGTTGACAGAAGCAAATGAAAATACAATACCTTATAGAAATTCCTCAGGGAAAGGTATTGTCATGTCAGACATCAGAGTGTTCACACACACCCCTTTTCTTAGTAACTTTCAACCCATTCTTAAAGATGACCAGATAACAAGGAAGTAAGACGTCATGAAGAAACATGCAGAAATAACAAAAAACAAATACACAAAAATTCCTGATTCTAGATTTATCAGAAAGAGTCTAAAATAGCAATTTTTCATATTTTTAAAGAGAGAAAAAACAAGCTAGAAAATATCTACAAAACCAAGAAAGCTTAAGAAATTGACAGATCAGATTTGGAAAAGTGACCAACATTTAAAAATAGCTAATTAAAAATAAGAAAACTGTGTTCAGTAGCAAATTACACAAAAGAATTAATCAGCTGGAATATAGGAAAGAAGAAATTGTCCAGAAACTGGTGGGCAGAGACAGTGAGATGAAGAGACAGAGAAAGAAAAGGCAGAAACAAGACTAAGTAAAACACATGAAATCATTGGGCGGGAAAGTCCAACATAAGTTTAACAGATTCCCAGAGGAAAATTTTTAAAAACTATAAGAAATATTTGAAGAGTTAATGACATAAGAGTTTTCCAGAACTGATGAAAGACATACCAGCTACAGATTCAAGAAGCCCAATGAAACTCAAAGAGGATAAATAAATATAACTCCACACCTATATACATCGTGAAACAATAGACTATAGAGGGTAAGTAAAATCTTAAAAGCAATTAGACAAAAAGATAATTAACTTCAGAGAAGTAACATCTGACTTCCTAATAGCATTAATAGAAGACATATGAATGAGGAATGATACATTCATTGTACTTAAAAGAAAATATGTGCCTACCTAGAGCTTTGTATAGCAAAAATCTTTCAGGAATGGAGGCACAAGTCCCTTTTATACAACTAAAAACAGGAATTTCATCATGACTAGACCCTAACTAAGGAAAGGAGATTCTAAATGCTGTATTTCATACAAAAGGAAAATAATCCCAGATGGATGGGCAGAGATACAAGAAAGAATAAAGCCCAAAGAAAGTGGTCAAATGTGAATAAACTAAATGATTAACTGTATAGAACAACAATATTATTTATAAGGCTTTAAACATACAGAATTAAATCCAAGACAGTGATGCTTCCATTGCTTGCTATAACAGAATAGCTTGTCATAAGCTAACATTTCTACTAGAAATAGCTAGAAGAGCTGGATAAAATACAAATATATATATATATATGAAAGCATTGGAGAGCTCCCAAAGCAGCCAGGAATTGAGGATCCAAGATAACAAAAAGAAGGGAAACTCACTGAGATAAGCCCAACATTCTCCATGCCTCCTCTCCCAGAGGGACAGTTGACAATACCTAGTTGCATCATTGTAAAAACGGTTGAAAAACAAAAGACTAGAAAACATTAAAAGCAGCAAAAGAAAAAAAAAGACATTTAGACATTTTACCTTTGCAGAGAAAATACTGGAAGAATGGTCAAAACAAAGTGTCACAGATAATCTAACAAGCTGATGGATAGAACAAAATAAGAAAACACTAATTCAGGAGGTGAGAACAAACTCGTCAAGAGCCTCTTGAACACCCACAAATGCAGCAAATCCAGCTGAGGAGTCACAGTGGGCAATTTGACTCTTCCTTAAGGGGTCAGTGGAGGGATGAAGTTTCATCTTTGACCTGGGCTTGAACCAGAGGCTATTGGGCTGGATGCCAACTCTAGCCCAGAGAAATCCCAGGATGCCACAGCTACAGACACCCTGCCTCACCATCTCCAACCTAACCTAGAAGCAGTTCTACAGCTTCTGGAAAGGTGTGGCTTTCACCTACCACACTTCTGCCCCAAAATAGTCACTATGTCCACCAGAGTGGGTGCAAAGGGACAGGAGTCCAGCAAGGAAACTGAGCCAAAGGCAGGGAGAGAAAAGCACTCCTTTGCCTCCCCTTTTAGTGTGTGACATTCCCCAGAGGTTGCCAGGTCAGTGGCATTTCCTGGTTCAGGGATCCAATTCAGAGGTGGGAGTGACTTCACTGACCCAAAGACCCAGCAACCGACTAGAACAGCAGTGGTAAGTCTGACAAGAAGGTTGTGGCCTTGGGGCCCTTCCATGGGACATAAACTTTATGAACCACTGGCAGACCCTGCGGGATTCTGCACATCCTCCTCCACCTGCATGGTCTGTCCTCTGTCACTGGTGTCCTTGAAGGGACATGTAGGGCTCAAAAGAAGGTGATGACCTCTGTGCTGATGAGTCAGCAACTGGACACCCAGGAGCTTATGTGGGGGGTGGGGTGCAGGGAAAGGTGGGGAGTAAAAAGCTGGGGCTGGAGAAAAAGGGCCCTGGGGGGTCAAAAGGAGAAAAGAAAGAGATGGGGAGAGGAGGACAAGGAACAGAGGGGTGGGAGCCAGAAAAACACCCCCAGGGAATCCTTCCTGGGGGCTTCAGCATTCTCAGTTAAGGGGGATCTCGAGCAAGCTACAGGAACCCTTTCCTCCATGCCCACCCACTCCTAGCTTTAGCCAGGCCAAATCAGCTGCCAAGAAGGACATTTTTGGTTCTTTTCTCCTTTCAATTTATTTTCCAGTTTCACAACACAAACACTTTGAGGGGGGGGATTAAAGAACCACATCCCTGACATTGCCCAACCCATCTGGATGCCTCTAGTTCACACTACCTGTTACTTCAAGGAGAGATGGTGGGTGGGAAAACTGTCCCCACACCAGGCTCCTCTTTCTGCTATGCCTCAAATACAAGTGAATGTTGTTATGACTAGGGAAATATAAATGTCACTGAATTCACAGATTTGTTCATTGTGTAGTACATGGTTTTCAAATTTGAACGTACATGAGAATCTCTTGGAGCACTAGTTGAAACAGATTTCTGGGCCCCAGCCTGCTATTTTCTTATTCAGCAGGTCTGTTCTGGAGCATTTGCAGTTCTAAAAAGTTCCCAGGTGATGCTGACACGGCTGGCCCAGGGACCATACTTTGAGTACTGCTAATCTAGGTTATCAAAAATACAGCTACTTTTAGGGATGCTCTGTTTTACAAGCACTCTCCTAGTTTATTCAAACTCTTAGCCAGTTTTTCTAGCCTTATCCCTTCCTCAGATATGTCCAAACAACATTTTGTGGAGGATATTGACCAAAATAATAACAAGAATAGCAAGAATAAAAATGACACTCCAGACCCTTAAATACAGAGAACTGATGGTTGCCAGAGGGGAGGTCGTGCGGGCGATGGGCAAAATAGAGAAAGAGGATTAAGAGGCACAAACTTACAGTTAAAAATAAGTTAGGGAGGGGCACCTGGGTGGCTCATTTGGGTAAGTGTCTGCCTTTGGCTCAGATCATGTCTCTGGGTCCTGGAATCGAGCCCTGTGTTGGGCTCCCTGCTCAGGAGGGAGTCACTTCTCCCTCTCCCTTTGCCCCCTCCCTGCTCATGCTCTCTCTCTCACTCTCTCAAATAAATAAAATCTTAAAAAAGTAAAATAAGGCAGGGAAATGAAAAGTACACATGAGGAATATAGTCTATAATATTGTAATAATGTTATAGGTGACTACACTAATGGAGGTTAGCTCTGAATCAATATGCTGTACACCTGAAATTAATAAAACATTGTAACATATGTCAATTATTATTTCAATAAAAAAATGATACTCAAACTCAACATGTTGTATACATTATGTGCAGCTTAAGTAATATGTAATACCTTAATAAAGTTTTTTTTAAATGAAAATAAAACCTTGTGCTCATCATTTTTATACAAAATTTCTACAAGTATCTTATTTGACTACTTAAGCTGAAAAGAAATACAAGTGTGTTGACAGGGAGGGGCGTCGCTGGCCTGGTCCTGAGAGTGTGCTCCAGTCCCAGCAGCAGCGACAGTGACAGTGTAGTGCGGGCGCCCTCATGGTGGGCTCTAGACCCAGCTTCTTGAGATGGCCTCTTCGCCTTGGGTAAGAGGTGTATCTCTGACTGACGAGGGGCCAGGAGGCCCAAGTCTGGAGCCTTCCTAAGAAGTCCCGTGCAGCAGCAGGCTTGGGACGCCACACTGGAAGGAGGGAGAGGGTAGATGGGCAGGCAAGAGCGCAGCAGACTTTCCTAGAACTGGAGAGGGGGTCTGGGAACCCCACACGGCAGCTGCTCTGCACAGGCCCCAGGCTTGGCTGCGAGCAGTTGGTTGCAGGTGGTGGTCAAATGGCATTCTCTGAAAGATTGAATCACCAGATTCTGTTTATTAGGAGTACAAATTTTAATTCATGTCGAAAATACTACTCCTGGGGCATCTGGGTGGCTCAGTTGGTTAAGCAGCCAACTCTTGATTTCAGCTCAGGTCATGATCTCAGGGTCATGAGATCAGCCCCAAGTTGGGCTCCGCTCTGGTGGTGGAGCCTCCTTTAGATTCTCTCTCTCCCTCTCCCTTTGCCCCTCCCCTGCTCTATAAACAAACAAACCAAAAAGAAAAAAGAAGAGGGGCGCCTGGGTGGCTCAGTTGATTAAGTGTCTGACTCTTGGTTTTGGCTTGGGTCATGATCGCAAGGTTGTGAGATCAAGCCCCGTATGGGCCTCTGTGCTCAACATGGAGTCTACTTGAGCTTCTCTCCCTCTGCCCCTTCCCCTCCCCCCACTAAAAAAATTAAATAAGTCTTAAAAAAAAAAAAAAAGATAAAATTCTACTCCTTTTCTGAATTTCGGAGGAGAATGGCAGTGGCCTCTTTTACTTTTCTTCAAAGCAAATGTTCAGCCAAGCCTTAAATTAGGACTTACCAGTGTGTTACCTCTGCTGGCAGGTTGCAGTGACAATGTTTGTATGTGCTTAAACTATCCTCTTCTCCCCCAGAAGTGGTCAGTTGTTCAAGTTTTTTTTTTTTCTGACCTTAAAGCATTTTTCTTGTTGAGGATCTCATTTTCAGTAATACATTTCTTGTAAATAGATTTGTTCTTTGCAGTTTTTTTTCATGTTTTGTCCTCCTCTGTGCTGTACATGCAGGTCTTAGCTCAGGGTCCTGCACCTAGTAGGTGCTCAAAAGATATATGAACAGAGCTAATGGACAATTCCAAGTCTCCCCAATGCCTTCCCAGTCAATACTCTTTGTTCTCTTGAGTGACCTGGGACAAATTTCTTAATACCCTCTGTACCTCAATTTCCTCAACTGTAAAATGGGCACATTACTGGAATCTACCCCCTGGGATGGTTGTGGACTAAATGAGTTAACATGTTGCACAGTGTGTGGCTCATAGCACTATAGATGTGTCTTGCCACTATTTTGTTGTAATTATCACATCATCATCATTGGAAGCACCTGGGCTGTAATGGGCACAGCACTGGACCTGAGTTAGAAACTGTGACACTAGGGTGCCTGGGTGGCTCAGTCATTAAGTATCTGCCTCTGGCTCAGGTCATGATCCTGGGATCTTGGGATCAAGCCCTGCGTCGGGCTCCCATCTCAGTGGGCAGCCTGCGTCTCCTTCTCCCTCTGCCCTACTACTGCTTTTGCTCTCTCTCTCTCTGTCAAATAAATTTTTTAAAAAGAGAAAGAAAATGTGACTAGCGGTACAGTCTTTTGTGCACTTCACCTCCCCTCCCTGCTTCTCAGTCTGTCCTTAAAATGGGGGCTGCCACAGCCCCACCTGTAAGTAAGGGCTAGTGCTGTGAGGATTAACTGAGTTAACATCTGTAAAGCACTTTGCACCATGCTGGCCTCTTTCACTTGTGAGGCCTCTTTCACTTCACCCCCCGGGTGGTGCAGTTAGTTGAGTTTCCCACTCTTGGTTTTGGATCAGGTCATGATCTCAGGATTGTGAGATCCAGCCCCACATGGGGCTCTGAGCTCACAGAGGAGTCTGCTAGTTTCTCTCTTCCTCTCCTATTCCCCCTCCCCGCGCGCGCTCTCTCTCTCTAAAGTGAATAAATATTTTTTTCAAATGTTTGGTACCAACATTTTTTCAAATGTTCGCCTCCTACCAGGGCGAACAGGCTGGGATTGTTTGGGCACTAGCCTTCAGTGGGGGGAGCTCTGCCCAGGAGTGCCCTGGTAGGAGCCTGGGCCCTGCCCACCTCCTGGCAGGGTCTCCGAATGTATCCGGGCGGCCGCTAGGCGGCGGTGCCAGACTGCAGAGGGCGCCAGGGACGAGGCAGAGCCTAGATGGAGTGAGCCTGTTGCCGGCCTTCCTCTCCTTTTCATTCTCCAGTGTTTGGAATTTCACAGCATTGAACGAGGTACGGGCCCTTGAGGCCTCTAACCAAGGCTCCTACAACTGGGGTGGGTGAGGGGGAGTAGTCGGCAAGAAGGGAGATTGGCGTCAATGTCAGCTATGGTAAGACCCATCAATCCAAGGTGACCCTGTTGTAAGGGTGTTTTTGTTGTTTTTTCCTCACAACTTCTTTTAAAAATTTTCAAACCAATAGAAATGTTTTTAAAATCGTACAAGGAAAAAACATCCTTGCACCTTTCATCTGTAGTCATCAATTGTCAATACACTTCACAACATTATTTATACACACCGATACATTTTATTTTTGGCTGAATTATGTAAGAGTTACTTGCAGACATTCTGACACTTTACCCCTAAATACTTAAGCCTGCATCTCCTAAGAACAAGGATATTCTCCCCTGCAGCCACAATGCTATTATCACACCTGAGAAACTCCACATTGATATATCTATGTATCTATACCTATATCTATCTATCCGTCTATTTATTTACAGTTCCATATTTAAATTTCCCCAATTGGTCTAGTTATATCCTATATAGCTGTAGTTTTGTTTGTGACCCAGGATCCTGTCAGTGTTCATCTCATTTTTTTCTTTCATGACATTTTTGAAGAGTCCAGGCAAGTTGTAGAAAATTCCACAGTCTGGGGCGCCTGGATGGCTCAGTCGTTAAGCATCTGCCTTCAGCTCAGGTCACGATCCCAGCATTCTGGGATTGAGCCCTGCATCGGGCTCCCTGCTCAGCAGGAAGCCTGCTTCTCCCTCTCCCACTCCCCCTGCTTGTGTTCGCTCTCTTGCTGCCTTTCTCTCTGTCAAATAAATAAATTAAAAAAAAAATCCACAATCTGAACTTGTCCTATTCATTCTTCATGGTTAGATTCAGGTACATCCCTTTTGGTAAAACACTGCATAGGCCTTGTTATCTCTTTCCCATTACATCATTATCAGGAAGCCTGTCTTGTAGACTTGTACCATACCGGTGACACTAAGTTTGGTAACTGAGTTACATGTGAATTTCCTATCCTTCATCTCCCCACCAAAAAACTGAATCAGATCAAGACACTATTAGAAGCAACCAGCTAAATCCAGGATGTAAGACAAATATCACAGTTTCTCTAACAATCTATGTTATGAGTGGGGAGGAGAAGAAAATGTTTTAGAATAAAAGATTTAAGAGACATATGGCCACAAACATTGAATGGATCTTGTTTGAATCCTGATTTGAATGAACTAATTGTAAAAAGACATCTTTGAGATAATTGGGGAAATTTTTTTTTAAAGATTTTATTTATTTGAGAGAGAGAATGAGATAGAGCACGAGAGGCGGGGGGGAAGGTCGGAGGGAGAAGCAGACTCCCCGCTGAGCAGGGAGCCCAATGCGGGGCTCAATCCCAGAACACTGGGATCATGACCTGAGCTGAAGGCAGTCACTTAACCAACTGAGCCACCCAGGCGCCCCATAATTGGGGAAATTTTAATGTGGACTGGGTATAGATAATATTTAAAAATAACTGATAATTTTGTTGTATGTGATAATACAATGGTTCTAATTTAAAAACATTTTAAATTGTAATATATTCATGTGATGGAATATTATATAGCAGCAAAAAAGAATGAAAAAAGATTTAGCATGCTGGATAAGTCTCAGAAAAACATGTTGAGTGAAAAAAAGTAAATTATAGAGTGATACCAATGATATCATTATATACATAGAATATAATGTATATGGTATATTAGATTTGCTTTTTCTCTCTTTTTTATTGCGTTAAAATACACATAACATAAAGCTTGCCATCTTAACAGTTTTTAAGCGTGTGGTTCAGTGGTATTAAATACATCCCCATCTTTGTGTAGCCATTAACACCATTCACCCCCATCCTTCCAACCATCTATCCCCACCCGTCTCCCATTACCCCATCCATCCGCATAACTTTTTTCATCTTGTAAATCTGGAACTCAATACCTATTAATGAATAACTTCCTGTTCTCCCCTCTCCCCAGCTCCTGGCACCCACCATTATACTTTCTTTATAATTTTGACTACTATAAATACCTCGTATAAGTGAAATTATTCAGTATTTGTCTTTTTGTGACTGGCTTATTTCACTTAGCATAATGCTAAGATTCATCCACGCTATAGCATATTACAGAATCTCCTTCATTTTTAAGGCCAAATACTATTCCATGGAATGTGTGTACCGCATTTTGGTAATTCATTCACTGGTTGATGGACACTTGGGTTGCTTCCGTGTTTTAGCTATTGTAAATAATGCTGCTAGGACACGGGTGTACAAAGATCTCTTCAAGACCCTGCTTGCACTTCTTTTGGGTATATACCCAGAAGAAGCATTGCTGGGTCATATGCTAATTCTATTTTTCAATTTTTTGAGGAAGCTCTATACTGTTTTTCACCATTTTACCTTCCCACTAACAGTGCACAAGTGTTCCAAGTTCTCCATATCCTTGCCAACACATTTTGTTTTTTTTTAAAGATTTATTTATTTTAGAGAGAGTGGGGGGAGGGGCAGAATGAAGGGGGAGGGAGGGGGGAGAGAGAGAAAGAGAGAGAGAAAATCCTCAGGCAGACTCCCCAATGAGTGTGGAGCCCGGTCCCAGGGTCCTAAGATCATGACCTGAGCCGGAATCAAGAGCCAGCCACTTAACTGATTGAGCCACCTGGGTGCCCCAATACCTGTTGTTTTCTGTTTTTTAATAGTAATAGTAGCTATCCTAATGGATGTGAGGTCGTGTCTCTTTGTAGTTTTGATTTGAATTTCCCTAATGGTTAGTGATGTTGAGCATCTTTTCATGTGCTTATTGGCCATTCACGTATCTTCTGTGGGGAAATGTCTTTTCAAGCCCTTTGCAGGTTTTGAGGCTGTTTGGTTTTTTATTGTTGACTTTTAGGAGTTCTCTATCTATTCTGGATATTCATCCCCTCTCAGATTTATTTATTTCCTGAAAAACAGTGCTAGAGATTGTTTACGGCTACATGCATGTGGAGTAAAAATATAAAGCCATGTATAGGAGTGATCACCACCATTCAGGAGTGATGTTTGGGGCAGAGGATTAGGATAGGGAAAGACACATAGGAGGCTTCCCTCATAGCTGTTGAGTTTTATTTCTTAGAGTGGGTCATAGTTAAATGGGTGCTCATTATGTTATTATCTTTCCTTTTTTGTGTTCTCCTGAGAGTATTTCACACATTTAGAGAAATAAGGTATACCAGGCACTTGGCTGGCTCAGTCGGTAGAGCATGCAACTCTTGATCTCAGTGTTGTGAGTTCGAGCCCCACTTTGGGTGCAAAGATTAGTTTAGATAATAAATAAACAAAATGTAGCTTCTTAAAGAAAAAAAAGGCCTTAATTTATTAAGCAACAACTAGGTTCAAAAAACTTAACATACATAATTGACTTTAATCGTCACCTTGTTTCTCTCATCATCTGCCTCCACTCTGCCCTTTGCACGCTTCAATCAGACTGGCCTCCCTCCTGCCTTTTTTAAGAGCGTGGCATTGTCCTGCCACAGACCTTTGTGCTTGCTGTTTCCTTCACCTGGAATACTCTTCCCCATGAAGCGTATGGTTTCCTCCCTCACCTCCTTCAGGTCTTTTCTCAAAGAGCACCTCTCCAGCAAAGCCTTCCTTGACTAACCTATCTCCCTTACCCTGCTCTGCTTTTTCCTCATAGCAATTGTCACCTTCTGACAGATCCTGTAATTTACTGGCTTACTATGTTTTACTGTCCATCTCCCCTCAATAGTATGTAAATTCCATAAGAGCAGGGATTTTTCTCTGCTTTATTCACTGTTGTATGCCCAGCACCTCAAACAACTTGGCACATAGTATAGCACCAAATACATATATGCTGAATCAGCAAATGAATGGATTTGTATCTATTACTGCATTATGAATTACCCCCCAAATTTAGCAGCTTCAACCATAAACATTCTCTCACATGGTTTCTGCGGGTCATGCATCTAGGAGTGCTTAGTTGGGTGGTTCAAGCTCAAGGTTCCCCATGAGACTGCAGTCAAGCTGTTAGCCAGAACTGTAGCAGTGGCAAGGCCTGGCTGGGGCTGTTGAACCCACTTCCAAGCTCACAAACATGTGAGGTTGGCAAACCTCATTCCTCACTGGCTGTTGGCCGGAAGTTTCGGTTCCTAGCCACAGGGCTGCCTCATGTCATGGCAGCTGGCTTCCCCCAAAGTGATGAGAGCGGGAAAAGAGAGAAAGGGGGAAGGGAGAGAGAGAGTGGAAATGAGGCAGGGAAGAGAAAAGAGGGAAGGAGGGGACAAAAGCACTTGGAACAAAAGCACTTGAGACAAAAGACACAGTCTTTTATTACCTAATCACAAAAGTGACATGACATCTGTGGCAGACAAAATATCGGTCCCCAAAGATGTCCAAGTCTTAGTCTCTGGAACCTGTGAATATGTTACCTGAGGTGGTGAAGGGGTTTAGCAGATTAAGTTAAGGATTTCCTTGAAGTAGGAGAGATTAGTCTGCATTGGCCCCGTAGGTCCTTATCAGCGAAGGAGGCAGGCGGAACAGTTGATGACAAAAAAACGGAGGTGGCCGTGGGAGCAGAGGTTGGCGGGATGTGCTGTGAAAATGACGAAGGGGCCATGAGCTGAAGAACTCAGACATCCCCTACAGGCTGGAAGAGACAAGGAAACGGATTCCCCCTGGAAACTTCCAGAAGGAACACAGACCTGTCGACAACTTCATTTTAGCCCAGTTAGGACCCATGTCGATGTCTGACCTCCAGAATTGCAAAGTTGTAGTTTTGTGCTGTTTTAAGCCACGAAGTTTGCAGTGATTTTTTCCAGCAGGAAGAGGAAATGATTACACCATCGCTCCGGCCGTATTGTACTGGTTAAAAGTGAATCAGCCCACGTTCACAGGGTGTGAACACCAGCACTCACGATTGTTGGGGGGCACGTTAGAGGCTGCCTGCGATAACGAGTGAATTATTATTAACCCTATTTCATAGGTAGGTAAACTGAGACTCAGAGAAGTGAAGTAACTTGCCTAGGTCATATAACTAATGATGGTGGAGTAGGTCGCCTCTGACGCTCAGAATAAATTCCAGACTCTTGGGGCGCCTGGGTGGCGCAGTCGTTAAGCGTCTGCCTTCGGCTCAGGGTGTGATCCCGGCATTATGGGATCGAGCCCCACATCAGGCTCCTCTGCTAGGAGCCTGCTTCTTCCTCTCCCACTCCCCCTGCTTGTGTTCCTTCTCTCGCTGGCTGTCTCTGTCAAATAAATAAAATAAAAGTCTTTAAAAAAAAAAAAGAATAAATTCCAGACTCTTGACAAATAGCTAGGAGGGCCTATATGATCTGGGCCCTGCCTGCCTCCCTCATCGGCACAAACACAGCCCATGGATTCCCACCAGAGGGCTGTCACATCTGCTGTTTCTTCTCCACAGTTTCTTTTTAGTGAGTTGGCTCTTTCTCACCTTCTGGTCTCAGTTCAAATACAAGTCTTTCCTGATAACAAGGTAACTTTTCTTCAGCCCTTTTTACTTGATCTTTACTTGTTTTGTTTGTTTGTTTACTGTTTAATGTCTGTTCCCATTACTCTGAGCCCTCATGAGGACAAGGGCTTTGCCCACTTTGTCCATTGCTGTATCCCCAGCACTGGCACGTTAGTAGGTCCTCAGTAAGTCTTTGCTGAATGGATGAATGAGTGACTTCACAGGGAGGTAAAACAGTCTATTCAACTCACTTCTCTAGGCATCTTGAAATAACAGTTCTTACCTGGCCAGCTTATAAAGATTAACAGAAAGAAAGAAAAGAAGTCACAAGGCCTAGAGTCATAGGATATATATATGTTTTTAAATGAGAGTTTCAGTTCTCTGACCACCAACAGGCTAGACTTGGGGGTGTTCATGGGCTTTGGGCTGTGAGAGTCCTTTGTCTCCAGAGAAGGCAGAACCCTGGCAGGAGGGGTGAGCAATCCACCAGCACCACTATTTGGGTAATAACTAAGCCTTTTCTTCCCAGGCTGGTTCTGCTGGTCCCCACACCCCTTCCCACAGGCAAAAATCTTCCCTACTTAGCCAGGAACTGGAGCTCTCTGAAGACTCTGCAGGTCAGCCCTGAATTGAATGAGGGTTGTCCGAGGAAGACAGACTTGGTTAGGGAGGCTGAGTTCTTATGATCTTGGACAAAGAGCCTGTTTTCTCAATCTCCCTCCCTCTTTGGGGGGGGGGGTCAGGGGGGACTTGAGTAAAGAGTGTTGAATTATCTCAGTTCACTCTCATAGTTGGTTTGTGTAAGACTCCCCTCCTCCCCAATTCTGTTTAATAAATATCTTTTTTTTTTAAGATTTTTATTTATTTATTTGAGAGAGAGAGAGAGAGAACAAGTGGGGGGGCAGAGGGAGAAGGAGAAGCAGTCTCCCCACGTGGGGCTCGATCCCCACACTCCAGGATCATAACCTGAGCTGAAGGCAGATGCTTAACTGACTGAGCCACCCAGGCGCCCCTGAATTTCATACAATTTTTAGGTGTCATAAAATATTCTTTTGATTTTTTTCCCCCACCATTTAAAAATGTAATAATCATTCTTTTTTTTTTTTAAGATTTTATTTATTTATTTATTCAACAGAGATAGAGACAGCCAGCAAGAGAGGGAACACAAGCAGGGGGAGTGGGAGAGGCAGAAGCAGGCTCATAGCGGAGGAGCCTGATGCGGGGCTCGATCCCGTAAGGCCGGGATCACGCCCTGAGCCGAAGGCAGACGCTCAACCGCTGTACCACCCAGGCGCCCCTATAATAATTATTCTTAGCTCATGAGCCAAGCGAAGGCAGACGCTCAACCGCTGTACCACCCAGGCGCCCCTGTAATAATCATTCTTAGCTCATGAGCCAAGTGCACAAAAACGGTGACAAGTCATACTTGGCCCATAGGCCTTTGTGCGTTGACCCCTGGTCTATTTCATTGTTTTGAACTGCTGCATAATTATTCAATAGTTCCAAAATATTCCGTACTTTACATATCTGTTCCCATCGAGGGGCACTTGTTTATCTCCTACTCCCAGCTACCACAAACAACAGCTGCAGGGAACACCTTGGTTATGTGGGAAGATCTGCGCGGAATTGCTGGGTTTCAGGGTATTGGTCTACACCCTGCCGTAGTGCATGGGAGCCCCATTTCCTCCACATCTCCTGACACGTGGTGTTTCCAACTTTCTAATGTTTGCTGATCCGAATTGGTATCTCCTGTTTTGGCTTGGATTTCCGCAACAGCTAACGAATGTGAACATCTCTTTGTACACTAGCATCCATTGAAGTCACCTCTCTAAATTACCTATTCATGTTCTTCGCCCATTTTTCCATTAGATGTTTCTGACTGTTTCTTATTGGGAAGACTTCCCTTCCTGGGCCATTTTCCCCCTCTGCACCACAGTTACCTGCAGGGCTTTCCTGAAATGCTCTTTCTGAAACAGGCTCTTCATCCCTGTTTCTGAAATCTCAATGTTTCAAGTAGTGAGAACTGGGCCTTGGATTGGGTTTTTAGGTATATCATCTCATTTCAGAAATCTAATAATCAGGGACTATAACGGAGACTCCTGGTTCTGGGAGGTTGATTACCAGCCCGGGACCACCCACAGGGATTGTGGGGTTGAGCAGATGCTGAAGCTGAGCACCATTAAGAAGAGCCTGGGCTGCAAATCAGAGTAAGACAGCAAATGGCACTTCTGGGTCAAATTGGAAATGTGTCTAAATGGTAGGAGGCAAGACACTGGAGAAGACGGGGCTGCCTTTTTCCAGCTGATGCAAGTGAAACTAGTTCTAAACCCTTTCTAAATGGCAGTTTGACCATTTTGTGCCCAAAGCCTTCAACACCTGCACACCCTTTGACTCAGCAAATTTCCTAGGAATTTGTCCTGAAGCAGTAATTGATGAAAGGCAAGGAGAAAAGTATTTGGTGGTTGGGGGAAACAATCACCCCTAAATATCCCACTTTAGGAGATGGAATACTACATATGCTATCTTAAGAAAGATACTCTATAGGATTTCTAATGCTATGGAAAAATTTTAATAATTCACTTAAGATGGGGGGAGAGATCCATGTTATAAAAAAGTGGATACAGAATGATCCTTTTTGTAAGGAAAATGTATATGTGAGTAGAAAACGCTGGGAAAATGCATTAATGTTTTGCTATGGGCCATGTACTGTTTTTAGTGCTTTACGAATTCACTTAATTCTCACACAACAATTTGGGTGGGTGCTGTTGTTATTCCTATTTTACAGGTGCAGAAACTGAGGTCAAGAGATGAAATGAACTGCCCAGGATCACACAGATGGTAAGTGACGAACCCAGGATTTGAACCCAGGAGGCTAGCTGCAGAGCCACCAGAAAATATTCCCCAGTCTGCACTTTTACTCCGGGGGAGTGAGACCAAGGTGATCCTAATTTACTTTGTCTTTATTTCCTGATTTTCCTCAATTAATTTTTTTAAGAGGATTCTCTACCCTCACCCCCTTGTAGTGGTTGAGGCCTTTGGAAAATAAAGTCAGGAGATGTTGGAGAAGAGAGTATTGTGGGGAAAAGAATCAGGAATAGGATGGAGCTTTGCTTACCTCAGATCCTACCCCAGCCCCAAACCCTCTGTGTTTTCATTCATGTCAAGGAAATCAAGGTCAGATATCAGCTCTACAACGTTGGACCCATTCCTTACCCCGACTGGGCCCTTTTCCAGATATGTCGTACAGACCGAATTTCTGGAGAAGCCCTCCTCTTTTCCCTCCCTTCCCAGCACTCTGAGTGAGGCGTAAGGAGGAAAGCCTTGGTCAGTAGTGCTGGGAAGGAAAGGAGGGAGAGGGGGTGATGCAGAGGAGTGAGAACAGGGAGTGACAGGTCTAGGGAGGGGTCTGCTCCTGTCATCTCCTCTTCCCCGAGGCTTGGAGGAGTGACTACCTCAACTCTGAATGTAACTGTGGGAAGGTCTGTGCTGCTGTCAGCTCTGGGGGTTCTGCTCACACCTCACCGTTGCTTACCTATGTTCTAGAACAAGTCAGTCCCTTCTTGAACCTTAGCTTTCTGCAAGGTTGAAGGGATTCACGCCTGGCTGTTTGTGACAGCACGAGGAAAGGTGCTTTGTGAAAGACTAAACAAGTACAGGCCGCCTCAGGGGTCAGCAAACGACAGTGCCCCTCCTGTCATGCCTTTTTCACGGCTTTACTGAGATCTAATTCACTTACCACACGTTTCACCCATTTAAAGCACACGCTTCAGGGGATTTTAGTATATTCACAGAGCTGGGCTACCATCACCACAATCAGTTTTAGAACAGTTTATCACCCCAAAGGAAACCTCATGTGCTTCAGCCGTCACCTGCAGGCCCCTCACTGCCCCCCCCCAGCTCCAGGCAACAACTCCTATGCTTTCTGTCGCTGTAGACATTTCCTCTCCATGTAATCCTACAATATGCCCTTTGTCCTTCACTTAGCGTGTTTTCAAGGCTCATCCATGTTGTAGCATGTATAAAACTCATTCCTCTTCGCAGCTGAACAATATTCCATTGTATGGCTATACCGTAGTTTGTTTCTCTGTTCATGAGTTGATGGACACGTGTGTTTGTCATCTACTTCTTGGCTGTTGCGAGTAGTGTGGCTATAAATTTTGATGTACACATTTTGTATGGATGTATGTTTTCATTTCTTTTGGAAGAGGAGTGGGATTGCTGGATCAAATAGTAATCATATGTCACGTTTTGAGGCAACACCTGTTTTTTTTTTTTTAAAGATTTTATTTATTCATTTGACAGAGACAGCCAGCGAGAGAGGGAACACAGCAGGGGGAGTGGGAGAGGAAGAAGCAGGCTCCCAGCAGAGGAGCCTGATGTGGGGCTCGATCCCATAACTCCAGGATCACGCCCTGAGCCGAAGGCAGACGCTTAACGACTGCGCCACCCAGGCGCCCTGCAACACCTGTTTTATACAGTCCAGGAATGAAGAATGTTTTTTAATGTTTTTTAATGGCTAGGGAAAATCAAAAGGAGAAAAATATTTTGCAGCACGTGAAAATTACATAGACGTCAAATTTCAGTGGCCACTAATAAGTTTCACTGAACAGCTGCATCATTCTTTCAGGTGTGTTTGAGCTACAGTGGTAGAATTGAGTAATGTGACAGGCCTGCAAAGCCTAAAATATTTACCATCTGATCTTTTGTAGAAAATGTTTGCCAACTCCTGAACTATGGGTTGGTGTTGTTGTTATTAATTATTTATTGTTCAGTGGAGGCAGCTTGGGTATGTACTGCCTTGATGGGAACAGGACTCGGGTCACCAGCCCCTCTCCGCCAGGTCCTGGCCGAGGAGCATAAAGGAATGAGAGCTCACAGCCCCATTTTGTGGACTGAGAAACTGAGTCCTGCAGGAGGTCTCAGGCTCATGCGAGATGACGAGGAAGTGAGGGCAGGCGTCTGGTTCTTCTTCTTCTGGGCAGCCTCCTCCCCTCCAGCTAAGAAGACCAGCTGTGAATAATTCATGGTTGGCGTTTGCAGAGCACTCCATCTTTTCAGGGCACTTTGATCATCATTAATTAGTCAGAACCTGGCTCCAGCTGTTGCCTATTAAAACACAAACAGAAGTGGCTTTGATGACTCCATCCCGAAAACTGGAAGCTTCCATCTCCATTCTAAGGCTTTGCACCAGAGTCCTTCTCTCTGCCCATCACCCGTCATCTCCTAAAGAACTAGAACCCACTGAACTTGCCCACAAATCAGGTTTCTAGGAGGAAAAAGGGCAGTGCCAGGGTTGGAGCCCAACCCTCATAGCTGGTGTCTTCTGAGAAGTCGCCTACCCTCTCTGCCCTGGTGTCTTCATCAGGAAGATACAAGTAAGGATGCCTATCCTATCTCTCGGCTTGTTGTGGGCATTACCCAAGTTTGTACTCATAAAAGTGTTCTGAAAAGAACCGTCAGACACTGTCGGCAGAAAGATAAAATGGCAAAGCCACTTTGGAAAATATCCTGAGGGTTCCTCAAATGATTAAAAATAGAGTCACCGTATGACCCAGCAATTCCACTCCTAGGTATGTACACAAAGTTCATAGCAGCATTAATCAGAATAGCCAAGGAGTAGAAAGGGCCCGAACGTCCATCAACTGAAGGCAAATAAAACGTGGTCTGGCCGTCCAGTGGAGTATTACTCAGCCATAAAAAGTAATGAAGTTCGGCAACAGATATGTGCCTTAACAGAGACGAACCTGAAAACATGATGTTCAGTGGAAGAAGCCACACACAAAAAGGCCACATATGGTATGACTGCATTTATATGAAATGTCCAGAGTAGGCAAATCATGGAGACAGAAAATAGATTAGTGGTTGCCAGGGGCTGGGGAGAGAATGAGAGTAACTGTATATGGACACAAGGTTTCTGTTTGGGGATGGAAATTTTCTAAAATTGATCATGGTAATGGTCACCCCACTCAGCGACTATATTAAGAACCAGCGAATTGAATGCTTCACATGGACAAATTTTATATGTCAATGATACCTTAATAAAGCTGTTTTTTTTAAAGAAACTATAAAGCCATGAGCACAGCGATATTCACCTGCATTGCAGGTGATCTAGCCTAATGGATGGAGCTGAGTGTTCTGACCAGTCAGTTTAGGGTAGTTCTTAAGACTAGAAATCAGAGACACTTGGATATCTTGCTATCTGTGACCTCGGGCAAATCATTTAACTCTCTGATCCTCAGGTTGCCTATCAGTAAAACTGCGACAGTAATCTCTGTCTCAGGGCACCTGGGTGGCTCAGTCAATAAAGTATCTGACTCTTGATTTCAGCTCAGGTCCTGAGTTCAAACCCCACGTTGGGCTCCATCCTGAGCGTGGAGCCTACTAAAAAAAAAAAGAATCATCTTGTCTCTTAGGACTGTTGTAACAGTATTGTAGGAACATGCTGAGCTTGGTACAGGACCCCAGTCGGTGCTTGGTAAGTGACGATTTCCACGTGGAGTTACCCGACCCTCCCAGCTGCTCTCAGAGGCTCCAGTCCCCTCAGAACCTACTGTTTCCAAAAATGGCCTGATCATAAAAATTATCTGGAGCACCTGTTAAAAATACAGATTCCAGCACCGCAGTTCAGATCCATCGATCAGAATCTATAATTTTACAAACTCTCCCAGGTGAGTCCTGTAATCAGGCAAGTTTGGGAAACAGGGCTGGTCCAACTTGACATGGTTTTGCTTATCTATACCCTTCCCTGCAAACTTTTGACCTTTCGTGGTTTGCTATTTCACTCTGACTTGCCACTCTGTCCCTATTTAAGAGCTCATGCTCTTGACTTCGGTAACACTCAAAGGTTTATAATTTCTTCATACTTTAATCCAGGGCTAGGATTGGTAACATTAATAATGGCAGCCATAGTGAACCCACATGTGTCTGGCCCTCGGCAAGGCTTTCCTGGGCACCTTTATATCCTCTCAGCAACCTTGTGAGTGGGTTTAAGTAAGTTAAATAACTTACCAAGTGTTTTAGGATAGTAAGTGGCAGAATTGAGACTCAGTTCTGCATGACCCCAAAGCCAGCCTAATTAACCTTACACTATGGAGTAGTTATCCCAGTTCTGGAAATAGGAACTCAGAGACATCAAAGGACTTTTCAAAGATCACACAGCAGCTCCTTCACTAACAAGCCAAGGCTGGAGCCCAGACTTCTGTGCCCTTCAGTCTGGGCCTTTCTCACTTCATCATATTGTGACATGAATCCCATTCAGTGACTTTAATTTCTACTATCACACTTAGATCCATAAAAGATGACGTGGGTGCCATTATGATTATCATCACCCCCATTTTATATATGGGGAAACTGAGGCACCAAGCCATGAAGCAGATTGCCTGAAGTCACAGAGCAAGTGTTAGATTCAGGATTCATTTCCAGGCAGGGTAGCTTTGAGGCCTGTGCTGCTTCTCACTTGGGAGGATGTTCACGCAGTATGATTTATAATACGGAAATACGGGAAACAAGCTACCTGCCCAACCACAGGGCGCTGACCAGGTAAATTATGGTGTACTTTTTGAAGGAAATACTCTGAAATCATTAAATATGGTTCTGGGGCAGATCTTTCAATGATATAGAAAAAGCATTCACAACTTTTTTAAGTGAAAAAGCCAGGTTCAAAAATAGTATTACTCACTGTACAAGTCCATTTATATAAAGCACAAAATTAGGCAAAACTAATCTTTGTTTTAAAAGTCAAGTTAGTGGGGCGCCTGGGTGGCACAGCGGTTGAGCGTCTGCCTTCGGCTCAGGGCGTGATCCTGGTGTTATGGGATCGAGCCCCACATCAGGCTCCTCTGCTATGAGCCTGCTTCTTCCTCTCCCACTCCCCCTGCTTGTGTTCCCTCTCTCGCTGGCTGTCTCTATCTCTGTCGAATAAATAAATAAAATCTTAAAAAAAAAAAAAGTCAAGTTAGTGGTTACCCTTGGGTTGGGGGGTGGTTAGGGACTGGCAGAGGGCACAGGCTGCTTCTGGGACAGGTCATGTTTTGTCCCTTCTTCTGGGTGTTGGTAACACATGTGTTCAGTGTCACTTCTGATCTCTTCACTTTTCTGTTTTTGTGTTAAACTTCAATGAAAAGTTAAAAACATAACACTACTATATGACACTAATTTTTAAAGTATGTATAGAAGGAACCTAAATGAGGAACATTTTGTAAAAATAACTGGACTGCATTATAAAAAACGTCCAGGTCAGGAAAGAAAAAGGCTGAGACACTATTCCTGTTTAAAGGAGGTCAAAACGATATGACAACTACATGCAAAGCAAGATCCCAGTTTAGATACTGGCCTGGGAAAAAGTTATATATATATAGAGAGAGAGCTGATTGATTGATTTAAATATGGACTGTAGATTAGTACTGTTAATAATAGTACTGTTGCAATATTAAATGCCCTGAGTTTGCTAATTGGTCTGTGGTTATGGATGGGAATCGCTTAGGAAATTCACAGTGAAGTATTTGGGGGTTAAAGGTCATGATGTCTCCAATTTAATCTCAGATTGTTCAGAAAAATGCACATGCGCATATAAATATTTATATGGATAGAGAAAATGATAATGCAAATGGTAAACAACTGGGAGTTTATTGTACTATTCTTGCAACTTTTTATTTGAAATTTTATCAAAATTATAAATTACTGAAGAAGGCAGGGAAGGGAAGATAGGCACATAAACTAACACTTCTGGGAATAGTACTAAAAAATAAAATAGGAGAAAGACAAGCTTTTTCTTTTTTTTTTTTTAAGATTTTATTTATTTATTTGACAGAGAGAGAGACAGCGAGAGAGGGAACACAAGCAGGGGGAGTGGGAGAGGAAGAAGCAGGCTTCCTTGCTGAGCAGGGAGCCCGATGCGGGGCTCAATCCCAGGGCCCTGGGATCATGACCTGAGCCAAAGGCAGACGCTTAATGACTGAGCCACCCAGGCACCCCCAAGATAAGCTTTTTCAAATAGCCTTTTAAAAGTAATAAATAGGGGCGCCTGGGTGGCTCAGAGGGTTGGGTCTGCCTTCCACTCAGGTCATGATCTCCAGATCCTGGGATCTAGCTCCATGTCTGGCTCCCGGCTCAAAGGGGAGACTGCTTCTCCCTCTGCCTGCCATTCCCCCTACTTGTGCTCTCTTTCACTCAAGTGAATAAATAAAATCTTTTAAAAATAAATAAATAAAAGTAATAAAATAGTGGTACTCTCTCCGGAAAGTGAAAGAAAATGGAGGGCAGTGTACCAAGGATCACCTGCGTCCAGGTGGTACTGTGACCCAGCGGTGACATGCAAAGTCTCTGGCCCTAGGTAGCTTGGATTGAATCCACACTCTGCTATTTAGTAAATGTGACACCCTGGGTGAGTTACTTACATGCCCTGTGTCTCCTGTGCAGTGCAGAGACCAATGCCTGCTCATGGGGGAGTCACATGAGTCACTGGAGTTTAAAGCATTTGTGACTGTGTGGGTTCATGGACCTGAGGCTCATGTCAATATCAGCCATTATATGTCTGATTGGGGGGATTATGGGTGAAATAGTTGATGTATGTTTTATTGAGATATAATTGACATGTAACATTATATTAGTTTCAGGTGTACAACAGAATGATTCAGCATTTGTACATTCTGTGCAGTGGTCACCAAAACAAGCCCAGTTGACATTCATCACCACACGTAGTTACACATTTTTTTTCTTGTGATGAGAACTTTTAAGACGTACTCCCTTAGCAACTTTCAAATATACCATACAGTATTTTTTTTTAAGATTTTGTTTATTCATTTGAGAGAGAGAGACAGACAGAGCACAAGCAGGGGGGACAGGCAGAGGGAGAGAGAGAGGAGCAGACTCCCCGCTGAGCTGGGAGCCAGATCCCAGGACCTGGGATCATGACCAGAGCTGAAAGCAGACGCTTAACCATCTGAGCCACCCAGGCGCCCCTACAATACAGTATTAACTATAGTTATCATGCTGTACGTTACAGCCCCAAGACTTATTTACCTTACAACTGAAAGTGTGTACCTTTTGACCGTCTTCACCCATTTTGCCTACCCCACCTCTGACAACCGCCTGTGTGTTCTCTGTCTATGAGTTCAGTTTTGATTTTGTTTTTAGATTCCACATATACGTGAGATCATATGGTATTTGTCATTCTCTGACTTATTTGACTTAGCATAATGCACTCGGTGTATGTATTTTGTAAAACTCCTTAAAGCGAGCACACACTAATTTTGTAAGCAGAGCAGCAAAACATGAAAGAAAAATATCATGAATATTTTTTTAGGGGATGAGGGGAGATGCCTTTCCAATGGCTCAGCTTTTCCTTTTCAGACCTCCCTCTCCCTCTCCCCTCCACTTGCCCCTCCCCCCAGTCCCTTTCCCTCTCCCCACCAGATTGCATTCCTCACTTTTTTCCCCCAAAGAACTATAATTAAGCTCTTACACTGTAATTGTCATTTCATGGTTCCCCATCTGAAATCACAGTCCTGCTTAGCCTGGTTTCCATCTCCTCAGCCTTGAGAAGCAGAGGATTCAGCACAGCCCAGGATGTGCTCTAAGACTGATATGACCTCTCCTTGTTGAATATTTGCTCTGTGTGCGCTGGGCGCCCTGCGTGTGCTCAGCCCCTTCCCTGCATAACCTTCTTTAATCCCCACAACGACCTATGAGGAAACAGAATATCAGGGAGGTAGAGTATGTCACCCAAAGACATCACAGGTAGTTGGTGGAGCTGGCATTTAAATCCAGTTTGATCTGGCCTTAAAACTGGGAGGTGATACTCCTGTTACCTCAAGTGACATGTCTATTCTAAATTCCCCACACGAGACACCAATGCCCGGTGTTCCCCTCCCCCCCCCCCCCCCGTGTCCTCATCCTTCATAGTATGACTTTGCAGTTCCTCCATAGTAAAGGGAGAGTCTATTTCTGCAGCCCTTGAATCCAGACCAGACTCTGAGTGCAGGGGTAGTGTTGGTGTACTACACCTAGGCCCCAGGAAACCTTGCCTAGTTCTGCTCTTTCTCTCCGCACACTGCCTCTGCCATGAAAATGGGCCCAGGCTAGAAGGCTGGAGTATCACGACCCAGTCACCCCCGCTGCCGCCCAAAAGCCAGGCGTGTGGATGAGGCCATTCTAGACCCACCAGCCACTGGCAGCCTGCTGGCTGCCTGTAGATACATGAATGAGCCCGGTAGAGATTAGGCGAGCCTGCTCAGGTCAGCAGAATTGCCCAACTGGCCCACAAATTCACAAGCAATTGTTTCAAGCCACTGCGTTTGGGGATGGCTTATTGTAAGCTACCCAATACAGCCCTTTAGAGAGGGGACAGGGTGGGAGGCAGTTGGGATGACCCCAGCGTTTCAGAGGAAAGAACACACTTAGCAAACATCTATTTAATGCTTCCTGTGTGCTGAGCATTTTAATTCAATCCTCACAACAACCTTAATGGAGTAGTTTCTTCTATTTTACCCATTCTGTATAATGTATTTTTATTTTGTTCTATTTTAAGTAGGCTCCATGCTCAACGTGGGGCTTGAACTCATGACCCTGAGATTAAAAATTGCATGCTTTACCAACTGAGCCAACTAGGTGCCCCTATTTTTATTTAGGTGCCCTTATTGTCCCCGTTCTATAAATGGGGAGACAGAGGCAGAGAGGTAAATAATTTTGTCAGGATCTCACAGCTAGTAAGTGGCAGACACTTAGTCAGTTAGCAAGATGTAGAAAGTAGAGTCCAGAAAGCTACCTTGTGAACCTGCTGGACACAGAAGCTGGACATTAGGCTCCACACTGGAACCGAACACTTGAAAGAAAGAAAGAGAGAGAAAAGAAAGGAAGAAAGGGAGGGAGGAAGGGAGGGAGAAAGGAACCTGATGATGGAGGTACTTCCCCACTGAGCAGTCAGTCAGAGGATAGTACTTTGGGGAAGTGGGTTTTTTAAAGAGAGAATAAGAATTCAATTTATAAATATTGTGTATTTAAAAAAACATTGTGTATTTATTAAACCTTATTTATATTTATTAAATAAATAAGAATCTCCTCGGAGGGCAGTGAACAAGGAGCAGATGAGGGAGCGTAGAGTTAGGTACTGTATTACTCGAGGTTCTTCAGAGAAATTGAACCAATAGGATGTGAATACACATAGAAAGAGATTTCTTTTAAGGAATTGGCTCACACAGTAGCAAAGGCTTGGTGAGTCCAAAGTCTGTTGGGGGAACCGGTTGGCTGGAGACACAGGAAGGATTTGCAGTTCAAGTCCAAAGGCGGTCTGCTGGCAAACCAGGAAGAGCCAGTGTTGTGCATGAAATCCGAAGGCAGTCCGATGGCAGAATTTCCTCTTGCTCAGGGGAGGTCAGCCATTTGTTTTCTTCAAGCCTTTAACTGATGGGATGAGGGCCACCTAAATTATGGAGAGCAATCTGCTTTACTCAAAGTCCCCTGTATCCTGACTTCTAACACCATAGATTAGTTTCACTTGTACTTCAGATTTATGTAAATGGAATCATAATGCTGCGTATCCTTCCGTGTCTGGATTCTGTCACTCAACATTCGGTCTGCAAGAGTCATCCATGTCACTGCACGTCCTTGTAGCCCAGTCCTCTCATTGCCGTGCAGCGTTCCACCGAGTGACTGTATCAGTTGATTCATCCGTTCTGCTGTTGTTGCTCTCGAAGAGATGCAGCCTTGGCAGTGGCCCAACAAAGGGACGAAATAATGTGGAGCAGGTGTTACTATCTGAGTCACCAGACCCTACCCACCTGAGGGCAAAGATAGAGTGGCCAGGGTGTGTGGGATACAGAATAGGGAGGATTTGGGTGAGAGGGGATGAGGACATGACCAGAAAGGTGGACACTTCCTCAAGATCCTATAGGTCCCTGAGGTGACCTTTATCCTACTGTTCACCGTGTATTACAGAAAATGTCTGTTCATCTGTCTGACTCCCCATTAGATGGTGGAGGAGACTAAGGTCTTATTCATCGCTGAATCCCCATCCCTGAGCCGAGGCTGAGGCTGGCGCACAGTGGGCACTAGGGAAATGCCCGTTGGACTGGCTAGGTTTGCGCCAGTTTAGGAGAGCCTTTGTTGCCAGGAGTTGGGGCTCATTGCTCAAAGGCAACGGGAGCCATAGAAGGTTTTGGATCATGAAGAGGTCATAATCTGAAGAGTGTTTTATTAAAATTAACCTGAGCAGCAGCTGTGAGGAGGAGGATGTTTTGGAGAGAGGAAAACGGCAAGTGGGGTGGAAGGCAGGGGAGCCGGTTAAGAAGTTAAGAAGCTGTCACAGAAATGAATAAAGACCTGAATTAGGGTTGTGGAGGAGGGAACAGAAAGAAAAAGGACCAGCTTGGGCCACATTGCTTTTTTTCAGAATATGGAATATGATCTCCTTTTTATAAAACCATGTATTGTTTGTGTGTGTGTTTTAAAATATATATACAAAGAATCTTATAAATCTCTAAGCTTGACAGTAGTCAGTCAAAGCGGCTTCTGGGGAAATGGTGTTGTGTGTGGGCGTGTGTTTTTTTAAATAACCATGTATTATTTTTATCTTTACAAAAGACTCTGTGAGGGAGGATGCTGTCAGCTTCACTTTACAGGTGAAGAAACTAAGGTTCAGAGAGAGTTTGAATTACTTGCTCAAGGTCACACAACCAGTACTCTTGCCACTCCAGTAGGCCTTTCCCAGAGAGACTCTGAAGGAATAATCAAGGAGCGTTCATGATTAATTGGATGAGGAGGGGGAGGAAGGAAAGAAGAGAGGAAGGGATTAAAAATGACTAAGACACTCTGAGCCTGACCAAGTGAAAAATAATCAGTAAGTCAGGAGGGGGTACTAGGTTACTGGGGGGAGGTTTAAGCCAAAGGAATGAATATCTAATGATGGAATTTGGTTTTTAAAAAAAAGGTGGAATTTAGTGCATCAGATTACAACTTAGAGGAAAGCCCTAAGTATACTTCTTACTAGCTGGTCCAACCACTGAGCACCTGAGGCCCCCTAGGAACTGGGCATTTTCAAGAGAAAAAAAACAAAAAATTCAACCCCACACTTCCAGGCAAGTGGTATGTTCCTTTGAGTACTTGGGTCCTTCTGCATCAGCAGCTTGTACTTTCTGTGGCTCTATGTGGCCTGATTGATTGACCAGGCTTAAAAGGCCTGCTGTTGAATTTGAGATCTCAGGCTTCCAGCCTCTGTAGGTCATCAGCAAAGACCTAAAGGCCTGGCATGAACACGAGGTTATTATTCACCCGAGAAGACATTATAAACCACAAGAACACAAGCCCAGCAGGCAGGGATGGCCGCCCAGCTCACTGGGCACACTGTGTCCTCATCCGTCCATCCAGCATGATTCATAATTAAATCTTCAGCAGGCAGGAGGCAAACTAGAATTTTGCGTAAACTGGTGCTGGGGAAGCACTTCACTACAATTTAACTTCAAAGTTCTAGAGCTCCAGAGCTTGAAATGCTTGTGACATTCCGAGTTGAGGCTATTCCTCCCTACCCTTCCCTGGGACCATCCCTTTTGGGGGGGAGATGACCCAAAGGGGAAAAAAGGTTGTTGGGTCCCTGGGTGTATTAGAGTTCTCTAGAGAAACATAACCGATAGAACAAGATTTCTTTTTTTTAAAGTAGGCTCCATGTTGGGAATGGAGCCCAATGCAGGGCTTGAACTCACCATCCCGAGATCAAGACCTGAGCCAAGCTCAAGAGTCAGATGCTTAATTGACTGAGCCACCCAAGTGCCCCTAGAACAAGATTTATTATGAGGGATTGGCTCATGCATTTATGGAGGCTGAGAAGTCCCATGGTCAGCTGTCTATACACTGGGGCTCGGGAAAGCTGGTGGTATGGTTCCAGTCTGAAAACAAAGGTCTGAGAAGTGGGGAGGGGCAGTAGTGTAAGTTCCAGTTTGAGTCCAGAGGCCTGAGAACCAGGAGGGCAGATATCTGAAGGCAGGAGAAGATGAAAGCTCAAGCAGAAAGCAAATTCACCTTTTCTCTGCATTTTGTTCTATTCAGGCCCTCAGTGAATTCAATGAGGCCCATCAGCACTGGTGAGGACAATCTTCGTGACTCAGTCTACTGATTCAAATGCTAATCTCTTCCAGAAACACCCTCAGAGACAAGTCTAGAAGTAATATCTTACCAGCTATGTGGGCATCCCTTCTCCACGTCAAGTTGACAGAAAGTTAACCAGCACACTAGGTAAGGTTTAGGTTAGGAAAACTGGTACTGAGATGCCACATGCTCAGGCCCCATGTGTTTCCAGCTAAATATATCATGAAAAAAGGAAGCCAGCATGTGGGCCAAGTACATGAAGAATTCACAAAAGGAAATTCAAACGGTATGTAACCGCACTACACAACTGCAGGGGGCAGCATTCACACTGAACTCTATTCGCAGAGATGCACGTTGTGATGGTCTATCAGAGAGGACGCTCAGCCTCTCCCATAAGAGAAATGCCAATTAAAACAATAAGCTACGTGTTAGATTGGTAAAGCTCAAAGAGTTGAGAAGCTCTGTGTTGCTGGGAGTATAATACGGTATCACCTCTCCAGATTGGCACTCTCCAAATCACTCATTCCACTCTCTTCTAGTTGGAGACGTAGGAAAGCTAAACCCCACACTTCCCAAACTCTCTCAGTTGAGGGTTCCACCTGTGTGAATGAGACTTCCTCCTGGGGCTCTAAGTCCTTGTCAGCATTTGGTGTTATCAGCATTCTGCCTGCGGGCCATTCTGATAGGTGTCTAGTGTTATCTCATTTTAATTTGCTTTTCCAGGGCACTTGGGTGGCTCAGTCTGTTAAGCATCTGCCTTCAGTTCAGGTCATGATCTCAGGACCCCTACTCAGCTCTGCCAGAAGTCTGCTTCTCTCTCTTCCTCTGCTCCTCCCGCCTACTTGTGCTTTCTCTCTCTCTCTTTCTCTCTCTCTCTCTCAGATAAATAAATAAAATCTTTAAGAAAAAAAAATGTGCATTTCCCTGACGACAGGATGCGAAGCAACTTTTTATATGCTTATTTCCCAGCCGTCTATCTTCTTTTCAGGTCTTTTCTTATTGAATTTTTAAGAGCTTTTGTATATTTTGGATAACAGTTCTTTGTCAGCTATGTCTTTTACAAATACAGTCTGTGGCTTGTGTTTCCATTTCCTTCAAGGAGTCTTTCACAGAGCAGAACTCTTTAATTTTAATGAAGTCTAGCTTATAAATTCTTTCTTTCATGGATCATGGCTTTGGTGTTGTATCTAAAAAGTCATTGCCAAACCCAAGGTCATCCAGATTTTCTCCTATGTTATCTTCTATGAGGGTTTTACAATGTTACATGTTACCCTTAGGTCTGTGATACATTTTCAGTTAATTTTTGTGAAGGATGTAAGGTCTGTGTTTATATCCTTATTTCATCTCATCTCATCTCATCTCATCTCATCTCATCTCATTTCATTTCATTTCATTTCATTATTTCATTTCATATGTGGGTGTCCAATTGTCCCAGCACCATTTGTTGAAAAGACTGTTCTTGTCTCCGTGGTACTGCCTTTGCTCCTTTCATCAAAGACCAATTGACTATTTAAGTGGGTCTGTTTCTGGGGTCTCTATTCTGTTCCATTGACCTATTTGTCTATGCTTTTGCTAATATCACACTGTCTTGATTACTATAGATCAATATTAAGTCTTGAAGTCAGTATCAGTCCTCCAGTTTTGTTCTTCTTCAATATTGTGTTGACTATTCTGGGTCTTTTTGATGCAGGCTGGCTGGGTCCAAAACCCAGAGGGTGTCCTACAAAACCAGCCAAGAGGATTGTTGTCTTCACCCAGGATAGAAATCAAATGCAAACTGAGAGGAAGTGAGAGCAGAGTTTATTAAAGACATATAGAGAGTATAGATATGGACAGAGTGTCCAGGAAACTCAGAAAGGAAAGAGTGAGTCTCGTCTTTGCTCTGGATCTGGGTTTTTATTGAGGATTGTGGTCCAGTGACATGTCTCCTCAGCATCCAGGAACTGGTTAAAACAAAGTGTTTGGGTGTCCTCCATAAGCCACTTATGCCCTGGAGCCAGGGATCTTGTGAGTCTGTGGTGCTGGAAGAGGTACATTATGACCTCACTGGTCACTCCTTAGATGTTATCTCTTGTGCTGGAAGACTCCAAAGAAATCATTAACTCCTTGACCTTTACAATGGGGATATATCTATACCATAAGACATGTGTAGAGCAGGGCTGTAGGTCCTAGCAAGAACAGAGGCAGCAAAAAGGCAGTCTTTCATGGGGTCCCTTCAGTTTCCCTCTCTCATTTTGCTTCTCCATATAAACTTTAGAATCAGTTTGTCAGTATCCACAAGTATAACTTGCTGGGATTTTTACTGGGATTGCATTGAATCTATAGATCAAGCTGGGAAAAGCTGACACCTTTAACAATACTGAGTTTTCCTATCCAAGAGCATGGAATATCTCTTCATTTATTTAGTTCTTTGATTTCTTTTATCAGAATTTTGTAGTCTTCCTCATACAGGTCTTGTACATATTTTGTTAGATTTGTATCTAAGTATTTTATTTTTGGGGAGTGCTAACTTAAATAGTATTATGTTTTAAATTTCAAATTCCACGTGTTCATTGCTGATAACATAGGAAAGCAAATGGACACACACACACACACACACAAACACACACACACATATATATACCTTATATCCTGCAGCTTTGCTATTAATCATGTAGTTCCCAGATGGTTTTTGTTGATTCTTTGTGATTTTCTCATAGATAATCATGTCCTCTGTGAACAAACACAGTTTTATTTCTCTCTTCCCAATCTGTACCCTTTTTATTTCCTTTTCTCATCTTATTGCATTAGTTAGGAATTCCAGTATGATGTTGAAAAGCAGTAGTAGGAGGGGACGTCTTGCCTTGTTCCTGATCTTAGTGGTGAAGCTTTAAGTTCCTTACCACTAACTATGATGTTAGCTGCAGGTGTTTTGTAGATACTATTTATCCAGTTGAGGGAGTTTCCCCCTATTCCTAGTTTACTGAGAATTTTTATCATTATTGTGTGTTGAATTTTTTTAAAATATTTTATTTATTTATTTATTTGAGAGAGAGAGCACGCAAGAGAGAGAGCAGGAGCAGGGGGAGTGGCAAAGGGAGAAGCAGACTCCCCACTGGGCAGGGAGCCCAATGAGGGACTTGATCCCAGGATCCTGGGATCACGACCTGAGCCAAAAGCAGATGCTTAACTGAGTGAGCCACTCAGATGCAGTGGGGGTTGAGTTTTGTCAAATGTTTTTTCTGCATTTATTGATGTGACTATGTAATTTTTCTTCTTCACCCTGTTGATATGATGGATTGCATCAATTGATTCTTGAATGTTGGTGTTTTTGTTTTTTTTTAAGATTTTATTTATTTGTCAGAGAGAGAAAGAGAGAGACAGCACAAGCAGGGGGAGCAGCAGGCAGAGGGAGAAGCAGACTCTCCGCTGAGCAGGGAGCCCGATTCAGAACTCAATCCCAGGACCCTGGGATCATGACATGAGCTGAAGGCAGATGCTTAACCGACTGAGCCACCCAGGTGTCCCGATTCTTAAATGTTGAACCAGCTTTGCATACCCGGGATAAATCCCAATTGCTCATGATGTATATTCTAATACATTGTTGGATTTGACTTCCACAAGTTTTGTTGAGGATTTTTGCATCTATGTCCATGAGAGATACTTGTGTTTAGTTTTCTTTTCTTGTATATCTTTGTCTGGTTTTGGTATTAATGTTGGCTTCATAGAATGAGTTAGGAAGTATTCTCTCTGCTTCTATCTTCCTCTGGAAAAGATTGTGGTGAATTGGTGTAATTTCTTCCTTAAATTTTGGATAGAATTCACCAGTGAACCCATCTGGATCTGATGCTTAATGTTTTGGAAGGTTATTAATTATTGATTCAATTTTCAAAATTGATATAGGCCTATTCAGAGTGTCTATTTCTTCTTGTATGAGTTTTAGCAGGTTGTGTCTTTTGGGAATTGATTCATTTCATCTGGGTTATCATATTTGTGGGCATTGGCTTGTTCACAGTATTTCTTGATTATCCTTTTAATGTCCATGGGATCTGTAGTGATGTCCCCTCATGCACTTCTGATATTAATAACTTGTACCCTCTCTCTTTTTCTTAGTTAGCCTGGCTATAGGCTTATCGATTTTATTCATCTTCTCAGAAAACCAGCTTTTGGTTTTATTGATTTTCTCTTTGATTTCCTGTTTGTAGTTTCATTGATTTTTGCTCTAATTTTTATTATTTCTTTAATTCTCCTTATTTTGGATTTAAAATTCTCTTTTATTTTTCTAGTTTCTTAAGATGGAGGCTTAAATGATTGGTTTTAAATCTTTCTTCTTTTCTAATATATGATTCAATACTATAAATTTCCCTTTAAGCACTACGTTTGATGCATCCCACAAATTTTGATAAGTTGTGTTTTTGCTTTTATTTAGTTTAAAATAGTTTTTTTTTTTTTTTAAGATTTTATTCATTTATTGGACAGAGAGAGACACAGTGAGAGAGGGAACACCAGCAGGGGGAGTGGGAGAGGGAGAAGCAGGCTTCCCGCTGAGCAGGAAGCCCAATGTGGGGCTCGATCCCAGGACCCTGGGATCATGACCTGAGCCGAAGGCAGACAGTTGATGACTGAGCCACCCAGGTGCCCCTGAAATAGTTTTAAACTTATCTTGAGCTTTCTTCTTTGACTCATGTGTTATCTAGAATTATGTTATTTAATCTCCAAGTTTTGGGGAATTTTCCAGCTGTCTCTCTGTTGTTGATATCTCATTTTAATTCTACGTGGTCTGAAAACAGTATGACTTCTATGTTTTTAAATTTGTTAAGGTGTTTTATGGTCCAGAATGTGTCCCACCTTGGTGAATGTTTCATGTGAGCTTGATAATGCTATAGATGTTGGACAAAGTAGTCTATAGATGTCCATTATATCAGTTGATTGATGGTGATGTTGAGTTCAGCTATGGACGGACTGATTTTCTGACTGCTGAGTGTGTCCATTTCTGATAGAAGAGTGTTGAAGTCTTCACCTATAATACTGGATTCATCTATTTCTCCCTGAAGTTTTATCAGTTATTACCTCACATATTTTGATGCTATGTTGTTAGACATCTATATGGTAAGGATTGTTCTTTCTTCTTGGGGAATTTACCCCTTTATCATTATGCAGTGCCTCTCTTTATACTTGAAAAGTTTTTTTAACAGTTATATTGCTTTTATTATGCCAATGTTGTGCACACATGTGTACACACATGCACACACATCACATAAATCACACTTAATCTTCCCACAACAACACTTTAAGTTAGATTCTTTTGTCTTAAAGATTTTATTTATTTTTTTGACAGAGAGAGAGAGAAAGAGAGTGAGCACAAGCAGGGGGAGTGGTAGGCAGAGGGAGACTGAGAAGCAGGCTCCCCACAGAGCAGGCAGCCCTATGGGCGGCTCGATCCCAGGACCTTGGGATCATGATCTGAGCTGAAGGCAAACACTGAAATGACTGAGCCACTTAGGCACCCCTTTATTTTTTTTATTTTTTTTATTTTTTTTTTAAGATTTAATTTATTTAGCTGAAGGCAAACACTGAAATGACTGAGCCACTTAGGCACCCCTTTATTTTTTTTATTTTTTTTTTTAAGATTTAATTTATTTGTTTGACTGAGAGACAGCCAGCGAGAGAGGGAACACAAGCAGGGGGAGTGGGAGAGGAAGAAGCAGGCTCCAAGCAGAGGAGCCTGATGTGGGGCTCGATCCCAGAACGCCAGGATCACGCCCTGAGCCGAAGGCAGATGACTAACGTCTGAGCCACCCAGGCGCCCCTCAGGCACCCCTTTAAATTAGATTCTATGATTATCTCCAACTTACGAGAAAACTGAAACATGAAGAGGTTACTTGCCCAAAGTCACACAGTTAGGAAGTAATGGAATCTGTCCCCAGATTCTGTAGTCTTAATTAATTTATTAATATAGCTCATGCATAAAAGCATGGATTCTTTTCTTAAAATATTTAACATTTCTTGCAGTTCAGGTTTACTAGTGATGAATTCTTTCAACTTTTGTATGCCTGAAAATATTTTTATTTTGCCTTCATTTTTTTCCAGGTATATTCACTAGGTTTAGAATTCTAGAATGCCAGCTTTTTTGTTTGTTTTCTCTGGTACTTTTCTTTTTTTTTCAGTTTTAGTATTTCTTTTCCTTTCAAGATTTTGTTTAAATTCAGTTGGTTAACACATAGTATAGTATTGGTTTTAGGAGTAGAATTTAGTGATCAAGGGCACCAGGGTGGCTCAATCAGTTGGGCATCCAACTCTTTTTTTTTTTTTTTAAAGATTTTATTTATTTATTTGACAGAGACAGCCAGCGAGAGAGGGAACACAAGCAGGGGGAGCGGGAGAGGAAGAAGCAGGCTCATAGCAGAGGAGCCTGATGTGGGGCTCGATCCCATAATGCCGGGATCACGCCCTGAGCTGAAGGCAGACGCTTAACTGCTGTGCCACCCAGGCACCCCTGGGCATCCAACTCTTAATTTTGGCTCGGGTTATGATCTTGGGGTTGTGGGATAGAGCTCTACATTGGGCTTCACTCTCAGCACGGAGTCTGCTAGAGATTCTCCCTCTCCCTCTGCCCTCCCCTCGCTCAGGCTCCTGTGTACTCTCTAAATAAATAAATAAATAAGTAAATACATACATACATACATACATACATACATAAAATCTTAACAAAAAAAGAATTTAGTGATTCATCACTTACATATAACTCTTAGTGCTCATCACAACACATACTGCCCTTAATGCCCATCACCCATTTAGCCCACCCCCCCATCCACCTCCCCTCCAGCAACCCTCGGTTTGTTCTCTATAGTTAAGAGTCTCTTATGGTTTGCCTCCCTCTCTGTTTTTATCTTATTTTATTTTTCTTTCCTCTCCCCTGTGCATCTGTTTTGTTTCTTAAGTTCCACATGTGAGTGAAATCATATGGTATTGGTCTTTCTCTGACTGACTTATATCACTTGGCATAATACACTCTCGTTCCATTTACATCATTGCAAATGGCAAGATTTCATTCTTTTGATGGCTGAGTAATATCCCATTGTGTATATATATATATATATACCACATTTTTATCCATTCATCCGTTGATGGACATTTGGGCTTTTCCCATAGTTTGGCTATTGTTGATAGTGCTGCTATAAATATCGGGGTGCATGTGCCCCTTTGAATCAGTATTTTTTGTATCCTTTCGATAAATACCTAGTAGTGCAATTGCTGGGTTGTAAGGTAGTTCTACTTTTAACTTTTTGAGAACCTCCATACTGTTTTCCAGAGTGGTTGCAGCACCCCTGAACACTTTTTTTGCTCTGAAGTCTACTCTGTCTAAAGTTAATATAGCTACTCCTGCTTTCTTTTGATTAGTGTTAGCATGGTATATAGTTCTCCATCCATTTACTTTTAATCTATATGTCTTTATATTTAAAGAGGGGGGGGTTCTCATAGATGACATATAGATGGGTCTTGTTTTTTGATCCTCTCTGACAATGTCTTTTAATTAGTGCATTTAGACCATTGATGTTCAACGTAATTATTGGTATAGTTGGAATAATATCTGACATATTTGCTACTGTTTTATATTTGCTCTCCTTGTTCTTTGTTCTTTTTTTTGTCTTCCACTCTTTTTCTGCCTTTGTGGGTTTTATTGGACATTTCATATCATTCCATTTTCTCTCCTTTCTTAGCATATTAGTTTATTTTTTTTTAACAGTTTTGTTTTTTTTTTTTAGATTTTATTTATTTATGTGGCAGAGAGAGACACAGCCACTGAGAGAGGGAACACAAGCAGGGGGAGTGGGAGAGGAAGAAGCAGGCTCCCAGCACAGCAGGGAGCCCAATGCAGGGCTCGATTCCAGGACCCTAGAATCACGCCCTGGGCCGAAGGCAGATGCTTAACGACTGAGCCACTCAGCAGCCCCCCCTTTTTTTTAACCTTTTTTAGTAGTTGTCCTTGAGTTTGGAATACAAATTTATACCTAATCCAAGTATATGTTCA
Organism: Ursus maritimus; assembly: GCF_017311325.1. Lineage (NCBI taxonomy): Eukaryota > Metazoa > Chordata > Mammalia > Carnivora > Ursidae > Ursus > Ursus maritimus. The sequence continues at coordinate 23,608,566 of NW_024424341.1, forward strand.
GATAACACCACACTGCTTTACAGGTTGTACCTTAAAATAATAATCTTTTTAAAAAATCACTGGTCTTTTATTTTTTTTTACTTAAAATCTAGGTAGTTAATACACAGTGCAATATTGGTTTCTAGAGGAGAATGTAGTGATTCATCACTAAAATACAACACCCAGTGCTCTAACAAGTGCCCTCCTTGATACCCATCACCCATCTAGCCCATCCCCCATAACAAAATAATCTTAATTCTCCCTCTTGTTCGTTGTGTCACTGATATCATTTATTTGACATATACATAAGCATACACGATCAAATACATTGCTGCTATTTATTATTTTGAACAAACTCTTATCTGTAGATCAATTAAGAATAAGAAAAAGAAAAGGTTTTATTTTACCTTCACTTATTCTTTCTTTGATGCTCTTTCTTTCTTTACATAGATCTGGGCTTCTGACCTATATAATTTTCCTTCCTTATTTAAAATATTTTTTATAGATTTTATTTATTTATTTGAGAGAGTGTGTGCATGAGTGCAAGTGAGGAGAGGATAGGAAGGTGAGGGAGAGGTAGAGAGGGAACCCCAAGCAGACTCCGTGCTGAGCGCAGAGCCCAACACGGGACTCTATCTCAAGACCCCAAGATCATGACCCAATCCGAAACCAAGAGTCTGACATTTAACTGACTGAGCCACCCAGGCACCCCTATAATATTCCCTCTCTCTAAAGAAACTCTTTTAAAGAGTTTTATTTACTTGACCGAGAGAGAGAGAGAGAGAGAGAGAGAGAGAAAGCAAGTGCACGAGCATGGGGAGTGGCAGGCAGAGGGAGAAGCAGACTCCCCAGGGAGCAAGGAGCCCCATGTGGGGATCAATCCCAGGATCCTGGGTTCATGACCTGAGCTGAAGGCAGACGCTTAACCAAGCGAGCTACCCATGCATCCCTAAAGAAACTCTTTTAACATTTCTTGCAAGGCAGGTCTACTGGCAGCAAATTCTCAATTTTTGCTTGTCAGAGAAAAACCTTGTTTTTCCTTTACTTTTGAAGGATAATTTTACAGGGTACGGAAGTCTAAGTTGGAGTTTTTCTCTCAACACTATAAATATTTCACTACTCTCTTCTTGTTTGGTTCTGAGAAGTCGAATTTAGTTCTTAACTTTGATCCTGTATAAGTAAGGTATTTTTTTTATTCTGTGTGCTCTCCTGTTAAGAATATACTCAGCAATGCATTACATAGTAGATCATTTGCAAGGATGTTCACAATAATTCTTCCCATCACTGCACAAATCCCTTTTGCAATATGACATTGTTGCTCTTCCCATCAAGCAGTGGAGTCTGTCCCCACCTCTTGAATGTGGGCTGGCTTTGTGATTTCTTTGACTAATAGAATGTGGGAGAAGGAAAGCAGGAGTTCCAAGCCCAGACCTCAAGGAGCCATGCAACTTCTGCTCTTGGCCTTTCCT
>NW_024424341.1:23610037-23630101 GCF_017311325.1 Ursus maritimus
GCGCCTGGGTGGCACAGTTGGTTAAGCACCCGGCTCTTGGTTTCAGCTCAGGTTGTGAGATCAAGCCCCGCATCTGGCTTCATGCTCATTGGGGAGTCTGCTTAGGATTCTCTCTCCCTCTCCCTCTGCCCCTCTGGAGGCTCATGCTCTCTCTCTCTCTCTCTCTCTCTTAAATATATAAATTAATTAAAAAAAAAAGAAGTTCTTCCATTGCTATATAAAGAATCCCATGCCAGCCTTCCTGAAAATTAGAGACCTGTTGGAGAGAGGGTCCCAACCAAGAGCTAGCACCAACCACCAGACATGTGAATGAGGCCACCTTAGGCTATACAGCCCCATTCCAGCTGCAAGATAACTATAACTGCATGACCGATCCCAGGTGATACTGGCAGAAGAATCACCCAGCTGATCCCAGCCTGAATTGCTGACCCACAGAATCATAACTGAGTAAAATGACTGTTGTTTTGAGAACTGAATTTTAGGGGTGCCTGGGTGGCTCAGATGGTTGGGTCTGCCTTTGGCTCAGGTCATGATCCCAGGCTCCTGGGATCTAGCCCTGCGTTGGGCTCCTTGCTCAGTGGGAGCCTGCTTCTCCCTTTCCTCCCAGCTTGTGCTGTCTCTTGCTATCTCCGTCACTATCTGTCTTTCCCTCTCAAATAAATAAAAAATAATAAAATATTTTTTTAAGAAAAGAACTGAATTTTGGGGGTGCCTTATTGGCTCAGTTGGTTAAATATCTGACTCTTGAATCTGGCTCAGGTCATGATCTGAAGGTCATGGGATCAAGCCCCGTATGGGACTCCATGCTCAGTGGGGAGTCTGCTTGAGAGTCTCTCTCTCTCCCTCTCCCTCTGCCCCATCACCCCCACACACTCTCTTCAAATAAATAAATAAATAAATAAATAAATAAATCTTTTTAAAAAATCCTTACTTTTGGGGTGGTTTGTTATACAATGATAATTAACTGATACACAGCATATACATACAAATGTACTATACATTGCTCTTTTTTATAAGAATCTGGTGAAGTAAAATTTATCAGAATTCTTGTGTTTAAATCTCTTGCTATTTGACACAACAGGCAGGCATTGATGAAAATAACCTAAAACTTGAAACATGCCATTACTGTCAGGACATCAGTGTCCGACTGGTTAATGAGGGTCATCATTTGAAAGATTAGTGACTACACAAGCAAAATGCAAAATAATAAAAATGGACTTATTAAAAATGAGCGGGGAACTTTCCTAAACTGTTAATGATAATTAACAATTTTTGATCAACCATGCTAGAAAAAGACTAAATTATCTTTCTGTTCTCTCAATAGAGAATATTACAAAATCACCATCCTATGAAGAGGTGAATGAAGAGTTTGCAGCCAAAAACTGCATGAAAAAAGGTGAGAGAAGGGTGTCAACACCATTTAAATCAATAAAAATCACATTTTTCCAAAATGTTGTGATGTTTATGGTATAAGTTTTTCTAAATTTGTGGTTTGTATTGATTTATTTTCTCATTCTGAATAAATACAAAGTTGGGTACCTAATTTTGTACTTGTAGTTTGGGGGGGTTTAAAGTGGGGCTTCCCAGTTGTACGTTCTTCAGGCTCTTAAAACCCAGATCTGTGAAGGAATGAATGAACCCAAGTTTTTTGTTTATAGAAATGTCTTCGGGAAGAACCCCAAGGCCCCTTCCTCAGAAGGTGGCTGGGGGCGTGATGGTTTTATTCTCTCCTGTGCACCTGGCTCACCCAGAGGGCAGGCAGATGATAAACACAAATGTGAGGCTTTTTGTATGAAAATGTTAACCCAAAGTACAGCCTGAAAGGAGGTTTCAGGCACTACCCCCAGGTGGGGACATTAGCTGGTCTGAGAGCAGAGAGCTGAAAGCAAAGAACCTCAGAGTGGCCTTAAGACATGTTTGCATCAGAAGAGAGAAAAGGGGGAAAGAGAGCAACTTGGGATGGGCTGATCCCACCAAAGGACTTGGTCATTCATTCAGCAAGTATCTATTACATCGAACAGTGCCAGTCCTGTTCCATACAATGGAATCTGACTTGAAAATAAAAAGAAATAAGGAAGTGCTGGTATATGCTACAACATGGATAAGCCTTCAAACATTATTTAAAGTGAAAGAAGCCGGTCAGTAAAGGCCATATATTGTATGATTCCATTTAGATGAAATATCCAGAAAAGGCAAATCCATATAGACAGAAAGGAGATTGCTTCCCTGCTGGTGAGGAGTTTGGGAGGAAATGAGGACTATTAATGGTTACAGAGCTTCTGGATGTATTTGGGGGGGGGGTGATGAAACTATTCTAAAATTGATTATGGCGATGGTTGTTCAAGTCTGTGAATATACAGAAAATCCTGAATTGTGCACTTTAAATTGGGCAATTATATGGTAGATTAATTACATCACAAATAAAGCTGTTATTTCTTAAAAGCTTAAAAAGAAAAGCACACACCACAGTTTCCCTAAGGGAGCTGTTACTGCAGAACACCTCATGTGAGCAAGTGTCACGGCCTCACACCAAGACCAATCAGACCACAAGTGACTCCAGCCAGTCGCGCTTGGCAATGCTCGGTCACGCTCTGGTCACATGGAGCTGGCGGTACTTAATACTGATCATGGGAGTTTGGGCTGACAAAGCTAATTGTGCATAGCACGTATAGCAGCGGCTAAGGGCATAGGCTCTGTAATGAGACAAACCTGATTTTGAACCTTGGCTCCGTCTTAACGACCACTGGCAAGTTAGCCTCTCTCAGCCTCAGTTTCCTCTTCTGCAAACTAGAGATGATAATACCTCCCCATAGGGCGGGTAAGGGGATTAAATGAAATACTACAGTAGAACGATTAGCACAGTGCCTATACCTGGTTAAGGATCAGTAAATGGTAGCTAGCATCATTATTAATCATGTATATAAATCACGGAGCACAGTGCCTGGCTTATAGGAAGTGCTCAGAACATGAAATGAGAAAAGTTATACTTTTCACCAGAAATGTTTATGAGACAGAATAAACTTTACAGATAAGGACAGAGAATTTTAATTCTGCTATTTAAAGACCAAAGTAGGTAACTTTGGAAGGCTGCTTCTTGCTCCGCCCCTGACTTTCATCTGGCTCCTCTGTGGCAAATACACAGCCTAAAGCACTGGGCTCTGCCCTGGAGCCTCTCGGCCCCCCCCCCCCCACATCGCTAATGAGCAAAACCAAGCTTCCGGAACCTTCTAAGAGAACATTTCAACTAAAAAACTGGAGTTTTTGATGAGTACCCAGAACAGGAAACGACATTGACCCTCCAAAGCATGATCTGAGACAGGGAGCTAGAAAAGGAACTCAGAATAGAAAATAATTGCAATTAGTTGTCCCAGGAATGCAGAGGCATTTCAACAGAAAATCTATTAATGTAATACAGCACGTGGTATGGTTAAAGGAGAAAAATGTGATCATCTCAATAACTGCAGGAAAAAGTAGGTGATAAAATTCAATAGTCATTTATGATTAAACATTAGTAAACCCAAATTAAAGAGAAATTCCTGTTCCTGATAATACATGTATCAAACAGCATACATAACAGTGAAATAATAGAATTATTCCCAAACTAGGAACAAGGCAAGGATTCTGGCTGTTATTCTTACTATTTCGTATTGTAATGGTACCCAACTGATTTTCAACAATGATCACAAGACTACCCAAGAGGGAAAGAACAGTCTTTTCAGCAAATGGTATTTAGATATCCAAAGAAATGAGGCTGGACCCTTACCTCACACCATATTTAAGAATGAACTAAAATTGGATCAAAGACCTACATGTAAGAGCTAAAACTGTAAAACCTTTAGAAGAAAACATAGGTGTAAATTTTCATAACCTGGGATTAGGTAATGATTTCTTGGATATGACACTAAAAGGATGAACAGTCAAAGAAAAAATGGATAAATTGGACTTCATCAAAATACAAACTTGTGTATTTTAAAGGACACTATTGAGAAAGTGAAAAGACAACCCACAGAACAGGAAAAAAATATTTACAAATCATATATTTGACTAAGGTCTACCATCTAGAATATATAAAGAACTTTTACTGGGGTGCCTGGGTGGCTCAGTTGGTTAACTGTCTGCCTTCAGCTCAGGTCATGATCCCAGGGTCCTGGGATCAAGCCCCACATTGGTCTTCTTGCTCAGTGGGGAGTCTGCTTGTCCCTCTCCCTATGCCTGCCGCTCCCCCTGCTTGTGCTCTCTCTCTCTCTGTCAAATAAATAAATAAAATATTTTATAAAAGAAAAAGAACTCTTAAAATTCAACAATAAAAAGACAACCCATTTTAAAAGTGGATAAAGGATTTCAGTAAACATTTCTCCAAGAAAGACCTGCAAATGGCCAAAAGCACATGAAAAAGTGCTTGACATCATTATTCATTAGAGAAATGCAAATCAAAATCACAGCAAAAGAGCACTTTACACCTATTAGAATGGCTATAATTTTTTTTAAATGGAAAATAACAAATGTTGGCAAAGATTTGGAGAAGTTGGAAACCTCATGAATTGTTGGTAGAAATGTAAAATGGGTTCAGCCACTGTGGAAACTAGTTTGGCACTTCCTTAAAAAGTTAAACATAGAATTACCATATGTCCCAGCAATTCTACTCTAAGGTATATCTCAGAGAAGAGAAAATGTGTGTTTGTACAAAAACTTGTGCGTGAATGTTCATAGCAGTATTAGTCATAGTAGCCAAAAAGCAGAAACAACGTAAATGTCCATCAGCTGGTGAATGGATAAACAAATTGTGGTTAATCGGTACAGCGGAATATTATTCAGCCATAAAAAGGAGTGAAGTACTGCTACGTGCCACAATGTGGATGAACCTTGAAAACATGCCAAGTTTAAGAACCCAGATACAAAACACCACATATTGTCTGATTCCATTTATATGAAATGTGCAAGATAGTTAAATTTATAGGTGTTTGCCAGGGCTAAGGAGGAGGGAAGTGGAGACTGACTATTAATGAGTTAGGGGGTTCTTTTTGGGTGAATAAAAATGTTCTGGAATTAGATAATAGTGATGGTGGCACAACCTAAAAACTCTTGATTTCACCCTTTTAAAATGGTGATTTTTTGGTATGTGAATTATATTGCAATAAAAAAAATCTTTGAGTAATTAGAAAACCCAAGCTGGAAAATCCAGTTCCGGCAATTCTACTTCTTAGTACTCACTTTAAAGACACACACACTCCCTATACTATAAGGGAATATATAAGAATGGTTATTTTAGTAGATTAAAGTTGGCCACAAATTCTTTGCATTCCCTCCCATCAAAGATGGGGTCTGTTTTCCCACCCTTTGAATCAGAGCTGGTCTTATGACTTTTCTTTAACAGAAAGAATGCAGCAGAAATGGCTGTTGCCAAGACCCTACAGCTTCTGCTCTCACTCTCTTGGAACATTTCCACCATTTTCTGAAAAAGTCCAGCTGGAAAGAGAAGGCCAGAAATCCCAGCTGAGGCTCCAGACATGTGAATGAGACCATCATAGGCCAACTAGCCAAGCTGCCAGCTGACCACAGCTACTGAGTCCAGGTAAGATCAGAAGACCCATCTTGTCAGCCCACAGAATCATGAGAAATAGCAAACCGTTATTGTTTCAAGCCACTACTTTTGGGGATGGCTTGTTCCCCAGCAATAGCTAGTTGATACAATACTGGGGTCACTTGCCTGAAATATCATAACTTGGGAAGCAACCCAAGGGCAGGCTGGATAGTGCAGTGGGTAAAAGCCTGAACTTTGGCCTCAGACTTGGGCCCCAAATCATACCCTGTCACTTACCAGCTGTGTAACGATGAGAAATTTGATTTATCCCTATGTCCTCCTAAGTGAAGAATTCAAGGGGTTGATGTACAGAGAGGACTTGGGATCGTTTCTGGTAGAGAGGAATGCTATTAAGTTTTGGCTATTGGTATTACATGGCCACCAACAAAATGTGGTCTATGCATGTGCTGGACGTGATAAAGGAGTAAATTCGTGTATATCAAATTGGACAATTCTTAAAAATAAGATTGTATGGAAAAAGCAAGTTGTCAGGCTATTACAATTATGTAAAAGTATTTTTAAATGTAGGGAGGAGCATATAAACCACCTCAGAGGGTTTGCCTCTTTGAAGGTAAAGATGGGAATGGGTTTCTAAGTAGAAATCAAGTATTCTTGCTTTAATCACAATATTCTTATTTCTTATCATACAAAAAGGACACTGGTTGCACCATTTTGGGAGCAAACTAAAGCTAAAACTCTAACATTGGTTAATTTGTTTTCATGGGAATGTTTTCTTCTTTCTTGTCCTTTACTTCCACCTCCCCCCTCCCAATTCCTGTAATTAATTTAATTACAATGGTTCCAAATTCTTCCTTCCTGCATGCAGCTTGGGGACCTGGCCTTCTCTAGCCAGCCCTGACACCTGTCTTGTCGCAGGCAGGCTCAGCCAGGTGTGCACAGCCCCCGGCACTGCTCTCCAGGGCCTCTCAACTTGGGCCCACCCATGCCCACAGGTGGCTGTATTCTTGCCAAAGTTTCAGATCTCCAGCTTTGATCCTCAACGTGCTTGGAGAGTATCAACTCATTAGTTTCACTCGTCTGAACAGAAGGGGTTTCCCCATCCTCCAACTCCTCCCGCAAGGGGCCCTGACACCCTCTCCTACAAGCAGCTGAGGGGAGGAGTGTTTGTACAGAAGGTGTCTGGAAAAGGGGAACACAACAGAGGCACATGCCAGAGGCGATTTCCTTCCGTGGCAGATGCCAAATGGAGGACTTTATCAGACTCTTTAAATTTTTAAAGACTCATGGGTGATGTTTTGTCTTGCTGTCCCTGTTTCAGTGAATTGGTTCTGGTGTCCTTAACTATTGTGTGTGAGGGTGTGAGAACAAAGACCTACAGAATACAGATTAGTAGGTAGGGGCTTGGAGTCAGGAGAGCTGCTCCTGAATACTTCTGTTTGGACGCTTTTCTCTTCTCAGTCCAGGGTTTTACATCCAAAGGGAGATCCTGATGTTGTTCTTTCTGGTTTTCATTGATAAGTTCTGGATTAGACCCTCTGGAAAACTGGAGTTCAGATAAGACTGTTTTGTTTTTAAAAGATTTTATTTTTAGGTAATCTCTATACCCAATGTGGGGTTCAAATTCACAACCCCGAGATCAAGAGTCTGATGCTCTACCAACTGAGCCAGTCAGGTGCCCTGGGTAGGACTGGTTTTTAACTCACAAATAACATATCTTCTTTGTAGAAAACTAATAGAAAAAAAAAAAATATATATATATATATATAAACCAAAAAAGAAGAAAGAGAGAGAACACCTATTATATACTAGCACTGTGCTAGGCACTAGGAATATTATGAGGAGCAAACTGTTAATTCCATGAGGACACAAACTTTGTTATGCTTGAAGGCTGACCCTGGGCCTCCTTGCTAGAAAATTCTTGAGTTTGGGACACCTGGGTGGCTCAGTGGGTTGAGCCTCTGCCTTCAGCTCAGGTCATGACCCCAGGTTCCTGGGATTGAGCCCCACATTGGGCTCCTTGCTAGGCGGGGAACCTGCTTCTCCTTCCCCCTGTTGGTGCGTGCTTTCTCTCTCTTAAAATCTTAAGATTTTTATTTATTTATTTGACAGAGAGAGAGAGTAACAGGGGGAGCGAAAGGCAGAGGGCGAGGGAGAAGCAGGCTTCCCACTGAACAAGGAGCCCCATGCAGGGCTTGATCCCAGGACCCCGGGATCATGACCTGAGCAGAAGGCAGATGCTTAACGACTTAGCCACTCAGCCTCCCCAGTAAATAAAATCTTAAAAAAAAAAAAAAGAAAAAAGAAAAGAAAAGAAGACTCTTGAGCTTGGACTGCGTGATGGTTACACTGGTATGTACATATGCAAAAATTATTCAAGCTCTAAATTTAAGATTTGCTCACTCAACTAAGCATAAGTTATTTCTCAATAAAAAAAAAGAAATGTTCTAAGAAGTATTTCTCAGAGTATAGTGCTGGTATTAGATGGTTTTAAATCACATGGACCATAACAACAACAAGAACAACAACAAATTTCCTTGAAATTCTGACTGAGCCATCCAGACACCCCTAATAGTGAGTTAATTTTAAGTCTAATTTTAAGTATAGCGTATCTGTGGCTTAAGGATGGGGCAGAAACAAAGACGATTCTTCAATGACTGAAATTTGGAGAATATGGTTCTAGTAAATTCTGTCTAAAAAACAACATACCCTCACTTGGCTCCACACACACCTGCAGCTACACCCCCGTTGAAGGAAAACTTGAAAAGAATTGTCTGTACATGCTTCCTCACCCCTAATTTACTGTTCTGTCTAAGCCAGTCTGCTTTCTGGGTTGATTCTCCCGTGAAACTGTGCTCCCAATGACCTCAAGCAGCAAAATTCAATGGACATATCCCTGACCACAGCTTTCATGGCCTCCCAGCAGCTTTGACCAAGCTGATCACCTCCTCTTTTCTGAAACCCTTTCATTTATGGACTTCGATCTTCTGGTTTTCCTTTCACCTCTCTTAGTCCCTCCTCCTCTGCCCAGTCTTCAAATGTCAGAGCGCATCAGGGCTAATCCAGTGTGTTTAATTATCATCTGTTTGGAGATACCCATCCATGGTTCATGGTGAACTCAACATCTGCGTCCGACTAGCTCCAACTTCACAATCCAGATGGAACTCTTGATTCCTCCTGCACCTGATTCTTTCTCCATAAATACACCATCTCCTCCTTTCCTTCAGCCTCAAAATCAATTGATTGTCAAGTCTTGTCAGTGTCATCCGAAAGCTCTATCAGAAATCTGACCACTCTACTCCATCTTCTCCTACAGTCCCAAGCAAGTTTGTCATCTCTTTTCTGGGTCCAGCGCCAGCCTCCACTCTTGTCCCTTACTTTCATTCCTCCTGCCTCCAATTCATTTTTACACAGAAGCCAGAAGGATTGTTACAAAATATAAATCAGGCCATATTCCTCTGCTTAAAATTCGTCAGTAACTTTCTTTCATTCTGCTTCAGCCACACCGACTTCTTTGTTCCTGGTTTCTGGAAGTTGCTTACCTCAGGACCTTTGCACCTGCTGTTCCTTCTGCCTGGAATACTTTCTCCAACTTTTCCATGACTGGCTCCTTTCCAACCTTCAGGTCTTACCTTCAGTGTTGTCTTCTCAGAACATCTGTCCTGACCATTCTATTAAAAATGGGCTTCCCCAGAGATTATCTTGTTACTTTATTTCCATCTTAGTACTTTCTTTCTTTTTTTAAAGGATTTTATTTATTTGAAAGAGAGAGAGAGAGAGTAGCAGAGGGAGAGAGAGAAGCAGACTCCCTGTGGAGCAGGGAGCTCAATGCAGGGCTCAATCCCAGGACCCTAGGATCATGACCTGAGCTGAAGGCAGACGCTTAACCGACTGAGCCACCCAGGCGCCCCTATTTTAGCACTTTCAATAGTCTGTAATTATCTTGGTTGTTTACTTATTTACTTTTTAAATATAAACTCCATGAAAGCAAGGGCTTTGTTTGATTTACTGCTGCATCCCCAATGTGCAAAATAGAATCTGACACGTGGTTGGCCCTCAATTAATATTTCTTCAGTGTAATGAATGGGGAGGTAAGTGGGGACTAGACCAGGCAGAATCTTGACAGAGCACAGTGGGGAGGCCTTTAGGGATTTTAATCAGAGAGACAAAATGATCAGACTTGGCAGTTTCATTTTTTCAAAGATTTTTTAATTTATTTTAGAGGTCGGGGGAGAGGGAGAGGGAGGAGGAGGAAGCAGACTATCCTGCTGAGCTGAGCGCAGGGCCCAGATGCTGGGATGGAGGGGGAGGCTCCATCACATGACCCTGAGATCATGACCTGAGCTGAAATCAAGAGTTGGATGCTTAGCTGACTGAACCACCCAGGCCCCCAAGACTTGGCAGTCTTAAATGATCGGTCTGACAGTAATGCAGAAAACAGACGGAGGGAGTCTACAGAAGGCTATCTCAGTCATCCAGGAGAGAGATGATAGAATAAGAGGTGTAAAGCATTTCACCTTTAACAACATGGAATAGGGGCAGTTACTATTACCGATAAAGCAGGCAAGCAAGGGCTGCTTGAACTAATGGCTGAAGTTCAGAGTCCAGAGATATGTTTGTGTGCCCTCTGGAATTTTTGAGCCTCCAATATCCTCCTCCAGTGACACGCTAGAATTTCTTACCCTTATCAACTTATTTGGGCTGAAGTCTGATAGCTTATTCTTCATTCATATTTGCATCTTCCCACTTGTGTTCGTCCTCGTCACCATCAGCTGGGCGGGGAGAATTTCATGGACAGAGCTTCTAGCACTTGTCATTAGCTGTGTGACCTGGTAAGTCACCCGGTCTCTCTGAACTCAGTTTTGTCTTCTGTGAAATGAGGACTCTGGTATTTATTCTGTCCATTGTGGGGATCAGGGAATAACTGTACAGAAGATATTTTCAAATTGCAAGAAAAAGTATTACTCTTATTTCATTCAATAAATATTTATTAAGCAGCTACTGTGTGCCAGGCACTGTTGTTGGTGCTGGGAATATAGCAGTGGGGTGCAGGGAGGAGACAAAAATCCAGCCCTTATGGGGTTGGTTCTTACAAACTCCATTTAGTTTCTGGGCTTTTTGGATTTTGATCGTATTTTCCAAATTGTCAGATCACCTTAGGCCCCCTTTAAAAAGTATAGATTCTTGGCTCAACCACAGTCTTTGTCAGAATGGGGAAGGTTATGGGGCGCCTGGGTGGCACAGCGGTTGAGTGTCTGCCTTCAGCTCAGGGCGTGATCCTGGCATTATGGGATCGAGCCCCACATCAGGCTCTTCCACTATGAGCCTGCTTCTTCCTCTCCCACTCCCCCTGCTTGTGTTCCCTCTCTTGCTGGCTGTCTCTATCTCTGTCGAATGAATAAATAAAATCTTAAAAAAAAAAAAAAAAAAAGGAATGGGGAAGGTTAGAATGGAGGGAGGATTAATGAACTCCCTGAAGTTATTCAGAAAAGACTGAAAATAAGATTAAGTGGATTAAACTGCCTCTTTTTTTTTCTTTTTAAACACTGCTCAGCTGCTCAGCAATCCTACACATATGTCTGTTTACATGCTGAATTTTCCAAAACATTTCTAATAATAAGTGGCTTCCAATGAATCCTAGGGAAAGCAAGTCCAAATATCAGAAACCAGCCATGTGACCTTGAAGGCGCTGTCCTTGGCAGTGTTTTTGTCTGCCCTAGAGCTTGCTATGCCACCATGGGCAGGTCACTTTCTTGTTCTGGGTCTGGGTGTCCTCATCACCAAAACAAGGTCAGGGTTTCCTGAATACCAGTTCATGGAGGGGTGCTGGGTTAGCTGCATCAGAATCACCTGGGGAACATTTAAATATCCAGATTCCTGGGCCCCATGGACTGGCCAGTCTGATTCAGTAGGGCTAGGATGGCATCCATCGCTTCCTTTCTTTTTAATCGGCTTCCTGGGCAATTTTTGATATGTATCCAGATTTGGGATGTTACTTAGGGTAGATCAAATTCTCTGTGCCTCAGTTTTGTAAAATGTAAGTGTAAAATATAATCTGTAAAATGTAATCATTCCTCAGACGGTGGAATTGAGTAAGTTAATTTCTATAATGCACTTAGAACATTTACTGGCCCGTAGTAAGAACTGTGTAAGTTTTAACTATTCTATTAGTCAAGGTCCAATAGGGAAGGCAAAACCACTGTGAGTCTCGAAGGTAGAGGGAACTTAGTGCAGAGGAGATGGAGAGGCTGAGAAGCCATATAGGGGACAGTGATGCATCCTATAGATTAGGCAGCAAGAAGTCATCCACCACTTAGCAGGAAGAAGAGACGGAAAAAGTGGTGTTACTGGAGCCCAGAGTCTGGCAGAACCTGGACCCACAGCTGGAGCTATAGACAGGACACAGCCATTGCCAAGACGCTGCAGGAGAATAAATACCCTGGCTTTTCCATTGTCCCATCCTCCAGTCTCCCACTAGTGCTTCCCATTGGCTGACCCCAGCAGGAAGTCATCTCTCAAGTGAGCCTGGGAAACCTAATCTGCAGGTCACCCATGCCTCTCAGGGGAAGGATGAAGAATGTCTTTGAGGACAGATTATTATTATTATTATTTTGTTGTTGTTGTTGTTATTATTATTATTATTATTATTATTATTTTCTTTAAGGCCCTTTTTGGCCATAAAGTTCTCAAAGTTTCTGTACCTTAGCCAACCACGGGTCTTCGGGGCTTTGTGAGTGCTTATTGATTCATTGATTCTGTGCGCTCAGTGTGCACACATACATAAATGCTTGGCCTCTGATCTCTGGAAACTGACAGCTCAGGCCTTGGCAAAAATTCACTGATGCTGAAGGCAGCACAGCCCCTCCCAAGACTCAAGGAAAGGGAAGGTATATGGCTCAGGTTTCTTGCTGGGGATCAGCTGCCTCAGCACCTTGCAGGCTTCAGAAGTGATAGATGGAAGGAGCTGGCCAGTGACATCACCAGACAAAAAGGGGGGTCCCAGAGAAATAAAGAAGTAAGACTATGGAATCATTTGTGCAGAGCACTGGGCAGTGGAGGGGAGGGACAGGAAATAGGGCCTCACCCAGTTTTAAGGCTACTTCCTAGAAAAAGACTGCAAAATACCCGCTTGTCTTTGGGACACATCCCCCTAAGTGTGCTGTGTGGGAGGGGAGATCTGGGAATTTTGCTACCAAAAATGGGCAGAAAAGCTCTTTCTAAATGTTTCTTGCAGGACCCAGAATTTAACCTTGAACCAGGGGCAAATATGTTTATTTTAAGAGGTTTTTAAGAGAAAGGATTGGATCTTATGGAATTCTTCCTAATATACCAAAGACCTGCTTAACAAATTCATTCTTCCAGCAAATATTGATGGATAGCAGGTTGGCAACTGGTTCAGGCAGTGTGTTTTGGAGTGAGGCAGAACTGGGTTACACTGTGGCTTTGCCTCTGCCTAAGTGTGTGGTCTTGGGCAAGGGACTTAACCCCAGTTTCCTCTTCTGTGAGAGGGAATAATATGGACTACTGTGCAAAGTTGTGAGGATTCGAATGAGTTCCTGCATGAAAGTGATTAGTACAGAGTCTGAATCTGGTGTGTGCTCAAGAAATGGTAGTAGTTGATTTTATTATGACTTGTATTATTTGTATGATACTTTGCTAAACACTTAGCCATATGTTAGCTCACTGGATCTCACCTCAGCTCTGCGAGGTGGGCCAGGCAACCCACACTGGTTTTGCTTTTACCATGCATCTAGCACCCTGTCAGATGCTTATCAGTTACATCTTGTTGATTTCTTTTTTTTTTTAAGATTTCATTTTATTTACTTGATAGAGAGAGAGAGGGAGGGAGAGAGCACACGCAGGGGGACTGGCAGGTAGAGGGAGAAGCAGGCTCCCCGCTGAGCAAGGAGCCCAATGTGGGACTCGATCCCAGGACCCTGGGATCATGACCTGAGCTGAAAGCAGATACTTAACCGGCTGAGCCACCCAGGCGCCCCACATCTTGTTGATTTCATCCATTCAATAAATATTTGAGTATTTTTTGCTAGGCTGTTCTATGCACTGAGGGTACAACTGTAAACAAAACAGGAAAAACCCCTATCTTTCACTGAGGATACCCTCAATGAGGGGAGAGGGACAATAAATACAATTTAAGGGTTGACTTAAATTTCTTTCTTTCTTTCAGACAGAGAGAGAGAGAGAGACAGCACAAGCATGAGTGGTGGGGAGGGGCAGAGGGAGAAGCACACTCCCTATGGAGCAGGACCCTGGGACCACAAGCTGAGCCGAAGGCAGATACCTAACCAACTGAGCCACCCAGGTGCCCCAGATGTATTTATTTATTTACTTGAGAGAGAGACAGAGAGAAGATGAGCAGGGGGAGGAGCAGAGGGAAAGGGGCAATAGCAGAGGGGCAGGTCTCTGAACAGAGTCACGCGTGCAGGCTACTAAGAGCATCAGCACACACAAACTGAGAAAGGGGAGCTCAGAAACTATTAAAGGGATCCCAGGGAGGATCTGAGCAGTACCCTGACAGTGTCTACTACACATACCTTCCCAAACTCAAGAAATGGCATTGCTATCCTGCTGGTTGCTCAGGCCCCAATCTCTGGAGTCATCCTTGACCTACTCTTGCTCTCGTACCCATATCCAATCCTTTGGCCAATCTTATTGTTGGCAATATCTTTATTTAAAAAAAAAATTTTTTTTAAGTAATCTCTAAGCCCAACTTGGGGCTCTATCTTCCAACCCCAAGATCAAGAATCGAATGTTCTACTGACTGAGCCAGCCAGGCACCCTGGCAATAGCTTTAAAATATATTCCGGATCTATGGGACACCTGGGTGGCTCAGTTGGTTAAGCATCTGCCTTCAGCTCAGGCCATGATCCCAGGGTCCTGGGATTGAGTCACGCATCGGGCTCCTTGCTCAGCGGGGAGCCTGCTTCTCCCTCTCCCTGCTGCTCCCCCTGCTTGTGCTTGTACTCTCTAACAAATGAATAAATAAAATCTTTAAAAAATAAAATAAAATATACCCAGTATCTAATTGCTTTTTTAGTAACTTTTTAAAAATCATGGCAAAATTCATATACAGTTCAGCGGCATTAAGTACATTCACGTTGTCGTGCAGCTATCACCACCATCCATCCACAGAACTCTTTTCATCATACAAAACTGAAACTCTCTACTTAGTGAACATTTTGTTTATTTATTCATCTGTGGATGGACGCTTGGATTGCTCCTGCCTCTTGGCTATTGCAAATAATGCTATGAACATGGATGTTCAAATATCTCTTTGAGTCCCTGCTTTCAATTCTTTTGAGTATGTAACCCGAAGTGGAATTGCTAGATCATATGGAAATTCTATTTTTAATTTTTGTAGTAACTGCCATGCTGTTTTCCATAGTGGCTGTACCATTTTCCATTCCCACCCACAGTGCACAAGCATCCCAATTTTTCAACATCATAGCCAACACTTGTTATTTTCTGGGTGTTTTTTAATCTGATAATTTCTTATCCCTTCTACAATGTCCACCCTAAACCAAGCTGTTTTGGTTTCTGCCTGGATGGTTGCAGTAGGATCCCAACTGACCTCCCAGCTTCTACCCTCATTCCCTGTGGTCTCAAGCCCACGCCTCTGCTCACAGCCTCCAGGGTCTTCCTCCCCTCCCATTCAGTGAGTTCTTACAATGGCCTATGATGCTCTGCAAGATTTGTTCCCCACCCTCCCAACTCTGACTCATTTCCTACTTGTCACTCTACTCCAGACATTCTGGCTTTTTTTTTTTCCCCCTGTCCCAAGTAATCTACTGCCTCAGGGCCTTTGCTTGGATTTGTTGGCCTGGAATACTTTCTTCAGATATTCTTACTGTAACTTGCTTCTTCACTTCCTTCAGGTACTGTTCAAATGTCCATTTCTCAGTGAGGCCTCTTGGCTTTCCCCATTGCTCACCCACCCCTCAACCATTTTCTGCTTGTCCCATCCTGCCCTGTGACTGGAGAAAATGACCCCTAGAGACCATACCACCTGGGCTTTCCTGCCCTCAGGCTTTTGGGTGGGTTTGGCCCAGGGAGGTGCTGCCAGGAGATGAATGGCAAAAGGAGAAAGATGTTGGAGTTTTCCTACATCTTACCTGCTTAGCCACGTGGCTGGATAGCAGCAGCATTTGGGAGGGGTAATCCTTCCTCCACTCTCCAGCTCCCCCCAGCTTCCAAGTCTCAGTGACATTATTTCCTTCCCTTGCCCCTCTCTGTTGCTGTTGGTCCCTGGAGCCTCGATATCTCTTTTGATTCTCTGAATCCTACCCATTCCTCTAGGCCCCTCAATAAGACTTGAACCTTCCAACCTGGATTCTGTGTCTTGCCGGACCCTGACCGAAACATCTTCTGGATCACGTTATGTTCAATTTCTTTTTTTTTTTTTTTTTAAGATTTTATTTATTTATTTGACAGAGAGAGAGACAGCCAGCGAGAGAGGGAACACAAGCAGCGGGAGTGGGAGAGGAAGAAGCAGGCTCCCAGCAGAGGAGCCTGATGCGGGGCTCTGTTCCAGGACCCTGGGATCACACCCTGAGCCGAAGGCAGATGCTTAACGACTGAGCCACCCAGGAGCCCCACGTTATGTTCAATTTCTAACCCTACCTTCTGTCTCATGTGTTTTTTGTTTTTTGTTTTTTTAAGTAGTCTCTTTGCTCATTGAGGGCCTTGAACCCACAACCCTGAGATCAAGAGTCACAAGGTTGGGGCCCCTGGGTGGCTCAAAAGGTTAAGCGTCTGCTTTCAGCTCAGGTCACGATCTCAGAGTCCTGGGATCCAGACCCAAGTCGGGCCCCTCTGCCTCTCCTTCTGCTTGTGCTCTCTCTCTCTCAAATGAATAAATAAAATCTTAAAAAAAAAAAAAAGAGTCACAGGCTCCAACTGAGCCCACCAGGCGCCCCTACTTTCTGTCTCATGAATTGGCACTTCCCATTTCGTCTTTGTTCATCTACACAGGACGGATTATCTAACATATATTTACTTACTTGATTATTTTCCTCAACCCGCACCCTCCCCCTCCCTCACGCGGTACACACACACACACACACACACACACACACACACACACACAGAGTCAGGAACGGAAGGTCCAAGGTGCGGAGTTGCTTGTTTTGTTCACTGTTGTATCTCCAGTGCTTGGCACATAGCAGGCTACCAGCGAGGATTTGTTGAACGAATGAATGAACGAACGACAAGGGGGAGCTACGGGGAAGACAGCAGCGTGGTCCAAATTGAAGGCAGAAGAGCTGACTCTCAATTTCTCCCTTCCTCTCCTCTCCCCGCCCCCCCCCCCGCCCGGAATGCTGAGTGCCCTAGAAGGAGGCGGAAATGAGCGCGTTCAACAGCCCTCCAGCCGGGTGTTTACTTAATTAGGGCTTGTATCTCGAGGCTCGTCTGTGTTTAACGGTCCACTTAATGGCTTCATCTGGTTCGGCGCGGGCTCAGCGGAACCTGCGAGGCGAGGCTAGGCGGAGCCACTGGGTACCATCTGGGGCCTTCGCTGCCGCGATGCGCCCCTGCACGCATAGCTACCCTTCCCTCAGGCACGGAAAGCGACCCCTGCGGGAGACCGAGCCAGCAAGTCCTGGAGCTTAGCGAGCAGCCTCTGGCTTTTCCCGCGCATTGTCCACGCCCAACACCCAGCCGCTGGGACCAAAAGCCGGATCACCGAGCTCTCCAGTAATACCAGATGCCAATTGCTTGCTTTTACCATCAGCCGTGAAATTGTAGGGTTACATTTCTTAGGGGAATGTGAGGGTGCTAAGAAGGACAGAAACCACTCACGAGGCGGAGGACAAATGAGCCAGATCCTAAAGCAATAATACCAGGCAACGTTTGGGCAGTTGCTCTGTGCCAGGTACTGAGTTTAGCGTTTTAAATGTATTAATTAATTTAATCCTCGTTTATACGTATTAATTCATTTAATCCTAGTACTTTAGAGGGCAGATGTCATAATAGCCCCATTTAATGCATACAGAACTGAGCCTCAAAGAGGTTATTTCACTTTCCTGAGGCCGTGGTACTAATCATGGTGGAACACGAGTTTGAACGCTGGCGGCATGGTGGCCCCAGAGCCAATGCTCAGCTGGAGAGAGGCCTGCCAGGGTCGCAGCACAAACTGTTTTCCTCTTAGCCACAGGCCTAGTGGTTGGAAAGACAGGCAGGCCACCAGGTTGGCCCTTGAGGGCCAAAGAATCTATAATTACAGACTCCAGTCTCCTCCTCAAACCCCTGAATCTGAGCTGGGGAGGAGGAAGGGGAGGAACGAGGAGATGTCAGCCTGGGTTCTCAGGGCAGCTAGGCAAAGTGGAGAGGCCTCAGGGAACAACGACATTGGGAAAGCTCAACTTGGTGGGGCCGGGGCGTGCAGGGTGGTCTCCGGACAGTTTCTGTGTCTGAGGCCCACTTGTGTGTCGTGAAGAGGAAAGCACTTCAGGTCTAAAGTAGAGGGACCAATCCCAGCTCCTCCGCGTTTCTTTCAAGAAGTGGGGGGAGGGGGCGGTGGTAGGAGAGCTGTTTGTGTGGGAGGCTCACTGGAAGGCCGCTTGCTAGTGCACAGTTTTCATTTAGATTATATTCAGTATTTCAGACCAATAAAAACAGCCGCGTTTAAAAAAATGTCTACTTTTTTAAAAAAGTATTTACATTTTACATAAAGTTGAGAAAGTGTCATTTGTATTTAATGGGGGTGGGGGGGTCCCTAATAACCGCCCATCTACCTCGTTCGTCCCCTTTGGCGCCACGACAGCCTCCAAACTGGGGCCTTCTCTCCTAGCCTCCATTTGTTGGGCTGTGCAATGGAACTAAGGAGTTTTCCGCAAGTTGCAGCATAATGTGTAACGCGGCCTCTCTGCACCTCACTGCCAGTTTTAAACCTTACTCCTGTGTTCTCAGAGCCAGCTGGCATGGGAGGTGGAGAAGGAGGCAGGGGACAGCCCCCACTGTAGCCGGGTGTGGGGAGGACACACCCGGCCTCCATCAAAGCTTTGTATAATAGAGTGCCTTGGGGGAGTATGAATGGGACGCCTCTTTTCCAGTCGGGTTCAGATGCGTCTCCACATTTATCCCACTTCCCACCGCAAGGCTCAAAAACATTTTTCTTCGAGTGCTGTGGAGACTGAGGAGCGGGGTGGTTTTTTTTTTTTTTTTTTTTTTCCCCTCGAACCCAGAACCTGTGAGATAGAGCCTGGGTCCCTGCTGGGTGCAGCCGCGGAAAAGCCCGTGGCCATTTCGGAATTGCCGCAATAAAACGAATACAAGAGTATACCGTGGGCGTCTCCTCTACGCCGGGCGCGGCCCCACCTGCGAGGGGGCGGGACCTGCGGCGCCGGACCAATCAGCACCCACCTGCTCTCACCTGGTCCCCCTTCCGCTAGCTCCCGCGGGCTGCGGCACTCAAAGGGACCGGGAAAGCTTAGCGTAGCGCTGTCCCGCGGAGGCTCCAGCTTCTTCGTCCTTCGTTCTCCAGCTATGGAGCTCCCTAATGGGCTTCTCGCATTCCTCCTCCTCATCCTCCTCCTTCAGGTACTCCACTGCCTTGCCCTTGCCGGGCCGGGGCGTTCCAGCTGGGCGGATCCGCACGCGGCGGTGGCGTCGAGGACACAGAGTTGCTGGGCTCCTTGGGACCAAGGTGGCCCGGCAAGCCCCGTGAGGAATATCAGGATGGGTATGCAGAACCGGGTACGCCTGTGACCCAGCTTCCCCCTTTTCCCTCAGGCGCAGGTTTGCTGGCTGCTTTGCGTGGCCTCCGAGCCGTGCCGGCCGGGCTTCGGGAAAGCTGAAGTGACGTTGGAAGCGGGAGGCGCGGACCTGGAGTCCGGCCAGGCGCAGAGGAAAGGTAAGACTTTCCCTGAGGGACCCCGGTGGAACCGCGGGCCCGGGGGCCGCACGTGGGCCGCTTCAGTGTGGTCGGCGCGAGGGGTGCCCAGGCCGGGGCAGGGGAATTTCTGGCGCCGCTGGCTCGGTCTGGGGCATGGAGAAGGCGCAGAAAGCATCTCGGGGGCTAGCGTGGGGGTGGATGGCGGACAGAGAAGGATGGAGAGCATAGCGCCCTCTGACCTCCAACGCCTCCTTGCCCCGCTGCGGCGGCTTACCTAGACCGCCTTCGGGGTGCGGGGCGGCTGAGCTCCTCACCCAGCCCGGACGTGGGAAGCTCCCCCACTGGCCCCAGCAAAGGAATGCGTCGTCCACATTCCTCCCCCAACCCCCGCGCAGGTGTGGGGATGAGCCGTGCCCCGGGCAGCCCCCTTCGCCCCTTTCGGGCCCCCTTTGTGTACCGTGCTTTGTGTCTCCGACAGACAGACCGGGTCTGTTTCTCTTCTTCGCGCTCCCCTCCCCCGTCCCCCTTCTTCCCCGGCAGCTGGAATGCACTCTTAACCCTGCCCTTCCCGGAGGGCCTGCGCCCCTGCAGCCTGCGTGGAAACCGGGTCTGGCACACCTGGGCTGGAGCCATCACGCACTGGGACACCCGTGCCCCCCCCCATCTTGGGACT
>NW_024424341.1:23630124-23637339 GCF_017311325.1 Ursus maritimus
GTTCAAAAACTTGAGAGCAGGCAGTCACTTTGGCGCGGAGAACCAGTGTTATGAGACCTGCACAGCTGCGGGCTGATGGGGGCTTCTTTCCCTCCATCCAGAACAGGACAGTGTGTGTGTGTGTGGGGGGGTGGTTCTCCACGGATCAAATCCAAGTTCTTAAACAGAGGTGTAACCCGGATCCTTGGGTGGGGATTCCAGAGGATCCCTAACCTGTGAAATTGTTTAAGAACTTGTGTAGATCCCCCTCCACAGTATATGTGGCTTTCAAAACAAGAACCTTTGCCACCTAGCATTTTTCTAATACCTTCATCAGCATACTCCTCACCCCAGGTACAAATTACCAGTTTGAATGTAGAGGTGTTAATGCCTAGGGGATAGAATGGCTTTCCTTTGTTTCTCCAAAAGAGGACTGGGGTCTGGAGTCTGTGGGAGCCTTTTTCCCCCCCTTCTTTCCCCAAACAACCCTGCAGATTGACAAAACAATTAACACCCAGGCTAGGCCAGGCTCCTTAAACTCTTGGCTGTAGGGAGCCAAGCAGAGGCATTAAGAGGCCATGCCTCATAAACTTTAAATTCTTGCACATGGGTTTATTACTGACTGGCTAACAAACTGCAACTCAGCCAACCTGTAAAAATGTTAACTTGGGCAGGGCCCCAAATCCAATTCCGGCTCCCTGAGGAAGCTTTATTGCTAACCAGACCTCTGCCAAATCTGTACTCCTCCCCCTCATTGTCAAGTTCTCCAACTACAATCTCATGGCTTTTGAGTGTTGACTGTGCCTTATCTTTCTTACTGAATCAAGAAATATCAGATTAACTGTCACTTCACTAAGCTAGAGGTTGTGGGGGGGAAGCAGTGATCAGGTTTTTGATTTCATGGTCCGGTTGGCGAGTGTTTCCTGGTGACGTCAGGCATTTCTCTTTTGAGAAAATTCTCCTTTCTTGGATGTCTGGTTTATGGTTGTGAAAATGGTGGGTTTGTGCCAGGAGCACACCTGGGTTATAAAACAAAGGGTGGGTTAATGTGCTTAGCTAACCTTGAGCCTCCGTGCAACACGACTGGTTCTTAGAGTAGTTTTCCTGTGAAATAGGGTGCTGCTTTCTTTTTTAAGTAAAAGCAAGTTTCTGGGTCCAGTTGGTTCCAATAAATTCAGACACCCTAACAAAAAATACTGATATTTCTCTCCTTAGTCCGCAGCTGCTGACCTCTTTCTACCTTCCTGCATCCATCCCAGCTCTCTGTCCTCAGTGCACAGGATGGATCCAGCCTTGTTGAAAGGGTTATCCTGAGGGTACATACAAACTCTCAAGTTTGGCCAAGCAGACAAGTTTTCTTACTGCTAAGGAACAATTGCCCCTGTTGTTCGCCCCTGGGTTATGAATATCACAGGTGTCTATGAAGTTGAGCTCAGAGAAATTATCTGATATAATTAATACCTTGTTTGCATGTGCACTTTACTCTTCAAAGCACTTCCACAACTCTGAGCTTGCTTTGTCCTCCTGACACTCTCTTGAAGCTGGTAAGGTAACTATTAAACAGCTTGAGCTCTTAATCTCCGAGTTGGTACTTCAGAAAGCCTGTAACCCAGCCCTGCTGGAGGTTTCAAAGGTGGAGACACAGAAACAGCTTAATGGATGCAGTTTGCTAGGCTGAACCTCTCAGGAGCTTCCTTCAGGGTCACAAACATGACTTTTACCTTTAGGGTTAGTCCCGGGACCGATACTTCACAGGATGCCCAGAAGGTATTTGCATGAATCATGACAATCTTGTGAAGGTCTGCCTGTTTTACACATGAAACCTGTGTGGTTGTGGCTTCACCAGAAGCATTACTACAGTGACCAGCTGGGACTTGAATGGAAGTTTGTGACTCCTAAGTTCCGTGGCATTTTTTACTACCAAAAGTGGGAGGTGGAGGAAGGGGAGTGGAGTGTGGAGCGCCAGATCCCACAGACACCCATAACAACCCCTGTCCTAAGAGCAATTAGTCATTTGTTCATTCTTATCATAAGGTTTTCCAGAAACATTCCTGTAGGGAAACTGGCTTAGCTACAGTCTCTTGGTGTCCTAGTGATGGGGCTTGGGTCAAGTGACGCTGGGCTTGCCTCAGCCAAGGGCAAGAGGTTAATCTGGAGGGAGGCAGAGCTGGAATGTTCCCCCACACACCCCCCAACCCCACAGTTTGGGGGGCTATCTTCCAGTGTGGTCTGGAAGCAAAGACAGAGAAGAGGTGGGGGAAGGAATTTGCATGGTATGAGTATAGTGATAAGAAGTGATTGACCTAACATCGTCATACATCCTTAATGGTGGACAGTTGAGAGAGGCAGCCTCATTACAGTAAAAGAAATCCAGTACTTCATTGTGGCCCTTTAGCAGGTTCAACTCACCCTTATTCAGTGTTGGAGTAAGATTAAAGCTAACCCACATTAGCTTTGGTAGGAAACTTAAAAGTTCGGTAATGAATCTGACTGAGCATGAATTAATTTCAAGATGATTTTGCCTATTTCAGCTTGTGTAAATATTGCCTTTGTTTTGGAGCCTCCATTCTGAGCCGCGCCCTCTGTTGATATTTTATTCTTTCAGTAAACGTATATTTAGCATCTGCATGTGTCAGGCAATGTTCTAGAACTGCAGCTAAAGCAATGGACAAAACCAAGTTCCTGCCCTTGCGGAGCTTATAGTCTAATATTTTTTATGGTTATGATCACCTTGCGAAGCAGGTGGTGGTAACTCCTTTGCTGTAAAATGGGGTAAGCAGCTTGGTGTGAGGTCACTGGGGCAGTCAGCAGTGAGGCCAGGATTTTACTTTATTTTTCTTAATTTTAATTATTTTTTAAAGTAATCTCTACACCCAAAATGGGGCTTGAACTTGACCTCAAGATCAAGAGTCACATGCTCTACTGACTGAGCCTCCAGGTTACCCCAAGGCCAGGATTTTAAATCCAGGGGGATTCCCCAGTGCCCAGTAAATCTGCTTCGGTAATGAATATTTGGGAACTGGGGTTTTGAGCATGGCTGGCTGCCTTCCTGGCTCAGCAGCGGACTAGGGTTGGTTGCTTAAGCCTTTTGCACATCACCGTTAGCTTGCGCCTAGGGAGCAGGTCCCAAACCTCTAGTCTCCCCACCTCCTCACATGGCACTCTGTTCCTAGGTTACCCATTGCAGGGTGCCCTCACCTCCCTGCTGCGGGTAAGGAAGGCATTGCTTACGATGAGCAGTGAGTTTCTAGGGCTGGAAACTACAGCTCTGCACAGCATGTGGAGGATGGTAGAGGAGAAGGAAGGAGAGGAGGGCCTCCCCTGCCCAAATCAGTTGAGGCTTTAGTTCTGAGGCTGAACTTTTCCATTCAGAGAACCACTGTTACTGAAGAATAACATGTGGAGGAAAGTGCCCAAATGATAAGTGTACAGCTCAATGGTTGTCACAGATTTGAAACACCCGTGTCCCTGTACCAGATCAAGAAACAGCATTACCAGGGCACCTACTTGGCTTAGTCGGTTAAGCATCCAACTCTTGATCTCAGTTCAGGTCTTGATCTCAGGGTCATGAGTTCAAGCCCCACATTGGGCTCCACGCTGGGTGTGGAGCCTACTTAAAAAAAGAAACAGCATTACCAGCACCTCAGATGCCCCTTCCTTCCCAATTCTTTATCCTCCCCACCAAGAAAAGCACTATCTGGACTTCTAATACCATAGATTAATTTGGCCACGTTTGAATTTTATGTAAAAGAATCATTTATCCTCTTGGGTCACTGTACCTTGTGAGATTCTTCCGTATTTCTGGAGGTACTTGTAGGTGACTATCAGTGTCATATAGCATTCCATTATGTGATGATTGACGCTTCTCTTGTTGATAGGTGTTTGAGGAGTTTCAGGTTTTTGGCTATTATGACTAGTGCTGCTGTGAACATTATCATTCCGGTCTTTCGATGTGATGTCTTGGTGTATACTCTCTGTTAGGTACATACCTAGGAGCATAATTGCTGGGTTAACTGAGGATTACCTGAGGATCTCAGTACTGTGGCTGTGTACTGAGAAGTCAGCTTTTCTTGGTCTTGAAGTAGCCGAGTCTCGTCTGGATTCTGCCATCCCACTCCTCCAATAGTGTCCTCACCAGACCCATCCCTTCTGGATTCTTGATTTTTCACTTGGCCCTATCCTAAGAGACAGCAATTCTTTATTTTGTCTTTGGTCACATCCTTTGTGTTGGGGGAGAAATCCTTCCCTTTAATTGTCCTTAAGCCAATGCTTGTTATTGTCCCCCAAAATAGAAAGGGAACCTAGAAATGGTCCTGAATTTCTTAGGTGAGGTCTTCTTCCCGGGCGATTTTTATCCTGGACAGTGTATGAGTGGGAAGGAGCCTCCTCAAGTGAACAGGGTGGTCGAGTGCAGCTCCTCCCTCATTACAGAGGCAATGAGGTGTCTGAGACCTAAGGACAAGTTGACTGGTCATTCAGCCAACAAATGTGAGTACCTACTGGGTGTTAGATGTTCAGAGATGACAAAGACTCATGGCTCATTAATGTCTGTGAACTCCCCAGTTAGAGGAGGAAGCAGATCCAGCCACCAGGCCATTTTAATGACGAATCTGACATTCAACAGATATTTACTGAGCACCTACCAAGTGCTGGATACTATTGTTCTAAGTGCTGCAGTTATGTTAGTGAGCAAAACATGCCCAAAACCCAGGCTGCATGGGCCATTCACCTGCTGGTGGAGGAAGACAGACAAAATAAGTTTATATATATATATATGTATAAATAAATAGTATATATATAATACAGTATATGTTACATATATACTATGTGGTATATATACAGTATATTATGTTTTATATGTAAAATATATAACATGTTGTATATACATATGATGGAGCAGGAGGTAGGGAAGAAAAAATATGGAGGCACATAGGAAGAGCTGCTGACATGTTCTCAGGGGGACCTGAAGGAAGTGGTGTCCAAGCTGAAGTGTGGGGAAGAATTATGCAGGGGAGTTGGGGCAGGAGAAGTAGCAGGGAGTGTTCCTGGCAAGGGAACAGTATGGGGGCTGGACCATGGAGTGTAAGGTGGGAAGAGGCAAAAGGAGAAGTAGGCAGGGTCCAGTCCAGCTTGGAATTTGTCCCACCTCATCAGACAGGCAGTCAGGTGTTTGGGAAGGACAGGTGTGGCTGAAGTCCCAATTATGCCCTGCTGGAGGCCAGCGTCTCTGAAGGCTCCTCTGGAACCAGGACCCTTGGCCTCACCTCCAGCATCCCTTCTTGCCTCCCCTTCCCAGGTTTCCCCAGACCCAAGGATGTTGTCTCAGTCAAATTTTCCCCCTCATTTCATTTAGTTACTTGTCATTGCCAGGCTGCAGGGCTACCCATCAAGGAAGGGCTTCCGAACAAAACAACAAAAAAGCGACCTAAATACCATTTACTGAGAGCTTACTGAGTGCTAGAGACTACACTATATACTTTATGTAATAAGCCCTTTTAATCCTCCTAAAAGTTCCCCCATTGGGGGTGGGGGGAGGGGAGGCACTGAATTGGTTTCATTTAACTGGATAGGAAACCTAGGCTTGTAACTTTGTAACCTATCCAAGATCACCCAGCTAGTAAATTGTGGAGTTAGGATTTGAACCCAGATTGGTCTCCCTTAGTGTGAGATACTAACCACACTCCTAAGTGTGCGAGAGGGGAAGAGGTTGTGAGCCCTTCTGGCCACAGCCAAGCTAGAGGAAGATTGGAAATAGTTAACTTCTGACCCAAGGGCTTTGAATTCCTGTTCCCTGCACAGGCCTCTGTTAATCACCAGGAGTTGGGGGGAGGGGGCATTTCTATCCAGGACCCCTGGCCTCCTCTTTAGGATGTGGGGGGATAGGGCTGGTTCAGATACCAGGCCTGATAGCACTCTCACGGATAGTTCTCAGCAGAGAATTGCACCGGCTGGCTTACCCTCTTTGTCCCCTTTCTCCCCCGCCACATTTGGCATTGGTTCTCAAGGATTCCTCCCACCTTGTTCTGAGGGGAGGAGCTTGATACACTCTGCCTGTCTCCCCTTGCCCCAGCCAAATCTGGGCATCCTTCCGGTTCTGGGTCACTAGAGCATCTGTGGTCTGCAAATTCCTCAAGCTGACAGAATCCCCTCCTGGCTGTGGTAGCCGTGATCCTGCTGAACTTCCTGGGTGCTGGGATGCTTCTGCTCTCTCCGCAAACCAAAATGCCTTATCAGAGCAGACAGACACCTTACTTTTTCCCCATTCCCCATTTTTGAACTCACAACTCTCTTTTGCTGTCTGACATCTGAGGAGAAGGCCTCAGAGTCAGGGCCCCACAGCCAGGAGGTGGGAGAGTTGGTGGCTTCTTCCCCTTCATGAGAGCCTCCGAGGCTACACAGAACCCCAGGGAGGGGAGATCTGTTCTCCACCGGACCCCAAGGCATCTCAAGGGCTGGATGGGGAGATGGGGCCAAGGAGCCACAATCCCAGGCTTTCCTTTTCCCTTTCAGTCTCAGGGCCCCGCATTTTTGTTTAAGAGCGTGTAAGATGAGTTCAGTGTTACAGCTCTCTTACCAAGAACCCTTAAACCTGTGTTGGAGGCGAGAAGTAGGTTGATTTGGCCCACCATTCTGACCTCAGGGTCTCACATCAGCTTTAGAAGTCTTTGTTCCCCTGGAATTCACTGTGTACAGGAGTGCATATGTATTTTTCGGAGAAGATTCTTCCCCCTAATTTGGGAAACCTAGCATATTCCTCACTGTCTTCCCAAACTCTGCCAGCTCAAGTGCATTCAGTTCTTCAGTCTTGTCAAATGTGGGTAGAGGCCTGATGGTGGACATCTGGGCAGGGGAAGATAGGGTTCTCAGCATTGAGGCTCCAACTGTCATGTGTGTGAGAAGTGCCTTCATGTCCCTGGAGCTACAAGGAGGTGGACTACTGTTTGGTTACTAACAGGGCAGGACTGGAGCGTTCTGCTCCTCTGCTGGGCGTCTTGCTTAAGACTGGCTGCCTTCTCACAACAAGTCCAATCTTGTCGTAGCTTCAGGCAGAGAGAAAAGACAGCTACTTGTGGTCTCCTCATACACAAGCCAGAACAAGATGCCAGGCCCACACCCTGCCCTCTCCTTGTGGAGTCTGCCTCAGCTGGGCCTTCCCACCAGGGCTGCTTGACCTGCAATTTTCTTGTCTTTTATGGTCTTTTTCCGCTTCCAAAATGCTTCTGCATTCCCCAGCGG
>NW_024424341.1:23637349-23674304 GCF_017311325.1 Ursus maritimus
CCCCCCCCCCCCCCCGCCCCCCGCCCCACTACTGCCCTCAAGGATTCCTCCCACCTTGTTCTGAGGGGAGGAGCTTGATACACTCTGCCTGTCTCCCCTTGCCCCAGCCAAATCTGGGCATCCTTCCGGTTCTGGGTCACTAGAGCATCTGTGGTCTGCAAATTCCTCAAGCTGACAGAATCCCCTCCTGGCTGTGGTAGCCGTGATCCTGCTGAACTTCCTGGGTGCTGGGATGCTTCTGCTCTCTCCGCAAACCAAAATGCCTTATCAGAGCAGACAGACACCTTACTTTTTCCCCATTCCCCATTTTTGAACTCACAACTCTCTTTTGCTGTCTGACATCTGAGGAGAAGGCCTCAGAGTCAGGGCCCCACAGCCAGGAGGTGGGAGAGTTGGTGGCTTCTTCCCCTTCATGAGAGCCTCCGAGGCTACACAGAACCCCAGGGAGGGGAGATCTGTTCTCCACCGGACCCCAAGGCATCTCAAGGGCTGGATGGGGAGATGGGGCCAAGGAGCCACAATCCCAGGCTTTCCTTTTCCCTTTCAGTCTCAGGGCCCCGCATTTTTGTTTAAGAGCGTGTAAGATGAGTTCAGTGTTACAGCTCTCTTACCAAGAACCCTTAAACCTGTGTTGGAGGCGAGAAGTAGGTTGATTTGGCCCACCATTCTGACCTCAGGGTCTCACATCAGCTTTAGAAGTCTTTGTTCCCCTGGAATTCACTGTGTACAGGAGTGCATATGTATTTTTCGGAGAAGATTCTTCCCCCTAATTTGGGAAACCTAGCATATTCCTCACTGTCTTCCCAAACTCTGCCAGCTCAAGTGCATTCAGTTCTTCAGTCTTGTCAAATGTGGGTAGAGGCCTGATGGTGGACATCTGGGCAGGGGAAGATAGGGTTCTCAGCATTGAGGCTCCAACTGTCATGTGTGTGAGAAGTGCCTTCATGTCCCTGGAGCTACAAGGAGGTGGACTACTGTTTGGTTACTAACAGGGCAGGACTGGAGCGTTCTGCTCCTCTGCTGGGCGTCTTGCTTAAGACTGGCTGCCTTCTCACAACAAGTCCAATCTTGTCGTAGCTTCAGGCAGAGAGAAAAGACAGCTACTTGTGGTCTCCTCATACACAAGCCAGAACAAGATGCCAGGCCCACACCCTGCCCTCTCCTTGTGGAGTCTGCCTCAGCTGGGCCTTCCCACCAGGGCTGCTTGACCTGCAATTTTCTTGTCTTTTATGGTCTTTTTCCGCTTCCAAAATGCTTCTGCATTCCCCAGCGGCGACTCAACCACACTCCAACTGGTTTACCGGTCTTTAGACACTGAATCAGTAGTTTGCAAGCTGGCTAAGTATCGGAATTGCCTAGGGGGCTTTTTGTTTTCATCACATCCCCCTCCATATGTACTATTGATATTGTTTATGTAGGGTTGGGCTGGTTGGTTGGAATTTTACATTAATCCATGGATATATGTTCACTGTAAAGACCATGTTTTTCAATAAAATATGTAACAGTATGTGACAGGTACAGCTCGTAGTATTTTATATGTATTAGCATGTTTAATCACCATAACACCCCTTGGAGTAGGTAGTATTATTATCCCCATTTTACAGATGAGGAAACTGAGACCAGAGAGGTTAAGTAACTTGCCCAAGATCACACAACTGATAAACAGCAGAGCTTGGATTCAAATGTAAGCAGCCCAAGCTTTAACCAATGAACTCCACTGCCTCTCAATAGAAGCAGATCAGAAGTAAACACAGGAAAGTTCTTCTCTTCCTCAGTTCTCCTGCCCAAAGATAAGCACATCCAGTGGTTTAATGTCAATCCTTGTGGACCTTTTTCTTTACAAGAAACTTATGTGTGCATTCAGGGATTTTTTTAAACAAGAATTGGACTATGTCAAGCATATAAACTTTGTAACTTGCTTTTTTAACTTACTGAATCACAGGCCTCTTTCTCCATATTGTTAAATCTACATCTATCTTGTTTTTAACAGCTCCGTAGTCTTCTATGTGGTGGATATATCATGATTTATTTAGCTAAACCCTTGTTTTTATCTTTTACAGATGTGGAAGTAAGGAGGAGTTAACATAAAAAATTGTAAAGTGTTTGGATTTTCAGAAACCTAACTATCAGTAATCACCTTATTAGGAAAAACTGCTGTAGAAGGATGATCACGTGAATTGTTCATCTTAACCCCATTCACATAAATTAAGCTTTTCTGTTCAAATAATACCTTTAAGACGACAGGCTTTGCAGTAAACTTATTAAGGTTACTACGTCATTTAAAAACCATTACTTTTGGGGCGCCTGGGTGGCTCAGTCGGATAAACGCCAGACTCTTGGTTTCAGCTCATGTCATGATCTCAGGGTCGTGAGTACGAGCCCCACATGGACTCCAGGCTCAGCGGGGAATCTGTTTCTCACCTCTTCCTCTCCCTCAAATAAATAAATAAATAAATCTTAAAAATAATAAAAACCCATTAGTTTTCACACTAACCATTGTTTGGTGACAATTATCTAAATGTTTCAGAAGTATTTGAAGTCATCAAAACTTTACAAAATATAAGCTGCTTACCTCAGAAGTAAACTGTAAAATCTCAGCACTTGCATTATTTTCCTTGAGTGTTGAGAGTTTGAAAATGTGATGTTCACTGAAAGCAAAAATGAAAATTTTCTAATTTTTCTTTAGATGTCAAAATCTAGTTAGCAAGCATTTTGCTGAAGAAAAGTTGATTTCCATTCTTTCTTTCTTTCTTTTTTTTTTTTTTAAGATTTTATTTATTTGTCAGAGAGAGATGGAGACTCAGCACAAGCAGGGGGGAGCAGCAGGCAGAGGGGGAAGCAGGCTCCTTACTGAGCAAGGAGCCTGATGTGGGGCTCCATCCCAGAACCCTGGGATTATGACCTGAGCCGAAGGCAGGCACTTAACTGACTGAGCCACCCAGGCATCCTGGTTTCCATTCTTAAAGAGGATATTCATTTATGATCTTATTTTCTCCCCCAAGAGGTGCTTATGGGCTTTTTCTTAAACCCAAAGATTGCTGTAATAAACAGTCTTGTAGAAGGCAGTTGCATGATTTAAAAGATGCATTCTTGAAAACCTCAAATAATTCATAACTCCCATGATTGAAGACTTACGTTCTCATGTGACTGTATGTGAAGTGTATGTGTGTTAGGGGAGTGCCTACAATTCACTAGTATCTCCAGTTGTGAAATTATGTGACTTTACACTATTTAATTTGGGAGGTTTGCATTTCTTCAAACTTTGCATATAAAATGGGACTTGAATATTTATGGCACCATTTCAAATTTCTATAATTGAAATTTGCATAAAATGTGTTATAGTGTGTAGAGTGCCTGAGCTGGAGTTCCACAATGCCTGGGTTAAATCTGTCTATTTAACAGTTGTGGAAACTTGGGTAAGTTGTTTAACCTCAATGCCTCAGTTTCCTTATCTGTAAAATAGGGATAATTATGGGGATCTGATAAGGCTTTGGTATGGATTTAATGAATTAGTATATGAAAAAGCATTTAGTAAATAAATGTTTAGGTGTTAGCGGTGGTGAAGTAGCAGTATTGTTATAACTGTAATAGTTTGTATACATATTTCCTTAGAATGCATTCCTAGAAGCAAAATTGGTGGGTCAAAGGACTTTCATAGTTCGCTCAACATTATCGAACACCTACTTTGTATCAGGCACTGAGCTAAGTGTTGAGATACAGTGATAAGCAAATTCCAACGTAGTCTTTGCCTTTGGGCATTATTGAGAGTAATAAGGAAGATAGACAATTAGATAATAACAAGTAAACATATAATTACAGTTGTAATAAATTATGTGGCAGAAAGTTACATAGAGCTTCCCTGAGAAAGTAACTTGCTTTGGGATGTGAAAGATGTTAGGAGTTAACTGGGTAGACTGGAGCGGGAGTGTAGAGACACACTGTTGTGGACGGGGGAGCAGCATGTGTAAAGGGGTTATGCTGCATTTAAGAAGAGCACTAATGTGGCTAGACAGCAGAGACAGGGAATTGAGCATATTAAAGATTTTTTTTTTTTATCCTCAGAACAATGGCACACCATTGATGAGTTTCCAACAAGAAAGTGATCTTATTTCATTTTTTCAAATGTATGATCTGTTGTGTTTTAAAAGATCCTTTTTTTTAAATGGAGATTTTTGCACTCATTGAAGCTAAATATGATGCGGTATGTACTAAAGCAATGTGGGTAGAGATGAAGAGGCATGAATCTTGATCATTGACCGGGAAGGGGAGTCTGAAGGAAAAATGGTCATCGAAGACGATGATGCTAGTTAACCGTATGCCAGGCACTGTGCAAAGTATTAATTGAGTTAGATATTAACATCATTCCATTTTATAGGTGAGAAAACAAACTTGCCCAAAGGTGGTGATGGAGCCAAAATTAGAGTCCAGGTACTCTAGACCCAGACTCTGAGCTGCTTCTGGGACCCAGATTTTGGGTTTGAGTAGCTGAGTACATGATATGTCATCCTCTGAGAGACATGAAAAAGGGCCATATTTGGGCTAAGAGTTGAAGATCATGGATTTGCTTTTTGACATCCTGATTTCAAGATAACCTTTAAAACATCCAGGGGGAGGGGTGCCTGGGTGGCTCAGTTGGTTAAGCATCTGCCTTTGGCTCAGGTCATGATCCCAGGGTCCTGGGATTGAGCCCCACGTTGGGCTCCCTGCTCCATGGGGAGCCTGCTTCTCCCTCTCCCGCTCCCCCGCTTCTCCTTCTCCCTCTGCCTGCCACTTCCCCTACTGTGCACGCTCATTTGCACTGTGTCTCTCTGTCAAATAAATCTTTAAAAAAAAAAAAAAAATCCAGGGGGAAATACTGCATAAACAGATAAAGAAGTTCTCCAGGTGAATCACTGAGCTATGTTTGGGAAACAATGCTTTTACCCACCAGACCCTTAATTGCTATCCCAGATATCCCAGGATGATCACTAAGATCTCTGTTCTGGTATGGTCCTGGAATCCGTAAGCCAGGCAGCATACCTCATGCTGAACTTTGAGTCAGCCCTATTCCAAACTCCCAGGGTGCTGTGGAGTACTGCCCAGCTTGGGTTTTTCTCTGAGGATTATAAGGGAGGACCTGCTCCCAAGGGTAAGGAGGAACCTGAGTAGTAATGCAGCTCTTTGAAAAGAGTTTTCAACAGAGAAGCAGAAAGAAATTCCCCAGAAAGAATTGCTTTCTCCTCAATAACATGGGGTTACATAACTTCACTAGTGGTGGTGGTGGGGGAATCATAACATCTAATTCTGATAGCAAATCAAATATATAATTTACAGAAAAACCAGAAGATAAGCAAAATGGAAGCCCACCATCCATAAAGGACCTCTGTTGTTTCAAATGAACATTTTCAGTAGATCTGCCAGGGCCATTTCCCTCACCAAGTGTTCACTGATGTCTAATCTGAGGGGGAGGGCCGGAGTTCCAGGGCTTCACTGCCCTCCCGCTCGCCTTCCAGTCCTGCTCCCCTAACAATCCAGCTTCATCTTCTACCTCGGTGGGTAGAAGGGCTCCATGCTGAGGGCCTCTAAAGCCTGGTGGGACCCCTCTGCTGGAAGATCCAGGTCCAGAGTTGAGCGGTGCTTTGAGGGGGGCCATCTGGCAGGAATAGCGACACTCTGCCAGGGTCATGCTGTCGCCCAGGAGCTGCTTGTCTGTGTAAAGCCACTGCTGCACCGGCGGCCACTTGAGAATGCCCTCCACCAAGCGTTCCACCATAGTGCTTGACTCCTCAGCGGGGCTGAAGATGGTGACCTTGTGTTGATGAATCATCACGATCACCTCCATGGCAGTGAGTTCACTAGCTCCACTCTCAGCTTTTGGAAAACAGAGTCTGGGTCCTCTGAGGACCGCTGTGGAGCCGCCTCAAGCGCCTTATCTCCCGGCAAGGCACCAACTGCCTGCGGGGTTATTGAACCCCTTGGCTTCCCAGCATGTCTTGTGGACTCCGCATGCCCCAGCCCACCCCTCCCCCTAGCCCAGCATCCTTCGCGCCCACTCCCTCATCCAGCTGAGTGCCTTAGCCTAGGTCTTGCTCACTGTCCACCATCTTGGGTTTCCTTTTCTTCTGGGATCATTGGTGCTAGGGAAAGCTAGGGCACCTTCCTGGTGCCAAGGCTTAGCCCTATTCCCTTTCTGTCTTTGTCTTTTCAAACTCCCTCCCCCTGCACCTTTCCAAGTATAAAAATATTAATATTTTATATCTATAAATGACTATTTTGTGGGTCGCCTGGCTGGCTCAGTCAGAGGAGCATGGAACTCTTGATCTTGGGGTTGTGAGTTCAGCCGCTTGTTGGGAATTAAAGATTACTAAAAATAAATAAACTTTTATAAATAAATAAATGGCTGTTTTGTGACCTGGCTTTTTTTTCCTCCTCAGCAGAGCAGGGTTTTTCCTTGATAGGTTGTCTTTTTCTTTTTCTTCTTTTTTTAAAAGTATTTATTTATTCATTTAAGTGATCTCTACACACAACGTGGAGCTCCGACTCAGGACCCTGAGATCAAGAGTTGCATGCTGTTTGACTGAGCCAGCCAGGCGCCCCTATAGGTTTTCCTTTATGATATTTAATGCTGTAGATGAGACATTGAGTGACAGTAGCACACATAACTATTCTGTTGAAAGTTAAGTTGTTGTGACTGACTTTTTTTTTTTTTTTTTTTTTAAGTTTCAGCAACAGTTATGAATATCTTTCCGGTTATGGTTTTGTCCTGTCTGGGATGATTTTCTGACACAACTCCTGGGTCAAAGGGCTTGTTTAAGGCTTCTTGTCAGGAAGGTGCCAATTTACACTCTCTCACCCCCTAACAGTTTATAGCAGCACCAACACTCGTTCTTTTAATTGGTATTTTAGTGAACTATTTTCCTAAGTGTAGCTTTACTCAGGAAAATGCCAGAATCTTCTTTTAAGGCGGTTCTGTATACTTATCCCATGCAACTAGTTATCCCAGCCCCTTAACAGAAGGCAGTGATACTTATGAGCACACATTTGTTTGCTTTGTGAGCTAGATGTATCCCTAAGCCAGAATGCAGACTTGATTATCTCTCTTCCATCCCCCACAAGCTTCCTTTTGGCTACAGTACTTTAAAACTGATAATACTCTTCCCTTCTAGTTTAAATGCCCAAAGATCAGCAGGCCAGTTGGCCAAGATTGATCACTTGAAGAACATTTTATTCCCAGAGAGATGGGTGGTTTTATTTTGTCAGAACATCCAGTAAAGTTGGACATTGAGACTTTATAGCACCTCCGTGTCGTGGCTGAGAAGACAAGATCCTGACCTTCAAGGGTGTTCCCTTGGCGGTGGGGAGGCGTCTAGGCAATTCCAACCTTAAAAGCAGGACTGGAATGTGTTCTCAGCCCAGTATCCGTCAGTTCTTATAAGTCTACTTAAAAAGCTTTCTTTTTTTCAACAGCTCTCGTACCCCGGGGACTTGACTCTTCTCACCCAACTTTTATAGTGGTGCCAGTTCAGGATCTAAGGCCAGGCTTGGCAGGATGGTCTTTAGAGAGGAGCTTTGAGCACAGGCCAGGGACTCCTGGTTCCATTGGATGTCTTTTTATGTAGTGCAGATACACAGAGCTCTGATTATTATTTCTCTAGAAGCAGTCTCAAGTTACTAACTCCCTTCCCCAACAATATTCTAGGAATTGTGTACTTAGGCTCAATGCTGAAAGCTATCAATTTATATTAAAATACTTAACTCTCCATCAGCTTCATTGGCTTTGTGATTCAGAATTTCTTGAGTCTAGGGTGGTTAAATGATTTTAAGGTCCCAGGTGGATGCGGAAGAACTCTGTTTAGGTGTCATTTCCAGTCTTAAGGTCTGAACTATTGCCCCATGTGCTCATCAGTGCTCACCAACTTGCCCTCGGAAAAAGTTTGACACAAGCCCATTCATGCTCTCATGTCTTGGCCAAGATGTGTGGCCTTGTGGAGCTAGGCTACAGTCAGGAATGGGCTTACTTCACTAGCTGTTAGAAGGTGGGGTAGAAGGGGATGAGTGATGATGAGACCTGGTTTCAGATCAATTTCATTTTGAAACCAGTAATCCAAGCCAGTGGTGCCAGGAAACATCTAGGAGGAAGTTGTAATGATCTGCCCCAGGGCTTACCATTTGCCAGCCTCTCTATGACTCATGGCTTACAGAAAAAACTGCTCATGTTCCTACACGTGCCTCAGCAAGTTTCCCTGGGCAGTTTTGCTTGTCTGTAAGGTGGCCATCCTCTGCCTCCCCCGTAAACCATAGAGCACCCCTACCAAACAGTCCTCTCCTAATGCAGACGGAGCCAGCTCCCGGTCAGGCTCTTCGGTCCTATGTATCTCCTTCTTGCTTTGGTGCTTCATCCCTCAGGTAAAGCATTTGGCTGTCTCTGACCCCTTGCCCACTTTGAGAGATGGTTTCTCTTTGGTGTAGGGAGAGGCCCAGAGTTAGGATCAGAAACCTAAATTAGTTGTGAGTAGTTGTGAGGTGCTTTTTATTGAGGGCTTGCTGTGAGCTAGAAATAGTACTCAGAGCATATAAACATTATCTTATTTAATGCTCCAAATAATCTTGAGAGTTAAGTAGTAATATTTCCATTTTCAGATGAGGAAACAGCTTCCATATGCGCCCACAATATGGATTTGAGCCCAGGTCTTTGAGACTGTAAATCCCATGCTCTTCGTCATTTACCTGCCTTTAGGATTTGAAATCTGGTCCTACTGCTTCCTACTTATGCGGCCTTGTATACTGGACTTACTGGACTCTGCAGCTGCTTCCTGAGGCACTGTAGTTCCAGGCAGCCTCTTGTTTTCTGAGTTGTCATAATGGGGGCAGTAATATTCACCTTGCAGGTTATTTTCTAAGGAATGGGATAGGAAAACACTTAGCTAGGTGTCTCAGGCAGAGTGGGTTGAGGCTTGTTCCTGCCTGCCTGACTCATGCCCCTGGGTTGTGCTCTGTATCC
Organism: Ursus maritimus; assembly: GCF_017311325.1. Lineage (NCBI taxonomy): Eukaryota > Metazoa > Chordata > Mammalia > Carnivora > Ursidae > Ursus > Ursus maritimus. The sequence continues at coordinate 23,646,330 of NW_024424341.1, forward strand.
ACTGACTGCAGGTTAAGGCTGATGGGGCCAGGCCCTCTGATGCAATGAGAACACGCAGCCTAAGTGGGAGGCACGTACACTTGGAGTGCATGTCTGTTGACTTCTCCTTGATTGTTGGCACTGTCCTCTCTAACAGTAGGTGGATAGCCAACTATAAATATTTGGAACCATAGGATAATGGAAATGTGCCAGCAACAGGACACTGAAGTGTCCTGTGCATTTTGCGGGGTGGGGCAGATTTCGTAGAAAACAGGGAGAGGGTTTCTGGGTTCCTGGAAACTTTCAGAGTTTGGGGGATTAAGGCTTCTGATAGGGGGCGCGTCAATCCATTAGCCTCTAAATGGATAACCTGATAGGAGAGGATGGAGACCTCATAGTGTTTTGTTAGGGGAAACAGCTAACAGACTTATCTGGCCACCCAACCCTCTGCTAGCTGAAGACCTTCCCTTAGGAAGAAGGCTGTTTTGAGAATGGGAAATGGGACTGTTAATTTTTTTTAAAGATTGATTGATTGATTGATTTCAGAGAGAGAGCGCACAAGTGGGAGGGGCAGAGGGACAGGGAAAGAGACTCTCAAGCAGACTCGGTGTGGAGCGTGGAGCCCCATACAGGGCTTGATTGCATAACCCTGAGATCACCACCTGAGCTGAAACCAAGAGCCAGACACTTAACCGACTGCGCCACCCGGGTGCCCCGGGACTGTTAATTTTTTATCAGTATTTGAATAGCTAATGCATTCATGCAGGTCAGAATTTAGAAGTGTAGTCAGTAAAAAAAAAAAAAAAAAAAAAAAAAAAAAAAAACTCATCCCTGTTCCCTACCTGCTGGTTTTTCCACCTGTAAGCCCAGCTTTTTTGGGTCACCTTCCAGAGGATTTTTCAAACACAATTAAAAATACAAATGTTAGCATATTAATATAGACTATGTTGATCTTTATCTCTTGTTTAAATTAATTGTATGTCTTAGAAATCTTTCCATATCAATACGTAGGAGCTTCCTCATCATGATTAGCTTTTTTGTGTTTGTGTGGCTGCGTAGTGTTCTTTTGTATAGATGGTGTCATAATACAAAGTTCATCTCTTATTGATGGACATTGGGATTGTCTGGGGTTTTGCTATTACAATCAATGCATCATTGAATAGTTTAGTAGAAAGGTGATTTTGGACAGGAGGCAATATCCTGTACAAATTTAAAGGTACTTGAGAGGGGCGCCTGTGTGGCTCAGTTGGTTAAGCGTCTGCCTCGGCTTGGGTCATAATCCTAGAGTCCTGGGATCGAGCCCCGTACAGGGCTCCCTGCTTGGTGGAGAGGCTGCTTCTCCCTCTCCCCACCCCCTATTCATGCTTTCTCTCTCAAATAAATAAATAATCCTTAAAAATAAAATAAAGTAAAGGTACTTGAGGATAGACGCTTGTTCCCTGATGCATCATCCCTGGTTTCTAGAAGAATGTTGGACACTTAGGAAGCACTCAGCTAGCTCTTGAATCAACCGCTACGTTGAGGAAACTGGCTTTACAATCTGAATACCCTGGGTTCTATCTCCATTTTCCGTTCACTAGCTGTGTGACCTTGGGCTATCCTCACCTCTGAACCTTAGCTTCCTGGTGTGTTATAAGAGTCTGTGTAAGCTTCTGGGGTTCACAGATTTGTGGTTTGGGGTTTTATCTTAATTGATGTTCAAGATGGCTCTGTGAAGGGGCACCTGGGTAGCGCAGTCGTTAAGCGTCTGCCTTCGGCTCAGGGCGTGATCCTGGCGTTCCGGGATTGAGTCCCACATCAGGCTCCTCCACTGGGAGCCTGCTTCTTCCTCTCCCACTCCCCCTGCTTGTGTTCCCTCTCTCGCTGGCTGTCTCTCTCTGTCACATAAATAAATAAAATCTTTAAAAAAAAATGGCTTTGTGAAGTCTAATTTCCACCTTCCAAATGAAAAAACCTAAATTCGTAATAAGTTGGTTCAATTTCTGCCTCAGCATATTGTTGTTCCCAACTAATGGCATTGAGGGACCTTTGTATGCATCCTTAACACACCTTTAAGAAATGCTGAGTCACCTAAGGAGTTTTAGGTATTCCCTTTATGCTTTTCTTATTCTTATTATATTAAGGAGCAAGTGTGTTTGGTCCTACTACTTTTGAATTAACTCTAATAGCATGCATCTCTCTTTTTAAACCAGGGGAAAGCAGGCCTCAGGCATAAAACTTCAGCAAACAATTGATTCTGGGACCCACAGAATTCAAGTGCTTTACCCAGGATCACCAAGCAAGTTAACGTTAATGCTTCCCCGGGTCTCTGTCCCTTAACTGCATCAAAGGCAGACCCTAACATGCACTCTTATTCATCAGTCCTTTACTTATATTCTCATTTAATCTTCACATCAACCCTGTGAGAGTGATATTGTTATTTTCCCGAAGTCTAGTGCTTTCCTCCAAATATCATACTGTCTCACTGGGCATCTAAAAGTCAAACTCTGCTATTGCAATAGATGGAGAAGGAGAACAGGTAATGGGAGGTAAGGAAGAGATTTAAACAAAACAAAACAAAACAAAACAAAACAAAACAAAAACCCCAACCTATTGGTGTATCAGAGAGACAGAACAACCATAGTGGTTAAGAAAATGACTCAGGCCATGAAGGTCTGGGTAACACTTCTAGCTCCTCTGTTTCCTAGCTATGCAACTTCAGTGAATTCATTTAACCTCTGTTTTCACATTCTAGAAAATGTACTTTAAATCTCCTTCATAGGGTGCTTGGTGAGGATTAAATAAGAAAGTATTTAAATGTCAGCTGTTAATAGGAACTCAGGAGGGGAGGGACTCCCGACTCCTGAGAGTGGTGCAGGTTGCATTAGTTGGCTAGGGCTGCTGTAACAAAGTGACCCAGAGTCAGGGGCTTAAGCAACAAAAAGTAAGGCATTAGCAGGGTTGGTTTTATTTGAGGCCTCTCTCCTTAGCGGGTAGATGGCTGTCTTCTCTCTTCGCTCTGTTACTGTGTTCAGATTCCCTCTTGTAAGGACACTATCACATTGGCTTGGGCCCCACCCTAATGACATCATTTTAATTTAGTCACCTCTTTAAACGTTCTGTCTCCACATACAGTCAGTCACATTTGGAAGTGCTTGGGGTTAGGACTTCAACAGATGAGTTTGGTGGGGAGAACGATGCAATTCATGTTTAGAGAAGAATCTGACAAGAAATTTTAAAAAAGAAGTTGCTGGTAACCCCAGTCATTGGAAAGGTTCATTTTCTTCTAGTCTTTTGAAATGTGCGTAGTTGCATAAATTATATAGGACTTTATACATTCTGCTTACTTTGTTTCACTTCATAGCATAAGAACTTCCCTAGATAACTTAAAAACTTTACTATAAATACCATTTTGCATAGTTGGATAAATAATCCGTGGAGTAAGCGTTCCATAGATTATTTAATTGTTGCCCTTTATTAAGGTGATTTCACCTTTGCCATATATCATTCTTGGTCCTTTTAGTCCTCGGGAAAGCCAGATTTCTCAGAAGATGGGTCTCTAGAGCTGTGTGCAGGAGGCAAAGGGCAGGGTCACTCTGGGAGTCTCGTTACCTCCAGGACCCTCTGGAGTTGACTCAGGCCTAGATCGCTCTTCCCCATCCTACTGGCCAAGCATGTCAGAGTCCACCACTCTTCAATGGGGACCTCGTCAAGGGGACAGCCTGGTTTCTAAGTATCTTCTCTTTGTCACGGGCACATTCCAGCCTCCCCCACCAGATTCTGCCTCTGTGTGCGAGCTCTTGGCTTCTAGGGAGGTGGCGCTGGGCTCTGGGGAGCTGAAGGCAGCTCTGAATGCCTTTAAGCCTCCCTTCTTCCCCCTTCCATTCACTGACCCCTCTCTGCAAAGATGACCCGTGTCTTCACTTCATTCACCTAGGTTAGTTGTGCCTCTTCTTGAACCTCATGTCGATGTGGTCATACCTAGGTCCTCTCCTACATCTAGCCTCTGTTATTCAGCAGTAGGTTTGTAAGATTCATCCACGTGGTCATCTGTCCTTGTGGTTGATTCATTTCATTATGTGAATATACCATGGTGTTTCTGTCCATTCCTCCCTGATGGACCTTTGGGCTGTTTCCAGTTTTTCACTATTAGAAACAGTGCTGCTGTGAACATTATAACACATGCCTTCGGGTGAGTGAGTGAGTGTGTGTGTGTGTGTGTGTGTGTGCGCGTGTGTGTTGGGTCCCTACTGCAAAGCAGAATTGCTAGGTCTTGGGGAATGTGTATATTTAGCTTTGGTAAATACTACCCAACAGTTTTCCAAAATGACTGTTCCATTTTACACTCCCACATCAGACTTCTGCTGTTTTTTCTTATTGAAGTAAAATATGCATAACATAAAGTTGACCATTTTAACCATTTTAAAGTAAATAATTCAGTGGTGTTAAAGCACATTCACAGTGTTGTGCAACCAGCATCACGGTCCATCTCCAAAACCTTTTCATCATACCAAACAAGCTCTGTACCCATTGGACAGTAACTCCACATTTGCCCCTCTCTTCAGCCCCTGGTAACCTCTAGTCTACTTGCTCTCTTAACTATCCTCAGTACCTCGTATATGTGAAATCCTACAGTATTTGTCCTTTTGTGACTGGCTTATTTCACGTATGATGTCCATATTGTAGCATTTGTCGGAATTGTATTACTTTTGGAATAGTGTTCTCTTGCATGGGTATACCACATTTTGTTTATCTGTTCATCTCCGAATGGACACTGGTTGTTTGCACCTTTCAACTACCAAAAAATGGTACTATGGAAATTAGTGTGCAGGTGTCTGTGTTCCTGCTTTCAGTTCTTTGGGCTGTACACCTGGGAGTAGAACTGCTGGATCATACCCTAGTGCTATGTTTACCTTCTGAGGAGCCACCAAGTTCTCACATGGCAGCCGCACCATTTCGCATTCCCAATGCCAGAGGATTCCAAATTCTTCCCATCTTGCCAGCACTTGTTATTCTCCACCCGCCCCCCCCCCACTTTTAAAAATGGTTTTTCTAGTGGGTGTGAAGTGGTATCACACTGTGGTTTTGATTTGCATTTCCCTAATAACTAATGATTCTGAGCATCTTTTCATGCTTATTGGCCATTTGTGTATCTTCTTTGGACAAATGTCTTTTAAGGTTCTTTGTTTTTTAATGTTGAGGTTTAGGAGTTTTTATATCTGGATATTTATCATTTAGAATTCTTTTTCTTTTTTAGGGGCGCCTGGGTGACTCATTTGGTTAAGTGTCCAACTCTTGGTTTTGGCTCAGGTCATGATCTCAGTAGGTCATGAGTTAAAGCCCTGCACTGGGCTCTGTGCTGGGCGTGGTGACTACAAAAAAAAAAAAAAAAGAATTCTTTTTAATATTACACTCACATACTGTTTGAATACTTTGTCATGTTCACATTGCTTTTGTAGTTAAAAAACTCATCTGTTGGGATGCCTGCCTGGCTCAGTTGGTAGAGCCTGCGACTCTCGGCCTTAGGGTGTGTTTGAGCCCCACATTGGGTGTAGAGATGACTTTTTAAAAGATTTTATTTTTAAGTAATCTGTATTCTTTCTTATTTGGAGGAAGGATTTTTTTTTTTAAGTAATCTCTACATCCAACATGGGGCTCGAACCCACAACCCCAAGATCAGAAGTTGTATGCTCTACCAACTGAGCCAGCCCAGTGCCCCAAGGAAGGATTTTTTTAAAACAATCATCATCAGAGAGGAGGAAAGGAGTGGCAGCAGCAGAGGGAGAAAAATAGACCAATTCTCGTCATCTGAGACTAAAGGACAAGTTTTCAAAACATAGTTGGGGGGCCTTATGCCGACATTTCTGTGGCACAGCACTGTCTCCATGGGCCTTGTCGTGCTGCAGCCTAGTTTAATGATGCACACTAGTGTCTGGGCCAGCATCAGGGAACCAAGGGGTCAGAGCATGGTGCTGAAGGGCCCAGGTGTGCCCTAGGTGCCCTCTTTTCATGCTTGGCCACAAGGAAGGGTGGGTAAGAACACTCTCTAGCGAATACCTTGGAGTCAGGCTGATGTGGCTTCTGAATCTCAGTTTTCTTATCTTTGAAAAGAAGCTAATACCTACCTTGGTGGTTAAGGTAGTTGTAGGGATGAAATGGGCCTGGTCTCTGGCTTGGTGAATGGTAGTTATCACCTCAGGGTGCTTATTTAAAGGGTGGCCAAGCAGGGGGATTCCGAGGGAGCACGATAAACTGAAACAGCTAGAGGTTGTCCAGAATGATCTGTGTGGGTAACCAGGTACCCGGATGCATATTACATGTAGGTAGACTCATAGTCTTCCGAAATGCTGAAAATCTTGATTCTTTGGAGTCATGAGCAAAGAAAGGGGCTTGGCTTACAAACCACAAAGTGATCCTCCCTCTTGAGACCAAAGTTGGAAGCCCCATCTGCAATTCGTATTTATTTTATCACAATGGAGACCAAAGCCAGGTCTCCTTCCGGCTTGGAACAGTCCTTGATGCAGAGGACTGTTGTCAAGTGTTGCTTCCCCCGAGGTAGCTTCCAGAAGCCCCCTCCTTCCTCATATTCTCTTTCTTCCTTCCCCACAGTGATCTGCGTGGACTGCCCCAGGCAAGAGTCAACAGCCCTGCTTAGCACTGATGGTGATTTCACTGTGCCAAGTGATAGAACAGTCCAGGTAAAACACCCCGGGCAACCACAAGGCAGAAGAAAACTGCTCTCCATGCATGCCCAACTTGCTGCTGGCCAGGAGTTCGAGGTTTCCGTGGCCATTATGAACCATGTACCACCTGAGAAGAGGCAGTGCTGGCCTTCAGTTGCCCGCAGTTTGCAAACTCTCACTAGGGGCGCCAGAGAGTCAGGCCTGTGGGGCAAACTGCCCTGTGAGCATCCGCCCTGTGGCTTTCCCCTGGGATTCCCTTTCCCATCTCCCTTTCCTTCTTTCCCATATCATCTGGCTAAACCCTGAGGGAAGGTGATTCCAGCACAGGGCTGCCAATCCCATGAGCCTCTGGGAAGACACACCTGAGGCACTTAGGCACTCTTTCTTTTAGTTTTTTGAAGGGCTAATATATCCACGTGGTTCAAAAATTTAAAAAATATTAAAAAGTTACACAATGAATAACCTTCCTTTGTTTCTCTGCATCTACCTAATGCCCTGTCCAAGACACAGATAACCACTGTTACCAGTTTTTTTCTACCAAAATTTCTTTATATATTCTATATTTGTTTGTATTAAATACATTGTTATATATTTTATATATGTATACAGATACACAAATAGACTCTTTTTCTTCTTTCATGCAAAAGCTAGTATACTATTCACATGTCTGCATCTTCTTTCTGCACTTAAAAAATAGGTCAATATACTGCCTGTCCCCTTCTCACAGATAACCCTGTCATTAGTTTCTTTTGTATCTCTCCCCCCATACTGTGTTTATATATGAGCCACTATGAATACCTGGTCTTATTTTCCTACCCTTTCACACAGAAGATGATACGTGTTAACTTTGTTAAATTGTTAAATAAAATACTAAACAATATTATAGTTTAGTATACCTTGTTCTTTTTCACTTAACAGCATTTATCAAAGATCTTTCGTGCCAGGACTTTCTCATTTTTAGAGCAGTATAGCAGTTTGAGTAGATGGAAGTATTATAACATGTATTTAATTGGTTCTCTATAAATGAACACCTGGGATTATTTTCAATTTGTCTTTTGCAGTAAACCCATTTAGTTCTCTCTCCTCACCCTTAATTTCTGTAAGTGAGAGGATGTTGGGTATCTTCCAGCTGTTCGCATGTCTTTAAGGGGTCTTCTCTCCTTGCAGGAAAGGAAAGCATTGAAGATCTCCCCAGCCAACCGTGTCTTGCGAAGACGCAAGAGAGAATGGGTGGTTCCACCAATATCTGTCTCTGAGAATGGCAAGGGCCCCTTCCCCCAGAGGCTGAATCAGGTATGACTGCGTCTTCTCCGCAGAGTCATTGGTGGGTGCAGGGACCCTCATCCAAGGGCCTGCTGATGAGGTTTCTTGCTCCTGGAAGCCTCTGTAACGGCGCAGTTTCTGATAAAGGAGGGCCTCTCCACCCCTTCACACCTTTGTTGCTGTCCTAAGATAGTTGAGACTTAGCAGCTATTTTCTTTTGCTTCCAGCTCAAATCTAATAAGGACAGAGGCACCAAGATTTTCTACAGCATCACAGGGCCTGGAGCAGACAGTCCCCCTGAGGGCGTCTTCACCATAGAGAAGGAAACAGGCTGGTTGTTGTTGAATAAGCCACTGGACCGGGAGAAGATTGCGAAGTATGAGGCAAGTAGCCTGTAGCATCCCACAAGAAGCAGGCCCCCCCACCCCCTGCCGAAAAAAAAGAAGCAGGGCCCTGTGGGGAGGGTGGGGCTGGGCTGACCCCACACCTGTGCACCCACAGCTCTTTGGCCATGCTGTATCAGAGAATGGTGCCTCAGTGGAAGACCCCATGAACATCTCCATCATTGTCACAGACCAGAACGACCACAAGCCCAAGTTCACCCAGGAAGTTTTCAGAGGGAGTGTCTTGGAAGGGGTATTACCTGGTAAGAGGACTGGGGGGCGAGGCGGATAGCTGGGGAGGTTTGCTGGGCCCAGACCTAGCCTTGGGTCATCTTCTGTAACCATCTGGAAGTCAGACCAGACCCCCTAAAGGCTGAAAGAACCCTCCATACCTGATTTCCTCAGCTGTGCATCAGATCACCTGGGATCATCTTAAAAATACAAATTCTCCCACCCATCCCAAGATCCTTGAATAAGAATGATCCTAGGGGGGCACCTGGGTGGCTCAGCCGTTAAGCATCTGCCTTCGGCTCGGTTCTGGGATCTAGCCCTGCATCGGGCTCCCTGCTCTGCTGGGAGCCTGCTTCCTCTCCCTCTCCCTCTCCCCCTGCTTGTGTTCCCTCTCTCACTGGCTGTCTCTCTCTCTGTGTCAAATAAATAAATAAAATCTTAAAAAAAAAAAAAATGATCCTAGAGTACAGCCTGGAATCTGTATATTTAAAAATTTCCCAGAAGCCTCAGATGATCAGCCAGGTTTGGGAACCACTAGCTTTGGAACTACAAAGATCTAGATCTGAATCTTGATTTGCCTTTTTACCTGTGACCCTGGGCAAGTTCTTGACCTCTGAGCCTCAATCTTCACATCTGAAAATGGGAACAATGGAGGCACTTGGGTGGCTCTGTTGGTTGAGTGTCCAGCCCTTGATTTCGGCTCAAGTCGTGATCTCAGGGTCCTGGGATCAGGGCCCCACATCAGGCTCTGTGCCCAGCATGGAGTCTATTTGTCCCTCCCCCTGCTTTCTCTCTCTCAAATGAATAAATAAAATCTTGAAAGAAAGAAAGAAAGAAAGAAAGAAAGAAAGAGAAAGAAAGAAGAAAAGAGGAACAATGTTACCTATAAAGAATTGTGAAGATTAGATATAGCACATAATGACCTAAAGACACATGCTGGTGGGGAGGGGTTCTCTTCCTTCCTCTGAGTTGTGGAGAATTCAAGAAGTGTGAGTTGGTTAGGTTGCCAATATAGAAATCCCCCAAAGAACAATAGTACCTTCAATGAGATGGAACCTTACTTTCTCCCTATATTCAAGAAGCCTAGAGGTGGACAATCAAGGCTGGAATGGTGCTTTAAAGTGTGGGAGACCTAGGCCCCTTCTCTCTCATTGCTCTGCTATTTGGGCTTTATTTCCAAGATTACCATGTAGTTGCTGCTAGAGCTCCAGCCATTACACCTGGACGGGGGGTGGGGGATGAGTGGTGGAGAATAAGCCCCATCCTCAGAAAAGCACTTCCCCCAAAGTTATATATCCCATTTGTCAGAATTTAGTCTCGAGGCCATAGTTAGCTGCAAGAAGGCATGGGAAATAGTTTTGTTCCAGGCAGGCCTGTGCTCAACTTAAAATGATTGAGAATTTTGTTTCTAAGAAAGAAGCGGAGAATGGAAATGGACCAACTAGCAGTCTGCCACAAAGTGGAAGATGGGTGCAAGTCGATGAGCAGGGTGGAGCCTCTTCAGAGTTCCAGAAGTGGGCAAGGCTGGAACTGGAGCTGGGAAGGAAGGATGTTCACTCATTCCTTCTCCCCTGTAGGCACTTCTGTGATGCAGGTGACAGCCACAGATGAGGACGATGCCATCAACACCTACAATGGAGTGGTTGCTTACTCTATCCATAGCCAAGAGCCGAAGGACCCGCATGACCTCATGTTCACTGTCCACCGGAGCACAGGCACCATCAGCGTCATCTCCAGTGGCCTGGACCGGGAGGTGAGTGGCTCCTAGGGAAGGTGCTGCCTAGGCTTGCTCAGGCTGGGGACTAAACGCTCGAGAGCAGAAGCCCCTGTCCATGCCCCCAAAGCCCAAGGCAGAGCTGTGAGAATCCAAGTCAGCTGGGACTGGCTGCTGCTGTGTTCCCGTGTTGATGTCCTACAGCTCTCTGGAGCCACTGGCATGGTGCCAAATGATCTCGTTAAGGCTGAGGAGGCAGCTATAAAATGCGGGCGCTTGATATTTTCTGTCGGTTTCCTCATTTCCTCTCAGAATGGCTCATTTAGCATGCACATTGCCCAGATTCGTCCCTTGTGTGCTACAAAGTAGAATTAGCTCCATGGATATTGGAGTTGCCTACTGTTTCCTAATTAATACCTTTGCCCAAATCCCCATTCAAAGCTCCCATTCTGCATCCGCCCAGGGTCAGGGGGCAATGCCCAGACTGCACCCCCGGTTGGCCCAGGAGAACAGTTTGGGTCTGTATTTCCCCTCCCCCTACACCCTTTGCCTCTGTTCTTTCCTGGGTGAGCAGTGGGGCAGGGATTCAAGAGAACACTGTGAGAGGGAGAGACATTCCCCTTCCCTCCACATATACTCAGGGCTCTGCCTCTGGGAGGGCTGTGAGGAGCCCCTCAGCCTGAACTCTCCTTTCCTCCCCAGAAAGTCCCCGAGTACACACTGACCATCCAGGCGACAGATATGGACGGGGATGGTTCTACCACCACAGCAGTGGCCGTAGTGGAAATCCTGGATGCCAATGACAATGCTCCTGTGTTTGATCCTCAGAAGGTAAGTGCCCTTTCGATACTTCTTCCCTCAGCAGATGATGAAGGACTCAGGTTTTCCTTTCTGATGAAACTCTGGAACTAGCTCACGTTGCTTCCCTTCCCGCCCCACCTCTTACTAGCTGTGTGCCCAGAGGCAAACTACCTAACCTCTTTGTGCCCCGTTTCCTAATCTGTGAAATGGAGGTAGTGATATTACCTGCTGCATTGCTCTGAGTTTTAGAAGGAATAATGTTTGTACAGTTCCTAATGCAATCCCTGGTACCTAAGTGCTCCATATGAAAATCCTTGTTAAGGGGCGCCTGGCTGGCTCAGTTGGTGGAGGATGTGACTCTTGATCTCGGGGTCATGAGTTCAAGCCCCTCGTTGGGGTTAGAGTTTATTGAAAGAAAGAAGGACAGACAGAAATAAAAATCCTTGTTGATAGGAAACTTAGAATTTGCCTCATACCTATACTTACCGTCCTTCACCCAGTAAATGCTGTCTACACCACCAGTGACAGAGGACTCAGTGCCACTCAAGATGACACCCATCCCCCTTCCATCTTTAGATAACTCTGGCTACTGAACGTTATTTAGGCTTGATTAAAAATTTGTTCTGAGCAGCTGAGTTCCCAGTGTTTGCCACCATTCCAGAACTTCCAAAATCGTTACTGATCCATGCTGCATAGCAATCAGGCCCTCGTCCTTCTTGCCACCCTTTTCATACCTTTCTGATCTCAGCTAGGTAGAAGGCCACACGTGGCAGGGTTCAGGGCACCCAGACCTAGTGAGATTACTGGAATATCTTGCCCCTGGGTGTAGGACAAGCAGGCCCACGATCCCTGTGGTCTGTTCCAGCAGCTGTGAGGACATTCTGCATCTGTGTATGTCCTGAAACCCTGGTGGGCGGGTTGGGTGGTCCCAGAAAGCGTGAGTTGCAGGTAGGATCCACAGCTGGCGAAGAGTAGAACAGTCTTAGGGTGGGCGGTTAATCTCTATGCTCTGACAATGCTGTGTTTCCCACACCGACAGTACGAGGCCCGCGTACCCGAGAACATGGTAGGCCATGAAGTGCAGAGGCTGACGGTGACTGATCTGGATGCCCCCAACTCACCGGCATGGCGCGCCACCTACCGCATCTTGGAAGGTGATGACGGGGACCATTTTACCATCACTACCCACCCTGAGAGCAACCAGGGCATCCTGACGACCAAAAAGGTGAGTCCGTTTGGGCTTTAGACAAGGGCCACCCCTGGGGCAGTCAGGTCTGCAGCCTCCAGGACAAGGCAGTATACCACCTGCCTGGGGAACACCTACTTTGGAACATTCACCAGGGAGTGCACCAGGCCCAAGGTTTCTGACACTTTCCTGTCCCTCTCGTGTTAGGGAATGGATTTGTTCAAAGTAAATCTTACCGAGGGACTCAATTCATAGTACAGGTGAGAGTCACGGGTCTGATGGAAGCAGATTAGTGAAGCCTTCCTCCCAGATCCTGATGTCCAGTGGCTGCCCCCAATTCATCTTTTCACACAGTGTCTCTGTTTTATTGGAATTCTTGCTAGTTTTGCATTGAATCCATAATACAGATCTACGTTTTTGCATAGTAAAATGTTTTAAGTTACTTAATAGTGAGAGATATGCTTACTTCTCAAAAAGTCTTTGAATAAAATTGATGCTTTAAGAAGATTGGCCTAATCTTTTATTTATCTATCTATCTATCCATCCATCCTTCTGGTTTGTTATAAAGAATGGCCTAGGGTGTCTGGGTGGCTCAGTCAGTAGGTGAAACGTCTGCCTTCAGCTCAGGTCATGATCCCAGGGTCTTGGGATCGAGCCCTGCATTGGGCTCCAGCTCAACGGGGAACCCGCCGTTACCCCCGCTTGTGCGCTCATGCGCTCTCTCTCACTCTCTCTCTGCCAAAATAAATAAAATCTTAAAAAAAAAAAAATGGCCTAGTTTGAGAAGTGGGGTTTTATATAATACTTTAACGACTATCTCCTTCTTGCAACAAAAACTTTATAATGCCCTTTTTATATTGTGAAATGAATTTCATTTATAATATAACTTATCTAACTTACAAAATTTCTAGAAAAATAGAATGCCCTAACTAAAATGAAGGAGAATTTTACAGGGAAAGTTACTACTGATAATACGATTTTTTTTTTTAAGATTTTATTTATTTATTTATTTGACAGAGAGAGAGAGAGAGCCAGTGAGAGAGGGAACATAAGCAGGGGGAGTGGGAGAGGAAGAAGCAGACTCCCAGCGGAGCAGGGAGCCCAATGTGCGGCTTGATCCCAGAACCCTGGGATCACGCCCCGAGCCAAAGGCAGACGCTTAACGACTGAGCCACCTAGGTGCCCCGATAATACGATATTTCTATATGTAAGCTTTGCGGTGCATATGAGAAAACATAATGAAGTGGTCAGTTACTTGCGTCTCCTTGTGGAATCGTCCAAATGTAGTGGATACTTGATGTCACTTGGGGCTCATGCATACCACAGGTTATACCGATGTCTTTATAAAAACAGCAAATACACAACTTTTATGGAAGGCCTGGACAAGTCAAATTACAAGCTCCCCTCAGAAGTTGCATTCCTGGAAAAGTCAGTATAAAAACAACACCAAACATTTAGTTTATATGTAAAACAAGTAACTATAAACAGATTTTTCACACCCATGAATACGTGAACATCCAAGGGGTTATTGGCAAGTCACATGACCTGTGGGAAAGTTCTTTGTGTCCCTGCTCCAGCCTATAAATGCCAACAGTATCCCCAATCATTACGACAATTAGGCCTCCACAAGTTTCTGGAACACGCTGTAGGGGGCCACCTCCACTGGGAACCAGTTGTAGGGCTTACTGGTCTAGGGATGTTCTAAAAGGCCCTACCAGCCACTCAGAAAGGGCAGGAGGATGGGGCAGTTGGGTGGCTCAGATGGTTAAGCATCCACCTCTTGATTTCAGCTCAGGTCATGATCTCTGGTTTGTGAGATCAAGCCCCATGTCGGGCTCGGCACTTAGCATGGAGCCTACCTGAGATTTCTCTCTCCCTCTCTCCCTTCACTCCCTCAAAAAAAAAGGCAAGAGGCTTTATGGAAAAGACAGCATTTCTTTTTTAAAGATTTATTTTAGAGAGAGGAAAGAGAGAAACTCAAACTGACTCAGCACCGAGCACAGAGCTCGAAGTGGGCCTCCACATGGGGTTCAATTTCCCAACCCTGAGATCACAACTGGAGCCGAAATCAAGAGTCAGATGCTTAACAGACTGCACCCCCTAGGCGTCCCGGGAAGGACGGCATTGTTGATGCTGGGAGCCTCCAGCCCCGCACTGTGGGCCCTTTGTTTCTGACATCACAGCACTGCATCCTCAGACACTGGTGGCTCAGGTCCTCCTTCTTGTCTCTCAGGGCTTGGACTTCGAGGCCAAAAACCAGCACGTTCTGTACGTCGAAGTGACCAATGAGGCTCCCTTTGTGGTGAAGCTCCCAACCTCTACCGCCACTGTAGTGGTCCACGTGGACGATGTGAACGAGGCACCTGTGTTCGTCCCACCCTCTAAGGTCATCGAGGTCCAGGAGGGCATCTCTATCGGGGAGCCTGTCTGCACCTACTCTGCGCAGGATCCTGACAGGGGGAGTCAGAAGATCAGGTAACCAGGAGCTGGGCTCACATGCATCCAAAAGCACTGGTAGTGTTGGATGGGGATTCATTTGGTCAGTGTTTATGCTAATTACCATGAGGATTGCTGCATATTTTGAGCATCACCCCTACACGGGGCCTTCCCTTCCTACCCTCCCCAAGGCTGAGGACTCTGAGCAGAGATCCAGAGGACAGGTACAGCCACTCTCTTTCATGTGTCCCCGCTGGGCCGTCTGCCTGCTGCTCAGGCTCCCATTTAGGGGTGAGGTGCATTTTTCATGTGATCCTGCTTAGGAGCCCCAAGTCCCATGACACCATCTGCCAGTTGGAATGCATAGGCTTTGAATGACAACCAGAATTCTAAGTATTCTGGGTATGACTCTTCAACTTTTCTATTCCAGCTACCACATGCTGAGGGACCCAGCAGGGTGGCTAGCGATAGACCCAGACAGTGGGCAGGTCACTGCCACGGGGGTCTTAGACCGTGAAGATGAACGGTTTGTGATGAACAATGTCTACGAAGTCATGGTCTTGGCCACAGATGATGGTGAGAGCTTCCTCCCCACCCCTCCACTTGGTTACCTTTGGAGCCCATGGCATAGCACATCCCCTCCCCAGACAGAGTATGGTGTTAGGGAGGGTTCTCAGCAAACCAATCTGGACGGTCAAGGGAGACTTGCGGAGGAGCCTTTCAAAGACTGGGATTGGCTGGCTACGGTTTCCCTGAGACCCACGTGTTAGGAGTAAGATTTCTTTCAGCCCAAGTGTGTGGTTCACTGAGCCATGGATTGGCCTGTTGGTTTCCCCTTGTGATTGGATTAGAAGGGGCTGCCTGGAAAGTGCCATGATTGATTAGTGATGTCACACCATGACAGAGTTGGGGGATGTGATTTGATATCTCTGCTTGACACAGTGAAGCGAGGCCTGGAAGCTGGCGAGAAGTCATGGCAGGACTGTGAAGGGAGGCATCCCTAAAGCTCATCAGCAAACACTGCATCAGCCCTGAGGTGGCCAATAGGTTTCCCTTTGGGATAGATTGGTAGTGGCTGTAATTGCTATGATCAGTTAGGAAAATCTGCTGAGAATGATGGCATGATTGTCATGGATTTGCCATCACTGGTTTGATCTATGATGAGACTAGGGCAGGACATGGAGGGGCTTGAAAAGTTACAGCTGGGCAGTAAACAGGAACCTCCCTGAGGCTGACTGCATAGGTCAGAGAGCTTAACATTCACCCATCACCCAACTCAAGGACAGATGCTAAAAACGGCTCCTGTGTGTAATTATGAACAGGGAGCCCTCCCACCACTGGCACTGGGACTCTCCTGCTAACACTTATGGACATCAACGACCATGGCCCGGTCCCCGAGCCCCGTCAGATCACCATCTGCAACCAAAGCCCTGTGCCCCAAGTGCTGAACATCACGGACAAGGACCTGTCCCCCCACGCCTCCCC
Source organism: Ursus maritimus (assembly GCF_017311325.1). NCBI lineage: Eukaryota > Metazoa > Chordata > Mammalia > Carnivora > Ursidae > Ursus > Ursus maritimus. Next base: position 23,662,470 of record NW_024424341.1, read on the forward strand.
TTTCCAGGCCCAGCTCACACACGACTCGGATATCTACTGGTCAGCAGAGGTCAATGAGAAAGGTGAGTGAGTGGTGGTGGTAGGTGGGTGTGTGCCCCATACCAGGACCCTGTACACATTCCCACTGAGGTAAGAACATCAAGCAAATGTTACTTATTAACTTAGTGTAAGCCTTTAAGAATGTTCTAGCCCAACCACCTTCCTGTACAGTTGGAAAAACGAGGCAGGGAGAGAGAGGGTATGACTTTCTCAATCTCACATAATGAAAGAGCCAGGACTCCTACAGTGATAATAGCTCACATGCCCTGAGCACGCTTACTGTGTGTTACACAGCACTTCAGACACTTCATAGATTAGGTTACTCAGTCCTCATGGCAACCCACATATACATGTGTGTGCGCCCATTTTACACATGAGGAAACCAAGGCTTACAGAAGCTTAAATATCTTGGCAGAGGCATTACGGCTAGAAAATGATGCCACCAGAATTTTAATCCAGGCACTCTGATTTACCATTGGTGCATTTATTGAACCCTGATCATATGCAAGGTGACTTCTTTTTCTTTATTTACTATTTCTACCACCCTCTGTGGTCAGTATTTTTATCCCCATTTACAGATGACAATGAGGGACAGAGAGGTTAAGTAGCGTGCCCAAGGGCACAGAGTGCATGAGCATGGAGCAGAAGTTGAAGCCACAGTCCCCATCCCCCACGCACCTGCTCCCGTCCACCTCCCTGTCCTTTACCGTTCCCGTCCCCGCAGAGCTTCTCAGTCTTTCACAGCTTTTCACTTGTCACTGGCCTGGGAAGTGGTCTAACTGGCATCAAGTGAGTGAGGACCCGGGGTGTGTGAGAAAGATCCAGCCCCAAGAGCCAGTAAGGTCCCTGGAGAGACACTGTTCACTTCGGTTTAAAATGTCTTCCCCTTTCTCTTGGGGCTAAGGTTCCCCAGGAGGGAAACAGGGAAGCAATACACGCAGGTTCTGCCCCAAAGGAACCAAGTGCCCACTACCTATTGCTGCTGAGCTCAGCCCAGAAAGGACTCAGGAGACCTGCTCCAGATATGCACATTGTCTCAATTTTATGATTCTTGTGATTTGGGTATGTGTGTCTGGCGCCTTTCCTTTGAAGAACCCAGGTTGGTCTCCTGTCACCCCCTTGTGGCCTAGAAGCCATTTTCCCCCCTCCCTGATGTTACCATTTATAGAGCATGGACTCTGGAACCAGAATGCTTGGTTCAAGACCCAGTTCCTCCATTTACTAGCTTTGTGATTGTGGACAAGTTACTGAACCTCACTGTTCCTCGGTTATCCGTATCTGCAGAATGGTGCCCATAATTGTACCTACATGCATCCAGTTACTGTGAAGGTGAAGTGGGTGATTCTATGAGAGGCCTCTTGTCTGGTACATCAGTGCTCAGCAGATGTGAGCGACCACCTTCGCCAGCAGTCTTCCCAGGCAGCAATCACAGGTCTGGCTCTGTCAGGTGTGAGCATTACGGCCGAGGCCCAATGGCACCATCACCTGGTGATAGTATTGATACCTGGTTCTTGGGTTTTTTTTTTTTTTTTTTTTTTTAAGATTTTATTTATTTATTTGAGAGAGAGAACAAATGGCGGGGTGTGGGGAGGGCAGAGGGAGAGCAGCAAGCAGACTCCCTGCTGAGCAGGGGAGCCCAGTGTGGGGCTCGATCCCGGGATCATGACCTGAGCCAAAGTCAGATGTGTAACCGACTGAGCCACCTAGGTGCCCTTGGTTCTTGGTTTTAATTTAGTTTTTCTAATCATGTCCTTGTTGTCAGGGGAGTTAATCCAAACCCTACCCCTGTGTGACCTTGGTCTGGTTACTTAGCCTCCCTAAGCTTCAATTTCTGCATTTGTAAAATGAGGCTAATAGTACCTCCTCTTAAAGTGGCAGTGAAGTTGAGAGGAGAGCCTCGCACCCAGTCAGTGGCCACTTAGTCACCAGCACCGCCATTGTCATCATCACCTGAGAAGTCCGCCCTCTGGCATGGGGACAGGATGGTGGTCGGGATGTTTCAGTGAAATACCCCACCTTGGCCTCGACGCGGTAGACCAGATACTCAGCGTGCAGAGCTCCCTGTCTGCCTGCCATTGCCAGATGGGAACGGGGCGAAGTCTCTCTCTGGCTTTCTTACTAAGACAAGCCCAGGGAGTATGCAGAACCTTTGAACAAAAAGTGGCTTGAGGGGCCCCTGGGTGGCTCAGTCGTTAAGCGTCTGCCTTCGGCTCAGGGCCTGGTCCCAGGGTCCTGGGATCAAGCCCCATGTCAGGCTTCCTGCCCTGTTGGGAGCCTGCTTCTTCCTATCCCCCCCCCCACTTGTGTTCCCTCTCTCACTGGTTGTCTCTCTCTCTGTCATATAAATAAATAAAATATTTTTTTAAAAAATTAAAAAAAAAAGTGGCTTGAGGTCAGTGCTGAACGAGGCCAGCAAGCCTTAGGGTGGGTGAGCTAGAAACATGGGGTGGTTTTTGGTTGCCCTGATGACTGGGGGACACTGCTGGCATTTAACAGTGAGGGTCTTTAATGCTTGGAAAAGTCCTGCATGATGAGAAGTCCTGCTACCTTGGCTAATAGCTCCTCCTTGAGAAATGAGTTTAAACTGAAGGCCTTTCTTCAGAGAAGCCCCTGACCCTCTATTTCTCACCCACAAACATAACCATCTTCCCCACTCTAGGATCGCCACATACCCTGGGCCTTTGAAGGCCAGTTAGCACAGTGTCCACGACAGCCTCCCAGCCAGCACCCCCGAACCTGTGTTCATCACTAATGCTGTGACAGCACGGGCTGGCAGCCTGTCTGATCTGCTTAACAATGTCACTCATATCACCAAGTCACGTGCTTTTGGATTTATTAATAATCGATGCTCTCAGGGTGCCTGGATGGCGCAGTGGGTTGAGTGTCAGACCCTTGATTTTGGCTCAGGTCATGATCTCAGGGTCCTGAGATCGAGCCCCGTGTCGGGCTCTGCGGTCTGTATGGAACCTGATTCTGATTCTCTCTGCCTCTCTGCTCTCCCCCTGCACCCTTGCACTCTATCTCTCAAATAAATAAATCCTTAAAAAAAAAATTAATGCTTTTGCAGAAATATCAGTGTTTCAGATATTGAAATTCTGTCAGACACTTGAGGCACAAACATTATATTTACTCTTGCAAGGGCAAAATGCTGTAATAATAAATGGTAGTGAACTTTCATATAGGAAAACAGGTGGTCAATGTGAATATTAAAAGATAGGGTTAGTTATCTCAGGAAGAATGTATTTCATTGTGTTCTTCTTGAGGAGAACAGTGGGGAAGCTAATGGTGCTGAGAAATTATTGGCCCTGCATGACCACGACTTTTTAAAAACTTTGTTATTCTAAAAATACTGTGACTATCGATTTGACTTTTAAAAAATAAGGTGATGGGGCACCTGGGTGGCTCAGTTAGTTAAGCGTCTGCTTTCAGCTCAGGTCATGATCGCTGGGTCCTGGGATCGAGTCCTGCATTAGGCTCCCTGCTCAGCGGGGAGCCTGCTTCTGCCTCTCACTCTGCACACTGCTCCCCCTACTTGTGCTCTCTCTCTCTCTCTCTCTCTCTCTCTATCCAAAAAGTAAAATCTTTAAAGAAAAAGAAAATAAGATGATGAATTTATTTTGCCATCCCTATAATCCTTTCCATGATGGTGACTTTGGCTTTGGCCAAATACCAATTTTTGTAAACCCTTGGTGTAAGTGTGCTTTTGGGGTATTTCTCCCTGTGAGGAGGTCTCCTTAACCTCCAAAGTGATATACTCCATTCCGCTTGTGGCCTCTCTCGTGGTAAACGTTACTCTGTCTCTTCCAGGAGACACAGTGGCCTTGTCCCTGAAGAAGTTCCTGAAGCAAGACACCTACGACGTGCACCTTTCTCTGGCTGACCATGGCAACAAGGAACAGCTGACAGTGATCAAGGCCACCGTGTGTAACTGCCATGGCCACGTGAAGACCTGCCCCGATCCCTGGAAGGGGGGCTTCCTCCTCCCAATCCTGGGGGCTGTCCTGGCTCTGTTGTGTAAGTACCCGTGTTCTCTCCTGTCCAAGGATGGGGTCGTTCAAAGAGCCAGTTCTACCCGGAACTGCTGGGACTGAGGCATCCCCAGCGTTGCCCATCTGTTCCTGATACTCTTAACTCTAGGTGTGTCATTTGGGGGTAGATGTTTATGGAGCTTCTGGAATGTGCCAGGCTTTGGGGAGACAGTGGTGAACAGACAGACTCAGCCCTGCTGTGATGTCATCTAGAGGCTAGAGCACTAGTTCTGAATGTGTGATCTCCAGACCAACAGCATCAGCAGTGCCAGGAGCTTGTTCAAAAGGCCAGTTCTTAGGGCTAAGATGCAGTAATCTGTGTGTTGGTTTTTTTGTTTGTTTATTTTGTTTTGTTTTGTCTTTTTTAAAGATTGTATTTGTTTATTTGACAGAGAGAGAGAGACAGCCAGCGAGAGAGGGAACACGGGCAGGGGGAGTGGGAGAGGAAGAAACAGGCTCCCAGTGGAGGAACCTGATGTGGGGCTCGATCCCAGGACTCTGGGATCACGCCCTGAGCCGAAGGCAGACGCTTAACTACTGAGCCACCCAGGCGCCCCAGTAATCTGTGTTTTAACAAGCCCTCCAGGGGTTCCGATGCATGCTAAAGTTTGAGAGTCCTTGGTCTAGGGGCAGACGTGTTTATTTACAAACTAAGTTTAGTTTTACAAACTAAAAAACTAAGGTCATTACTCTAAAGGTGGAACCTTTCACATTGGCTTTTTCCACTCTCTGAATTGGTCCTTACACAGAAACACATTCAGTCAGATATGAATTCAATAAGGGCAGGCTTTAATCCACATCCTGCACACCCAGCACTGTTTCTGGTGCTGGGGTGAAGCACTTTATAGTAAAAAGAGACCACTTTCTGCCCTCATGGAAATTAAGTTCCAGTACAGAGAACAGACAATAAATGATCTGGCAGAGAAATCAGTGTTGGTACGGAGAAAAAGCAAGCAGAGGGAGGAGGTCTGCTATCTCAAGTAGGATGGGTAAGAAAGGCTTTGCTGAGAAGGGATATTCTAGTAAAGAACCAAAAGAGGTGAGGAAGCAAATCATGCAGCTATTTCAGGAACAGCAAGTGCAAAGGCCCTGAGGCAGCACTGTGCTTGGTGTGTGGAAACAGAAGATGGCTAGAGTGGAAAAAGCAAAAGAGGAGAAAAGTAAGAGATGGAGTCAGAGGTTATGGCTGTGGCGGAGCATCATGCTGGGCCTTGGAGACTATTGCAAGGATCTGGATAAAATGTGAAGTCATCAGAGGGATTAGAGCAAAGCAGTGATGTGATTTGACTTGAGTTTTACAGGATTTCTACTAAACAGACTGTGCAGGGGTGAGGGTGGAGACAGGAGACCATTTAGGAACTATTGCCGTAATCCAGGGGTGAGATGATGAGAGATGGTCCTATTTCAAGGCAGAATCAGTTCAGATTCATATACGGTATGAGGAAAAGAACCATCCATGTTTCTAAGACCCGAACAAGTAGAAACTGGAGTTTCCATTAACCAGTTTGGAAAAGATCATGGGAAGAGAATTGCCAGGCAGTCCAAATGGAGATATCCATGGGCTGATCTGTAAGTTTTGGTGCAGGTAAAAAGTCCAGGTCACCTTCTGCCTTTCCCCAGACTCAATGGGGAGGAAAAGAGGAGGGAAAGAATGCAGTATAGCCCACATAGGGTGTGCATCCTGAGAACCCATAGACTCCCCAAGAAGGCGGGGTCTGTTGTGTTGGGCCAGAGATTGACCTTGGTTCTGTTAACAGGCCAAAGAAGTGATAAAGGTAAATAGTGGCCATATCCTCTCACACTGAACAGCCACAGAGAGGGCTCTGGGGACCCTTCTTATTGGGATTAACTGGAGGTAGTCCTGGTATTAGGGAGAACAGCCAGGCATTAGCTGGCCAGGACCCCCATGTCCAAATAGCCTGCCAGCCCTTCCAACCATAGCACTAAAAGCCAGTCCTTCTCTTGAAATACCAAAATAGTATTTGCACCTACATTCAAATTACGACACCATATAGACTTGCACTGTCTTTTTGCTTTTAACTTAGTCTGTGGCTAATTTAGGGCTCACCTGGGGACTGAAAAAGAGTTTTGTTGAAAAGTAACATCTTCTGGGAGATTCCCTTGAGGACCAGTATCACTGATAAGGGAAGACTGACAAATGATACAGAATTATGGGGGGAGGTCAGATTGCTGCGAGGAGGGAGTGATGTTAGGCTGAGTCCTGAAGGGTGAGAGCCATGCATGTGCGTGCAGAGTGTCCCAAGAAAGGAATGCCCAGGTGAAGGTCCTGGAGCTGAAAAGTGCTGGGTGTATTTGTGGCATTCCAAGGAGGCCAATGTGACTAGACCTAGAGGGGGTGTATATGTGTGGAGACAGGCAGGGGCCAACCCTGTACACTTTGATAAGAAGGTAGGGGTTTTCCTAGGTGCAAGGGAGCCATTGAAAGTATTTTAAGCCCTGGCTACCAAGGAGAGGGGTCTAAAATTAGGTAGGGCTCTGAGGGTTTGGGGGTATCAACCAGCTCTGTGGTTGGGGGGGGCAGATATTTACCTTCCCTGCCTCTTCCAGTCCTCCTGCTGGTGCTTCTCTTGTTGGTGAGGAAGAAGAGGAAGGTGAAGGAGCCCCTTCTGCTACCAGAAGATGACACCCGTGACAATGTCTTCTACTACGGTGAAGAGGGAGGTGGTGAGGAGGACCAGGTGAGGCATTGAGGGTCTGGGGTTTGGAAGATGAATGGTTCTAGGACCACTGGCAGGGATGGTTGGGTCAGTCAACTAACCACGTTAGCTCCATTGACCAGACTCTGGCCTAGCGCATCACTCTTCATGTAGGACTGACCACCATTTCTCCTCTTCTGAGAGGGTGTCTGGTCCACAGCTGTGGTCCCTTTGACCCTATTCAAGGTGGCCTTGAGCCTATGCTTAATTTGGGAGGAGGGGCTGTGGAAACAAGGGCTTTCAGAAATGTCTGACAGAGATTGTCTTCTAAGTCCTACCCATGAACCAGAATACCCTTGTGGCAGGGGAGTGGGCTGAAACATAAATGGTGGGGGGCTGCCTTCTCAATCCCATGTTCTTCTTCATGTCCTTGAAGGACTATGACATCACCCAGCTCCACCGGGGTCTGGAGGCCCGGCCTGAGGTGGTTCTCCGCAACGATGTGGCGCCAACCTTCATCCCCACACCCATGTACCGTCCACGTCCAGCCAACCCAGATGAGATCGGGAACTTCATCATTGAGGTGAGGCCTAGGGGTCCAGCCGAGGGCAGGCCTTTATTCAGGCACCGGCAGCATGGGAGAAAGAGCATGGGTTTGGAGTCTTGGCTCCGGGTTTAAATCTTGCCTCCCTCACCAACCAGCTGTGTGACCTCTGGCATATTTGAGTCATTTCTGGGCTTCTGTTTTCTCCTCCATGAAATCCTAAGTTGCAGAGTGGTTAACAATAGGTTAGGAATCATTTATTCAACAAATATAACAATTGTTAGAAAACTGTGCAGCCAGACTACCCGGGTGTGAATTTTTAAAGGTCCCAGATGATCCCAGTGTGGAGCAGAGTTGGCAACCCTCTGTTATAGGTTGCATTTTCTTTTTTTGTTTTTATTTGAGAGAGAGTGCACCAGCAGGGGTAAAGGCAGAGGGAGAAGCAGACTCCCCGCTGAGCACGAGCCCGAAGCAACCTATTCCCAGGATCCTGAGATCATGACCTGAGCCAAAAGTCAGATGCTTAGCCGGCTGCGCCACCCGGGCGCCCGTGTTATAGGTTGCTTTAAGGATTGGATGAGCAAGCACCTGCAACCGTGGTTCCCAAATATTGGAATCTCCTGGGGGAACTTCAAAAACTCCTGATGTCTCTGACTCCTTGCAGAGATTGTGGTATAATTGATCTGGATGTGGCTTGGGCTTCAGATTTTTAAAAAAAAATTCCCAAGTAGGGGTGCCTGAGTGGCTCAGTAAGTCGCGTGGCTGCCTTTGGCTCAGGTCGTGATCTCGGGGTCCTGGGATCTAGCTCCTCATTGGGCTCCCTGCCCAGCGGGGAGTCTGCTTCTCCCTCTCCCTCTGCCCCTCCCTCCTATGCATGTGCTCTCTCTCTCTTTCTCTGTCTCTCAAATAAATAAATAAATAAATAACATCTTTTTAAAAAAAGTTTCCAAGTAATTTAAGTCTAGGAACCACTGGCCTGGCATGTAGCATTTAGTAGGTAATGATAGTTATTGTTGATAATAGCTGAGTATCTCCAGTGTTTTTAACTCTGGTCACATGTTTGATTTATCTGAGGGATTTTGAAAAACAGCAATGCCTGGAATGCAGGGATTCATTTGTTTTTTAGGCTCCAATTTTTTTTTTAAAGCTCCCCAAGCTTAAAATCAGATACACAGCCAGGGCTGTGAGAACCCCTGAACTAGGTACATAGGAGACACATGATAGGCGCCTATCACAGCCTGGTACCTAATTAGCAGTAAATGGAGGTTTTCTCTCTCTCTCTCTCTCTCTCTCTCTCTCTCTCTCTCTTTTTCCCTTAAGTAAGCTCTACACCCAACATGGGCCTTGAACACAGACCCTAAGATCAAGAGTCGCATGCTCTACTGACTGAGCTAGCCAGATGCCCCATAAGTGGAGGTTCTTTTTTTTTTTTTTTTTATAAAAATACCCCCCTTGCATTCTTTTTTTTTTTTTTTTAAGATTTTATTATTTATGTGACAGAGAGACAGCCAGCGAGAGAGGGAACACAGCAGGGGGAGTGGGAGAGGAAGAAGCAGGCTCCCAGCGGAGGAGCCCGATGTGGGACTCGATCCCGGTACACCGGGATCACGCCCTGAGCCGAAGGCAGACGCCTTAACGACTGCGCTACCCAGGCGCCCCCCATAAGTGGAGGTTCTTAATATGAGTTAGGGAGGGAGGGAGGAAAGGTGGGAGGAGGAAGTGAGGGAGGAATAAAAAGATAGATTGATGGATCTCAGGGGGTGCGAGGAAGCAGCGGTGGGCAGAGGGCTTGGTAGGCAGTCAAAAGGCCTTACCCTGGCTTGAACTTTTCTCTTACTTCTCTTGCCTTCTAGAAGTAGCCTGGTGGACTCTGTTCTTTAGCTCATGCTAATGAGAGTGCTGTGCAAAAACAAAAGCATCTGGGGAAAGTTGCTCAGAGCAGATGGTTTGAGAAAATGCCTTGGAGCTAAATACCTGGAACTTTCCCCTCCAGTTAGATGAAGACCATTTCCAGAATGTCTCTGGACAGACATTTAGGTAGTTTGCAAATACGGTGTCATTCAATGCTCAAATCAAGTGCAGGGAGGGAATCCTCTTGTTATCCTCGTTTTACAAATGAGGAAATAATGTTCAACTATGTGCCAAGTACTATTCTAATAAGCACTTTACATATATTCACGTGTATTAATTTATTCCTCTAAAACTATATGAAGTCTCCCATTTTATTTTTAAATATGCCCAGAGCACAGCACATACCCAGAGTAGTTTTTTTTTCTTTTTTTAAAGATTTTATTTATTTATTTGACAGAGAGACAGCACAAGCAGGGGGAGAGGGAGAGGGAGAAGCAGGCTCCCCGCTGATCAGGGAGCGTGATGTGGGGCTCGATCCTGGGACTTTGGGATCATGACCTGAGCCAAAGGCAAACGCCTAACCGACTGAGCCACACAGGCTCCCCAAGTCTCCCATTTTAGAGACAAGATAAAAACAGCACATAAAGGTTAAGGAGTTTGCCTGAGGTCACAAAACTAGGGAGTGAAGTCCGAGTTCTGACTCAAGCTGTCTGATTTCAGAGTCCCTGCCCTTGACCACTGGCTTGGTCCACTAAGCACTTGCCGTATGCTGGGCTCAGTGCTCGGTGTTTATATGCATTATTTCATTTCACCTTTCAAAACCTTACTGGAAGGAAGAGATGTCTTCACAGATGAGGAGATGCAATCTCAGCAGGGTGAACTCACTTGCCCAAGCTTTCGCAGCTGCTGAGTGACCGCTGCTCCTAACCACCTGCTCTTGTTGCCACAGAACCTAAAGGCGGCCAACACGGACCCCACGGCCCCACCTTACGACTCCCTGCTGGTGTTTGACTACGAGGGCAGCGGCTCTGACGCTGCCTCCCTGAGCTCCCTCACCTCCTCCGCCTCTGACCAGGACCAAGACTATGACTATCTGAACGAGTGGGGCAGCCGCTTCAAGAAGCTGGCAGATATGTATGGTGGTGGCCAGGACGACTAGGCCACCTGCCAGCAGGACCAGGGACTAAAGGTTGGGCCTCAGTGGCATCTCCAAGGAGCCTGAGTCCTCCCCTCAGCCAAGGACTTGGGAGCTTGTCAAGAAGTGGCCTTAGCAACTTGGAGGAGAGAGGCCCTCAAATCTGACATTAAGGGTTGTTTTCTAAGCCTTTCAGAGTGGAGGGACATGGGTGGTTTGATTTCACCTCTGGAAACCTCTCAGACTAGGCCAGGGTTGCCTCCGAGGCCAAATTTCTGGGAGTCTATCACCTGCCATAAAATGCCCGGACCAACTCTGACCACCGCCTACAACCCCCAGTGATGATGTTCTCTCTGGAATGGACCCTTCTCCTTAGAATGAGGCCCTTATTGCAACCTGAATTTTTTTTTTTTTTTAATACTGTCTTCAAAAAGTTAGAGGCAGGTCCTCAGTGGTCCCCTGGATTGCTCCAGAAGCCGAAGCCTGAGCTCCTTGACTCACGTGCCTCATGCACTTCTCTCTCCTCTCCAGGCAACAAGGCCTCCGATTGAATGAATTCCTGCGTTTTTATACTGAGTGCGACTGTGTTGTCCTTTATTTTTTATTTTCCCTATTGAGTGCTGTAGATAAAAGGTGATGACAATCCGTGTAAATGTACTACAACTTTTTTATTAAAGGAATTTTTTCCAGAGGTGCCTGGGGAGTGAGCTGCTGCCTCTTGTAGTTTTATTGCCCCGTGGGTCATGTACCACACCATTCACCCACTTCAGTGTCCAATTCTTTGGTTTTCAGAATTGTCAGAGTTGTGTAAGGGGAGTGGGCACTTGTTAACCCTGCTGGCTTCACCCAGCTTCCTCCCAATGGTAGAGGAAATTCAGGATTCATATACATGCCCAGGTGGGCCTGTTGAGGGTAAATCTACCCTCCTCTCTACAATTTTTTTTTTTTTTAAGTAATCTCTACACCCAACATGGTGCTTGAACTCACAGCCCTGAGATTGACAGTCACGTGCTCTTCTGACTGAGCCAGCCAGGAGACCGTCTCTCTCCACATTCTGAGCTGCCCTTCTGTGTGGGAGAACCATTAACCCCCTTACTGCTGGGCTGAGCCCCACCAGAGCTACAGGCAATGTCTTTTTGGAACAATGGCTGCTCTTGGGTAATGTAGTATGGAAAGAGTTCCTCTTCTTTGTGGTGGGCTCTGTGTTGAAAGGCAGGGAGAGGCCAGATTCTGCTACTTCCTAACAAGCCAAATTTAACCTCTATTTGACTCACATTTTTCATGTATCAAATGGGGAGTTTTTATGGAGATTAAATGATGCCATATCTGGGCACATTGTTAGGGCTATTTGTGTTCACTGGTAACAGCTACTATTTATTTAATACTTTTTAGGGCCAAATAACTTCAATCATTTCCTTTTAAACAAATCCTCACAACCGCCCTCTAAGGGGATTTTCGTCCTTTAAAGAATGGCTTCATTGTATTTTTTTTTAAATGACACCTGATCATTGTCAAAATCAAGCCAGACAGAAAATTAGAGGAGTCACCCAGGATGTCCGTGAAATTGGAACGTTACTAACA
>NW_024424341.1:23674311-23819699 GCF_017311325.1 Ursus maritimus
CAATATGGGGAAGCAGGAATGGGGATGAAGAGACAGCGGGGAAAGAATAGTTCTGCGTGTGCCTTTGTTAAAGCGAAGTTTAACATTGTCTTTGTGATGAACCAAGAGAAAAGAATGTGAAGTGAAGCCAAAGGGATTGCTGAACTTGAAATAAAAGTTTTCGTCCCACAGCAGTGACGAATTCTTCAAAGCCATGGTACTCAAAATGCAGTTCCTGGACAGACAGCATCAGCATGAGCGACCGAATCAGAGACGCTGCAGGTGGGCCCCCCGAAATGTGCCTTAACAGGCCTTCAAGGCAATTCTGATCCACAAGTCAAGTTTGGGACCAAGGCTCTGAAAGAGGAGACTGAGGGTGTCCTGAAGCCTCAGGCCCTGGATGGGAAATCGAAGGGGAACTCAGTCGGGTGAGAAACCTTCTCACCTGTTCCTGGTCCACAGCGCCTTAGCCTGCAGGTCAAAGCCACCTCCTGCCTTTCCCTCCAGTGGCGGGCTCCTCCATGGCCTCCGATCTCCCTCCACCAGGGCCCTGCTGCTCTTGCCGATAAGGTGAGAGGATTAGGTGTCTCAGCCAGCAAACACCTGCTGCCCCTTATCTTAAACTCCTCTCTGAAAAGCCTAAATAAAGCCTGAAACCCTATCTTCTGCTGAGACTAATAATAAAACCAAACAGCCACTGTGCAGGCTGGCCTTCCTCCCCTGGGATTTTTGGAGGGCGTTGAGGAGGAAAAGTGGCCTTTTCTAGCCGACCCAGAGCTCTGTGGATGGATCTAGATTCCCCTGGCAATGGAACTACTCACCAGTCTCTGAGTGATTTGGAAAAAAAACAAACCTGGGCTCTGTGATGGGAATGGATCCTACATCCCTCTCACTCCGGGCCTGCTTCTCTGCAAAATGGAATTTTAGCACTCCGGTCTCTAGGGTCTATAATAAGAATTCACGATATGGTAGTTACCAATGCTAACCACTCAGGGTTTAGTACCCCATAACCAACGTCGCTGGCCAGGTGGGGACCGCCTGAATGTTTGCCTTCACGTACCTTACACACCTGGAATGTTGATCCTTCATATTTTATGGTGCAACAATTTGGTCTGCATCCTTCCAGCCTCTCCCCACGTTTCGCACACATTTTGCATTATCCCTTTCACAACACGGCTTAGGAGGCAGCTGTCTGTGACATGGCCAGGTGGGATGTGTTAGCATTTATTTAAGCTCACCACCATCCATGGACATTAATGATTCTAGTCTTTTGCCCTTAACAATGTTGAAACAAATTCTCTGGAGTATCCAGCTCTGCAGATGCTTCAAAGCCAGTCCTCTGATGATTAGGGATGGGTGAGAGGGGTCCCCATGGCCCTGTTTGGGATCAAGGCTGCCCACTTCCAAGTGGAGGGGTCAGTCAAGGATGACAGCTTGCTGCTGAAAGGACCCCTTGGGCTCATACTGTTAAGTGATCCCCCATACTTAAAAGTCAAAGTCACAGATCCCTAGTCCAGTGAAAAAATGAAATTGTAGGGGTGCCTGGCTGACTCAGTCGGTAGAGCCTATGACTCTTGATCTTGATCACTACACCCACTTCCAGTGTAGAGATTACTAAAATAAACTTTAAAAAAAAAGTTTTTAAAGATTTTATTTGACAGGGAGACAACGAGAGAGGAGACAGGGGGTGTGGGTAGAGGGAGAAGCAGACTACCTGCTGACCAGGCAGCCCAACACGGGGCTTGATCCCAGGATCCCAGTTTCATGACCCATTCCGAAGGCAGACGCCCAACGACTGAGCCACCCAAGAGCCCCTAAAAAAGTTTTTTTAATGAAATTGTTGGAAGAAGGGGTCAGGTGTCTAAGAGACCTGCGTCTTCGGCCTCATCTTCCCAGTGATTCTCTTTAACCCCCAAATGCAGAGCATTGAAAATTGCCACCAATTTACCCCTGTCATTTTTCAGATGGGAAAAGATCATTTCCAAAAGCAGGCATTCCCCAGGATCCGTCCAGCAGGGCTGAGATGGGCAGAGCTCAGGCCTCCTCCATTTTCCCTTGCTGCTGACCTGAGCAGACCGGCTGCAGATAGGACCCATCTCCCCAGGTGAGCTTTGTCCAGGCCCTTGAGGGAGCCTGAGGGAAATGACTGTGATCCTTGGAAGGTGGGCAAGTAGCTGAGGCCTCAAATTCGTGGTCTCTTGTACTAGGCACAGACCTTCCTTTAACCCTAGGCCCACACAGGGATGCTGTAAGTAGATCCAGGCAGGGAAATGCTGAGGGATGGCCAGTCAGGAGGGGGCGCTGAGGTCAGCTCAGTGGCTCGCCTGCCATTGAGTGGGTGGGGGCAGTCACTATGGAAATCCCCATTTTCAGCCCACACCCTCTATGTCCAGTTCCATACTCACTGGGGTGAGCCAACTCCTTTTTGGCTAAAGGTAGAACTACTTTCCACTTTCCACTAAGGAGGCATGGTTTGGGACACAGGTTCAAATCCCAGCACTTCCAGTGTATGACGCCTTAAGACAAATCTCAACCTCTCTGTGCTTCACTCTTCTCATCTGTAAAATGGAAGAGTAAATGAGTTAACATCTGTAAAGCGTTTACAAGGATGCCTGGCATACAAAGCCGCCTAAGTGTTATCTCTACTGTGGTGATTGTTGACAGACTGACAGGGCCAGTTACTGCTCCTTTATCTCCACTGAGTGGAAACTGCACGTCTCACCCGGACTGAGACATTTCCTGTCTGCAGAAAGCCACTTCAGTGGTCAGGGCGGCAGGGATTTCCCCGCAAGCCCTTCCCCATGCGCCCAGAAGAGGGCACTCTTCACCAGAGCCGTAGGACGGCCCACGCGCCTTCCAGCGTGGAGACAGAGGGCAAGGTCTACAGGAAGGGAGTCTGGGGGCAGAGCAGTCCTGCAACACGTTCTGGTGATAATAGTGGAGGTGGTGGCAGCGACGGCGGCAGTCAATATTGGGCGATGACCGGCCATACCCTTCATGTGCCTGGAGTCAGTTACCTACATTCTCCCACCCCGGGAGAGAGGTTTCATGCTTCCCTTTTTAAAAGGAGATTGAGGGTGAAGAGAATAAAGGCCATACACAGGAAGTGATAGAGATAGCTTTGGAGTCCAGGTCTCTTTGATTCTCAAGTATGAGCTTTTTACTGTTAAGAATTAAACTCTGTGGGGTGCCTGGGTGGCTCAGTCAGTTAAGCATCTGCCTTTGGCTCAGGTCATGATACGAGGGTCCTGGGATTGAGCCCCGCATTGGTCTCTCTGCTCAGAGATTGCAGCTATAATGGGGGCGTGGGGGCAGGCAGGCGGTAGGAGAGGGTCTTCATATATGGCATAGGGCCCCCCACGCAAGGCATGGTTTGCCCCTCCCGACTCCGAGACTCTGAGGCTCTGACACAGAAAAGCCACAGCACTTCAGCCACTTCTGGGGCCCCCATGAGTATGTGGGGGCATCGCCCCAGGGCTTTTTGGTTCATTTAACAACTATTTACGGAACATGTGTTCTGCACTAGGCACTGGTCTAGGTGCTGGAGATACAGAAATGCAGAAAATATTCAAAGTCCCATCCTTAATATATTGGGGGCTCTGGGCAAAATTGTGTGTAGGGCCCATATACCATATGAGTTGACTAAACTGTTAAATGAAAGATATTCTATCTTCTTACTGGAACAAGCCTGTCTTCACAGCGATCTGGAAGGCCAGGTTTTAATCTGGATATTCAGACATCTGGAATACTGGTCCAGAATGTGACTGCACGGGCAGAATTAGCCCTCAGCCCAGGAGCAATGGTCAGTCCACTTTTCTACCCACACCGTGAGGTTCCTGTGTGTACACCCCAGCCTACGCATCCAAGCTTGGTCCACTGATCCCTATAGACAGCCTTCTAACCCCTGGGCCTAGGAATATACACCTGGGCTATGCTGGCTGCCCTCCGGACAGCCCTAGGAAGGGCCTGGGACCATTTGGGCAGGGAATGGTCTAGAGGGCAGGGAGGGAGACCCAGGTTCTAACAGTCACAACTTGGCTTCATGGAAGGGCGGGAGGGCCAGAGCAGGGCCTTCTAAAGCACAGTGCAGAGGCCCTTCCTGCCCAGTCTAAGGGCGATCTGCTAACATTCAATGGGAGACAGACCATAAATAAGACAAATCAGTAAAATACATGGCACAGTGAAAGGTGGAGCTATAGAGGAAGATCAAGTTGGGGTGGGGGGGCAGGAAGGAGGGGCTGGAGGCAGGGCTCACTGAGAAGGTGGCATTTGAGTAAAGGCTGGAGGATACTAGAGAGCACGTATGCAGGTATGTTTGAATATAAGGAACAAGTGCGAAGGCCCTGAGGCAGGAGTGTGCTTGGTGGGATTCAGCAGGGAGGCCCCTGTGGTTGGAGCAGAGAAAGAGCAAGAGTGCAGTGGGAGATGAAGTCAGACTGGTAAGGAGGGGGGACCAGGGGGCGCAGTGCTGGGCCGCCTCCACTGCAGGGCTGGAGGCTGAGTCCGAGAAGCCCTGGGAAAAGGCCTGATTCAGCAACCTGGGTTCTATCCTGGAGCTGGTGAAACCTGATTCCCCCTCTGCTCCATCCTCAGCCACTGAGGAGGCACCAGCCAGGACCTGCCCAGGCCTGCAGGCAGCTGCAGAGCTGGCCGGCAGGAGCTGCAAGATTCTTCTCTCTCAGGAGGGGAGTCTGGTCAGAAAGGGTCCCCAGAGTCCTGTGGGGCAGAGTCCTGGAAAAGAGTGCAGCCCCTAGAGGTTGCAGAATGGGTGTCTCACCTGAGGGTGTGACCTCTCCAAGCCTCAGTTTCCTAAGACAGCCCCTCTCTCAGAGGGCTGGGAAGAGAGCGCTAGGAGGGAACACTTGGGAAGCACTCAGCTCTTTCCGGGGATTTAGGTCGTGCTCCGTAAATGTGAACCGCTGTTGTGGCTGCTGCTTGTCCTTAGGCTTCCAAGTTCAGCCCAACCCACGGCGGCCTCAGCATTCCTGTGCCCACTGCCCAGCCAGCTGCAGGGGTGTGGAGGGCCTGGCGAGGAATCCAAGAGGGAATGGGTGGGTGAGGAATGCTGGGGCTGGGTTCCATCCATGCTGTCCCCGCTGCCTTCCACTAAAGCAGAGCCAGTGGGTAAGGCAGGTGTGTGTGTCGCTGTGTGTCACCCTGGAGCCTGACAACAGAGGCCCTGTGAGAGAAGACAGTGCTAAGCAATGCCAGGAATTATTATCATTAGAGCTCCTATGAATTAGGTACCTACCATGTACCAGGAGATATGCTAAATTTCAATCCAGATCAAAACCAGAGATACAAAATGTGCTCAGGATCAAACCCCTTTGCCTGGGGGACCCTGGGACCTCACCTCCTGCTGTTCTTTGTCTTTGCTCACACTGCTGTTGCAATTACATCAGCCTCCTGCTCAACGAAATAGCCCAGGGTGCCTCCCACCTCAGGGCCTTTGCATTTGCTGTGCCCTCTGCCTGACAGGCCGGTCCCCCAGAAATCTCAGGGCCCTCACCTACAGAGGTCATCCAAATGTCAGCCAGTCAGACATTCTATCCCAGGATTACCCTCTTTAGAATTGGCAACCCTGCCCCCACACTGCCTTATTTTTCTATAGCATTTATTATTTCCCACCAAATTGTACTGTATATTTTATCTATTGTCTTATTTCATTTTTCTTCTCCCCCCACCCTTTGAAGATTAGCTCCACAAGAGCAGGATTTTTGTCCCTCTTCATCATCACTGCTGCATCCTCAACCCACAGCATAGTGACTGGAAGATAGTAGGTACTCGGTAAATATTCGTTGTTTTTTTTGTTTTTGTTTTTTTTTTTTTTTACTTTTTACTTTTTTAATTTTTTTAAAAAGATTTTATTTATTTATTTGACAGAGAGAGAGACAGCCAGTGAGAGAGGGAACACAGGCAGGGGGAGTGGAGAGGAAGAAGCAGGCTCCCAGCGGAGGAGCCCGATGTGGGGCTCAATCCCAGGACTCTGGGCTCACGCCCTGAGCCGAAGGCAGATGCTTAATGACTGAGCCACCCGGGTGACCCTCCGTAAATATTTGTTAAATAAGGGAGCTTTACAACTCTCTACGGCAGGTTTTATACATTCCTTTTTGGAAATGAGGAAACTGAGGCCCAGGGAAGCAGGGCAAGTCACCCGTGGTCTTGTGCAGATGGTAGGCAGCAGAGCTGAGAGAATCCAGGA
Source organism: Ursus maritimus (assembly GCF_017311325.1). NCBI lineage: Eukaryota > Metazoa > Chordata > Mammalia > Carnivora > Ursidae > Ursus > Ursus maritimus. The sequence continues at coordinate 23,680,493 of NW_024424341.1, forward strand.
ACAGCATGTGTGACATCTCGTTTAACCCTGACAGCTGTCCCAGGGATGGTCATGATCAGCCTATTTTACAGAGGAGCAATTGAGGCTGGAGAGGGGCACAGATGGGAGAGGAAGCTGGTTCTGTCTATTCTGACCAAGCTGTTGGTTCCTGGAAGGTGAGCTGATTTTAGGTGATACATGAGGCAGGTATTAAAGTATTAAATAATCCTAAATCACACAGAAAGAAAGGTATTCCATTTCCAATTTTCTTTCAGTCCTGCTTGCATCTAGGAGAAATCCTCCTTTTTGTGCTTAGCAAGTCTAACAACTTAAGACTTATAGTTCTCTCTCTTAACCAGAGAAGGAAAGACTAGCATTTAAACAACATTGTTCTGTCACTGTATTTTTTTATTCTCTAGTTGTGGCAAATGATGCTGGTTTTTCATTTACACTATTGTTAATGGTTTTTTTTCTTTTTTAAATGTTTTTCATTTAAAATATATTTCCTAAAATTTTTTTAATTAAAAAAATTAAAAATATATTTCCTTAAGTTGTAAACACTAAATCCACTTAAAGAAACAATATTACGTAAAGATCAGTAAAATTAGAACTCAGGGATGCCATCAACAGTGAAGGTGGTATTTCAAAGAAAGGAGCCATAAAATTGAAATCCATCCTCTATATTTTATATGTTCTTTCAAAGAGTATTCACTTTCTTTGGCGTGGGTGACAGCTTACATCCAGCAAGTAAAAGATAAAGTATGTTCTAATCTGGGTGTTAAAAGTTGCCTACAGTTCAGGGGAGAGTAGGAGGGTACTTTAGGGGTTAGAGAAATCCAGGAAGTCTTCCTGAAGGAGGAAGCCCTTTGAGTTGGTCTTAAAGGATGTATAGGAGTTAGATAAGGGCTGAAAGAAAGACGAGTCCCATGCTTTCACTTGCGATCAACCTGTTGTACAGATAAGAAAACTGACACCCAGGCAGTAGCTATTGCAAGGGATAGGGAGCCCAGTCTGACTTAGGTCTTGAGGGAACCCAATGAAGGAGAAAGTAAGCCAAGCCAAGAGGGTTGGGACCAGGGTAGCAGGGTAAGGGGGGAACGACAAGGACCAGGGTGGCAACGGGGGTGGGGAAGAGACGACAAAAGTAGTTTTGGGATGGAGGCAGTAAGGAGCCACAGTGGGCTTTGGAAAAGGGGAGAAGCCCCCAAGAACAACTGACAGATAGGCAGAGTGCGTTTGAGCACGAGCTCTGAAGCCCCACTGCCTGGGTTCAAGTTACTCTCTGCCGTTCATGACAAGTTATTGATTTCTCTCTTCATTAAGAAGGGAATAATGAGAGAGCATTCCTCACAAAGTTGCTACAACAAACCAATTAGTTAATGGATATAACACACTTAGAACAGCACTTAGCACATAGCGAATAATAAATATTAATCCTTGTAGTTTTTGTTATTAACTATAGGGTGGGCTGGGGAAAAAAGAAGAGGTTGGAGTCAAGAATGCTGATCAAAAGGCTGCCACCTCTTTTGCCTCAGTTTCCCGTTTGAATCACTTGCTCTCTGGGGGTTCTCCTTTCCAGCTCCATTAGCGTGGGAGCCCACAGAGTGCTGGAAAGAACAACCACGAAAACTTGGTGTCTGCCTCATCATTCAGCAAATATTTATTGAGCCTCTACTGAGTGCCAGGCCCTGGGGATATATGGAAAAACAAGACAACCCCACCCCATGCCTCCTTCATAAAGCTCTAGACTGAGAGAAGAGACCAGGAGGAATCAGGCAATTACAATGCAGGCTGATCTTAGCCTGACCTGGTGTGGAGTCAGGGAGGGCTTCCCAGAAGAGGCAACAGCCATGGGACGCCTGGGTGGCTCAGTCGGTTAAGCTTCTGCCTTTGGCTCAGGTGGTGATCCCAGAGTCCTGGGATGGAGTCCCATATAGGGATCCTTGCTCAGCAGGGAGTCTGCTTCTCCCTCTGCCTGCTGCTCCCCCTGCTTGTGTGCCCTCTCTCTCTCTTTCCCTGGCAAATAAATAAATAAAGTATTAAAAAAAAAAAAAAAGAAACACCCAAGCTGATACTTGAGGGCTGTGTAGAAGTTTGTCAGGGGCTAGGGAAGGAGATCAGGAGGAACAGCATGTGCTCAGCAGGGGCCCAGGCCTGACCAAATTGTTGCTCTAGAATGATCCCTCTAGCATGTGTCTTAGATATAACCCTCCATACATGCAAAATTCCAGATGGACAAGGCCACTACCCTTGTTGTTGTTCCACTGTCCATAAGAGCAAGAGATTGGTAATAACCCTTTGTCTACGCCCCCCCCCCTGGGGGGCGGGCTGCTTAAATAAACTCTGCCACATTCAGAGCATGGTATGGCTATTCTGCAACTGAAAGCAAAGAAGGAGGAAGCTCTTTAATGCACTGTTGTGGAAAGATTTCTAAGGTATCTTGCCAAGTGAAAAAGCAAGTTGGAGAGCAATGTGAAAAGTATGCTACTTTTTCTGTAAAAAAAAAAAAAAAAGGAAAATTAGACTATGAATTTTTTTTTTAATTTGAACATGCAGAGAGAAACTCAAGGATAGAATAGAATAGCCATCCAATGGAATTTTCTGTAATGATAGAAATGTTCTATATTTGTGCTGACCAACACCGTAACCACCAGCCACAGTTGACACTTGAAAAAATGGCTAGTGTGACTGAGGAACTGAATTTTTTCATTTAACTTACTTAATTATTAACTTTTAATCTTAATAGCCACATGTAGAGGGTTGCCTTGCTGGCTCAGTCTGAAAAGCATGCAAGTCTTGATTTTGGGGTCATGAGTTCCAGCCTCATGTTCGGGGTAGAGATTACGAATGAATGAATGAATGAACGAACGAACGAACAAACAAACAAACTTTAAAAAGCCACATGTGGAAAGGGGAATTTACTCGGAGCTCAGAAGATGATGCTGTCACCCAAGTAGGGGTGACGATGAGTGGGACAAAGGTGTAGACCGAAGTGAGTAGTTTCAGGGGTATTTGGGAGGATTAGATGGCTGATCAGATGTGGGTTGATCAGTGAGTGCAGGGATGGAGTTAGAAGGGCGCCTCGCTGGCTCAGTCTGTAGAACATGTGACTCTCAATCTTGGGGTTGGCAGTTCAAGCCCCACATTGGGGGGAGATTTTACTAAAAAAAAGAAAAAAGGAATTACAGATTAGATGTTCAGTTTTCTGGCCTGAGCAACTGTTTGATAATGGTGCCATTTTCTGAAATGAAGAAAACAGAAAGAGGACAGGTTGGAGAAGAGCAGTGATGTTTGGTTTTGGACCTGCCTGTATTTTGAGGTGCCGGTGGTACATGTGAATGCAGATGCTGAGGTGAGTGAAGTCCTGTTGGAATCAGGCTGTGGGGAGAGGTCTGGGCTGCACATGGGCCCAAGGACCCTGGGAGGGAGGGGCATTGCTGCTAGCTTCCCACATCATCCTGCTTCTCACTAGAGATGGAAGAAGGAAGTTGCCACCAGTTAGAGAGGAAGAATAAAAGAGAAGTGTTGGCCTCTTCAAGTCGTTTACTTCATAATTCCCATCTCTGTGGAGTGGTTTAAAGCGGAGGGGTGAGGCCTGAGTACAGGGCCTGGAGGAGAGAGCTTCAGGGACCCCGCTGTGTCATTTCATGAGTTTCCAGACAGTTGGGAGGCAGGGGAAGTAAGAGAAACAAGGCACCCTGTCTAACCCTGGTGCTTCCTCACAGGCCGGGCAGTGAGAAAATGAGGGGACGGGAAAGTAAGATGTCAGTGGCCCAACCCCCATGGCAAAAATCTGAAGAGAGCCCCTCCCTCCTGCGTCACCTCAGGAATCAGTGAGTCTATGAAAGTTTGAAAGTTTCAAGACTCACAAGAACAGCTGAAAAGCTGAATCACAAGTAGCCAATGAGAACTTCGAAAGGAAATGATAATAAGTCAAGCTATCAGAGTAATAGTAATAATCCTCTTGTCTCAAGAGCTTAAGAAAACTTGGAAAAACCAGGTAATCTGCCTGTACTTTCTTTTTCCTTTTATCCCACTCCAAGCAGGTGGCCAGAGCAATCTAATCTTTTTAAGATACAGATGCGGGGTGCCTGGGTGACTCAGTGGGTTAAACGGCTGCCTTCGGCTCAGGTCGTGATCTCAGGGTCCTGGGCTTGAGCCTGCATGGGGCTCTCTGCCCAGTGGGGAGTCGGCTTCTCCTTCTCCCTCTGTGGCTCCCCCTGCTTGTGCCGTCTCTCAAATAAATAAATAAAACCTTTAAAGACACAGATCCAATAACATTCATTGTGCCAGAGGATAACGATATTATGACCCCCATTTGACAGGTAAGAAAATAAGGAGGAGCACCCAGCTGGCTCAGTCAGTGGAACATGCGACTCTTGATCTTGGGGTTGTAAGTTCAAACCCACGTAGGGGGCAGAGATTACTTAAAAATAAAATCTTTTAAAAAATAAATAAGAAATAAAAAGAAAATGGGGATAAGAATGGTAGGGAAACAGCAGCGATTTGAACTCAGGACTTCCTAATCCCGAGGTCCTTATGCAGTCCACTTCTGGGCCCAATGCATCATCCTCCCTTCCCTGGCATTTCTCGCTCCTTCTGCTGTTGGCCCTTGGCCAGCATTCCACCCCCCGCTAGTTCTCCACCCTTCTCCACCCTTCCGTTCTACTCTCCTTCCGTCTCTATTTCTCAGTGGAAATGAAGTCAAGACTGTTTCTGGTGGAATGCACTTTATGATCCTTGAGAAATATTTTAAATGTGGATCTCATGTATTGTTTCCATTAAGGAAAAAACAATAAAACCAAGTCATTTCATTCTTAGATGTCACTCTTTTTTATTTCCCCTAGTAATTCAGTTGACCCTCAGTTAAACAGGAAAAGTTCCCCTAATCCTAATCAACAAGTATATCAGGTTGCTCTTGCTCCTGCTGGCTGGGGTCAGGAGCAAGTTTATTTTTCCAGGGGTATTAGACATCTTGACTCATGAGCCACCAGGGAATAACTTCAGGTTTTTAATTGCAAGTGTTTCAAATGGCTGCTTACAGACACACTATCCATCCTCTCTATGCCCACCAGTTTTCTTGCTTAGACAATTAGAGTGGCTTTTGAGTTGTGCTGCCGCCCAAGGACTACCCCTCCCCCCATCTGTGCCACAGTGACCTTTCCAGAACATAGATCTCATCATGTCCCTTCTTTGCTTAAGCACTTCTGTTCCGTTCCCATGACCTACTAGATGAAGTCCAAGTAGGCTGTCATGTGAAGCCCTCCAAAAACCCTGGCCTAAATTGACCTTCCAGCTTTCATTCCTGCCCACCCATAACCTCTCCCCAGGTACAGGCCCCATAGGCCACACTGGACAATTCACTCTTCCAGAGCACAGGCTCTCCCATTCCCTCTCCTTTGCTTGTGCTGTTCCCCTACATTGGTAGTCTTTCCTTCTCACCCCACCCCTCCCTGAATCTGATAACTCTTTTAAGCGATTCCTTTGCAAAGCCTTCCATATTGTCCTGGGAGAGTCAGAATTAGCTTCTCCCTTGACTTTTTGTTCTTACTAGAGCTCATGAGAGTCTAACTCTTAGGCGTTTTGTGTCCATCTCCCTCTTTAGGTCTTAAGCTCACTGAGAGCCTCTGCCTTACTCTTTTTTTTTTTTTAAGATTTTTATTTTTGGAGGGGCACCTGGGTGGCTCAGTCAGTTAAGCATCTGCCTTCGGCCCAGGTCATGATCTCGGGGTCCTGGAATCGAGTCCCACGTGGGCTCCTTGCTCATTGGGGAGCCTGCTTCTCCCTCTGCCCCTTCCCCTTCTTGTGCTCTCTCTGTGTCAAATAAATAAATAATCTTAAAAAAAAAAAGGTGTTTTTTTTTTAAGTAATCTCTACACCCAATGTGGGGCTCAAATTTACAACCCCGAGATCAAGAGTCAGACACTCCACTGACTGAGCCAGCCAAGTGTCCCTCCAGACACACTCATATCGCAGCACTGCACACAGGACCCAGGACCCAGGCAGGTGCTGAGAAATGCTGAGTTGAAATCCAAGAATGAAAACATCTGAATCCCATCTTCACAATTTCCAGTAAAGGGAGTTAATAGCTGGTATAACTAACTAACTGTTCTCTGAACTCTTTTTTTGAAAGATTTATTTATTTGACAGAGAGAGACAGCCAGCGAGAGAGGGAACACAAGCAGGGGGAATGGGAGAGGAAGAAGCAGGCTCCCAGCAGAGGAGCCTGATGTGGGGCTTGATCCCAGAATGCCGGGATCACCCCCTGAGCCGAAGGCAGACGCTTAACGACTGTGCCACCTAGGCGCCCCTGTTCTCTGAACTCTTAATACCACTTTGCCCCTCCTTTAGCCTATAGGTGACTTGGTTCCTGCTGTAATGTCACTTCTTCCAGGAAGTCTTTGGGTTTGAAGTCTCCCTCCTATGAGCGTTTCCTTAACATCTACAATAATGCACTCAGGGCAAGTAGGTGGTGATAGTTAATAATTAGCACTTTCAACATGCCCAATGTGTTTTGAGCACTGTACATATACTCCCACATTTAAAAAACTGGTTTTTTTAAAGTGAACTCTACTCCCAACATAGGGCTCGAACTCAGGACCCAGAGAGCTCAGGAGTCGCATGTTCTTCTGACTGTGCCAGCCAGGTACCCCTGTGTACCACTCATTTAAATGCCAGAAAAACCCCCTGAGGTGGGTATCATTGGCTCCATTTTCTGAAAGGGCAAACTGAAACCAGAGAGATTCTAAACTTGCCCAAAGTCACACAGCCAGGAAGTGAAGGAACGAGGATTTTAATCCAGGCCGTCGGGCCCCAGGGCCAGCTCTTACCCACCGCATGACAGCAACTGCATAAGCGAGCGGACGGAAGTAGAGTTGACGTAAAGGAGCCCGGCGCACCCTGGACTCCTGCTCATCTTCCCCCAGGAGACATAGTCCCACGCCAGACTGCAGGGAGTTGCCCAAATGCAAGGCCAAGAACTCTGCTAATAAAGCGTTCTTGGTGAATAGCATTTAATAAAGACTTGTTTTCTTCTGCCAGAGAAGCCACCCCATGTCCTGCTACACCACAGGGAGGTTCTGAGCATGGTGAACGTTGCTTTGCTGATGAACAACCTCTGGGGTAGCTTTAGGAACAAAAGACCTCGTGGCACCAAGCCCGCTGCCAAACCTCCTACAGGCAATCCCCTCTCCTCGTTGGTGGGCACAACGCGTGGCTCAAATCCCGAAATATGCACATTCTCTGAGACCCAGTAACTCCTCTGGAGAAATTTATCCTCAAGACCTACCATAGAAGTCATCAAGGGTGTATATATAAAGGGGTTGCTCACAACATTGTTTACAAGAATAAACCCTGGAAAAAACTCCAGGTCTACTGGAAAGGCAATGAGTTTAATAAATTATAGGCATCTAAACAGTGGAAAATTACACAGCCATGAAAATGCTATTGGGAATCTGTGTTTATTGATGTGGGAGTCTGCCCATGAACAGCTGTTGAGTAAAAACACGGGTTACTTTCTAGAACAGGTAGAATTAGGTAGTTTATTCCTGAAGCGTACATGGAGAATGGTAACAGTAGTTGCCTTTGGGGAGGGGAACAGAGTGGATGGGGGACCAGAGAGGAAGAGGTACTTTTTAAATTTTTTTGGATTTTTTTCCTTTGTTTTTTTAAGTAATATCTACACCCAACATGAGGCTTGAACTCACAACTCCGAGATCAAGAGTCACACACCCCACCGATTGGAGTCAGCCAGGTACCCCAGGAAGAGTTACTTTTTAATTATTATTATTATTATTTTCTAAAGTTTATTTAATTATTTACCTCATTTTAGTAATCTTTATGCCCAACTCATGACCCCAAGATCGAGAGTCGCATGGTCTATTGACTGAGCCAGACCGGTGCCCCTGTTCATTTGTTTTTAATTCTCCATCCAGCCCAAGGAATCGAACATAAAGATACCTCATGTTTACCTGTGGGATCTTTCTCCCTCCCATGTGCTCCATCCCCTAAGTGAAAACCACTCTTCTGATATTTGTGTTTTTCCTTTTTTTTTTTTAAAAGATTTTATTTATTTATTCGACAGAGATAGAGACAGCCAGCGAGAGAGGGAACACAGTCAGGGGGAGCAGGAGAGGAAGAAGCAGGCTCATAGCGGAGGAGCCTGATGTGGGGCTCGATCCCAGAACGCCGGGATCACGCCCTGAGCCGCAGGCAGACGCTTAACCGCTGTGCCACCCAGGCACCCCGTGTGTTTTTCCTTTCTTTGCTTCTTTTGTATATTTGATCACTTTTGCACATATGGTCTAAACAATATATTGTGTACTTTTAGTTGTTTCTATCCTCTGTAAGAAGAGTATCATGCTGTATGGAATCTTTTGGAACCAGTCTTTCCATTCAACATGGTATTATTAAGATTCATTCATGCCGTTGTATGTAGCTGAAGTCCATTCATTTTTTCATTACTTTCTATTCATCCTTTGTATATTACTTTTTTTTAAAGAATTTATTTCTGAGTTATCTTTACACCTAATGTGGGGCTCAAACTCACAACCCCCAGATTAAGAGTTGCACACTCTTCCAACTGAGCCAGCCAGGCGCCATTGCATTTTAAAAACCCATTCTCCTGTCAATGGACATCTGGGTTGTTGTGGGATTTTTTTTTTTTAATTTTTACTCTTATGATAATACATCTATGAATATTCTTGTATGGGTCTCATGCTGCACATGCTTTTGGTGGTTTCCCTGGTTAAATGCTGAGGAATGGACTCTCTGGGGTGTAGAGTTTGTAAATGTTCAGTTTTACTAGAATTGTGCCAGTTTACACTCCTACCAGCACATTAAAAGGATGCTATTAATTCATGTTCCCTGCTACCCTGTTTAGTTAGACTTCTTACCTTTGGCAACTGAATGAGTGAAAGAATTATTTCTCAACATTCACCTTTTCAGTCCTCTCAAACTTTGTACCAGGTGCATGTATTACTTACTCAAATATAGATATATATAATCATTTACATATAAATTAGTAATAATTATATATCAGTAAATATATCTATATCTATCTGAGTATATCTTGCATATAACTCAAATGTCAACTGTGGTTAACTCTAGGATAACAGGTGGTTTTTATTTTAGTTTTTCTTTTTGTTTATCTCTGCATTAAATTTTTTTTCTTGGGATGCCTGGGTGGCCCAGTCAGTTAAGCATCTGTCTTCAGCTTGGGTATTGATCCCAGGGTTCTGGGATCGAGTCCTGCACAGGGCTCCTTGCTCAGCAGGGAGACTGCTTCTCCCTCTGCCTGCCGCTCCCCCTGCTTGTGTTCTCTCTCTCTCTTTCTCTCTCTGACAAATAATTAAAATCTTAAAAAAAGAAAAAGGAGACTCACTCTCCTGAGTCTCCTGTACACTCCGTCCGTATCTATACTCTCTATGTCTTCAATAAACTCTTTTCTCACTTCCTCTCAGTTCATGTTTGATTTCTATCCTGTGTGAAGCCAAGGACCCTCTGGCTGGTCCTGTAGGATCTCACTCTGGACCCTTGGACCCAACAAGCCTGCATTAAAAATGTGGACTGCAAGGGCACCTGTATGGCTCGGTCATTTAAGCGTCTGACTCTTGATTTCAGCTCAGGTCACCATCTCAGGGCAATAATATTGAGCCCTGTGTCAGGCTCCATGCTCAGTGGGGAAGTCTGCTTGAGATTCTTTCTCTTCCTCTCCCCCTCCCTCTCCCCCTTCCCCTCTCGCATGCACTCTCTCTCTCACTCTCTCTCAAAATAAAATAAAACGTTTAAAAAAAGATTTATTTATTTTATAGAGAGAGCACACGTGTGTGCATGAGTGGTGGGGAGTGGGGAGAGAGGGGCAGAGGCAGAGGGAGAGAAGCTCAAGGAGACTCCCCATCGTGGGACTTGATCTCATGACCCTGAGATCATGACCTGAGCCGAAACCAAGAGTCTGATGTTTAACCCACTGAGCCACCCAGGAACCCCTAAAATTTTTTTTCTACTGTGGATATTTATTACTTGTATAATTTTTTTTTTTTAAAGAAGGGGAAAGGGCGCCTGGGTGGCTCAGTGGGTTAAGCATCTGCCCTCAGCTCGGGTCATGACCTCAGGGTCCTGGGATCCAACCCTGCAGGGCTCTCTGCTCAGCAGGGAGTCTGCTTCTCCCTCCACCCCTCCCCCTGCTCATGTTCTCTCTTGCTCTCAAATAAATAAATAAAATCTTTAAGAGAGCATATTAAAAAAAAAGAAAGGAAAAATATAGGGTGCTCAGCATTAGTCATTGAGTAAATACAAAGTCAAACCAGAATAAGATACCACCATACAGATTTTAGAATGGCTTGAATTTAAAAGACTGACCATACTTTGGGGCGCCTGTCTGGCTCAGTCAGTAGACTGGTAGACCATGTGACTCTTGATCTCAGGGCTGTGAGTTCGAGCTCTGCATGGGGTAGAGATTACTTACAATCTTTTTTTTTTTTTAACTTACTTAAAATCTTTAAAAAAGAAAAAGAAAGGACTTTGCCTTTTATCTAGTTCAGTTGTTTTGTTGTTTTCCCCCTGATTTTAATTAAAATCCTGCACTGGTTCCTCATTGCTCTGAGGACACAGTCCCAGCTGCTGACCAGAAGTGAGAGCACCCAGCACTCTCCTTTCCTGCCTGTTGTGTCCAGTCTCCTGCATCTCCCTCCTCCAGCTAGACTGAACTACCTGAAAATTCTGAGCCCTCTTTTCTGGGCTTCTGCCCAGGTGGTGACTTCTGGCACTCTGGCTAACTCAGATGTCACTTCCCCCAGGAAGCCTTCCCTGAGCCCCTTGTGCCCTCCCATCACGTGACTTGTTAATCTTGAATCATTACCACCAGCACTAGTCTCCAACTGATACAGCTATTCTAGTTGCTAAGATACTCTATTGAAATTTTGCCATATCATTGTCCATCAGCTGCTTCCCCGAGTCCCTCAAGTGCTCCCCACACCTGGGGGCTATTTCCCGTACACCCCAGACGTCCCTGCCACCCAGTAATCCAAAAGGTAGGGGCCTGGCACCCGGCTCTGGGGTTAAGGGCTGGTCTTTATTTTGAGGTGCGTGGTGCCCAGGTTCTACCAGTTGTTAAATAGTAATGTCATTCTTGCTTATTGCCGGAGATTGTAAATACCTGGTTCCCTTGTCTGTTTATTCCACCGGAGCGAAAGCTCCTTGAGGGCAGGAAGGCCCTCCCCTCAGCAGCAAAACGCTTGGCACATGCTAGGTGCCCCATGAGTGTTTACCAAATGAATGAACAGATGGGTGAGTGGGTGAATGCAGCCTGAGAAGTTACAGAGTCACTCTGGAAAATTATGGGCCCCTCCCCACCCTCAGTCTGGACTCGGGAGTTTCTTCCTGCCATGGAAACGTTGTTCTTTGCCCAGGTTTTATCACTCTGCTGGTCTACACCCCTGTGGGAGGTTCCTTCCACCTGCCACCGTCTGGCTCAGCTTCACCTTCCCTTCCCAAGAAACTTGGACTCTCACTGAGAGCTGCTGATCCTGGGAGGACAAAGACGTACCCCTTTCTTTCATGAACCCATGAGTACATGTACATGTGTGCACACATGCACACGCAAACACACATGCACAGGAGTGGACCATCACCGTGCTCACTACTGTGGTAAGGTGACTCCCTCAGGCTGGCTTACACACTGAGGGTCCTACACTCCAGGAGCCCCCTCTGTCCCTGGCAAACAGGGATGGTCTCTCTAGCACTGGGTTGGTTGGGTCATTCTTCATGGACAGTGGAGGGGTGATGGTCTTCAGGATGGACTTCTGTGTTGCTGGTGCTGAGCCCAGGACCTGGCATATAGTGGGTTTACCACAGCTTTGCCACTTGCTAGCCATGAAAAATCATTTCACCTCTTGGTCTCCTCAAGAGAGGATAGGATGGTATCTTCCTCACAGAGGTGCATCAGTCAGTAACACTGAAAGTGCCTGGTACTAGCCCCTGGAATACACTGTTATATAAATGAGAGCCATTATTGTTGTTATAATTGTATGTGTGTGTGGATGAAAGGTTTCTAGATTTTTCCATTTGTGAAACAAAAACAGTAGGGGTAGAGGACTACCAAAGTCACCCCTCTGCTAAGCTTGCTCTTAGCAAAACTCTCCTCTCCACTTAAAAGAGAAAACAGCTTTATTCTGATAAAATTCACAAACCACACAATTCACCCATTTAAAGCATTCAATTCATTGTGTTTTAGTGTGTTTACAAGGTTGTGCGATCATCACCACAGTATAAGTTTAGAACATATGCCTCGCTCCCTAAAGGAAGTCCCCTCCCCATTAGCAGTCACTCCCAGTGTCCCTTTTACCCCCCAGTCCTGCCCAACCCTAGGCAACCGCTAATCTATTCTCTGTCTCTATGGATTCATCTGTTCTGGGCTTTTTGTAAAAATGGACTCATATAATATGTGTCTTTTGTGTCTGGTTTCTTGCACTCAGCATATCATGTTTCCAAGGTTCATCCAGGTGGTAGCGTGCATCAGAGCTCCATTCCTTTTCATAGCCAACACCCCACCACCCTCCTTCAATCCCTTTTAGATATATCTAGAAAGGGTTAAACACTTAGCATAGTCAGAACAAGTTTGCACTTGCGGAGGCAGAGACCAAATGCTTTTTTTTTTTTTTTAAAGATTTTATTTATTTATTTGACAGAGAGAGAGACAGCCAGCGAGAGAGGGAACACAAGCAGGGGGAGTGGGAGAGGAAGAAGCAGGCTCCCAGCAGAGGATCCTGATGTGGGGCTCGATCCCAGAATGCCGGGATCACGCCCTGAGCCGAAGGCAGACACTTAAGGACTGAGCCACCCGGGTGCCACCCAAATGCTTTTTTATTTTTGCTATATCTGTTTATATCTTATTCATTATATTTGAACATTTTATCTTGCCCTTCCTTTTTGGTTTTTCTTTATATTATTATTATTATTATTATTATTATTATTATTATTATTATTATTGGATTTCATTTGTAAGTATTCTCTACACCCAATGTGGGGCTCTTACTTAAAACCCTGAGATCAAGAGTCGCATGCTCCCTTGGGGCATCTGGGTGGCTCATTCAGTTAAGCGTGTGACTCTTGATTTTTGCTCAGGTCATGATCTCAAGGTCATGGGATCCAGCCATGCATCTGGCTCTGAGCTCAGAGGGGAGGCTGCTTGAGATTCTCTCTCTCCGGCTCCCTCTGCCCAGCCCCCTGCACATACATGTTCTATTTCTCTCTCTCTCTCTCTAATGAAATAAATTTTTTTTAAGATTTTATTTATTTATTTGAGAGAGAGAGATAGTGAGAGAGAGCACGAGCAGGGGAGGAGAGGGAGAAGCAGGCTCCCCGCTGAGCAGGGAGCCAGACATGGGACTCAATCCCCCTAGGACCCTAGGACCATGACTTGAGCTGAAGGCAGACGCTTAACTGACTGAGCCACCCAGGTGCCCTAAATAAATAAATCTTAAAAAAAAAGAGTTGCATGCTCCAGCAACTGAGCCAGCCCAGAACCCCTTATGTTTTCTTTGTTTTAAAGGGATAATATTGGGGTGCCTGGGTGCCTCAGTCATTAAGCATCTGCCTTCAGCTTACGGCGTGATCCCAGGGTCCTGGGATTGAGCCCCACATCGGGCTCCCTGCTCCGCTGGGAGCCTGCTTCTTCCTCTCCCACTCCCCCTGCTTGTGTTCCCTCTCTCACTGGCTGTCTCTCTGTCAAATAAAAAAATATATATATATATTAAAGGGATAATATTTGGGGTGCCTGGGTGGCTCAGCCATTAAGCGTCTGCCTTCGGCTCAGGTCGTGATCCCAGGGTCCTGGGATTGAGCTCCACATCGGTCTCCCTGCTTGGCGGGAAGCCTGCTTCTCCCTCTCACGCTCCCCTTGCTTGTGTTTGCTCTCTCTCTGTCTCTCTCTGTCAAAAAAAAAAAAAAAAGGATAATATTTGACATCTTTTTAGAAGAATAAATATATCACATATACATTATTAAACAAAATAATGTAATGGGGAGGGGCATGGGGGTGGCTCAGTCAGTTAAGCATGCGAATCTTGATGGCTGTGGCTCAGGTCTTGCTCTCAGGGTTGTGAGTTCAAGCCTTGCATTGGGCTTCACATTGGGCATGGAGCCTACTTTAAAAAAAGCAAATAGTAAATAATAAATAATATAATGGGTAATCGTGAGCTCACCACTCACCCCAAATTTCCCTCTCCACAGAAATATCTGTTTGGGGGTGCCTGGGTGGCTCAGTGGGAAGAGCATGCAACTCTTGATCTCTGGGTCATGAGTTTGAGCTCCATGTGGGGTGTAGAGATTAGTTAAGTAAAAAAAACACTTTGGGGTGCCTGGGTGACTCGGTTGAGCGGCTGCCTTCGGCTCAGGTCATGATCCCAGGGTGCTGGGATCCAGCCAGGTGTGGGCTTCCTGCTCAGCAGGGAGTCTTCTTGACCCTCTCTGTTTCTCTCCTCCCCCCACCACCACTCGTGCTCCTACTCCTGCTCTCTCTCTCACTAACTGTGTCTCTCAATAAATAAAATCTTTAAAAAAAAAAAAGAACAAAGAAATATCTGTTGGATGAGGATTTGGTGTCCTCACCAAACTTCCCAGCTTCCCTCTCAAGAGATTCCCAGTCTTCCCCCCCCAATTTCTAATAGTTACATATTATTAATAATATTTACATTTTATTCTGTGACTACAAGTCTTCTGTGCTTTGTTGGGAAGTTGAATCTAAAAACTGAAAAGCAGGGGCACCTGGGTGGCTCAGTCGGTTGGTTGAGCGCCGGCCTTCGGCTCAGGTCACGATCCCAGGGTCCTGGGATCCAGCCCCACATGGGCTCCGTGCTCTGTGGGGAGCCTGCTTCTCCCTCTCCCTCTGCCTGACGCTCCCCCTGCTTGTGCTATCTCTCTCTCTCTCTCTCTGTGTGTCAAATAAATAAACAAATCTTTGAAAAAAAATTAAAAAATTAAAACTGAAGCATCATGATTCCATAAATGTCAGTCATTTGAGAACCCCTGGCCCCCAAGAGAAGGGAAAGTGAACCTGCTCAGTGACACAGTTTCCAATATGAAGAAACTCAAAGTCATAGCATTTATTTATTTATTTAAGCATGGTTTTTTGGTTTGTTTGTTTTTAGATTTTATTTATTCATTTGAGAGACAGAGGCAGAGCACAACCAGAGGGAGAAGCAGAGGGAGAGGGAGAAGCAGACTCCCCACTGAGCACGGAGCTGGACTTGGGCTCCATGTGCGGCTCGATCCCAGGACCCCGAGATCATGACCGGAGCTGAAGGCAGAAGGTTAACTGATTGAGCCACCCAGGCGCCCCACCAAAGCCCTATGTTTTAGAGGCAGAAGAAAAGACTAAAGGATCCTTAAGGGCTAACCGAGTCATTTCACAGAATTTCATTGGCAGAGGCTGGAGGGTGGGCCTTGTCAATAGTGAAGGTGAGAGTAAGAAGGTCTTTCTATATCCATCCGTGGATGGCATCCTGGGTTCCAAGAGAAGGGGTGGCACCTCCTCTGCTCCTGGGAGATCAGAAGCCCAGGTCTGTGCGGCCAGCCTGAGCCTGGATCCTGCAGCGCCTTATCTGTCATTCTTGAGATACCAGTTACAAAGATACCTGTGCAAAGATAGGGCACCCAGCCAGCCATGGAGCTCCCCCTCTTTCAGCAGGTCTGGGAGAGAGCGAGAGGCTGGAGGGAGCCTGCGGCCCACGGACTACACTCCGGGAAAACCCTGAGCAGCGTGAAGTGTGGAAATAGTTAATGCTCATCTGGCGTTTCCTGTGTGCTGCGCTCAACCACCCAACAAGGTAGGTGCTCCTGTTCTCCCCATCTGTACTGATGAGGAAATTGAGGACCAAAGGGGGTTTAAGTGACTCATTCAAAGGCTTAAAACTGGCTAGTGGAAGGTCAGGATTCCGACTCGGGCAATGAGCACCTACGTCCGTGCTGGGAACCATTTTCCCATACTGGCATACTGGTCCTGGAGCTGCAGCAGCCTCAAGCCCACCTCTGCTATGACCTGGCTGTTCTCTGAGCCTCACTCACCTCCCCTGGAAAATGGGGATCACATGTTCTGCTCCGTAGGCAGGTTGCAGAACCACGTGGCCTATCCAGGGCCTGCCCCTCTGGTTTTGGCTCTGGTCATCCCTCCGCCACCCCATCCCTTCATGGAGGGAAGCTGCTCAGCTTGAGCTATGCTCTTAACCACCGTCTCTCGGCTGCCCTGGGGTCTGGAATTTCCGGTCAACTTGACAGATCATTTCTTGCTAAATTAAGCAAGGTTTGCCTCTCAGTTCAACTGGTACCTATAAATAAAAGCCTGCCCTGGCCTTAGCAGTATAACATGGAGATTAAGAGACTTTGGAGACCAGTGGCCCTGGGTTCAAATTCCAGTTCTATCACTTTTACGGTGTAACCCTGGACAAATCGTATTACTACTCTGAGCCTCTGCTTCCAAATTGCTAAAATGGATGTAGTGATAGAACCCAAAGGAATGTATGAGGACCGGTGAGAGAAGGCATATAGAATACGATGAGCTCCAAGATATGGTAGCTATCTTTTTTATCATATCATATATTGCAATTACTCGCACTGAGCATCATGGCTGGTACCTAGTCAGCATTCAATGAATAAATGGACGAATGTTGACCTGTCTGCAGCCCTCATTGCCTATGAGCTTCTTAAGGGCAGGAAACACTTTTTTTTTTAATTTGATGATCATTTTTTTCTCTCAGTTCTAGTTTAATAGAAACAACGAAAGATCAGAAGTGGTGCCCCACTGCACACATTGGTTGGCCTGCCCCGTAGCACAGCTCAGGCCATTCTCTCCAGAGGAGGAAAGGCTGGCCTCCCCAGCCCCTGCAGGAAAGGCCTGTCCTGCCCCATACCACACCTGCACTGAGTCTGAAGTCCCGTGTTTTAAGCATGACAGTGGTACAAAAGAGATTTTGTTTTCATGGACACCCACTGCAGCCTAGCCCTAAAATGGCCCAGTTCTCACTTCTGCTAAGAGAAATACTTTTTGCTCTTCTGGACATCAGGCTTGATGGTATCACTGCCAGGCTTCCAGCCAGCTGGGAAGCCACACTTCCCCATGCTTGTCAGTAAATTGGAAGGCCTGAACTAGTCTCAGAGTCTCACCCACAGAGCGGCCGAGGGGAAGGTCATTTAGAGTGAGATGCCAAAGGATATCCTTCTCATCACTGATAAAGAGGCCCCTGAACCAGATGCCTTCATCAGCCTTTAAGACTCCATAGTCCTAAAAAGAAAGAGAAAAAGACTCCATGGTCCTGAGTGATGCTACATTTGGGGTCCGATACCAAGGGAATGTTCATGGGTCCCAGTCCTTCTTGTTTCTTGGGTGTGTTGATCCATGCCCGGTGACAGAAATGAGAATCCACAGAAGCTCCAATCATTTGGTGAGTTTCTTAAATTCTTCTGCCCTGTTACTGAAAGCAGTGATCTCCCTGGGGCACACAAAGGTGAAATCAAGAGGGTAAAAAAGGAACACGATGTATTTGCCTTTGTAGTCAAATGTCTTTGAACTGGCCATTTGGCATCATAGCCATGGCTTTGAAGTTGGGGACAGGATGCCCAATTTTGGCATTTCCTGAAGACATCTTGCTATGGGCAGCTCTGAGACAGAACACACCAAAGACCATTCAGGAAGAAGATGCCTTATTTATTTTAAGTAAACTCTGTGCCCCAGATGGGACTCGAACTCACAACCCTGAGATCAAGAGCTGCATGCTGTACTGACTGAGCCAGCCAGGCGCCCCTAGGGCAGGAAACATACTTTGTTTACTTTTGTGTCCACAGTGCTGAGCAGAGTACCAGCCCATGGGAGTGCTTAATAAATGTTTGTTTGTCCTAGTGAGCTAATGGATCTGGTCAGCCATCATTTATGATGCTAAAACCACAAGGTAAAAGGCTGATAGGTAAGTTGATAATGGGGAATCAGCTGACATTAACTGAATCTTAGTATTCTAATAGAGCCAACCAGATAATTTCTTGCGTCCTGATATGATGTTGTGTGAAGTACTCAGAACCACATATGAAATATTTTTGTCTAAAAAATTGAATCTGGGGGCGCCTGGGTGGCTCAGTCAGTTAAGCGTCTGCCTTTGGCTCAGGTCATGATCCTGGGACTCTGGGATTGAGCCCCTCATCGGGCTCCCTGCTCAGCGGGGAGTCTGCTTCTCTCTCCCTCTGCCTGTTGCTCTCCTTGCTTGTGCTGTCTCTCTCTCTCTCTGTCAGAGATAAATAAAATCTTGAAAAAAAAAATGTCTTTCTCGGGACCCTTGGGTGGCTCAGTTGGTTTAAGCATTGGACTCTTGATCTCAGCTCAGGTCTTGATCTTGGGGTCGTGAGTGCAAGCCCTGCATTGGGCTCCACACTAGGCATGGAGCCTACTTAAAAAAAAAAAGTCTTTCTCAGAGATGCAGACTGAAATATTTTTAGAAGAAGTGATATGTTATCTGGGATTTTAAAAAAATATATTTTGCAAAAATAAAAATGCCAAAATAGCCAAAACGTCTGGAACACGGACAACACCGCATTCTGGTGAGGCTGTGGAGCAACAGGAACTCTCACTGCTGGGGGGATGCAAAATGGTGCAGCCACTTAGGAAGCCAGTTTATTTTTCTGAAGATTTTATTTATTTATTTGACAGAGCAGGAGAGCACAAGCAGGGGTAGCAGCAGGCAGAGGGATAAGGAGAAGCAGGCTCCCTGCTGAGCAGGGACGTGAGACTTGACCCCAGGACCATGGGATCATGACCTGAGCCAAAGGTAGATGCTTAACCGACTGAGCCACCCAGGCACTCCTATTTTATTTTATTTTATTTTATTTTATTTTATTTTATTTTATTTTATTTTATTTAGAGAGAGTGTGCAAGCAGCGGGGAGGGCAGAGGGAGAAGGGGAGACAAAATCTTACGCAGGCTCTATGCTTAGCCTGGAGCCCGATTTAGGGCTGTATCTCAAACCCTGAGATCATGACCTGAGCCAAAATCAAGAGTTCGCCACTTAACTACTGAGCCACACAGGCGCCCCAAGCTTTTACACATTTTAGATGAAGAAATATAACCTGGGAGGAATTGACAGCATAAAGAAAACTTATATTTGGGAGCGCCAATTAGTAGGGAGTTTTAAACAGAATTTGGGCTGAGGGGTGCCTGGGTGGCACAGCGGTTAAGTGTCTGCCTTCGGCTCAGGGCGTGATCCCAGCGTTATGGGATCGAGCCCCACATCAGGCTCCTCCGCTATGAGCCTGCTTCTTCCTCTCCCACTCCCCCTGCTTGTGTTCCCTCTCTCGCTGGTTGTCTCTCTCTCTGTCAAATAAATAAAATCTTAAAAAAAAAAAAAGAATTTGTGCTGGGGTAGTGAATTAGTAAAACTGACCAGGTTTATTTACATAAGCTTCCTTGGCCCTGAATTCTCTGGGTCCTACCATGAGGATGTCTCTTTACCTCCTGGCACAGGGAGGGTATGTTTCACGTGGGAGATTTATTTCTTGCTTTCAGGGGGCAAAGGGAGATCTGAGTGTCTTTCTTGCACTGGCTCTTTCTTCGGTAATTCAGAATAATCAATATGCCAAAATGGTGTATGGGGGGGCTGACTTGTGCCCCCAAGCACTTATATGACATTCTAGAAAAGGCAAAATTACGAAGACAGTAAAAAAGGTCAATGGTTGACAGGAGTTAGCAGGGAGGAAGGGATGAGAGGCAGGCAGGGCACAGAGGATCTTGTTTGTTTTGTTTTGAGCACAGGATTTTGGGGGCAGTGAAATGACTGTGTGCCATTATAATGGTGGATAAATATCATTATACATTTGTTCAAACCCCTAGGATTGTAATATAGACTTTGGGTGATTATGAAGTGCCAGCGTAGGTTCACCAGTTATAACAAATGTACCCCTGTGGTGAGGGATGCTGGGGGAGGCTGTGTTATGTGTGGGGGGCAAGGGGTTTTGGGAAATCTCTGTACCTTCCTCTCAAATCTGCTGTGAACATAAAACTGCTCTAAAAAAGTCTTCATTTTTTTTTTGTTTTTAAATGCAGGGGTGAAACGATGAGACAAGATTTGGTACAATTACAAAGTTTACAAATGACAAAATTATAAAAATGGCGAAAAATAATGATTGGAGCTAGATGATCGCTACGTGGTGTTTCACAGTACTCCACATGGTATGCAGTACGCTGTTTTCTTTGTGTTTGAAAGAAAAATGTTTTTTGCAGACATGAGTGGCTGAGCTGCAAGGGGCGGGGCGGCACCCCTATCAGTTACCGTTATTTTCACAGGAAGCCGAAGCTAGATATCCAGCTCCCTCCCCTGTGTGCTAGCTGGCAGTCCGGGCCTGTGGAAGCTTCAGGAACCTCCAGGAGCAGAGCCTCCTCTCCCCCACACCACTGGGAGCTTGATCTGGCTGCAGCCCCTGGCAATTTCAATTTCCAGGGATTCCTCTCCAGCCAGGTGGGGGTTAACTCTTCTCAGAGAGGCTTGGGGAGGGGGTACCCCTTTAGGTCTGAGTACTATTATTACCGCACCATTGCCAGGAAAACGAAAGGGATGGGACTCCTTGGGGGATTAATCATTAACCTCCTGGCTGACCAGTGGCCAGAACACCCAGGAAATGGAAGTTCATCAGAGACACACCCTGTAATAAGGAAAACTGGAGTTCTCATCCCAGCAATGGATGCCTGGTTAGCATCAGCAGCAGGGGCTGTCATCCACTGGGTGTGGCACCAGGAAGGCCTCTGGTCAACCTTCTTTTCCCTGTAGATACTTGAAATTCTACCGTTAACATTGGACTGGCTCTCAGAGAGATCTAACTCCCAAGATTTTGGTTTTTCTTCCCCTCAGTTGAGAAGCTAATGAATGCGGTGGACCCTACCACCTGCACTGACACAGTTGCATACAATCTCGGGGGGGGGGGGTACACGGACCTCCCAGAAGCCCATTCAGGGACACCACTGTAAGAATCCTGGGCAGAGTTTACTGGCTCCTAAGTTCTCATTCCTTTGAAAGAAGCACGCCCTAAAGCCCTCTTTAAAATGCAAATGACCCTTGGGAAGGTTGAAAAGACTAACCAGCCAGTGTCAAAGAGCTTTTCCCGGGCAGCAGCCAGAGGTAGCATAAGAGATTTTAAGGGTGGCACTGGGGAAAGCAGAGCCTGGGGGTGGGGAGGGGCTCACAATTTGGCCTAGAACTGGGAAGGGTAGGTCTTGAGCCAAGAATGCTAAAAGCTAACATTATGGAGCACTTACAAGAATCTTGTGAATTAAGTGCTATTAGCATCCCCATTTTATGGATGAGGAAACTGAGACTGGAAAGGATCAAGTGACATGCTACCCCCTCCCCAGGTAGAGGGGAATGTGAAGCCTCCATCAGCTTGAGGTCAACGAGCATCAGCAGCATAGCCAAACATCAGCTCCTTTGATCTTTACAATGAGGAATCCTTTTTTAAAAAATAGATCTATTTATTTATTTTAGAGGGAGGAGGGGCAGAGGAAGGGGAAGAGAGAGTCCTAAGCAGACTGTGCTGAGTGCAGGGCCCCATGCAGGGTCCGATCTTACAAACCTGAGATCATGACCTGAGCTGAAACCAACAGTCAGACACCCAACAGACTGCGCCACCGAGATGCCCCAGAGAAAATATTTTTTGATGGAAGAGGAAACTGAGGCAATTCACCAAGGGCCATAGTCACTCAGTGCTCCACCTCCAACCTCCTGAGTGTTCCCTCCTCACTCCGGACAGCTGAGAGCCAGCAGCCCTTCATGACTGTTCCCTGGAGCTTGAAGGACTTGCTGAGAAGTCTGAAGAGAGCATCATGCCGACCTGTCTTCACTGCCCCTAATTGTTTTCTAAAATCATTTTTATTGAATTATCAGAGTGTAATGGAAGAGTCGATGAGAGTCGCTTCAGAGTTACAAGGCCAGGGCTTGCTGGGTGGAGAAAAGCAAAGCCCTAAAGGCTCCCTGGGCCGAGCAATGGTATAAAATATGTATTTTTACATAACTGGGAGAAAAAAATAAACGGACAAGCGGCCCCGTGGGGGAAACGCCTCTTTCTGTATTTCCATTATCTTGTTTAATGCGCAGTCAGGCAGGAGGCTCAGTGGGAAAGGAAATACCGGAGCCCTTTCCCTGTGAGCCTCCTGGTGGGTTAAGAGGCAGAGAGAGCCAAAATGCAGAAATCCAAATGGCCTGGGCGTGTACTCAGAAACCCATTAAAACTGAAGGGACAGGTGGGGAAACCCATTAAACTGAGGGGACAGGTGGGGGAGGGGGGCTGGGCTGATTCAAAACACTGCCTTGGTTTGCAACAACACCTCTCCTCTGGGGTGAGAAAGTAGCCTCAGTGAGCTCAGATCCACCTTAAGCTCTGGGTGAAGTATTCTAAACATGGTCTTCCCCATGAGGACGGGGGCGGGGGGGGGGGAGTGATCCCTTCCAAAGAACAACCAACACACCAAACATTTACTGAGCGGGCACTACCAGGTGCCAAGTATTCTGTTTAGTGATTTTCTTGCATAGCTCCCATCGACCCATTTATACTGATAAGAGCACCTAGCCGCCCAAGGTCATGCAGCTGGTGAGCAATTTACTCCATACAGTGTTTCCTAGTTCTGAGCATGCTTAGGGGCTGAAGGGAAACATAGTGTCCTTGTCAGGGTAGCCAAACCACACACATGTGGCTGGCCCCTGGCAGGCAGACAGAGAAGCTATCTGACCTAACATTTGCATATCTTTTTTTGACTCTAAAATTATTTTCCTAAGGACAGAATTCTGTAGAGAAGGAAGTGGTGACAATAGTGTGGCGTTAAGAGCCCCAATCTGGGGATCAGGAGATTTTAGGCAGTAGTCTTGGCTTTGATATTGACTTGCTATGGGACATTGGAACTTAATTTGCCGATAACAGGTTTGAATGATCTTTAAAGGGTCTTTTCCAGGTCAACATCGAAGGACAGGTTGAAAACTACAGCTCCAGCTCCTAGATGATCTGGAGTCTACATGAGGTGAAGGTAATGGAACGAAGAGTCCTGGAATCAGAGTGGGGTGGGTTCCAGTCCTCCACCACCTCCTACTGGCCTCTAATTCTTTATGTGTCAGTTACGTGTCTATCAAATGGGAATAACAACAGCTCTTCCGTTGTTTTGAGATAATATTAAATGAGAGGGTCCATGTTAAATGTTTAGCATAGAGCCTGGCACAGAAACTTTCAGCGCGCTGCACCTCCTGTTGCTGTTATTACCCGTCACATCTGTATAGAGCTTTTATGGCGCAGGAAACATTGGTCTTGTTAATTGTATGGCAACCTCACAACATAGGAAGGAGTTCGTGATTATTGTTCCTATTTGGAAGGTGGAGAAACTGAGGTTTGAAAGGTGGGTCCTACCCAGTGGATTGATTTGCATACTCATGATCTATGGAGACCAGCAGTTAAAAGGACAGGGCTAGGAGCGCCTGGGCGGCTCGGTTCTTAAGCGACCTAAGCTACTCCACCTAAGCAACCGACTCTTGGTTTCCGCTCAAGTGGTGATCTCAGGGTCATGAGATCGAGCCCCGCCTCCGTGCTTAGCGCAGAGCCTGTTTGGGACTCTATCTCCCGCTCCTTCTGCCCCTCCCCGCTGTGCGCTCGTGCGCGTGCTCGCTATCTCTCTTTCCCCAATCAATCAATCAATCAATCAATCAATAAATCTTTTTTAAAAAGCGGAGGGCGGGCCGCCTGAGTGTCTCAATCGGTTAGGTGTCTCCCTTAGGCCCAGGTCATGATCCCAGGATCCTGGGATCCAGCTCTATATCGGGCTCCTTGCTTGCTCAGCAGGGAGCCTGCTTCTCCTTCTCTCTGCCCTCCCCCTGCTTGTTCTCTCTCTCCCAAACAAACAAACAAACAAACAAAACCCACCCCCCAAAAGAGGCACAGCTAAGTGGACCACCTGGCTGCCTCAGTCGGTAGGAGTGACTCTTGATCTCAGGGTCCTGAGTTCAAGCTCCACGTTGATGGCAGAGCCTACTTAAAAAAAAAAAAAAAGACGACGACAAAACTACATGAAGAGTAAATTCCTTTCTGTCCCCAGATGTTTGTGAGGCACCGGGAGGCTGGGAGGGAACTTGGAGGTAACAGGAATCGAGGAACCCCTATTACACATCCTGATTCTAGCAACTGCCGGTATTGGGTCATTGGGCGGGAGAGGCTTGAGGCGGGAACCGGGGCGGGCACTCCGCCCCCAGTCGGCGGAGTAGGCCGAGGCCGAGCCCCGCCGCTCATTGGCTGTGGGCCGCAGGTGTAGCCTCAGCCAATCAGCGGTGCCGGGGGCGGTGCCTTCCAGGCTCACCTGGCGGCTAGGACGCAGCCCAGCTCATTGGCCTCGGGAACTGCAGAGCACCTGAGTTCGCGGAAGTCCAGCTGTGTTGTCGCCCCGCCAAGCTCCGCTGGACCCGACCCCCGCTCGGCCCGCCATGGGCCCTCGGTACCCTAGTGTCTCCGCGTTCCTGCTGCTGCTACAGGTACGTAGCGTCCCCTGGCTTTGCGGGGGCCGTCTTCCGGCCCCGACCATCATGCGCCCCGGCCCCCTTCCTCTCTATCATCGGCCTTTCCTCCCTCTTGTCGCACCGTCTTCTTCTAAGAAAGTTTAGTTTCAAGAACGGCCTGGAAGCTGCGTCGCGCTCTTGTGCTCCACGGAGGTGGGAGTGGGAGCGGGTGGAGAGCGAGCTCGCTTTCGCCCACTCGCGTAAATACTCGAGGTGTGGGGGCGAGCCTCCCTGAGGACTCGGGGGACCCCGGGGTGGCCGCAGTACGGGCTAGGGGCGGGCAGTGGGGGTCGTGGGGGGTTGGGATACAGAAAAGGGGAGTCCCGGTGCAAGTCAAGGGGAGCCAGGAGTAGTGGGGACGACCCCTGAGGTAAGGAAAGGGAAATCAGTAGAAATAAAGGCACCTGCTGTGTAAAGAAAGGGTAAACAGGTATGGAGGCGCCCCTGGATAATAAAGGGCTCAAAAGGTGTTGGAGCGCCCCTCCTTGTGAGGAGGTAGACTTAGGAGTGGGGGCGTTCCCGGTGTGTGGAAAGTGAAGTGGGGAAGAGTAAAGATGCCTCCAGTGGAATGAAAAAGACGGGAAGGAAAGGGGTGCTTGGTGGGGAGGAGCTGACCCAGCAGCCCCCTCTCCCGGGAGTACCTGGGGGCCTGGCGGCAGCAGGTTTCGAAATGAAAGAGTTTGGCGTGGCTGCCTGCCTGCCCTGGGGGGTGGGGGTGAGGGTGGCTCCCTCCTGCAACGCCGACGCTGGGAGCGAGGGAGGGGAGGCGCAGTTGGTTTCGGTGTGGGCGGGAGGGGACCCCCCCTCCCCAGGTCACCCTGGTTTCATACCTTTCCCCTACTCCAGGTCTCATCATGGCTATGCCAGGAGCCGGAGCCTTGCCGTCCTGGCTTTGGCGCTGACAGGTACACGTTCACAGTGCCCCGGCGACATTTGGAGAGAGGCCGAGCCCTGGGCAGAGGTGAGTCCTGAGCCGCGTGAGGTGGGAGTGGGAAGGGTCTGCACTCCCACGCCCCTGGGCAAAGCCCCTTTTTCCTGGTTCAAACAATACCCCTTTGGAATTTACACAGATGTAGGGATCTAAATTTTATCCATGGTTGAGCACTGTGGTTGAGAGGGCTATCCTCGTATGGTGACGTTGGGGAGGGGACATTTACTTAGAAGCCTTTAATGTGTCTCATATTGCCCTGACCACTTGAGAGACCATCTGTCATTTCGGGCTGTATTGGGAGGAGGGGGCTCAGTAATTCCCCTTTTGTAGATAAGGAAATGGAAGCTTAGAGGGTGGAGTCCACTTGCCCAAGGTCAGCAGAGCAGGAATTTGAAGGAGGTCTGACTCTCAGGCCCCATTCTGCACCATCTCAGTTATGAGGTGCCCTCTCTTGGTTATCAGGTTCTGGCATTTGCTCAAAGAGGTGAAAACATTTCCGTACAGTTACTATTCCCCCAAGGAATAATGGTTTTTTTAAAAAAAGCCCGATAGCTCTGACTCAGGGAATGAAAAGGCACGCAATGTGTTTCTGGGCCTTATCACTATGATAATCAGGATTCTAGAAGGTTGCTGTATTGTACTTAACTGTTCCCCAGGAGAGAGAGAGCAAGGGAAGCTTGGTTTCTCTTCTGGTTTCACTGACTCCCAGATGCTTCTTTCCTACCAAACGACTTCTTCCTCTTGATCTTAGTTGATGGGGCGAGTATTATAACACTTTTTCAAGTGAGAAGTCACCCACGATTCCCGGAGGGAATTCACTGTATTCTCCCAGTCTTTGGTCACGTGAAAACTGCAGCAATCATGCTGTTATGTTATGTGAAGATTTTTTGAATTTTGGAAGTTGTTCCAACAGTGGGCGGCATTTTTTTTTTTTTTTTTTTAAACAAACTGCAGCTTCATTGATTAAACGTATTTGCTTTTCTGGGGCCTGTGTTGTGTGGAGCTCTCTATTGAGTCAGAAAGGAAGTGTTTGTCTGATTTTGCAGTGGGTCCACCATTAGTCGATGGTTGATACTCTGCCCAGCTCTGTGCTGGGCACCCAGGGATGAATTGAACAGATACAGAGACACTTCAGCCTCCTTTTGGTATGTCACATTCCAGCAGATTATGGAGAATGCCCCAGAACCCACTTAGAGGGCACCGTGGGACATGGGCATTAGGTGCCAAAGAATGTGGGTTGTTTTGATGGCTGTCAGTGGGCAGTGAGGACTGGCTTCTTGGGGGAGACAAAGTTGACCCAGCCTTGAAGATTGAGGCAGGGGTTAGAAACTGGGAGTGTGAGTGCGTGTCTGTATGGCGGTGTTCCAAGACAAGTGCTGGTCACTTTGTTTTCCTGCACCAGGACGTTTGGTAGCTTCATAGGTGGGTCAGTCTGGCCAATAATATTAGTACATAATATAAATATTACCGTTATTTTTAGTAGCAGCACCTATTCCTTTTGAACCAGACTTTGGGGCAAGTGCTTCCTTTTACCTAATTTTGCTTTATGAGGGTAGGCACCATTTTTCTGTCGATTTTTGCAGGTGAGGAAATGGAAACATAAAGCAATTTAGTAATCTGCTCAGAGATACACAGCTGGCCTTTCTCCTTTTCTCTCCCCTTCTTAATAATCTTGGTGGGGGGGGAAGATAGCTTTGGAGAATTAGTGTCCGCTATGAAGTAGATGTCGTCTTCACTGTGTGCCTGAGACAGTGGAGATGTTGATATGGCAAGACCCTGAGGAGAGGAGGGGTGGTGATGGAGATGGGTCAGACCAGGTGGAAAGTGCAAGGGGTCTGTGGTGGGTGATCTTGGTGGGAGAGGCCACCTCTGCGAGCTCCTCAGGTGGCTGGTTTCAGTTTCTTTGTATCCAAGACCCACCCCACTCAACAAATTTTCTGACATTTCACTGTTTTGGGCTTTCCTACCAGTCTGTGTACAATTCCCCAATTATCCCAGGATAGAAGTGCCCTTCTGGCAAAATCACACATGTGACCTCAAAGGAACTGGCTTTGTGATTTTAAAAAGGCAGCTAGGAGAGTTAGGGTGGTAGCCTCACTCTTTGGACAGTCCAAGGAAATGGAGGGAAAACAGGGTTTGACCAAACTCAGGGTACCCTGCAGTGTTTTGATGGGATGATGGTTGTCTTCTGTGAGTTGGTTCACCCCACAGTCTCAGCCTTGTATTTATTTCATTGGTTTCTCTTCAGGTTCTAGAATGGAGAATGTTTTAAAAAACAAACAACGGTAAGCCGGTTCTCTAGAGTTTCTGATTATTTTTCTTTTTTCCTAGCACAAACTGGCTTGAGAAACCCAGGCTATTAGACAGTTTGGGATCTAAGAAGTAGCCTTGTAGTGCCCTCAGCTTTAAGTTGATCGAGGTGTGGAGGGAAAAAGGCAGCCTTTTAAACTGATGGCTTCCTTTCTTTGCTTCCTCCACCCCCTGGTTTTGGGTAAACAGGGTTTATGTTTTGGGTTTGAGCTCTAGCTGCTTGATGAATTGACCTAGCTCACAAGCACCCACTTGTGTGGATTAAATACATCCATTTCCCCTTTCTAAAAGATGTGTTGAAAGGTGGTAGAAACAGTGTGCAGACGTCCTAATTAAACTAGGCTTTAAAAGAAAAAAACAGTTACAGAAACCTGCTTTGGGATCTCCCTTACATCATCAGATCCCCTCTCTCCCACCCTCAGACTCACTTCCCCATTACTCACATCTTGACAAGGCTTGGGCTGAGCTCACTGAGGAAGGAGACCTGGGTCTCCTTCGTGTCAGGGAGAAGTGGAGGCTTCCTTACATACTTCCTAGGTAAGGAGTCTGCCTGGCTCCCCCTTGGGGCCTGTCGGACCTGCCATGCCTCTGCCAGGTGGTTATGGAAATCCCTGTTTGCTCTCCGGGGCTTTATATTGGGTGATCTTTTCTTCCAAAATGCTCATCTTGGTGTCTGTTACACATTCCCTTCCAAGCGTAGCCCCAGATAAGCCAGACGCTGAAGCAATCAGCTCTCACATCTCCCAGGAGCTGCCAAAACCCTAAAATCCCCGAGAGGCACCTGTCACAGCTCAGACTTTCTGGGTTTCCACTCTGCCTCAACTTCCATCTCCCTTCAGGGCTTTGGGCTTTCAAGGAGGGGAATGAAGTCTGTATGTCTGGTCAGGGTAGTTTGAGTAAGCACCTGAAAGATCCAGGTTTGGGGTGCCTGAGTGGCTCAGTCAGTTAAGTGTCTGACTTCAAGCTGAGGTTCTGATCCCTGGGTTGGGATCTAGCCCAGCCCACACTCAGCGGGGAGTCTGCTGTTCCTTCTCCCCTCCCCCCACTCGTTCTCTCTGTCTGTCTCTCAAGTAAATAAATAAAATCTTTTATTTTTTTTAAAGATTTTATTTATTTATTCCACAGAGATAGAGACAGCCAGCGAGAGAGGGAACACAGCAGGGGGAGTGGGAGAGGAAGAAGCAGGCTTACAGCAGAGGAGCCTGATGTGGGGCTCGATCCCATAACTCCAGGATCACGCCCTGAGCCGAAGGCAGACGCTTAACCGCTGTGCCACCCAGGCGCCCCAATAAATAAAATCTTAAAAGAAGATGATCCAGGTTGCCTTTCAGCTCCTAGTTGTGTGACCTTGGGTAAATCACTCTACTTCAGTGAACCTCGGTTTCCCCACCTGTGAATGGCGGGGGCAATAATACTTAGCGGTTTGTTGTGAGACTTAAATGTGTCTGTTCGTTTATTTGGCTAGACAGCAAGTAAGAGTGCCAGCACTGGGCTAGACTCTGGGGTTACAGTGATGAATAAAGCAGATGTGGGCTGAACATAAAGCAAGTGAGATGAGGTAAAGAAACATGAAAGATTCATTAGGTGGTGCCTCATATTTCTTAGGACAGAGTAGGCACTCAGGTATTTTTTTTTTTTAACATTTTATTTATTTATTTGACAGAGATAGAGACAGCCAGCGAGAGAGGGAACACAGTCAGGGGGAGTGGGAGAGGAAGAAGCAGGCTCATAGCAGAGGAGCCTGATGTGGGGCTCGATCCCATAATGCCAGGATCACGCCCTGAGCCGAAGGCAGACGCTTAACCGCTGTGCCACCCAGGCGCCCCCGGCACTCAGGTATTTTAAACAAATGAATGAATTAATAAATACTTATTATCCCACATACTTTTTTTTTTTTTGTCCCCTCTTAAACTCGTTGGCCTCAGGCCAGTCCAGATGGACTGGTTAGAGGTGAGTCTGTGAACTTTCTAAGACTCCTGTGAGGACTGCCTGCTCATTCAGTGGTTCTGGAAACTGCGCTACCTCGATAAGTGTGTCCCAGGGATACAGTGTGCTGAGTGCTTCTCTCTGAGAGCCAGAGCACAGAGGCGGGAGCCCTCAAACCTGAATCTGGAAGGGGAAAGGTAGTCATTTTTAAGTGTTTTTCATCTTTGGTCAACTAAAAGAAATTCTCCTAGTAGGCTTTCTTCCTTTTTCTGTCTCTGTTTCCCTCTTTTCTTGCTAATTAAGTTTACCTTTTATACACCTTAGCTCAGGCTTGCTACTGTGGGGAGAGCTTTAGCCACTCTCTTTTTGCACATTTCGTCTTCCCTTTTCTTCCTCTTACCTACCTCCAATCTCCCCCCCCCCAGGCACATTTCCATCAGAAGTTTCTTGAGTCAGACTGCCTAGATTGAAACCTAGGGAAACCCCTTGCCCACTGAGGCGTTGTTGGCCAAGGACTTTACCCTCTAAGCCTTAGTTTCCTCATCTGTAAAATGGGCATAATAGTACCAGGTACTCAATGAATATTAAATATTAAAGCCCCTGGTGTATTTGGTGCCTTCTGTTTGAGTTTCTACCCTGTGTTTTACCTTTGGTTCAAACGTTTTGCTGTGTTCCTTCCCACCCAGTAAACCAGCCAAACCAGTTTCCTCACTCTCCCTGCTTCTGTGTTAAAGCAAACACTGCTCTGCAAACAGTGACTAGACCAAAGTGCCATTTGCTAGGAAAGGCAATTCTGCAGCGTTTTCTTGCTTGCCACTGTGCAGTGTACCTGGGTGGGGCTGCCTGTGGACCTGCTCATGAATATTGTTTGCAATTGGAGTGGGAGGAGTGGTGCAAAGAGCAGCTGGGATGGGAAAATCAAAATGACCTTGAAATTGTTAGCCTCTGTCTATAGTGGTTTTTTTTTTTTTTAAGATTTTATTTATTTGAGAGAGAGTGAGCGAGCATGGGGGGAGGGGAAGAGTGAGAGGGAGAAGCAGACTCCCCCTGGAAGGGAGCCTGATGACATGGGGCTCAATTCCAGGACCCCTCCACCCCAGGACCCCAGTATCACATCCTGAGCCGAAGGCAGATGCTTAACTGACTGAGCCACCCAGGCACCCCTTCTGTCTAGTTTTGAAAATTATTTCACGGGGCACCTGGCTGGCTCAGTAGGTAGAGCATGTGATTTTTGATCTTGGGTTGGAAGTTTGAGCCCCACGTTGGGGCTTTCAATTTTTAAAAAATAAATAAAATTATTTCGTAATACATATGTTTTAGGATACTGTTTCCCCATTGCCAAAAATGCTCAGCCCCAGCCCCTGAGAGTACAGCTCACCTGCACGGCTAAGTGTTGAATGACCTGGAACGCTTCAAAGATGCAGATTTGTCCTCCTGCAAATTCACTGAGCTCCATTCTCTGAGAGTGGGGTTCTGGATGTAACGTGCAACCCCCCGGTGTCCACTGCTGCCACCAGATTCGTTGCCCTGGACAACTCCAGTAGCTAGGTCAGAAATGTTTGATAAGTAAATACCTGGTGCCAGCTGGGGTATGAACATCTGATTGTCCAGCTTAAGTAAGGCCAGGGATCCAAGGGACCCGTGGATCCAGAAGGAATAAGGCTGGTCCTTCTGCCATGCTGGCAAAGGAGTGCTCTGTGGGTGTGGAATGGAATCAGTGGGGTAGGAATGAGGGGACCCAGAGATGCAGCCAGTGCACATATACCTCCCCAGTGTGTAGCCAGTGTTAGGGATACTGACTTAAGACCCAGCCCTTGCTCTCAGGGAGATGCAGAAATCTCTGAGACCCCTGCAGAGGGTGATTTCAGTACCTTCTGAGAAGGGCTGTGTGGTGGGGAAGTGTTCAGCAGTCACTTTGGGGAGTGAGAGGGTTTCAGCCAGACAGAGAAGGTGAACAGGCTCTCCAGGAATTGGAAATGGGGTGCCCAAAGGCATGGCAGGGCATAAAGGAGCCAGGCTGGAGCTGGGTTTTCTTGGACAAGGGTGGGTGGGTAGCTCGCAGGAGAGGATCCCAGGATGTGACTGCCTATGTAGGCTGCAGCCAGGCTATCCCAGGGCCTTGGAGTTTAGTCTGCAGTTAATAGAGGGTTTTTTCTGTTTTGTGTTTTGTTTTTTAAGTAATCTCTGTGCCCAACGTGGGGCTTGAACTCACAGCCCTGATATAAAGAGTGCCATGTTCCACCCACTGAGCCAGCCAGTGGGTTTTCTCCTTCTGTTCTCCCCCTCCTTCTATTCTTTTAGTAGACAAATCATTCACTCGGTTAAAAAAATATATATATATTAAAAAACATGTGGTCGACAGTGAAAAAGCCTCCTTATCACCCCAACCCAGGAAGTGGCAGAGGTGGGGAGACAGTCCTGTACTTTTATCTTCCAAAACCCACGCTCTCATCGTGCCCTTCTTGTGCCTGGTTGCCAAACTGCATCTCCAGTGGAATCTAAGTCACCTTTCTAAGGGTAAGGAATTCCCTCCTTCTTCTTGGAAAAGATGTGTTTATACATTTTGTATCACTGATTTTAACTGTGATGCTGGAATTCAGCTGATTTTGCTTTTGAAGAGCCTCTTGTCTTTCATATGTGGGTAATTTCCAGCCTGTTTCCCTTTTACCTCCACTTCCAAATAAATGCTAGCTGAAGTGTCTTCAAATTTCTGGATCTCTGAAAATGGAGTTCAGTTGGCATTCAGAATTAGGGGTTGGGAGGGAAAGTGTCCTAAACTAACTGAGGTTCCAACTGGGACGTTGCAAGGTGTGAGAGAGATCTGGGCCTGGATCCCTGTGAGCTCAGGTGTTACTGCTGGGATCTAGCCTGTCTGGAAGTGTTGAACCTGTTCACCATGAGCAAAATCATAAACAGTGGCCAGCACAGGACCCTGTGGGATAATTGGCCAAGGGCTAGATAATAATTAGTGGGCTTTGTAATTAGGAGAGCTTGTAACAAGCCGAAAGCCTTTTAGATTTATGGTACCTAGGCAAGTTGAAGGCTAGGGAAAACACCTGTTTCTGTGGTTTGGCATTCAGACACACTCATACACCTTCTCTGTTCCCGGAAGAGTTTTCCCGAAAGAAGTTTTAGAGTGTCTTCACCTGGATTGCAACAGCCTCCTTTTCGGTCTCCCTGTCTCCTCTGCCCCTCCCCCCAACAGTCTTCTCTCCATCCAGCAGCCAAGAGTGATGGTTTTTAAAATTTAAGTTACCACAAATAGTGAATAGTATGTTGCACACCTGAAACTAATAAACTATGTCAATTATACCTCAATTAAAAAAAATAAACGTTAGGGACGCCTGGGCGGCTCAGTCATTTTAAGTGACTGCCTTTGGCTCAGGTCATGATCCCAGGATCCTGGGAGTGAGTCCCACATCGGGCTTCTTGCTCAGTGGGGAGCCTGCTTCTCCCTCTGCTTGCTCTGCCCACCACTCCCCTTGGTTGTGTTCTCTTTGACAAATAAAATCTTAAAAAAAATTAAAAATCAGGGGCGCCTGGGTGGCACAGCGGTTAAGCGTCTGCCTTCGACTCAGGGCGTGATCCCGGCGTTATGGGATCGAGCCCCACATCAGGCTCTTCTGCTATGAGCCTGCTTCTTTCTCTCCCACTCCCCCTGCTTGTGGTCCTTCTCTCGCTGGCTGTCTCTATCTCTGTCGAATAAATAAATAAAATCTTAAAAAAAAAAAAGAGAGACTCCTGGTCATATCCTTATAAAAAAAAATTAAAAATCAAAATCTGCCAGTGGCTTCCCCATTTCACACAGAATGTAAGTCAAAGTCCTTTCTATGATGTGCAAAGCTTCCATTGATCTGCACCACCCCCCAACACTTCCCACACTCCTTACCGTCATTTCTTCTTAACTGTACCTAGAATGTAGTGGGCACACTTCTACCTCAGGGCCTTTGCACTGGCTATTACTGCTATCTATAATATTTTTCTCTGATATCTGCATGGCTCACTCACCTATTTTATTTATTTTTAAGTAAGCTCTATGGCCAACACGGGGTTTGAACCCAAGACTCTGAGATCAAGAGTTGCTTACTCTACTGACTGAGCCAGCTAGACACCTCATGTCTCACTCATTTAGGTCCAAGTTTTTGCTCACATGTCACCCTCTCAGTGAAGCCTTTCTTGAAACCCTTGAAACTATTTGAGATAGTTACCCCTTCTCCTAGCAGCCCCCTTCCTCCTCCTTTTGATTTTCCTCCATAGCACTTTTCATCATCTAGCATGCTATGTATTTCAGTTATTTCTTCTGTCCATTTTCTGTCTCCTCCCAGTAGAATAGAAGCTCCAGGAGGCCAGGGAATTTCATCTTGTTTAGTTCAGGCTATATTGCATCTAGAACAATGCCTGGCACATAACAGGTACTCAGGAAGTGTTTGTTGAATGAACAAAAGACGTTTCAGAGTATATGTATACATCTGTACATATTTCTTACATGTAGAAACTATTCCAGGGTGCTTTTGGTTTTAAAGAAAAGAGAGAACTTTGTCAGTATGAGCCATAGAAGGACATGAGGAGGGGATATTCACAGGCATGTGTCTGTGCTTGGCACTCCCCAGCTTCTCTGAGCCCTGCACACCCCTAGTGTAACCTTACCTAATTGTCTTGTCACGAAACAGCTTGCAATCTAAAGTCTAAAGGTCAGAGGAGCCCTTTCTGCCCCACACTTCTTGGTGTAAGGAAGCACCAGATCAAAATCTAAACAGAGATCCGAGCCGGCCAGAGCCATCTGTTTGGTTTCCTATTGTCCAGGTAACCCCTTCCCTGAGCGAGACTCCCAGATGCACCCAACACCTTCTTCCTGGGTGTCTGCAGCATCCTTCGGGGCCATTAATTTTTTAAGACCTGGTATCCATTCTTCTCGTTCTTGGCAATGCACAGAAGCCTGGAAGGAACTTGTTGTGAGATGCAAAAAAACAAAACCCCCAAGACAAAAATATAAAGCCATCTTAATTAGCTCACGGCCAAAATACAAATCTCACAACTCCAAAATCCATCTAATCAGTACATGCTGAGAAGGTGGGGCGCCTGTGTGGCTCAGTTCGTTAAGCATCTGCCTTCGGCTCTGGTCATGATTCTGGGGTCCTGGGAACGACTCCCTGCTTAGTGGGGAGTCTGCTTTTCCCTCTTCCTGCCCCCCCCCTTATGCTCTCACTTGCTCGCTCTCTCCCAATTATATTTATTTATAAATAAATAAAATCTTTAAAAAAATACTGAGATGGTACTGTAGGGCAGTATCGTAGAAATCATTATGTAAGATCCATCACCCTGTTTTTAGGAGGGTAACTACCTAATGTGTAGAGGTGCCAGGTCTAGCAAATAAAAATACAGGATACCCGGTTATATTTGAATTTCAGATAGTGACTAATTTTTTTTTTTTTAAAGATTTTATTTATTTATTTGACAGAGATAGAGACAGCTAGCGAGAGAGGGAACACAAGCAGGGGGAGTGGGAGAGAAAGAAGCAGGCTCATAGCAGAGAAGCCTGATGTGGGGCTCGATCCCAGAACGCCGGGATCACGCCCTGAGCCGAAGGCAGGCGCTTAACCGCTGTGCCACCCAGGCGCCCCTAATTTTTTTTATTAGTATGTCCCATGCAATATTTGAGACATACTTACTGAAAAAATCATTATCATTTCATCCTATATTCTCATAAACAACACTGCACTGACAGGTACTTACGCTGTGTCCAGATCTTCCCATATGCTATCTCTCTCCTTTAAACCTCAGCAGCCAGTGAGAAGTGACCGTCGTAGCTCTGAGAGGCTAAGCTAGTTGAGGTCAGGCAGACAGGAAAGAGGAGAGCCTGGCTGGGTGTTCTCGTGGCTTTTGGACTCCAGGGCACAGCAAAGCCAGTGCTCTTTACAGCAGAAAAAGGCAACTAACCAGATGGTCTGTGATTGGCCAGGTGTGGAGGATGGGTAATTCCTGCTCTGAAGGTCTCAGGGGGAGAGGAGTCCTTCCAGACGGCGGTGTTCTGTCTGATCACCGAACAAATTCATGTTGGGCACCTGCCAGCACTAGTACTGTGCTTAGCTAGGCACTGAGGATACAATGGGACAAAACCCCCAAATCCTTTCCCTTATGTAGCTTCCCCTCTAATCAGAGGAGACAGGAGGAGATAGCATGGTGGTCTGCGGAAGGAGAAAAATACAGGAGGAAAGGGGATAGAACTAAGAGTGTTGGAGTGGAGGGGTTTGGGGGAATCATCATTAAACGACATTTATGTAAAGACTTGAAGGAAGTAAGGTGCTCAAGAGGTGTTGGAATTGGACTAGGTCTTTGAGGGAGGTGGGCTTCCCACATTGTTTTAAGTCTGTATTGATGCCATTTAAAGACTATTCTATTAAAAAAAATAAAAGACTGTTCTCTTTGTGTATAAATGTAAATCACTATGTTGTACATCGGAAATGAATATATTGTATGTCAGCTACACCTCAGAGGGGGAAAAAGAAAAGGTTAATCTCTGGGCAGGTATTTTTCTAGAGGAATAATCCTGAGAGCTAATTGTCCCTACATCTCCTTTAAAGGGTATCAGATTTAAACCAAGATCTAATGCGCTTTCCATGCCACCTGCCCCTTGGTGTATTGCCCAAGAGGAATAGGGCTCTAAATCTGGTTTTTCTTAACCTCTTCATGCAGAGGGATGAGATTGTCCTAAAGGCATCATGACTCTTGAGCACATTTGGGCATGTGGGTTGGGGGGGGGGCACATTTACACATATACCGTTGTCCCAAGACCTTCTTAGTCAGAATGAAGTATGGGGACTTTCAAAGGCTGCAGACTAACTCCCCCGCAAATTCTTCATCCCACTTGTGTGGGAGTGTTTGAAAAGGGAACAAGATGACCAAGTTGTTTGTGGGAAAAGTTGTGCGTTTTCTGTAGAAAACGTCACCGCTTGAGTCAGCCATGGGACAATAGCCCGGGTGCTTATTGACAGGTAGGGTGGAGCCCTGAGTCACCGGCCTGAGCGGCCTCTCCTGGTGAGGTGCTCAGGAGCAGCCTGAATCCACTCTGCGACCTCACCCTCACCAGAACAGGGACTTGCGGTACCTGTTCTTAGTCATAAATCCCAGGGTACCGGCCCCAGGTCTCTTTCCTCTTAGCCAGGAGCCGGAGGTTTTGCAGAAATGACAGGGCTCCACAGCTGCTTGGTGAAGTTCATGTGGCCGATTTCATTACCGCCTCAGCTCCTGGGCTTGTAATGACTTAAACTTTCTGGAGAAATTGGAGTTTGTGGGTGTACTTCCTGCCCCTTCCGACTTAAGTCTGCATTGATAGAGAAATGCTCTTGCCTGCCTCGCAGATGGGTGTTTCAGAGCTTGTCATTAGAGTCTTTGATTTGGAAACTTTCATGTAAATTGTGCTGATTTTTCTTTGGACTTTGGAATCTAGTTATTATTTCTCTCTTTTTTCTTCCTCCTTTCTGCTAATCCTCTCACCTGAACCATGGGAGTAAAAACTTTGGGAATTAAATACCTGGGAGATGGTTCAACCAAGGAAACTGAACTTCGCTTACCAGGTGTGAGGTTGCACTAGGTGTTTCAACAGAGCTCTGACGTCAAGGTTGTGACTTTAATCTTCAGCATTTATTTCTCTTTTATCCTGTGAAGCAAAGGAAAAGAGTCTCCTTTTTTTTTTTTTTAAAGATTTTATTTATTTATTTGCCAGAGAGACAGCCAGCGAGAGAGGGAACACAAGCAGGGGGAGTGGGAGAGGAAGAAGCAGGCTCCCAGCGGAGGAGCCTGATGAGGGGCTGGATCCCAGAACGCTGGGATCACGCCCTGAGCCGAAGGCGGACGCTTAACAACTGCGCTACCCAGGCGCCCCAGGAAAAGAGGCTCCTTGAGCCCCCTCCGGGACTAAAGATGATTTGGGGAGGGCAGTATGAGAAGCAGGATTGTCTGGGTTCAAATTGTGACTCAGCTCTTACTTGCCACATGACCATGGGCAAGTTACTCAACCCTTCTGTGCCCCAGTCCTCTCATCTGTAAAAAGGGGATAAATTTGCAGTTCCTGCCTCACCAGGTTCAGAGAGGATGCAGTGAGTTAGCATGTCTGAAGCGTTTTCGGTGCCTGGCATATAACAAACGCTTTGAAGTATCGAGTTTTTATTATTAAATGTTTCAGTTTTATATTTGTGTCAAGGGGGTGAAAAAATGTGTAAATGTTAGAGACTGGAGGAGCCAGAGAGGAAGATTAAGGGTGAGGAAAGGCTACATCCTCTTGCTCCTTGTCCTCCCCATATCTAAGATACTTGATCCAACACCCATTCAAGCACAAATTGTCTACAAGTCTAGCACTGCCAACTGGGTACACCATCATGAAGCCACTTTATTTATCGTCACACCCATTGGTTCAGCCCTCCTAAGAGCTTGACACTACTGCTACCTCTATTTTATGGAGGAGGGAACTGAGACTCAGAGCTAGTGACTTGCCCAAGGCCACAGAGCTGGGAAATGGCAGACAGTGATTTGAACCCTGGTCTGCTAAATCAAAGCTTAGGTCACCACCTCTCTACTACCTGTACCTAGCTGGTGCTTTTTCTGTGAATTCCAACTGCTCAGTCCCTTTCATAACTACTGGTATTATTTATATATTTTCCCAGTGTTTCTTGAATTAGGTATGTATAGATACTTAATGCTACCAACTGCACCATCGAGCAGGGGGAGGGGCAGAGGGAAAGGGAAGGAGAGCATTCCAAGTAGACTCCCTGCTGAGGGGGCAGCCTGATGTAGGGCTCCATCCCAGGACCCTGAGATCATGACCTGAGCAAAACCAAGAGTCACTCAACTGACTGAGACACCCAGGTGCCCCTCTTTCTTTCTCTCTCTCTTTCTTCTCCCTTTCTTTCTTTCTTTCTTTCTTTCTTTCTTTCTTTCTTTCTTCTCTCTCTTTCTTTCTTTCTTTCAAAAGATATTTATTTATTTTAAAGATTTTTATTTTTAAGTAATCTCTCCACCCAACATGGGGCTCTAACACACAAACCTGATTGAGCCACCAGGCACCCCAAGAATCATCTGGTTTCTTAGTTTATACATGAATTGGCTGGTTCTGTGAGGTTCGTTGAGTGGGCCAGAGTTACACAGCTGGTAGGTGTCAGAATAGTAATATTGTTAAACTGTACCGTAGTAATCATGGCACCCATGTATTGATTATTCCACTGCTGATGTAGGATCTCATTTTTTAATCCCTACACTAACCTTTGAGGTAGGTAGTATGACAGTTCCATTTTCAGATAATAAAACGGAAGACTCTGGATGTTGTTGACCAGCCCAGGATCATATAGCTAGAGGCACTTGGCCAGCTTTTAACCTTACCTGTACTCAGCTCCATTTCTGGGAATACCTGCATTCCAGATTCTTCACTTTAGCCTAGAAAGGAGACTCAAGGTCCACCCCCTGCAGCCTTCAAAGTCCTTGACCAGTTTGAGCCCTTGGGGTAAATGAAGCTTCAAGATCCCCTCCCTCTTGGAAACCTAGAACAAAAGGGGTGTCATTGGTGCCCTTGGGCTCCCTTTTAAATCTGAACCGGGAAGTGTGGCAAGAGACAAGTTAGCATGCCACCATTTCCGAGCTTCTTAGGCTAATTATTATATTTTCCTTTTCTAAACTTCTACTTAAAGTTTCTTAATCACTTGGTGTGGGGGGGTGAAGGTTTTAAACCTGTGCACACCACAGCTTCCTTGATCCCTACCAAGCAGGATTGGACAGAAAGTATTTTGTTTTTAAAAACCTTAACAGTAGTAGTGGATAGGGATTATTTTTTTGAGGTGGGGGAGCGGTCTTAATCCTCCGGTGGGTGACA
Organism: Ursus maritimus; assembly: GCF_017311325.1. NCBI lineage: Eukaryota > Metazoa > Chordata > Mammalia > Carnivora > Ursidae > Ursus > Ursus maritimus. Next base: position 23,720,049 of record NW_024424341.1, read on the forward strand.
CTGATTTATTTACAAATGGAAGGAGGTGTCTGGGATGAGTAAGGAGTTGGGGGTCGGGGTATACATGAAATCGCGAGTTAAGTATTGTTGGTGCTGCGTGCTGGATATGTGGGACTCATTATACTGTTTCCTCGACTTTTGGACATGTTTGAAATTCCCCATTATAAAGCTTAAATTCTACAAGGGAAGCCTGAATAATGTATAAAAGAAAATTTAAACACCTTGCAAAATTCCCTCCTCTTCTCAGGTGGCTGCTGTTTTTCGATTTGGTGTATATCCCCCCAGACATTTTTCTAAACACTTACAGAACATGTGTGTCCCTGTTTGTGGTTTTCCCTCTTTTTTTTTTTTTTTTTTAAAGATTTATTTATTTGACAGAGAGACGGCCAGAGAAAGAGGGAACACAAACAGGGGGAGTGGGAGAGGAAGAAGTAGGCTCCCAGAGGAGGAGCCCGATGAGCCTGATGTGGGGCTCGATCCCAGGACTCTGGGATCACGCCCTGAGCTGAAGGCAGATGCTTAACGACTGAGCCACCCAGGCGCCCCAAAGGTTTTTCCTCTTTTAAATGAGAGCTTTCCGTAAATGGAAATACGAATTGTTCTGCACAATGTAATCTTCGCCTGCACGTCCTTTATAAATATGTCCTGGAAAATTTTGCACATCACTGGTTAAACTTCTCCCCCTCATTCTCTTTAACCTGAGGAAGGTATGTTAAATATCCTAGAAGCTGACCAGGTTCCCCTCAGTACAGTGTTTGAGGGCCTACTGTGTGCTCTGTGTCAGGCACAAGGATTCTCTTGTCCTGGTGGGGTTTGGTGATCTGTCCAGGAGCGTCAGAAAATGCTGAGATGTCAGGTTTTCAGACAATGGGCACATTCAGAATTCAGGTGGGGTAAGACCTGTGTGGGCTGGAGCAGCTGGCGAAGATTCTTACAGGGGGAGTCAGGTGGAGCTGGGCCTGGGGTGTTGGGTAGCATATGCACGGGAAGGTAGGGAGGAGTCTACTGTTGGCTGAGAGGGGGGTACCATTAGCCAAGGTGGGTGTGGAGGGATCCTCCCATGCAGATTCTGGGGGCTAGGAACATGACAAAGGGGATGTTTGTTTGATGAAACTGAGCTCCCAGCCCTGGAGTCATACTAGAAGGGTGGGGGGCTATGAGGAAACAACCCCTTGGCTCTTCGAGCCTGGCCTCTAGGGCTGATAGGGCCTAACAGGCCATAGAAGGACAGTAATGTGGCTGCCACTGGCTGGCTGGGTGGGGCCCTGTTGGCAGAGGCCCAGCAAGCTGGGAGAACAGGAGCAGCAGGTTCTCCTCTCTCTGCCTGCCCTGGAGCAGTCTGGAGTGGACCACAGAGAACAAGAAAAGAACTAAACCACCCACATGGCCCCCAGAGAGGCCAGCATGGTCTGGCCTGGGGTATCAGATCCATGGTGCTCACCCGGATGTCCCACAGCCACCCGAATGCTCATCCCAAGTCCACTCTTCTCTCCCCAGCCTTGCTTTCAGGTGCTCACCTCAGCAAATGGCGCCACCCATCCTGTCTGCCCATTTGTGCATTATTCATTCGTTTGCTCATTCATTCATTCAGTAAATAATGATTAAGAGCTATTACGAGCCAAGCACTGTTCTAGGACTGGGGATACGGCAGAGAACCAGACATGTAAAAATCACCCAGGTGGAGTTTGTAGTCTAGTGTATTGGTGGGAACAGGCAGGAAACATAATAAATATGTAAAGCATTTAGGGTGTTGGGGTGGCAACAAATGTTTAAGAAAAGTGAGCCCGAGTGAGTACTTGCCGGGAAGCAGTTGGGGTGGTGGTTTGAGAAGGCCTCACTGAAGAGGGACATTTAATTTAAGCAAAGATCCAAGAAAGGCGAAGGATCAGGCTACTGGGGAAGGGTGTTCTAGATCAATGGAACAGCAGGTCACAGGCCTTGAAGAGGAGTGGAAGAGCAAGAAGGCCAGTGTACATGGATTTGAGTGACTGAGGTGGAGGGGCTGATAGAAGGGCAGAGGGGGATGGTCCAGGGTGGAAGGCCTGTGCAGACTTTGTCTTTAACTCCTGGCTCCTCTCCACCCCTTCAGTGGAGTTTCCCCCACCACTTCTTATCTCCTTGCCTTACCTCTTCTCTTCTCCATTCCAGGCAGTGCAATACTCAGTAAGTAGTTGTTTGATGAAAGGCTCTTCAGTGGGCGAGTGGTTAATAGCTTGGACCCTGGCCCCTGACTGCTCAAGTTCAAGACCATACATAGTCCAGGGTAAGGCCCTTGGAGTCACATTTCTAATGGTGCTGCTGGTCCCTCTGCAGAGTAGCTAGACTCTGTCCCTTCCACCAGCAGCAGCACTTCCCTGTGCTTCTGCCTGGCTCACTCATCTTTCTGGGCCAGCTCAGTTGGTGCTGCCTCCAGGAAGCCTTCCCTGACCTTCTGCCCTCAAGGCCTTCTACCCTCAAGGCGTTGGTCAGGACATCTCCCCCCAGCCCCTTCTCAGGTTGGGATCCCCCGAGTTCTCTGTTCCCAGCAAGCTGGCTGCCCCATGAAGTGTCCCCAGCATCGCACCTAGAATATAGTTGGCACTCAGTAAGTAATGTTTGGTGAGAGGCTGTTCACTGGGGAGAATCAGGCTTGTGGGGTCCGTGGAGCTGGGGTGACCTCTGTCCATCTTTTGAGGACATGTGGGGGGAGTGCATTATAATGTAGAAGAGGAAGTCATATTCCTAGACCTCTTATTTTTTCGATCACATTTTGCTCTTCCTCTTCTGAAAAACGACAAAAATTCACTCTCAGCTGAGCTTAGATACGATCCCTCTGGCCATTCTTTTAAACAATAATGGGAAATTTTAAAAGTTTTGTCCCCCCAACCCACTATTTGTTTCCTAAAATAAATCAGGTGTAAAAAGCAGCTTAATTTAAAGTATTCAATTTCTCACTTTTTACAATGAAGGGAAATTACGGTGATTGCTACTACTTTTTAGAGTGTTTGGTATCAGCCGGCCACTTAGATCAAAACTTGGCCACTCTTAACCTACTGAGCCTGCCCTTTGCCAGGCAGTCTCCGGAAGTCAGGGCCGCTGTTGAAAATGACCACCCCCTGTGCAGAATTTCCATTCTAGAAGGTGGAGGGACAACAAACTGAGTCAAGTACGTTAGAAGGAAGTTGACGAAAAAGACCTGAGTAAAGCAGGGTAGGGTGGGTGGGATAGGGCTTTTGGGGGTGGGGGTTGCTTCTGTAGACCCATCATTGCCCCCCCCCCACATTCCTATATACACAGATGACTGATTTAGCGAGGGAAGCGACTGGCAGTCCCGAGGGTGCTTAAGCGGACAGTTGAGGAAGTGGCTGGGAGGGTGAGGAAAGGAGAGGGACCCGGAAGTGGAGGAGGGAAGTCAATACTGGAGGGGGGGATGTCCCGTGCTCCTCTCCCTACTCCTTGGAATGTGGATACCCTGAATGCCCTTCTATTTGAAATGCTGATTAGTTAATTAGCAATTGTTTACAGGTCTTCAGCTGTAATTCTGAGAAATAGTTCTCAGTCTTTATTGTGCTTCAAAACCACCTGTGTAACTAATTAAAAATGCGGACTGCTCGGCCCCACCCCCTCAGATCCCCATTTGTAAATCTGGGTGGGATCTGGGAATTGGCATTTTTAAATAAACCCAGCCTTTGCCTGGATGGAGGTCCTGGGATTGCGCTTCAAGGGAACCTGGGCTACAGTTGGGCTCACCCAGACAGCTTGAAGTGCAGACTAGGAGGGGCCTCCCTGCTAGAGGTCCAGAGTCAAGAGGTCTGAGGGGAACTGCCGCATTAAAAAACAAACAAACAAAAAACCGAAAAAACACACACTCTCATCAGGTGGTTCTTGATTGGACTTGGTGAGGGTGGGGAATCCATGAACCTACCCGGATGTGAACAAGGTGAGGGTGTGTGCGCAAGTGCACTAGAACCGGGTCCAGGGCTTTCGTCAGACTTTGAGGCATCCAACTCCCCCTGAAAAGAGGTGTTCAAGACTTGGCTCCGTGCACCAGAGCCAGTCCCAAGTGGGAGCCAGCCCCAGTGTCTATCAGGTTAGAGGGCAAGAGCAATGACGTTGAGCACTGTGAACTTCCCATGTTTTCTTGGAGAAGCAGATATGAACAAAATATGCAAGACATGTGACAGAATGACAAAAACTGGGGGAGCAAGAATTCTATTGTCTGTGGAGTGGAGAGCTTGAATGGCCACCTGAGCTTCTCCTCCTTCCCTCCCTCCTCCCTCCTCCTCCTCCTCCTCCTCCTCCTCCCTCCCTCCTTCCTTCCTTCCTTCCTTCCTTCCTTCCTTCCTTCCTTCCTTTCTCCCATCATTCGTTCTTCCCTTCAGGTAGTCCCAGGGCGTCCGCCGTCTCCAGGCTGCTAGTCCAGGAAGGGTAGCCTGGATAATTCAGACAAGTGGATGATTTGACAAACTAACTTACTGGGTTTTGAACTGAGGTGTTACAAAGAGTTGCTCAGCCAATATTAAGATGCATTGCTAAGCCCTGCTGCTGTCCTGAAGAAGCTGGCATGAAACTCAAGCCTAGCAGAAAACAGATCCAACATGGAGATAAGGCAGCTGCAGTTTCAGTTTTAAGGTTGGGCCAAATAAGAAAGAATTTTAGGGACTTTCCTTGCCGTGAACAGGGAGTACAGGTGCTTTTCTACTTTGGGTGGGGGGCAGGGGGTGGGGTTTGGTTATGAGTAATCCACCTGGAGTTTGATAACAGATCCGGCGAATGTGTAAGGCATTTCAGAAATGTGATTCTAAATGCACTCTTGATATTTTAGAGGGCAATTAATCATGAACCCGAGGACTCGTGGGTTATTAAAAAGATTTGCCCTAAGACAGGTGATTTATCTCCTTTAAAAAAACAAAGTATTTCTGGACATGTTAGGACTTTCAGATATTTAACACATTTTAAAGATTTATTTTTCTCTCATGGGGAATTTCCTTATTACAATTGGATCTGGTTTCTCCTGTTTTATGCCTTGTTCTCAGTGAATCTTCCTCAGTAGAAGTGTCAGATAATTGAAGACCATTATCAAGAAGCTTTCAGTTACCGACACGCACTTGGCTTTACATTTGTCAGCTCATTTAGTTTGCACGCTAACCCTGTTATAATTATTTCCATTTTATAGATGAGACTGGGGCTCAAAGAGGTGAGGTCCTCTTGGTTGCTTTGTGACAGGGCAAGGATTCACGATTTTCATCTAATTACTGGGATGCATAGCTTCCCTTCCTTGAAATAACTGACTCAGGCTGCCCGGGCTCTCAGGGTTCTATTCCTGGGACATTCATAAAGTGATTTTGCAAGGGTATCCTGTCTTCCTGTTAATTTTCTTCCTTTGCAAAATGGAATTAGTAGTGGGGCGCCTGGGTGGCTCAGTTTGTTAAGCGTCTGCCTTTGGCTCAGGTTATGATCCCAGGGTCCTGGGATCGAGCCCCACATTGGGCTCCCTGCTCGTGGGGAGTCTGCTTCTTCCTCAGCCTCTGCCCCTTCCCCTGTTTGTGCTCTCTCGCTTTCTCTCAAATAAAATCTTTTAAAAAATGGGATTAGGAGTAATGGGGCGCCTGGGTGGCTCAGTCGTTAAGCATCTGCCTTCGGCTCAGGGTGTGGGATCGAGCCCCACATCAGGCTCCTCCGCTGGGAGTCTGCTTCTTTCTCTCCCACTCCCCCTGCCTGTGTTCCCTCTCTCGCTGGCTGTCTCTCTGTCTGTCAAATAAATAAATAAAAAAAAATTTTTTTTTTTTAAAAAGGAGTACTTATTTATAAGGTTATTGGGGAGATTAAATGAGATGAACAGTGCAAAATGCCGGGCAAGCACTGGGCGTTCAGAAACAGTAGTACTTACTGCTATCCCTGATAACTGTAAAGCGTAATCACTGTTTTTATTATTAACACTGACAAAGCTCTTACTGTATGCCAGGCATTGCCCTCAGCATTTGTATAATAACATATAATTCTCCCGATCACTCAGTGGGAGTAGTAGGTTCTCCACCCCATTTCTGATGAGGAAATTGAGGCCCAGAGAAGTTCACTTAGCATGTGGTTCACCATGACCGGTACATCAGCTGCTTGAAAGGTCTTAAGGCCATTTTTGTCCTTTTCATGGTACGACCTGATGAACTGGATCATCCCTTCCACAGTTTATTTTATGTTTCAAGTTTTTTTTTTTTTAAAGATTTTATTTATTTATTTGACAGAGAGAGAGTACTAGCAGGGGGAGGAGGAGCGGGAGTGGGAGAGGGAGAGGCAGACTCCCCACCGAGCAGGGAGCCCAATGTGGGGCTCGATCCCAGGACCCTGGGACCACGACCTGAACTGAAGGCAGATGCTCAACCGACTGAGCCATGCAGGTGCCCCCTTATTGTGGTTTTGATTTGCATTTTCCTGATGATGAGCACCTTTCATGTGTCTGTTGGTCATTTTTATATCTTTGGAGAAATATCTGTTCATGTCTAATGCCCATTTTTAAATTGGATTATTGGTTTTTTGGGTGTTGAGTTGTAGAAGTTCTTTATGTATTTTGGATATTAACCCCTTATTAGATATATCATTTGCAAATATCTTCTCCCATTTAGTGGGTTGTCTTTTTGTTTTGTTGATAGTTTTCTTTGCTGTGCAAAAGCTTTTTATTTTGATGTAGTCCCAGTAATTTTGCTTTTGCTTCCCATGACAAAGGAGACCTATCTAGAAAAATGTTTCTATAGCTGATGTCAAAGAGATTACTGCCTATATTTTCTGCTAGGAATTTTATGGCCTTACATTTAGGTTTTTAATCCATTTTGAATTTATTTTATTATTTTTAGTTTATTTTTGTGTAGGGTGTAAGGAAGTAGTCCAGTTTCATTCTTTTGCATGTAGCTGTCCAGTTTTCCCAACACCATTTATAGATACTTTCTTTTTCCCATTGTATATTCTTTCCTCCTTTGTTGTAGATTAATGGACCATAAAATCGTGGGTTTATTTCTGGGCTCTATTCTGTTCCATTGATCTGTGTGTCTGTTTTTGTGCCAGTGCCATAATTTTCTGATCACTACAACTTTGTAGTATATCTCATCTGGAATTGTGGTACCTTGTTTTTTTTTTTAAGATTTTATTTATTTATCTGTCAGAGAGTGAGACGGAGAGCAAGCACAAGCAGGGGGAGCAGCAGGCAGAGGGAGAAGCAGGCTCCGCACGTAGCAAGGAACCCCATGCAGGACTCGATCCCAGGACCCTGGGATCAGGACCTGAGCTGAAGGCAGACGCTTAACCAACTGAGCCACTCAGGCATCCCATGTGATACCTTGTTTTATTCTTCTTTTTCAAGATTGCTTTGGCTGTTCAGGGTCTTCTGTGGTTCCAGGCAAATTTTAGGACTGTCTTGGCCACTATTATGTTTTCTTCACCTTTGCCTGAGGATCAGTAGTTTCAGAGTTGGAGGGGCTCCTGGGGGCCGTTTAGTCCAACCCTTTCTCTGGCCTAGATGGTCAAGCTAAGCTTTCCACCTGCTGGCCTGAGAGTCTTGCTCACCACCACCAGGTGTGTGCTCCTGGGAGCTCTGCCTCCCATCCTAAAAATGTTACCTTCTGGACTTGGGCCTACTACCCATGGATGCCACCCCTGGCCAGGCTCCCTCTGCCTGTATCCTTCCCCTGGGACTACAAGGACCCCAGGGGTAAGGACTTGGTCTCTTTTCTATCTGACCCTGACCCCCCAGCCCCAAACACAGTATTTAGCACTTAGTGGGCACTCAGGGAATGTTTATAGGTGGATGAATGACTCCACATCTGCCCTCAAGTGGGCATCCGTCAATCCATGTTTATTCTGGGCCTGCCTTTTGCTGGTACTGGGGTACCGCAGAAGGGGCAGCGCACCAGGCCTCTGCCTTCAGGGAACTTAGTTCTAGTGTCTAAATAGACATGAAACATGTAAATAAGTAGGATTTCATGGAATGGCACATTCTGTGATGGAAATGAAGCAGAGGAATGGGTAGAGAGTAACTAGAGTGGGGAGGGGGTGTAATGTAGCTAAGAGTGGGTCAGGCAGGTCGTCAGGAGGGAGTGTGTGTTACGTGTAGTGCTGCAGGGGAGGTGCCATAAAAAGAACTGTTGGAAGCAGAGGAAATAGCCAGGACCAAGAGCCCGAGACAGCAAAGAGCGCAGTTTTCTGAGGGAGGAAGAGGCCCACGTGGCAAGGGCCTGCTGGCTGCAATGTGGTAGCAGGTGGGAGATGCACTGGAGGGGAAGGCAGAGACCAGATCTTGTTTCTGGGTCAGACGGTGTCTTCATTCATTCATTCATTCATTCATTCATTCATTCACATTTAAATATATTTAAATTCCGTGTTGTTGCAAATGGCAAGATTTTGTTCCTTTTTTTTATTTTTTCCCCCTTTCATCTCCATACACAACATGGGGCTTGAAATCAACAACTTTGAGATCAAGAGTCCCTTGCTCTTCCGACTGAGCCAGCCAGGTGCTGCAAGATTTCATTCTTTCTTTATGACGGAATAAAGATAGTCTCTTTTGAAAGACTGGTAAATACCACTGTGTCAGCTTCCACCCAGATGAAGTGATTGAACCATTCCATTCAACTGATTTATCCTTCTGGTTAATCATGGAACCTTTGTCCTCAACTGGAGGAGGCCCAGTCTATTTCTTTAGGAAATGATGTGCGAGAGACCAGAACATTAAGTGTATTCAATGAATGTGGCTAGCTAAGTGCAGGCTGTGTGTCAGAGAGGATTTGGGGTGGATGGTTGATGAAAATGAGTTTGTATCCACTGTATCCTGTCTCTCAATTCCAGCTAAATCCAGCCTCCTCTGGCTACTATACAGCTGTACGGTTTCCTGCTCTAGCTCTGTCGACGATCGCATGCGACTTAACAGGCCTGGGATAGCAGCTAATGTTCACTGAACTTCTCTTGTGTCTGAGCCTGTGGATTACGTGGATTAGCTTGTTGAATCATCTCACCCCTCTAGGAAATAGGGACCATGGCGATCTTTGCCTGCAGGTGAGGAAAGTGTGGTGGGAGGAAGTAGTTGGTAAGTGATGGAGTCAGGGTTTGAATTTAGTCATCTGACCTCTCACCTGGGCTCTTCATCACTTAATACTATACTGTGGCCTTGACCTACAGTAGGACTCTAGGATACTGTCTCACAGTTGACCTCATACTGCTGCACGATGGCCAAGAGTTTATTATATCCTGGACTCCTTGCAGACAGGGTCATTGTCTTCATGACTCCTCTCCTTCTCAGGCCAGGCATGGAAGGGAAGGGCTCCATTAATTCTTTGAAGCCTCATCTCTAATTTACAGTTTGACAGTTGCTGCCCCTCCCAACCTCTTGGGAGAGAAGGATAAGTCTCTTTAATTAGTCCACTGAGATAAATAAACCATAGCACCTTTCAAGGAAAGGGAACAGTAAGTGTTCCCTGAGCCTCTCTCACGCACCAGGCTCTGCAATCAGAGTGTGAGACCGCTGTGAGCCAGCATTTATTGAGTACGAGCAGTGTGCCCAGGCCTGGACTCACCTCTCCATGCATGTTTTTTTTTTTTTTTTAATTTTTCTCTCTCTCTCTCTTCTTTTCTTTTCTTTTTTTTCTTTTAAAGTTTATTTAGGTAAACTTTGTGGGGCTCAAACTCACAACTCTGAGATCAAGAGTCCCCTGGTCCTCTAACTGAGCCAGCCCCCTGGGACACGTGTCTTGTATCGATCTCACCACACTCTGTGAGGTAGCAACTGCGCTGACTGCTACGTTATAACAGGACAAAGGCCTTCCTGAACACCACCACCCTGAAAACCACTACCCTGCAAAATCGCCCAGAAAAAAGCCACAGGGCTTATGGGGAAATGGCTAGAGACACAGCACCCAAAAATTTCACTGTAATACATTAAAAAAAAAAAAAAAGTTTGCTTGTGGGAGTAGGTCTGGTGGGGCTGCATCTTTTGAGTTCTTGTGGAAGGAAGATAATGTGAAGTCAGATGAAAAATGGTAACACCAGATGCGGATGGGTGTGGCTGGAACATCTGTGTGTGTTTTGTGCATTCCTACCCTTCAGCAGAGTATACTGCGCTCTATTCACCTAGTGTTTCTCACAGACAAAATTACACACATGAGCAAACTTGAAATTTGAGTTATGCTCAGATTGTTCCCTAATAAGGCATTCGTGTTGGAGCACATTTGCATTTTTGAAACAAGTACAATAGAACTGACTGTATTATGTCTATGTTGCAGTGAAGTAAACCGAGTCTTGGAGAAGTGAAGTGACTGGCCCAGGATTATGCAGCTTGGAGATGGCAGAGCTGGGATTTGAACTCAAGTCCGTATCAGAGCTTAACCTCTGTGCCACAGGGCTCTCCCTGTTCTTAGTCAAGGGAAGCAAGTGATGTTGTCAGAGTTGGCCAAGAGCAGAGACTCTGGAAGCTAAGGAGAAAGACTGGTCTTTGGCAAATGGCTGGTAGTTACGAACATTCAGGAATGGATGTTTTAAAATGTTGAATGATGTCCAGGACAGCATGGACCCTTTGCAGTCAAAGTGGATGCCTGGCATTAAGTGTTACACGGATAGATCCTGGGCAGCAGCTGGAGGAGGGTGGACATGGGGGATGCCTCCAGGAGGCTCAGGACGGAGGCTGCTTACCGTGGACAGGGGACGTCGTCAGCTTATCAGTCGTAGGTGCGGCTGTGTCCCTGCTTCCTAGCTGCACAGCAGTCCTGATTCCGTCCTCAGTAAATGCATGGTCCGTTAGTTTGGTTACTTCTTCCTCTAGAACCTTCCCCCACTCCCACGACGTTTTCAGCTATGAAAAACTTAGAACATACATAAAAGTTGAGAAATAGTACAGTGAACACTTGAGTACTTTTCATTTTACAGTCGGCACAGTCATGCTTGGCTTTGGTGTGTTTGTTGGCCCCATGAGCCATCTGAAAGTATGTCATGGACCTCTCACCACTCCATATTTTAGCCTGCATCTCCCAAGAGTAAGGATAGTCTCCTTTTGAACCACAGCTAAAAATCACCATTGTCCCAACAAAGAAAATTTACAGTTTCTTCTAACAGCCACTCCATATTCAGAATATCCCCAACTCTCCCAGGAATGTCTTTTATTATGGAATCTTGTGTGCAAGCCATTTAACATGTTGGCCTCTGGGATCACAGCGTATGCAGTGGGGAATGTGAGAAGAAATGGTGGCATTCTTCTCTTCCAGTTGGAGCCACTGGCCTTCTTTTGTTGTCCCGCTTCGGGAATAGAACGTAAAGCGTCTGTGGGATGCAAGGAGATGATGGAAGTTTCTGTTTTTTGTTTATAAGGACATGAGTTTCATGTAAGCTGTATCCACGTACACGCCAGCCGCACATGGAATTCAAGTTTGTAATTTAAAAAGACTTAGCTATGCTTTATTACAGGGGAAAGAAATATACTGGCATTTCTAGAGCTGAAGCTTTTAAAGTAAACAGAGCTAGTGGTGTCAGCATGTTGCTTTCAAAAGGAATAAAAGGTTATGTTTTAATAGGCCCTGAAGTTAGACCTCAAGGTCAAGACAGTGTAAGTCCTGGTGTGAGCATTTTCCAGAACCCTCATTCATGATACTTGGGTGTTTTGCGTTAGCTGAGCACCCCCTTTCCACTTTTTATCTATCATCCACAGACCTCCAACAGGGGAGGAATTGAGCAGCAAAAGTTAGAAAGTGCCTAAAGAGTTATTTTTGGTTTCTTTTAATGTAGTAGCAGGTAACAAGGACAGTTGATCTACTTTTCTATTTTGAATAATTATACTATGAACATGAATGAGAAAGCGCTTAGCATAATGCCTGGTGGGCGCGCAGTTCAGCCCTCGCCACTGTACAGCACACTCATGTGCGGATCTGACTCACTCAAACTTGAAATTGCACTATAATGTTTTACATAGTAAAGTCTCATTTTGTCTGTGACTTTTAAAGAATAGGAATCCCTCACATCTACTTTTACAGGAAAACTCAGCACCTTTTGAGGTCCGCCCCATTTTTAACAAAACAACCTGTGCATAAAATCCGAGTCCAACAGGTTTGTATGTCAGCCAGGGTGCTGATCTTTTTCTGTCTGCACTTTCGCATTTAATCCTCACCTCACTTCAGGTCTTGGATTTAGAAGTCACCGTTAGACCCATCTCCCAGATGAGGAAACTGAGGCCTGCGGGATTGGCAAACGACTTAGGTTGAACTGGAGGTCTGAGTGGTGGAGCTGAAAGCTCAGCTCAGGTGTTTGTGACTTCCAGTTGCCACTCCCTGCCATGGGGAGCCCTGTCACAAACATACTGCTGGTGTAATAAGCCTTGTATCATGAGCTGGTTTAGAGGCTTGTTTCGGCAGTGGTGTTCAGGCATGTTGGCATTGTGCTTCCTATCTCTGAAGGCATAGTGGCCCAGAGCTCTGGGGCCAAGACTGCCCTGTGCTCAAATTCCAGTTTCATGTTAGTAACTTAAAAGCTGTGTGATGTTGACGAAGTTACTCAACCCCTCTGTGCCTCATTGTTCCCACCTGTCAAATGGAGGTGATAATAGGACTTGTTACAGTTATTGTGAGGGTTAAATGTCTAATATAATGAGCATGGGACATAGTACGTGCTGTAGAAAGTGTCGGTGGTGGAAGTAATAGTACTAGTTGCTGTGAAACCACCACCAAAACGCTTTTGCCAGGGTTGCCTTCAAAGCAACCCCATGTTTGTGAGGCCGTGATTTTCTAGGGGAGGTGACAGTTTTCTTGATAAGATCATTAGCAAAACCACAATAAGATAGCACTTCCCACGCACTAGGATGGCTATCATTTGAAAAACAAACAGAGGGGCGCCTGGCTGGCTTAGGCAGTAGGGCATGTGATTTTTGATCTCGAGGTTGTGAGTTCGAACCCCACATTGGGTATGGAAGTTACTTAAAAATACAGTCTCTAATAAAACAACCAGAAAATGACCACTGTTGACAAGGATGTAGAGGAATTAAAACGTTCATGCACTAGTGGATACGTGAAACTGTGGAAAACCTCTGGCATTTCCTAAAAAAGCTGAACATAATCACTATTCACGTTAGCAGTTCCACTCCTAGGTATATACCTAAGAGACTTAAAAACATATGACCACACAAAAACTTGTACATGGATGTTCATAGCATTATTCAAAGTAGTAAAAAAGCAAAACAGAACAAAAACCAAATCACATGTTCATCACCTGGTGGCTGGATGAGCAAACTGTGGTCTGTCCGTACAATGGAATAGTATTCAGCCATGAAAAAATAGTATTCAGCCATGATAATGCACAGAGCACTGATGCCTGATACAGCATGGATGAACCTTGAAAACAGGCTCAGTGGAAGAAGCCAGACACAGAGGGCTCCATAATGTGTGATTTCATTCATACGAAATGTCCAGAATAGGCCGATTCATATGGGCAGGGAATAGATGAGTGGCTGCCAGGGACCTGGGGGAAAAGGAGAGGGACTGGGACTGCTGATGAGTGCAGTTTTCTTTTTGGGGTGATGGAAATGTTCTGGAATTAGATCGTAGTGATGGTTGCACAACATAGGGAATAACCTAAAAACCACTGAAATTATACACTTTGAATTGGTGGATTTTATGTGATGTGAATTATATCTCGATTTTTAAAATTGCCGGGGTGGGGTGGGGCAGGGAGAGATCATTAATTAGTGAAACAGTTCCTGTTTGAGTTAGTAGAGCTCTTACTACTACCGGCCCCATCCCCTGAAGAACCTTGGTTTGCAGGCTTTTCATAAACAGAGGGATTCTGGGAAACCACAGTCACCTACCTGCCCAAGAAAATGAACACCCGAGATAAGTTTGATGTATTGTGTAATCAAAAGGCAGGCAGGCGCTCCCCATGAGCCTAATAAGCTAATGGCTTTAAAGGGGGTTTACAATGGCATCCTGACTGGTCTCCACTCCTGCCCAGTCAGCAGAAACAGAGCATTAAGAAGGAGAAGGGAAAGTATTTAAAACTGGCCTCAATGGCATGTGTTTGCCTTGTACAGGGTTTGATAATGCACAGTTCTCCCATGGTATCAATGGAGGTAAGGAGGTTTTTCTTCTCTTCCTGGCTCCTCTGGCCTGGCATGCTCCTTTAGGTCAGAAAGCAAGAAGTTCTGTGGGAATTAACATCTGAAAGTTGCCCTCTCATTTAAGGAATGAAGGCCTTTGGGGATGGCCAGGTGGCCCCTCCAGGTTTGCCAAGGCCAGCGAACCCCATTACCAGCCAAGGTGTTGAGCGAGCCAACTTTATTTACAGCTCTTAGAGTCAGTTCTTGTGCTGTTGGAATTCCCCAAAGATCTCGTCTAAATGGGCCTTGTCTGATGTCAACAGACTGCCTGCCCCATCAGCACTTAGCCTCTACCTGGAGTGCCAGCTTTAATGAGATGCCCCAGTAGCTTGTCTGGGAAACAAACCGCTCCTATCTGGAACCTGACACTCCCATTTGGTGACCTTGGGCAGAAAGTGAAAAGATAGAACCAGGGAGGAGACCCATTGACAGAACAGATCAGAGGGTAGGGCAAAATGGAGGTTTTAAAGGCTTTGGGGTCAGGCTGGCCTGAGTTCAGTTCTCCTCTCTGTTAGCTGTGTGACTGTGGGCAAGTCCCTTCATCTCTGTGAGTCTTGGTTTATTCACCTGTAAAATGGGACCACAGTACCTACCTCCTAGGATTGTGATGATTAAGAATCTGCACGGTGCTTATGATAAGGTCAGTAGTTGAGCACTTAATTAGTAACCATAGGCGTGAAATCATCATGATGATACATACTGTGTTAGGCTGTTTGCGAAGACTCATGAAGTTAAGGTGGGTACTCCTGGCTCATGAGCATCTTTGTCCCCTTTATGCTGGGGCTGACGCCAAGTCCCATAGCCAGTGTCTAAAATTGTGAATTCAAAGCCCTCAATTACTGGCCATTCCCAGGCTCCAGCATGGTCTCTGGAAAAAATGTTCACCTCTTGCTGATATACTCGTCAGGGTTTATTTGCTCTCAGATTGGCTTTGGGGCCATCTGGGTTGTAGGATCTGACCAGTGTTCGGGGAAGGCAAAGGCACCATTTATTCACTTGACAGGTGTTTAATGAGTACCTGTTAAATGCTTGGCAGTGTTGTACATGCTGTAGAGATATGGTAATAACCACATTTCAGGGGCAGGCAAAACTCCTGCCCTCGTGAACCTTATGTTCCACTGGGAGGATAATAGGTAAATAATAAATAAGTAAATAGGTCTGGTAAATACGAGGTGGTAAATGCTATTAGGAAAAAATAAAGCAGAGAAGAAGCGTAGAAAGGGAATACTAGAGGCAGTGGAGTGCTGTTTTAACTAGAATGTTCAGGGCCTGCATCAAAGATAACCTTCACCTTAACCTTTGGAGGGAAGGAGGGAGGGGGCCATGAAGAGCATGGTCACCTGGGCAGAGGAAAGAGCGCATCTGATGACTTGGGCAGGAGCATATTCAGCATGTTGGCCTGGAGCAGAATGAGTGAGGTCAGGTCGTCAGAGAGGTAGCTGGGGCCTGACAGTAGGGAGTTGGGCTTTTATCTGGGAGAGAAATGGGGATCCTCGGAGGGCTGTGAGTAGATGACAGAGTAGATCCTAGGCAGACTGTGATCTGACTGGTGGTAACAGGCCATTGTGTAGAGCAGAGGTGCTAGGAACCTGGGCCAGAATTAGGAAGGCCATTACGAGGCTACTGCACTGGTCTGGGCATCGAGAGATGGATTGAGTCTATGGGGAAATAAGGGTTGAGTGTTTGGCTCTCTCTGTGTTCTTTCACCTCCCATTTTGATCCCCCTGCCCCAGCCTCTCACCTGTGCTTTGTTTGTATCATTCATAGCACTCAGAGCGTGCTGGCAGGAGGTATGGAGTTATTTCTCTGTTGGTGTTTGGAAGGTTGGGGTGGCACTGGAAACAATCACTGTGGCCTTATTTGAGCCTCTTCATTCTCTCATTCTCCCTCCCAACATTCATACACACAGTGTGTCTCTAGGCCAGAGCTTCGCTTTGGGGATCTTTTGCCCCTTGAGGAAATTATCAAAGGCCACGGAGCCTGCTACTGGTGTCCACATCTTTACTGGTAATTCCAGGGGCTCACGCCTTCCCTGACACCCATTCACAGACCCAGAACCTTGACTCAGTTCAGAGGTGGTCACTGCTATGTCCTCAGAATTGGGTCGGGCAAAGAACAGTCATGGGAGGCTGCCTTTCATAGGCATGGAGATGTTTCCAGGTGGCCTGAGAAGGGACGGGCACTGCTCCCTGTGTTAACCTAACTTTCGTCAGAAAGGTGGGAAAGGATTGATTTCCTCAAGTTTAGATCTTGCCCACAGGCAAGGAGCCACTACACCCAAAAGCAGGAGTGGCAGGTCGGAAGGGGTATGGATAAGACCAGACCGAGGCACTGATGGGATTTGAGTTTACTGGGAGGGCCCCACAGCCTCCATCACCTTGGTGGCCCTGCTTCACCCTGCAGGGAGGCCCCAGAGGCATGCCGGAGCTTCTGTGCCGTGTATCTGTATGATGCCAATAACGCATCAAAGTTCACAGGGTCAGTTACATAGGACACTGACTGAGCCCTTGAGGAGAACTCGTTATCTTCCCAACAGACTGCATGGTGTGTACTGCATGGTGTGTAGGGACCTTCTAAAATCAAGAGAATGGAGACTCGGGGTGACGTTCCTGAAGTCATGCAGCTGGTTAGAGGTATGGTTGAGATTAGAATCCAGAGGTATCTGGACTCCGGGCTTATGACCTGAACCCCGGGGCTGTGTGGAGGCTGCACCTGCTAAAGCTTTTTGTGCTTGAGTGAGTGAGGGGCATTTGGGAGGTTGGCAGCGCAGTTCTCTTTGGGGTACCTCTTAGCATAAGACATTTCCTTCTCTTCTCAAGTGGTCTCACTATTTCTGCTCTCCCGCTGGCCCTTATCTGCCCTCTGGTGCCATTGTCATGGACGTTTCTGGAAGGAGTCAGCCCTATACATCTTGAGGACAGTCTGTCTCTCCCCCCAGTTTGTCCCTCACTCTGTAGAGGGCAAGTTGCCATCCTTGCCCCTTTGCCTCTGGACCAGTTCCATGGGTCAGTGTCCCTCTTAAAGCATGGCTTTTGGAAAGAAAAAAAGCATTCATCATTTAGCTCATTAGATTGCAACCCTGAGAATGTACTTCTCAAACCACAGATGGAACTGGACAGAACAGGACCAGCTAGCCTCTCATACCCTGAGTGTCTTGTTTCTGATAATGCAACTGAAGTCTGCATTAGGGGTTTTGGGAAGCCTGAGTGCAGGGCTTGCTCGTTGAACTTAGTCAACTGAACACCATCCCTCCTTCAGCCTAAGTCTCTCGTTAAAGAAAAGAAAAATGTCGGTTTATGTGAATATAGAAAGCAAACATGAACCAGTTCAAATGGTACAAAAGGATCTAAAGGCCAGTCTCCCATCTGCTTTCCCGTCAGCAGGTTGCCTCTGGAGACAACCCGAGTTACCAGTCTTTTTTATCTTTCTGAAGATATTCTAAGTGTTTTCTCCAGCCCATTTTGCTTTTTGATTTTATTTAAAGGCAAATTCCTCCCCTTTTATTCCACATAGATTTACTTGATTCTTTTTAATGACTAACTTGTTATTTCTGCCCAATTTTCTGTTGAGTGGATGCCTCTTGTTCATTTAACCAGTCCTCTGTCAGTGCTGTTTCTGTCTCCTGCCACTTTGACCACGCCTGCAGTGACTCTCCTTGAACATCTGTCCTTGTTCACATGTGTGAGTCCAGCTGTGGGATAAGGTCGTAGCAGCGGGCTTTACTGGACAAGAGGTGGTAAGAATGAAAAATCTGCAAACGTGGTCAGAATGCCCTCCACAAAAGGCATTCTGGTTCTCCTTGCCACGATGTCCAAGAAGAAAGCCTTCGAGCCCACATTTTCACTGATAAAGTTCAGACTGTGTGTATTACTGATGAGAAAACTAACCCAGGGAGAACGAAGGGGACTTGGCTTGAGTGTTCATCTCCCTGCTCCCCCAACAGAGAATCTGGTCACCTGACGTGGCATCCAGCATTCTCCTCCCTAGACCAGCTGACTAGAGTCCTCCCCTGCAGCACCCCTTCCTTCTCTGGTCATGTGTGCGTCATCCCCTTTTCCCCACCACCCATGTAGACCCCTCCTTAGGGTTTCCTGCATCCTGGATTGCTGAGATTCTCAGAGGGGTTCTGGTTCCCTAGAAACCCGTCTTCTGAGCACTTGTAAAAACAGAAATCCTACTCCTTAAACAATATATATGGTGCCCTACAATTCTTCTTTTTCTTTTTTATGAATGAGTAATATGTTCACATGGCTGCAAAATCAAATAATATAAAAAGTATATACAGTGAAAAGTTGTATTCCTGCCCTGTCCTGTTTTGGTCCAATAACAGCCCCTCCTGCACCCCTGTAATTTTGCTTATGGGTTTTTTTTCCCAAAGTTTTTGTATGCAAACATCAGCAGATATGAATATATATACTTTTTTTTTTAAAAGGTTTTATTTATTTATTAGAGAGCAAGAGATTGAGCATGAGCAGGGGAGAGAGGGAGAAGCAGGCTCCCCGCTGAGCAGGTAGCCCTCCGACTTGGGGCTGGACTTGGGGCTCGATCCCAGGACCCTGGGATCATGACCTGAGCCAAAGGCAGACGCTTAACTGACTGAGTCACCCAGGTGCCCCACGAATATATATTCTTAACCCTTGCACTGCTTTGCACCTTTTCCACCTAGCAATATGTCTTAAAGTTTGTTTCATGGTAGTGCATAAAGAGCTTTCTCATTTGTTTTACAGCCACTGTAGTATTTCATTGGCAACTGAGAAAATGCCATAGTTTATGTAATCCTCTATTGATGGCTGTTTGAGTTGTCTCCCATGATTTGCTTCTACAGCCAATGCCTTAGTGAATAATAACGTTGTACACAGATCGTTTTGCAGGGGCACAGCGTTCCAATTTTGATCACGTTGGAAAATGGGAAGAGGCTGGGTAAGAGTTGTAACCAGATGTCTTGAAAGAGTTCTAACCAGGAGAAAGAAAAGTCTGGGGGCTGCTGCTGGGAGAGGTGCCACAGGTCCTGTGGCAGCGGCAACCATACAGCTGCATCACGTGGCCCGTGGCCCGTGGCTGTGCCACAAGCTGATGGCAGAGTCCACATCTGGAGCCCTTGGGCTCGTCTTCACGTCCTTTTCATTTGTTTTATCGGTTTGGAGTTCTTGGAGTGAGCACCCCCGTCTGAGCTATGTCTGCTTTTTCCAGGCATGGGGAGGGAAGCAGGATTGGTCGTGGGGTTTATTTCCCAGGGGCCTGTGCAAAGGCACACGTGGGGGCTGAGCGGTTACCTTGAGAGCCAGTTGAGCAGACTTACCAAACACTTTTGGAAGCAACGGCCTTTCGTATAAATGCTCATTTGTTCTTGATAATGAAAAATGATGCTAGCATCTATTAAAAAAGAGAAAGCCTCCTCTTGTAAGCTTTATTGGACAAGTGAGCACTTGTTTCGGAGTCATCTGCAAACGCATGTGACCTAGAGACTCTGTGGGAAATGCCTAACTTGTGCAGCTTTGGCTTCCAGCTGTTCTTTTGAGCCGTTTGAAGAGTTTTGTTGCAAATGTCAGAGGCAGAAGGCCCCCATGCTTTTCCAGCACAACCCACGTTTGGAAAAGGTGCAAGCCTTCTCTGCTTTGTGAAAGAGATTTCCAGCCCTTGTTCCTGAGTTCCCTGAAGGATTGCACATTCCGAACACTACAGCAGATTTCCGTGTTTCCACAGCCGGAGTCAGCGCATTTCTGTGTCACTCAGGGCTTGGGAAATGCTGCCCCAGATTGGCACGTATTTCTCTCCGGGTTGAGTTCTTTACAGGGAACAAGTCTGGCTTCAGCGGTTCTCCCTATGTGCCCAGTGTGGATCTGCAGCCATCTCACGTTGCTCTGCCCCTGGAGCCTCTCTCCTTCCTCAAGGCGGAGCGGGTTTAGCCTAGTGGCTAAGCCAGTGGTGGCTGGTCCTGGGTGTGAATTCTGCTTCAGACATGACCAGCTCTGTGACCTTGAGCAAATGACTTAAGCTTTTCTGGGCTCTGGCTCAAAAGCATCAAGGGATTAAAGAACCCCACCTGCTTTATAGCAGTTTAGGAGTCAAGGTTTGTCAAGTGTTCAGCACAACGCCTGCACATCATGACTGTTGTTGTATCGGGTATTCACTCTTCTAATTATTAATTAAGAATTATTTATGGCTTCTCTTTTCCCTCCCCACTTTTTCATAACTCTGACCTTGGCGTTATTGGGTGCATGGATTGCAACTTCTTTTGAACCATGGGACTTTGACTCTGAGGATTCCCAAGTAACTTACTTTTGTTACAGGTTCATCCAAATGTAATTTACTTACCACACAATTTACCCACTGCAAGTGTACAGGAAGATAATTGTTATAAATGTACCCGGCTGTGTGGCATCACCACAATCCACTTTTAGAATGCTTTCATCACCCCCAAGTTCCCTCCTGCCCGTTGGCAGTCAGGCCCCATGCTTTCTGTCCACCCCCAGCTCCAGACAGCCACTGATCAGCTTTCTGTCTTTTGTTTTCTAGAATTTTCATATAATAAGAAAGTACTCTATAGTGCACTTAAAAAAAATACCCAGGCCTGGGCCATACCCCACACTAACTGAATCCGTATCTCCAGGGCTGGCGATCTTTTCCAGTCTTTGATCTTTTTCTTTCACTGAGTGTAATGCCTTTAAGGTTCATTGATGCTATTACCCTCAGTAGTGTGCCGTTCCCTTCTGTTGCAGAGTAGTTACACCATGCATAGGTTAGTTAATTTACTTTTTTTTAATGGGTAAATGGAGAGAAAGAAGAAAGTTAGGAAAGAAGGTTCTTAAAAATACAGTAGTGTCATATCCTAATTTTATTTTTATTTTTTAAAGTTTTTATTTATTCAAGTAATCTCTACACCCAACTCTTCCGATTGAGCCAGCCAGGCATCCCCCCATACCCTAATTTTAGAAAAACAGGCTATCAAGGGTTTGCAGGGCAGGGGACATAAGTGAATTAGGAGGGGGTGTAGACCAGAATCTGAGGGACACATTACAACCATAGACAGTGTCTTTGTATGGATGGGACCGTGAGGGCTTTGTGCTTTGGCTTGTCCTTTTTTTTTTTTCTTAAATTAAAAGCTTTTATTGAGCTATACTTCTCAGATTATATATTAACACCCATTTAAAGTGTAGGATTAAAAAAAGTGTAGGATTCAATGGCTTTTCAGTATATTCACAGTTGTGCCATCACAAATAATTTTAAAACATTTTCATCATCTCAAAAAGAAATCCCTCCCCCCATGGCTGTCACTCCTCAACTCTCCTCACCCCCACACCCCCAGTCTTAGGCAGCCACTAATTGATTTTTGGTCTATAGCTTTACTTACTCTGTACATTTCATATAAAGTGAACCATACAAAACATAGTCTTTTATGACTGGCTTCTCTCCCTTAGTGAAATGTTTTCGGGTCTCATCCATAATGTAGCATGTATCCCTAATTAATTTCTTTTTATTGCTGAATGATACTCTCTTATATGGATAGACTACATTTGATCCATTCATCAGTTGAGATTGTTCCCGCGTTTTGGCTATTATGAATAATGCTGTGATGTCATCTGTGTTCTGTTACTTTCTTCCTCTGATGGATACAAGGCACTGCTTTTGAAAATAACAAAAAACTAGGATTTTGGGAGGGGATAGATGTGGGTAACAAAGCACCCTGATAAAATGTGACTGAGGAGGGGTGCCTGGGTTGCTCAGTCTGTTAAGCATCCAGCTTTTGATTTCGGTTCGGGTCACGATCTCAGGGTTGTGGGATCGAGCCTTATGTTGCACTCTGTGCTCAGCATGGAGTCTGCTTTTCCCTCTCCCTCTGTACCTTCCTCTGCTAATGCTCTCTCTCTCTCTCAAATAAATAAATGAATAAAATGTTAAAAAAAACCAAAAACCAAGAAAGTGATTGAGGAAATGTGAGGTGTGTGCGTTTTTCCCGTGATGTTAGCATCCGGTGGCCCAGAGTAAATGGAAGGGAAATCACTGCGTATGCTCACGCCCTGCGGTGAAGAAGAGAGGAGGTCCCAAAACAGATTAGGCTGTGGAGAAGTGAGACTATGCAAGGATTTTTAAGAGACTATATAAGACTATGGTCCTGGGGTTTAACTAGACGTGTATTTTCTGTGTGACCTGGAGAGAGTCACTTAACATCTCTGAGCCTTTACTGATGACTTTGGAAGTGATCCTTCCCTAATTGGTTGCTGTGCTAATGAAATGTGCAACTACCTCTTTCCTTGCACAAAGGGAGTGGGTGCTGTAAGCACCTGGGGAAGATTTAAAATATGCCCAGGCCTGGGTTTTTTAAAAACATCCCAGAGAATCTATGTGTAGGGCATGTTATACCCTGGTTGGAGCTGATGTTAGAGATACTTTGGTCAAGGTGTTTTATTGCACAAGTGGGCAACTAAGACCAGGGGGGCCTTTCCTACGGCATTAGGGCCTAGGATCCATCTGGTCCCTACCCCAGGCCTGTCAGCTGCCTTTACCTGTGAGGGGTCAGCAGGAGCTAGAGGGAGGAGGGGTTCAGCTGCTTTGGAATTTGGAAAATGGGGCCCTCCCTGGCCTCAGGGAAACCAACAGAAAGGAAAAGCGGGCAATGACTGTGGTGTGAGAGGGAACCTTTTCTTTCTAATCAATAAGCAAACAGTTCCTGGAGTTGCCCAAGCCGGCCACAGGAATGCATCCTGGATGGCAGCCTGTGGGAATGATCAATTATCGCCCCTGTATTTAGTCAGGCGGGTTAGGGGTTTGTGTATTTTACATGCAGCCAGAAGCAGGGACAGTAAAACTCCAATTTAGTGTGGAAGCCAGAGGGCCTCCCCCCGCCACCCCCCCGTCCCCCCCCCCCGCCAATTCTCTTTGTTCTTTTGATGAAACCAAACAAGCTTTCCTCCCTAAGTCAGGCAAGAGGTCCCCACTTCACCTCTGCAACGGGCAAGTTGCCAGGTCCTGTGAGAGTGAAGTTCTGTGTTTGCCCACTTCCCTTTTTTAAACGACTTGAGATGGGATCGGTTGCTGGTTGGTGTCCAGCCTGGAAAATTGAAGCCAAGCCCTCTTTCTCAGACTTGAGCAGAGAAGCAGAGAGCTTCTCCTAGCTTCTCCAGCTGAGCCACGGGAGCCCCATGAAGACAGGAGTATCGAGATGAAACTGAGTGAGGTTTTATCAGTGGGTGCTGGCTCATTGCTGAACTGTCCAGTGGAGGCCTGGAAAGACAAAAGATTGAAACCTGAGTTCTTTTCTGGCCTTGATATCAAAAGGACAAGGGGAACGGGGAGGTCCTCTGGCCCTTCTAGACTGGAGGAGCAGGAGCTGATGCTGAGCTCAGGCCTGTGTGGGAGCCACATGCTGCTGTCATTTTCATTCCACTGGACACTCAGCCCCGGAGGAAAGGACTTGTTTCCTGTTCTGTTCGCAGCTGGGTCTTCAGGACTAGAGCAGCAGAGGTGTGTTAGGTGTGTGGGGCTTGAGCAGACCCCCGGAACTCCCCCGCCATGCAGCTCACTGCCTTGCTTTGGTGTGCAGCCAGAAACTGGGACAATCTCTTCAAAGGCCCCATCTTGAGGCCTTCCCTAAATGCCCTTTCTTAAATTATCCCCTCCACCCTGGCTCTGTGTAAAGCCTTAGAATTCCCTTACCTGCTTTTTTTTCTGTATTAGCACTTTTCATTCATGATACTTACTAACTTATTTGTTAATTATCTTTTCCTCCCTGGAATGTAAGGAAGCCCTGTGAGGGCAGGGACCTTACTTCGTCTACTGCTGTATTTCCCAGGCCTTAGAATGATGCCTGGCTAAGAGTCAGGGCTCAGTAAATATTTGCTGAACAAAGAATCCTTGAAGCAAGCCCTCAGAGGAGATGAGGATGCCTCCATTTCCAGAATGGGGAAACGGACGCTCAGGGAAGATCAGAGTGACTTGCTTACCGTGGCACAAATGAAACAAAGCTGGAGTTTGAACCTGACTTGGGAAACCCCTTCACACAAATGTGCAACCATAAAAGTATTTGCACTAGCTTTTTACCAACTCCAGAAGTGCCATTTATGACCTTTTTTTTACTGTGCTGGTCAACATCCATGGTGTTTGCCCTTTGAGAAATAACACAGCATTAGCCCAAGCAGAAACATGACTGGGAAGCAAAAATCTGCCACAGTGACTCAGATGGCATGACTAACCTTAAAACAAAGAGGGAGAAATCAAGGGTGATGGGTCACCCCTTTAACCTTGCTGGCTCCCCTTCAGAGGGTCCTCAGCTAATTTTTCCTTGATCTGTAACCTCGCTGTTTTCTGTCTGCATGGATACCCTGCTCCCCACCTGAATCTGTTGTGTTGTTTTTAAGATTTTATTTTTAAGTAATCTCTACACCCAGTGTGGGGCTCAGATTTACAACAACAAGATCAAGAGTCAAATGCTTTACTGATGGAGCCAGCCAGGCGCCCCCTACCTCAAATCTGGTGTGTGTGTGTGTGGGGGGGGGGGTGTTGTTGTTGTTGTTTTGAGGGTTTTTCCTTTTTCTTTTCTTTTTATTTTTTTAAAAGATTTTATTTATTTATTTGACAGAGACAGCGAGAGAGGGAACACAAGGGGTGTGGGAGAGGGAGAAGCAGGCTTCCCACCGAGCAGGGAGCCTGATGCGGGGCTTGATCCCAGAACCCCGGGATCATGCCCTGAGCTGAAGGTAGACGTTTAACAGCTGAGCCACCCAGGCGCCCCCTCAAGCTGTTCTGATGGAAACATGTGAAAGAGCCTGCTCTTTACTTTCTACCCAGGCTGGGTTCATTGTTGACGTCTGTTTTTAGGGTGTTTGTTAAATGCAGAGACAACTTATTATTTTTAAATAATTTGTATTCATTTATTTTGTTTCAAGTTTTTATTGACATTGTAGTTAACAGATAGTGTAATATTGGTTTTAGGAGCAGAATTTAGTGATTCATCTCTTACATACAACACCCAGTGCTCATCACAAGTGCCATTCTTAAACCCCATCAGCCATTTCGCTCAGCCCCCACCCACCTCCCCTGCAGCAGCTGTTTGTTCTCTGTAGCTAATAGTTTCTTATGGTTTGCCTCCTTCTCTTTTCCCCCCCTTCCCCTATGTTCATCTGTTTCGTTTCTTAAGTTCCACAGGTGAGTGAAATCGTGTGGTGGTTGTCTTTCTCTGACTGACTTTGCTTAGCATAATACACTCTCCTTCCAATGTCATTGCAAGTGAAAAATTTCATTCTTTTTGATGGCTGAGTAATATTCCGTTGTGTGTGTGTGTGTACACAGACCACATCTGAGATTATGATTTGTTCTGGGTGAGGACATCTTGGGAGGCTGGGAGAAAGAATGTGGTAGACTTCATGAAAGTAAACTTCCCATCCCTGAGATCCTGTGGGAGCTGCCTGTCAACATGAGAGACTGGGCGGGGCGCGGGCACCCCAGCCGACGGCGCTCCAGGAGCACACCACCCAGATTTTGTGGACGGCAGCTGCACGTCTGCTGGTCTACTGGGAATACAAGCTGCTGCTTACCTTTTCCCCCAGAAAAACGTCTGAGGTTTAAGCGGACTGATGAGAGGAACTTCGACTTATTTTAGCTTCTGTAATGTGGTGATCTACAGCAGAACAGTCTCGGATCTGAAATGTAAAGCTTCCTCTTTCACTTGGTTCTCTGACTGTCGCTGTGTTTTTCTGTGGCTCCGGGACTGGAGCAGTGTTCCTTCAAGGAGAGAGAAGGAGTATGTGTGTGAGGGGAAGATGGTGACAAGGGACACTTGGTTATTATTACTTAGATACTCCACCTGTCCTGTTCTCTTGTGGGAGCTAACTTTCCATTATTCATTCAGCTAAGAACTAGTTGACAGATGGCTTGTGGATACTAAGGTGGTTAACTCCTGACAGTCGCCTCGGACCACAGGCTCTGCCACTCTGTGGCTGTGTGGCTTGGCCAGGTCTCTCCACTGAGACTTCTGAGCCTCAGTTTCCTCATTTATTCTCAGTTTCCTCATTTACTAGCCAGGGCTGCTAAATTCCTACCATCCAGGGCCAGCGTATCTAGTATGGCTATTAGGTTGTGATATTAGGCTGCTAGTTGGTAGCAAATGGACACGTATAGATACTTACAGGGGCTAAAAAGATAGCCTTCCTGTTATAACTTGAATTTCAACATTTCCTGAGTGTGAATGACCTGGAGGCCCCATCATCCTTCCCTTCCCCCTGCCTTTTTTTTTTTTTTTTTAAGATTTTATGTATTTATTTGAGAAAGAAAGTGAGGGAGGGTGCATGAGAGGGAGAGGGAGAAGCAGACTCCCCGCTGAGCAGGGAGCCCGACCTGGGGCTCCATCCCAGGACCCTGGGATCATGATCTGAGCTGAAGGCAGATGCTTAACCGACTGAGCCACCCAGTCCCCCCCCCCACTTTTTTTTATACACGCTTTTTAAAATTTTGCTAAGCACGGGTGCTCAGTAAACCTATAATGTTGAGTAATTTCATGGACACCCATCAAAGGAAGATGTTCCAGAATCACCCAGTGCCATCAAAGAAAATGGAACTTAGAAAAAAATTTTACAGGCAGCGGTATCTGTGGAGAATTGGGGCTTTTGTGGTTAGAGTTAGGAACACCACACCTACCCAGCAAAAAGAAGCTGCTGCCTAGCTGAGTGATACTATGTCTGTCTCTTCAGGATTCCTTTTGTCCATCAAGTTAAACTTTTTGTCTTTTATCTTCAGTATTTAAGTTAGAAACCAGTCTTTGGTTTGGGGTACACAGTGGTGACATGACCCCCAGGAGCCTCAGAAGGCTCTCTGATCTTGTTGTTGTGTGTGCGACTTTCTCTTCATAAGGCTGAGTGCTCAAGTTCAAATGGTCCTTGAAATAAATCTAAATGCAGGGTTCTATGGTGTTGGCTATGGGAAATGTGTTCCAACGAGAGAGAAACAATCCATAATGCGTGCCTTTGTGTGTCGTGTGGGGAAAACACTGCTTTCAAGTAGTTGCTGCTAAGAGACTGGGTTATCCCAAACTAGTTACCAAATAACTCAACTATGGTTAGCTGGCTTTGATTGTCGGACCCTATTCTTAAATCTCAACTTCTCCCAGCAATATATGAAGGCTTTTGAGACTGTCTGGTTTCTACCCACTCACATTCCAGCCACGGGGCTTGGCAGGGGTGGGAGAAGGAACAGAATCCTTAAAGCAAGACTGTTAGAGTCACGGTGGCAATTCCAAGCAAAGAATGTTGCTCAGTGCTCAAAGCCCTGCCCTGGGACCAAAAGCTTTTCACGAACCTGGTTTTAATTTTTATTTTGAACTTAAGTCATTTCTGCCAAGTGAGTTAGAAAATAGGGCGCTTATAAGTTGAATAACACACAAGAATCACAATGTGTTAAATATACTTTTAGGGGCGCCTAGGTGGCTCAGTCAGCCAAGCCTCTGACTTCAGCTCAGGTCATGATCTCAGGGTCCTGGGATCGAGACCTGCAGTGGTGGGCTCCCTGCTCAGCAGGGAGTCTTCCTTTCCTTCTCCCTTTGCCCCTCTCCTCCACTTGTGTTCTCTCTCTCTGAAATAAATAAATATAATATTTAAAAAATACACGCTTTAAAAGTCATTCTTATTTTTGTCATTTAAAAAGGAATTTGCTATAATTGTAATGCACAAAATAATATCTACAAAGATAAAAAAAAATGTGTTGGAAAAAAAACTGCCTCCTGCCCCTACTCCAACCACACTTTGAATCCCCCCAACCTCCACCCTAATTACCATTAACCTCCTGGTGGGTAGAATTCCCTACTGTTCTGGGATGTTTTTAAAGTTTTTTTCCCCCTTAATAAATGTTCCTTTTTATTATTGCTGGGAAGCATGGCCCCATTTTGCCAGTGGGAACAGTGGTGAAGAGCACTGACCTTGGAGCCAGACAGTCCAGCCCCTCCACTCACAAGCATATATGTCAGGACCAAGAAAGTGGCTGGAGGTGGCTGGAGGAATTAAATCAGAATGTTGGACATAAAGAGCTCAGTGCAAGGGTCTGGCTTGTAGAGAGAGGCCTGAGGCACAGTATTTAGGAGCGAGAAGTCTTAGACTGCCTGGGTTCTTGTCTCAGCTCTGCACCTTAGGAGCTGCCTCAGTTTCCCCACATGTAAAAAGAGGACACTGGTAGTAGCCACTTCATAGAGTTCTGGGGTGAAGTGAGTTAATATTGGTAAAGTGCTTAGAATGGAGCCTGGCATGTGGTGTTCTATAAATGTTTAAATATATTAAGAGAACAGGAGGTCAAAGGTAGTTGAAGCTATTAGTTGAGGCTGTGGTGTTTTGATGGTGATGGTGATGATATTATTGTGATGAAAAGATTTTTGGGGGCTCCTGGGTGGCTCAGTTGGTTAAGCATCTGCCTTTAGCTCAGGTCGTGATCCTGGGGTCCTGGGATCGAGCCCACATCAGGTTCCCTGCTCTGAAGGGAGCCTGCTTCTCCCTCTCCCTCCACCCCTCCCCCTACTCGTGCTCTCTCTCTCTCAAATAAATAAGCACAATCTTAAAAAAGAAAAAAAAAAAAAAGATTTCACACCTAGAGATGGCCACCTGGATTCTTGGCTCTTGTCACTGGGATTTGGTTTCTAGACCTAGTGACCCAAATGACAGGTTTTAGGAAAGAGGTCATCCTGACTTAAGAATACTTAATGCCTTGCTGGTTTCATTTTTGTTTAATTTTTTTATTTTGAAACGTTAAAAACCCCATGTACCAGTCCTCATTTCAATACTTTGCTGTTCTTGCTCGACTTCACAGGCTGGTAGTAGTGGTCACTGTGGCTCTGAGACACTGCCTAGCCTTTGTCAGGGGTGAAGCAAGCTTCCCGGAGCCTTCCTGGAGCTAGAGATGCCCACATCTTTCCTGTAATTTCTGGTTTATCAGCCCAGAAGATCGGGTTGCACAGAAAGATAATGGGCCTTAATGAGCACCTAGAAATTCAGGTTGGGGCTCCGCACACTTCTTTGTCACTTCTCAAAGGGTGGAGCTTAGCCACCATCAAGACAAGATGCCCCCAAACAGGTTAAAAGTCTTGCATCAAAGTTATTTGCAAAACCATTTTCAATTTTTCAGGCTGCCACCCTTGGCAAGTCCCGTCTTGCTTGTCCCAACTTTCACTGCCCAGATTGGGGCCAGCTGGGGAAAGGGATTAATTTGGTGTGATAAACGAGGGCAGCTCTTGCTCCCTGTTTATGTGACAATCCCCCAAACACAGGTCACCCCATTACTTCTGGGAGTTTGAGGGGAGGGTTATTTGAAAATCATCTTGCTTTGCTAGTTTGAGATGAAATTCCTATGTTAGACATAAAAGGCAGTATCTGCCCATCTTCAAGGATTTTGCATTTCTTGCTTCTCTTGTCATTTTATGGTTCCTGTGTTCATTTAGCAAATACTTGGCTTCTGGCAAATACTTGTCTACCCAAATGCACAGAAATAATAATTATCATGTTCTACTCGCATTGCTCTTGCAACGTTCAAACATGGTCATGCCCATGTTCAAAATGTGATCACATTCACCGTCTTTGTTAATCTTCACAAAAACCCTGAAAAGGTAGGCTGCCTCTGTGGTGGTAACTGAGGCCCAGAGAGGTTAAGCCCGTTGTTTAAGGCCACTCAGCAGGAACATGGTGGAATCTGAGCTTATTATCTGGCCACAAGACTTGGAGATCAGCCCTTTCTTCTTGTCCCGTTTCCTGTCATTTACTACAGCCTTCCCCCTCTCACCCTACCCCCACCTCCTAAAGTTTGGGAAGTGAGTTATAAAACCAGCCAAGAGGTGAGGTAGCAGTGGAGATATGGTTTTGATTTTTGTTTTTTTTGCAAACAGGGAGGAGAGAGGGTTGGGGTGAGTGATTATTTGAAGGACCCAGCTCCCTTCCTGTGAACTCCTCTTTGTTTGGCTAGATTGAGACTCCCAGTTACCAGTTACTGCACGCGGTGGCCCCAGATTTCCCTGGATTCTAGCTAGGAGGCAAAACTATCCTTTAAAATAACCAAGGCCCTAACAGGGTCCCTTCAGGGGCGGGGGACCATAATCCTGAGACTGAGTAACTCAGGTTAAGGGTCAGTCCCAGCTCTGCCCTTCACTATTATAGGATGTCAGGCAAATTTCTTAAGCTCTCCAAGCCTTAGTCTTCAGAAGGGAGTGATGATGGTACTGCTCACCCTCCCACCCCAGTCACCTGCTTCTTTCGGCAAGGGTGGGGCTTTGGGCTTCAGAAACGTTTGCAAGGGTGGCCCCTGGTGGAAAAAACTGAAAACTGCAGCCTGGGTATGGAGCATGGCTTTAGGGCTTTCTGGCAGAGACCTGATAATCGTGAATGCAGAGGTGTCTAGCTGTGTTAAAATAGATTCAAGGGCTGGAATTTTTATAAAAGATCACTTGGACAAAATAGAAATTCCACTGAAGAAATGAAGGGCAAGTATTGGAAAGGTATGAAAAGAGGCCACCTTGAGAGTTTCCCAGAATGAAGTGTTGGAATCGGCTGTTGCTTCTGCCTCCTCGGCTCTTGAGCCAGGTGTCTGCAAGACCTGCCCCTTCAGGTCTCGGCTCTGTCACCTCCACCTAGGCAGGCCTGCTCTCACCATCCAATATGAGTCACACCTTTCTGAATCCCCCTTGCCCCATCACTTTTTTTTTTTTTTTTTTAATTTTTTAAAAGTAGGCCCCATGCCCAGTGTATAGCCCAAGGTGGGGCTTGAACTCATGACCTTGAGATCAATACCTGAGGGACACCTCAGTGGTTCAGTTGGCTAAGCGTCCAACTCTTGATTTTGGGTTAGGTCATGATCTCAGGGTCCTCAGATCAAGCCCCGTGTCTGGCTCCATGCTTATCATAGAGTCTGCTTGTCCCTCTCCCTCTGCTTCTTCTCCCACTCTCTCTCTCTCTCATAAACAAACAAACAAACTTAAAAAAAAAAAAAAAAGGACCTGAGGCGAGATCAAGAGTTAGATGCTTAACCAACTGAGCTGCCCAGGTGGGCCCCACCCCCCATCACTCTTGTATCACCGTCTTTAATTCCGTTACATCTAGCACTTATCACTACCTGAAATGATTGGTTTCTGTATTTGTCCACGTTTTCCACAAGAGCATAAGCTCAGTGAGAGAAGGTGTGTTGTCTGTCTTGCTTACAAGTTTGTCCTTAGAGCTCAGCACAGTTTTTGACATATAGCTTGGTGAAACCCTGTAGAACGAGTCCTTTGGGATTCTGAAGTTTAGTGTAGACATTCTTCACCACAACATCTCCAGCTTTGGGTATTGGTAATTTTTAATACTCCATAGCTATGAAGTTTGAAGTAGAGTTTCTAAGTCATTGGTCATAACATTCCCCCACCCAAGTAGTCCTTCTCTGTTTTTTGTATTTATCTTGGTACCCTGTGTGATCGAGTTGAAGATAACTTTAATTATCTCCCCTGAAAATGATCAGTTTCTCTTCCCCTTCAGATTGTAAGCAGGCATTACCTCTGTGTGCCTCAGATAATAAGCATAAAATCACTCAATAAGTATTTATGGTTATCAGTGTCTTTTGTGGAATACTCATGAGGGTCGAATAAATGGCTAAGCAAAGCAACTTTCATTTTCAAATGTTTTTTTTTAAGATTTTATTTAGAGAGTGTGCATGTGCGCACACTAGTAGTGGGGAGGGATAGAGGAAGAAAGAGAATCTCGATCTCAGGGTAGTTGCTCTTGTTGCCTTCATTCTACAGTTGGGTAGACTGAGGCACAGGGAGGTTAAGTAATTTACCCAAGGTCACAGAGCTAATAATAAGCAGAGCTGGGACTTGAACCCAGCTACTCCCTTCCAGAGCCCACACTCTTAACCATCAAGCCACGTGTCTCTCTCTCTCATTATCTGTCACTGTTTATTGAAATACAAACCGTTACTTGAATGTAGACTTTCCTCAGCATCTCACTGTCCCATAGTCTCTAACTTTCGGACTTAGTGAGTATCCTGTCTCTGTTATGTTGGTGGTCTGTTTTCATATTGTCAAGAGCCAGCTGAAGGAGAGGTCCTTTTTTGGTATTAAAAAGAAGTTACTTTCTAGACAGGTTAGTGTTTGTACTTCACAAGGAGATAAGAAAGAAATGAGACCACAGTTAACAGTCCCCCTAGAGGGCTGAAGAACATAATGATAATACTGACTCTGCCCTCTTTCTGTTCTGTCATCAGACTGGCTTGTTTGGCTTGTGTTTGTTTTGTATAAGTCAGGCTTTTGGTGGGTAAACGGAGTTCACTTTTTTTAAAAAAAGATTTTATTTATTTATTTGAGAGAGCGAGAGAGAGCACAGGCGGATGAAGGGCAGAGGGGGAACCAGACTCCCCTTGAGCAGGGAGCCTGACGCAGGACTCCATCTCAGGACCCTGGGGTCATGACCTGAGCCGAAGGCAGACGCCCAGCGACTGAGCCACCCAGGCGCCCCCAGGTTCGCTCTGGAGAGAAGGAATGCTCTTGTCTTGAATCTGCCCCATTTCCTAATCACTGTGATTTATGCCCTGCAGTGAGTTTTGAAGGATGCACCGGTCAACCAAGGACAGCCTATATTGCGGACGACACGCGATTCAAAGTGAGCACAGACGGTGTGGTGACCGTCAAGCGGCCTCTACAGCTTCATAAACCGGAGATGAGTTTTCTGGTCCACGCCTGGGACTCCAGCCGCAGGAAGCTGTCCACCAGAGTGACGCTGAAGGCAGCCGAGCACCACCACCACCACCGTCATGTATGTTGGAGTGTTTCTTGCAAGTTCACTGTTGTTTTATGTCTGTTCCCTAATCTGAGTTCTCTACCCTTGGCGCCTTTCGCATTTGGGACTGGATAGTTTGTTTTTGTTGTCGTGATGTTTAGCAGCCTCCCAGCTTTAGCCCACTGGACAGACGGCAAAAAGTAGCACTCTCCTAGTCATCACAACCAAAAATGTCTCCAGACATGGCCAGTGCCCGCTGGGGGGATGTGGGGGGCATTGCGGAGTCACCTCTGGTTGAGAACCATTGGTCTAACTGAGCTACTTCTGCTGGGATTTTTTTTTGTGTTTGGTGGGGAGGGATCAGGTGCAATGGTGGCGAAGTGTTAATGTCTTTATTTCTGTGGGTAAGAGTGCGGACACTGCCTGGGGTTGAATCACAGTCCTGCCACTCACTACCTGAGTAGCTGTGGGAGAGTTCACCCAAGGAATTCCCAGCATGGAGAGGTTATCTGTAACATGGAGAGAATAATGACTACATGAATTAATACACGTGAAATGCTACAACTGTGTTAGGCATACAGGAAGTACTCAGTAATTGTTAACTGTCTTTTTCTTGGAGGAAGAATGAACAAGAGATCAATTCTCTGATCATTTTATTTTACTCTTTTTATTATTTTTTAATTTAAAATTTAGGTAGTTAACATCCTTTTCTTTTTTTTTCTTTCCCCATTTTACTCTTTGTTTTTCTAGTGGGTAGGGTCTTGGGATGGGAAGAGAAGAATCAATGGGAAGCTTTTGTTCCATTGGACTGTAATCTGCACAATATCCTTCCCCATTGTGTCTGCAGTGTCTGGCCCACAGTCTGCCACACACCAGGAGCCCTGTAAATATTGAATGGACAGATGGGTGAATTGGCCATGAATGAAAGGATATATGTCTGCCCAGTTCTTGACAAGAATGTTTCTGGGTATTGTTACCCAAGCCAGACACCTTTGCTAGTTTCCAAACTGTTCCCATGGTGCTTCCTACCAAAATGTCTCTCTGGAGGCTGTTCTAGTTGTATCCTGGTACTGCCTTAAAAATATGGAATGTGTTGAAAGTACCAAGGTCTTTCAGGGTGGCTCCTGTTTTTCTCCTCAAAGATTGTTGAGGTTGCAGGAACTGTGGAACAGAGAAAAATAATCTCCCCGAGAGAAGTAGGTGCTGTAATGAGGATTCACAGATAGACAGCCTGATTCTACGGTGCCCTTGGCTCAGGAGGGACAACTTATCTAGAATATTAATAATCCAAGGATGCGGGGGTGGGGGGGAGAGAGAGGGAGAGAGAGAAACCAATATGCAGGAATGCAATAATGGAAAGGATTCTGTGATGATGTCTTATGTCTATCTTGTGCATTTTTTAAAATTTATATTACGTATTTATTAAGGCAAGGAACTATACAGAAAAAAACATTTGTTCTGCTTAAGGCATACTTGGGAATAAATCATTGTACAAATTATTGCACATCTGAAACCACAGTGCATAACAGACTGTCTGCATAAAAACGTTAAGTAAACCAGCTGTATTTACCTGACTTAGGTCATAAATGTAGATTAGAAGACAGAAATAGATTTTCCTTATCAAAGTATGCAGCAGTTTGAGAACTTTGGCTTCCTCATTTGGTACCTTTAGAGAACCAAGACTCACCAAGCACCATTGTTTAGGTTATTAAAACACAATTTCTGTACCTGAATTTCTTCCTGTTCTTCTGATATCATAATAGTGGCTTTTAGAAGGCAAAGAGAATACAAGGTGATCTTTATACTTACATTGCATTGAAACACAATTCAAGGGAATTCTGGTCTTGTCTACCCCCAACTCATGGCTCTGATTTATACCCTGATATCCACACCTTCCAGTCACCCCCTGGGTGTTTTGTAAATCCAGGAATAGTCAAGTTAGATTTAGCATTGGAATGATTGAAGATCCAGTCACAGACCCCATCAGTTCTTTGATTTATCTTCTGGTTTCCTTGTGTCTCCTGATGAACCATTCACAAGTGGGCTTGTTGGGAACTTGACCGTGATCATAGTGCTTTCCAGCTGGGTTCCTCCCCTCCCCCCGGGGGGGGGGGAGACAGTGTGAAAGGCTTTATTTTTTTTATTTTTTTATTTTTTAGATTTTTATTTATTTATTCGACACAGAGACAGCCAGCGAGAGAGGGAACACAAGCAGGGGGAGTGGGAGAGGAAGAAGCAGGCTCATAGTGGAGGAGCCTGATGTGGGGCTTGATCCCACAACGCCAGGATCACACCCTGAGCCAAAGGCAGATGCTTAACCGCTGTGCCACCCAGGCGCCCCAGTGTGAAAGGCTTTTTAAAAAAAAAAAAAGTACTGAATTCTCTGCCAGCAGGGTGGGTCATATCCACTGTTCTGGGCTTTACAAGTGCCTCTTTCATGTGTAAGGCGAGGGGGTCTGGCCTGGAGAAGGCCTGGTCACACCTCTAGCTCTGGAGAGGGTGGTGCCCAGTGTGTTTGCCATAGTGCTGGTTAGTTGGTCTGAGCGGGCACATTTCCACCCACAGCCGTCCAGGTCACTGTGGTAGGGTTTCTCGCCTGTGTGGGTTCGCAAGTGTGCGTTGAGATGAGAACTCTTCGTGTAGGTTTTCTGGCAGCCCACAAAATCACAAGTGTGAGTGGCTGTCCTTTTCTGGGGCCATCCATGACCTCCTCCCCCTCTTTGGTTTCGGCTCCTGTGGCATGCAGGAACCAGGGGGTATGATCTCTTGGTAATGGAGCTGTGGGACCTGTGGCTGCATCTGGTCTGGCCGAAAGAAAGGGTGGGTAGTTGGGCCTGGGGTTGGGATGAAAGCCTTGGGAGGGGTGGGGGTGGATAGCAGTAGGACAGGATGACAGTCCCTGCTGCTCAGCAGTTCTTGGCACCCAGGGTGGGGTAAGTCCTGCAGGGAAGCTGCTCCCCCAGCGGGAGGTCGTGGGCTGGCCCCTGGATCTTGTGCATTTTGAATCATATTTAAAAAGCCAGGAAATAGCGCTTGAATCACCTTTGGCAAACAGTGATCAGGATTATGTGGGGAGTGGGAGATAGAATTATTCCCTAGAACCTTTATGTATTACCGCTAATCACTTTAAAGCACTTAAGCAGCTTGGAGGATGTTTTTCTTCCATCTTCAACTATCTTATTTCCCTGTGTGTGCATAAAGTTAGCTTTATCACACATGAAAACTGTTCAATACAAGTCTCAGAGGGTGTTTTTGGTTCCTATCCCAACAGCTTCTGTTAGAACAAATGGAAACCAAATAGATAAAATGATACAATGAGATTAAAGAATTTGTATCGATCACAAAGTAGTTCTTAGTATCAATTCCTAAAATTTAACTCATCTTGGCTGAGAGCTCCACTTTGGGGACCTATACCCCACGGAAAAACATAAAAGAAAATTGAAATGCTTGCATATCTAGTTGTTGAATAAGCTCTGATGTTAAATCATCAGAGTGCAGTGTTCTATTAAAAACAACAGATATAATATATTTAGGCTTGAAATAATTTGCAAAATAGTATTAAACCCTCAATTGTATAATTGTGTATACATAATGATTGCTTGAACTCTGGACACTAGAAGAGAATCAAAAGAGAATATCTTCTTTATTATATGGCAGAGAAGTTCATTGGGTTGTGTTTTGTTATTAAGTTAAAACCATAGACTGCCCCCAAGAAGGCTGAAGATCCTGGCTGGTTAGGTGGGACTGTTTGGCCTGTATTACCTCTCCTGAATTATCTGATTTTGTTCTTCATTTCCTTTCCTTCTAGGACACGCTCTCTGAAACCCAGACAGAAGTGCTCACATTTCCCAACTCCCAGCGTGGTCTCAGAAGACAGAAGAGAGACTGGGTTATCCCTCCTATCAGCTGCCCAGAAAATGAGAAGGGCCCATTTCCTAAAAATCTGGTTCAGGTAGAGAAGGAAGTTCTCTGTGTCTCTGGGAGAAATTTGGCAGAGAAGGACCTAGAAGAAAAAGAGGGAAAGCCCCAATGTCAGGATCCTTCCTTGATAATTCTGTTTGTTTCTGTTTGGTCTTCAGATCAAATCTAACAGGGACAAAGAAATCAAGGTTTTCTACAGCATCACTGGCCAAGGAGCTGACACACCTCCTGTTGGTGTGTTTGTTATCGAAAGGGAAACAGGATGGCTGAAAGTGACAGAGCCTCTGGATAGAGAACAAATTGCCAAGTACATTGTGAGTATCTCTCAGAAGCTTGCTAATAATGGGGTCATATCCTCCCAAAATTCTTTGGTCAGCCCATGTTGGATCCCTAGATCAGATGCTCTGGACATGTAATTGGATACCTCTATACCTGTTGACAAGGGGAGCTGACAGGAGAGTCTGGAAAAATGGGAGAAGGGGTTGATTTTTTTCCATTGGGCATAAAGAGAGGAGAGACCTTAGGATCATACATGAGTTTAGACCCAAGATACCAGCTTAACTCTTGGGGCTAAAAGTCCCTGATCCAATGGAAGAAGCCAGTTACGATGTTGGGGAGCAAAAGCCATTCCTGGGCTTTGGTAGCAGTGTGAGCTTGGAGAGCTGGGAGTTGGAGAGCTGCATTGAGGCCAAATGCAGAAAAATCTGGGAGAGACACTAGACTGGAGAAGCCAGAGCAGATTTTACCCTGCTGGGAACAAGAGTGTGTCAGGCCTCCACTCTTGTCTCTTAAGCCTGGCTCCCTAGCCCTCCTGTGGGAAATGGGAGCTCTGACCTGGTGGGTGTGTTCTGCAGCCCATGAATCTTTACATATCATGACCTCAACCAGTGTCACAACATCACATGTGTGAGAAAAGTTCTCTGCGGGCGGTGTCCATCCTTGGGTCTTTGAGAGTGGGAGGGAATGGAGGGCAGCTGGAGTTCTAGTCACACGACTTCTCCCATTGCTTTCTCCTTGTTGGGGCCCAAGTAACCCTCACTTGGCTGTTGCAGCTCTACTCTCACGCCGTGTCTTCTAATGGGAATGCAGTTGAAGACCCCATGGAGATCGTGATCACAGTGACGGATCAGAATGACAACAAGCCTGAGTTCACCCAGGAGGTCTTCGAAGGATCTGTCATGGAAGGTGCTCTTCCAGGTATGGCCAATAACGAGGGGCTGAATACTCAAAAAGACCGATTCTTTGGACCTCAAAGTGTTGGGGATTGTGTTTGGGCTTAGGCCCTTCATAGGGACAGAACTTCTTTGGAAGCCAGTGTGTGTGTGCGTGCGTGTGTGCGTGCATGCACGTGTGTGTAAAACATTCTTTCTACAGAAATGTGTGTTATAAAATAGGAGCAGTTTAAGACGGTTGCCTGGAGGGGCGGCTGGGTGGCTCAGTCGGCTAAGCGGCTGCCTATGGCTCAGGTCATGGTCTCCAAGTCCTGGGATCGAGTCCCATGTTGGGCTTCCTGCTCAGTGGGGAGTCTGCTTCTCTCTTTCTCGCTCTTTCTCTCTCTCTCCCTCCCTCCCTCTCCCCCCCACCACCGTTCTCTCTCTCAAATAAATAAACAAATCTTAAAAGAAAAAAAAAAGAGGGGTGCCTGGGTGGCTCAGTCAGTAGAGCATGCGACTCTTGATCTTGTGGCTGTGGGTTCGAGCCCCACATGGGGCATAGAGCTCACCCCCGCCTCCCAAAAAGGAGCAGTTTAAGAACCTTCCCTGATTAAGAAACAGATCCTTGCTATTCCTGACCACAGTCTTTTCTCTCCCTGGTAAAGGTAGCCACTGCCCTGACTTTTGTGGTAATCATTCCTTTGCTTTCCTTTATCTTATTCATCCCATGTATATTTACCCCTCTATAATATCCTGTTTGTTTTGCATGTTTTGCAAACCTTGTATACATGGAGTCACACTCTACATGTATTTCTGTGGTGTGCTCCTCTCACTCAGCTTCACGTCCGTAATGTTCTTCGTGTTGGTGCCCATAGCAGTCCAAGGTCATTCATTCTCATTGCTGCATGGTATTCAGTATTTTTGTATTTATATAAAACACTTTATTCCCCTTGATGGAAATTGACTTTGTTTCAGTTTCTTGCTAATAGAAATAGTGTTCTCAGAACATTCTTTAATGTATTACCTGATGCGTATACGCAAGGCTTTGTCTAGGGTGTATCCATCATAGCAGATTGCTCCATTGTCGGGTATGTGCCTGTTCAATGAGACCGCATGATGACAAACTGTTTTCCAGAGTGGTTGAACCACTTAACACTCCCACCAGCAATCGATATCCTAAAATTGTTAGACTTCTTAGCTTTGCTGGGTGTGCAGTTGTATGTCCGTACAATTTTAAATTGCATTTCTCTGATTTATTAATGGGCTAATTAAGCATTTTCTATGCTGGCCATTTGGGTTTCTTCTTTATGACTTGTCTCTTCAAGTCTTTTGCTCCTTTTTTCCCTTGGGCTATTTGTCCTTTTCCTCTGGAGCCCTAAGGAATTGTGTTGATGTCGTGGGCACGAGTCCTTTGGCAGAATCACATGTGCTGTAACTGTTCTCTGCCATCTGGAAGGCTGTGATCTCAGATGACCATTCTCTCTGGTGAAGCTGTGCCTGAGAAGCCAGTTGTGGATATTGGTGGGATTTTTTCTATATTTCACCTCATTCACTCAGTATGAGAGACAAGGCACAGTGTTTTAGTTTAAGGTTATTTATTCCCCATTCTCCTCACCTCCAGCCCCCATCCAAAATATCTGTTGGAAAAGCCGAGTCCTTGGAACCACTGCTTTTTGGGTGGAATGCTTGCTTCCTCCGCTACCACTTTGGTAAAAATATTGGAAATTAGAGAATGGAGGAGCCATAACATGGTACCATCCCCAGGGCTCCTCCTTGAACATTCTGGACAGAATCGAGCTGAGCAATGTGGACCAGAATCCCAAGTGCAGCTTCCCCAAATCTTTCTCTCCCTCGGCCCTTCCAGGCACCTCCGTGATGCAGGTCACAGCCACAGACGCGGACGACGACGTGAACACCTACAATGCCGCCATCGCTTACCGCATCGTCACCCAAGACCCCCCCCTGCCTAGCAGCATGATGTTCACTATCAACAAGGACACGGGAGTCATCAGCGTGCTCACCACCGGGCTGGACCGGGAGGTCAGGGGTCAGGAGGGTCTAGAGGGGGTTGAGGGCAAATAGACATCCCTTAAATCATATGGACAATGCAAAACTCTGCTGAGGCCAGTTGCTACTTAGTATGTTTACAGTCTGAGCTTTGCATCTAAACAGCTCTGGAGAGGTTTCGTAGCTGGAAGGCAGGCTGGCATTGAAGCAGATGACCAGATACACTGTTTCCATGTTCTGGGCTGGGCTTGCTGTGGCTGTTGGTCCTGACTCAGATGTGTTTGATCTCTCTGTAGACTATTCCCACGTACACCCTGGTGGTTGAGGCTGCAGACCTGCAAGGTGAAGGCTTAAGTACAACCGCAACAGCTGTGATCACGGTCACTGACGCCAACGATAACCCCCCTGTCTTCAAACCCACCACGGTAATTCTGCAGCCCCCTGGACGGTTTCCAAAGAAAGGTCCTCTGTTGTTTTGCAGCTGCTCATGGGTGAACGCTTTGAAAACTTTCCCCAGACTAGTAAATTTTAAGGAGCAAGCAGATTGGGATGGCAGTCGTCTCTGTCATCCTCTGCGTGAGCCTTGTTGACACAGGTTTGCGGAGTTGCACACGGCACTGGGGGCGCCTGGCTGGCTCAGTCCATGGAGCATGCGACTCTGGATCTTGGGGTTGAGTTCAAGCCCCACATTGGTTGTAGAGATGAGTTTGTTTTTTGTTTTTTGTTTTTTTTAAAGGCACTTGTGGAACTCATGTCCTCATGTTGTGCATCCTAGTAGCAAATGTTACCAGGTTTTGTTTATTCACTGAACAAATACTTCCTAAGTTTATAACACAGGAATTGTGTTACACACTGGAGATATTATCACAATAGGACAAAGATTCTGTTCTCAGTGGAGTTGATAGTCTAGCTAGGGAGATGTTTGACAACCTGTACAAATTATTGTGTACAATTATATTAAGTGGCGATGAGGCGAAGGTACCAAAAGCCACATGAAAGAACCCTTAATTTTCATGTTAGAAATAGTCTCAGTGGTTAGTAACAGAGACTTGACTCTTGTGCCCTAAACAAATAGGGTGAACTTTCTCTCGGGTCACAGAAAGCCTAAAGCTAGAGGATCTACACTGTCGGTGGAAACTCCTTAGTCCAGCTGACCCACGATCATTGATGCATGGCTTCCATCCTCAGTGGCCCCAGATGGCTGCTAGAGCTCCAGCTATCTCTGCGCTTCATTCAGGAAGGAGGCAAGGGCATGGGGGGCAAAAGGCATTGCTGCTAAGTCAAGGTTTATTTCTGTGCAGATCCATCCCACAAGTTTCCTTTACTTCTTATTAGCAACTGCTGTCTTTGAGGATGACTGGAAATAAAATATTTTGTCTGGGCACATTGCTGCTCCCAGCAGTATAGTTTGCGAAAAAGGGGCAAGTGAATATTTACTAGGCAATTAGCAGTGTCTGCCGCCCTAACCTAGGCATCGTGAGTACAAGAAGGCTTCACAAAGCCCGTAACATTTATAGTAAGACTTGAAAGGCCTTATCTGAAGAAAGCATCAGTATCCTAGAGACCGGCTGGAAAGCCAGGGCTTTGGGTGAACACACTAACCTCTGTCTCTAGACTTCTTCCAGCCTGCTCCTGCCTACAGGTCCTGGGCCTAAGCCTCAGCCTCTAGCCTGGCCATCTCTGCTGCAGAGCCCACGGCTTTCTGTCCTGACCATTTCTCTTAATGGGGTTTTGTGTAATTCATAGTTATTCTATAAACTGACCCTTATATTAGTAGAGGCTTTCGGAGATTTTTGTTAGAAACCAAGGACCTTCCTTCAGCTCTGAACAGGTTTTACCCTTGATTCCAAACCAAAGGTTTACATACCTTTCTAGCTTACTCAATAAATTTTTGGATGGCTTTACCCCCTTTAGTATTCTACATTCTTAGTCCCGGGTTAGCTTTACATCTCAAGAAAGGGTAAGATGTACATCAGTCTAATAAAATATGAAATAACCATGATAAAAGAAAAAAGTATGACTTGAAAGGAGGTCGTCAAATGTGGGATAGGGGATAGTGGAAGAGTGTTCTAGGCAGAGGGATCACCATATGCAAAATGCCCTGAGTCAACAAAAAGTTTTCAAGAGCTGAAAAACAGTCTGTGTAGTGAACCAAATGAGGTTGGGTCCTATAGGACCTTGTAGATGGAGGTAAGAAATTCAGGATTTATCTTGAGTGCAAGGGGATGTCATCAAGGGTTTTAAGCAGAGGACTGTACCTTCCAGACTTTTGTTTTATGAAAACTACTGGTACCTCTGGGAATGATGGGAGAGGGGGGAAGTAGTGGATATGCTACAATGTCTTGAATTTGATTAAGATCACAGTCAGCAACGGGGCCAGAGTGTGCCGAGGGGCTCAGGTAGCCAGGTCCTTAAGAAGCTAGCTCGGGTAGTCTTGAAGGGTGATGCACCTTGAGTCGTATTGGCTACTCCACCAACAGGAAGTAGGGGCTCTGCTGGTGGTGTGGGCACTTCCTCCCAGATTCCCCTTGAATCTTGGGCTCAGAAAGGGTTCCTTTAGCCCTGTTGGGCCTAGCTCATCTGTTAGGTGTCAGGATGTTGTCAGTGACCCATCTTCTCCTTTGCTCTGTAGTACCAGGGGCAGGTGCCTGAGAACAAGGCTGACGTTGAAATCGCCGTACTCAAAGTAACTGATGCCGATGTCCCCAATACCCCAGCGTGGCAGGCCGTGTACACCATATTGAACAATAACAATGAGCAATTTGTCGTCACTACAGACCCAGTAACCAACGACGGCATTTTGAAAACAGCTAAGGTTTGTATGGTGCCTGGCAAGATGCAGAAACTGACATCTCAGCTAGCCGCCCACTC
Source organism: Ursus maritimus (assembly GCF_017311325.1). Lineage (NCBI taxonomy): Eukaryota > Metazoa > Chordata > Mammalia > Carnivora > Ursidae > Ursus > Ursus maritimus. The sequence continues at coordinate 23,762,795 of NW_024424341.1, forward strand.
CCTTGTCCCTTGGTGTCTTCTCAGAAGTAGATTAGCATGGCGTTGGTGGGCTAGGGGTGGGCAGCTTTCCCAGGTTCTGGTGGGCCATTTGGGGTTTGCAGGAACTCTTGAGGCACATGTGAGAAGTTCCTACGCAGTCACTTGAAATTGAGGAGAAAGAAAGTACCATCTGTTTAAAAAAAAAAAAAAAAAGGCTTTCTCCCTCAAACGTTTGCCTACCCCTATATCCATTTTGCAAATGAGGGGAAAAAATGGTTTACTGGTCTCTGCCATTTTGCTGGATTATTTTAGAAGTGGGACAAATGACTTTTTGAAAGATGTCTTGGAAACCTGAAAAGTAAGAAGTTGGGTGACTTCCTTGTCGAAGTTAGAGTTAACCAATCTCTGGATTAGCCCCCGAACTTAGACTTCCTACTGAGCAAGTGAATAAGACCGTTCATCTCTGCGTCACTTACTACATAACCTTATCTCACACCAAACATTCGATGTCAGCATTTTCTCTGCTACCAACAAAAGAAAGAAGCCAGTAAAATGAGCCCCTACCGAACACAAAGTCCCTCAAAAAAGTTCCCAGTTTATTCCTTACAGCAACTCTGTGAAGTAGTTCCTTGTCGTATGTATCTGGGTGTGCAAACAGACCCAGAGGTTAAGTTGCCTGGACCACACAGCTAGGAAATGGCCCAGCTGGGCTTTGACCTTGTTGCTGGCTGATTCTGAACTGCACGTTGTCACTAAACTTCATAAGAGGTCAGTGGGGTCAGAAGCAGGGTCTTCTGTCTGTCTGCTGTCACGTGGACAACACGTCACCTAGGATATCAGCATTCCTAGTGGTCTTGGATAATAAATGACTTAAGGTACAAGTGTTTGTAAACTGGGTTTTGCTGTTTGAGGCTCCACATAATTCGTTTTTATTCCACTAGGGTTCTTGTCTTAAATATCGTCTTCAGTATGCTTGCGTGTTAGCTTTTGAAAAACATCCTGGGCCGGGCCCTGCCCTCAGAAATGACTGTTCACTGGGTTAGGGTGGGGGCCTTCATTGTCTCCGGAAGTTTCAAGTCACTTCTTCTAACGCAGCTAGATCAGAGAACCACGAGGTATTGCTAACCAACAGCAACAGTTAAGGATGTAATCTTTTTTTTTTTTTAAAAACATGAACATAAAGCGCATTTTTAAACTCCTTTCTTTCCTGCTCCTTAGGGCTTGGATTACGAGGCCAAGCAGCAGTATGTTCTGTACGTGACTGTGGTGAACGTAGCCCCGTTTGAGGTCATTCTCTCCACCTCCACAGCCACCGTCACTGTGGACGTGGAAGATGTGAACGAAGCCCCTGTCTTTAAGCCTTGCCCGAAGGTTGTGGAAATACCTGAAGACTTTGGGGTGGGCCAGGAAATCACGTCCTACACTGCCGAGGATCCGGATAAGTATATGGAACAGAGGATAACGTGAGTGTGAGGACTTTTTCAACAGACTTGCAGCCACTGGGTGTGTTTGTATGTGCATGTATAAAATACTTAGTTCATAGCATTTTATTGTTGTCAGTCTGTGCAAGACCTTTCTCTTATTTGGCTTTTTTTTTTTTTTTTAAAATTCCCATTCCCCACATCTTCTCTGTTCCCTCCATAGCCAGCCATTCTAGATTTACTGTGCTTCCTCTCTTCGAGCTCATGCACTAAGGCAGGAATGTGGTTTTAATTGAAACGCATGGTGTTGTGTTATAAGTAGCTCACTATTTCCTCTCCTTTTAAGCCGGAAGGCACCTCCGTAATCTAAGTCACGCCCACACATGTTGAAAACACATGTGCAAACCTACAGCAGCACCCCGTGACCATGTATAACAAACAGTGTCCTCCTTCATCTTTTGAGGGCTGGATTTGACTAGGAAAAAAACTATTCGAGCACAAATCCCAACATGACACGTGTGTCTTGTTAATAATAGTGTGATTTCCAGGGCTAACAGGGCGTGGCCAGTGTGCCTGCTTCCTCTTCTCAAGAGAGGTTCCTACCTGTTAACATCTACTTTAGAGGAAACTATAACAATGAACTATATAGAAAAAAACGTTCTACAAATCTAGAGTAGCGTGTTGCTTACTAATTGAGTGTGTTCTTGTTTTGGGGGGTGTTTGTGTTTTAGCATCAATGCTTTTGACTTGTTAAACTTCAAACAAACAAAAAGAGCTTATGTGTGACTTCAGCTTTTAAGGTTATTCTGGGAATTCTTTTTAAAGATTTTATCCATTTATAAAGAGAGTGAGAGAGCACGAGGAGCAAGGAGAGGCAGAGGGAGAGGGAGAAGCAGACTCCTCGCTGAGCAGGGAGCCCGATGTGGGACTCCATCCCAGGACCCTGGGATCATGACCCAAGCCGAAGGCAGACGCTTAACCGACTGAGCCACCCAGACGCCTTTATTCTAGAAATTTTTATGCTGATCTGCCATGAGTGAAAGAGCTCCTGAATACCTCTATAGACTGCGTGTGTGCCCTGTACAGGAGGAACTAAGAAAAGGAGGCAGGTAGTGATCTTAAAGGCTTCGGTCAAGGATGATGGGGAAATTTTAAAGGGAGGCTGCTAACACCAAAACCTTCTGATTGTTTTTAACATTTACTATAAAAAAAAAAAAAAAGGCAAGGACAACAGAACTTGATGTGACAGCAGCATGCACACAGTGCCACTAAGGAAATGTTTTTTGGAGAAAACAAAAGTTGGGACAGAATGTAGTCAAGCATTAGGAACTGATTTTGAAGAAGTGCAGAGAAGGAAGAAACAAGTTAAATACCACAAGGAAGCAGGCAGCCAAACACAGAATGTGGGAACTATATGACAAATGGCTCTGTTTCTCCATGAAATGAATGAATGGCAGAAGTAGGGGGACTGCTGTAGATTAAGAGAGTATGAAGAGGCAAGTGAACCAATGGTCATGTGTAGACTACATTTGAATGTAGATTCAACAGTCCAACTATAAAGTGTGTTCTTGTTTTGGGGTTTTTGTTATTTGACCCTTGAGTCAATTAGAGGTACTTGAACATGGACTTGGCATTAAATGACAGTAAGTAATTCCTATTGTTTTTGTGAGATGTGTTAGTGGCATTCTGATTAGGTTTGTTTGTTTGTTTAAACTTTTTCTATATAAGATATGTGCTAAGGTATTTAGAGGAGAAATCTTTTGACATCTGGGATTTGCTTTAAAATACTCTAATTTCAGGGGCGCCTGGCTGGCTCAGTCGGTGGAGCATGTCACTCTTGATCTTGGGGTTGTGAGTTTGAGTCCCACGTTGGGTGTAGAGATTACTTAAAAATAAAATCTTTAAATAAAATACTCTCATTTCGTACACACATTCAATGTATTGCTCATAATCCGAGGATTCTTCTAAGTGGTCGAAAATATAAGGGCTAGTACAGTGTGTGTGTGTGTGTGTGTGTGTGTGTGTGTGTGTGTGTGTGTGTTTTTCCAAGTTCCAAAAAGGCTTTATTACATACAGAGGGGAGGGGTTCAGTCCTTCGTGGCCGCCAGGACATGGCTCAGCTCCTTTGTGGTCCTCTGGGCATGGATGTGTTTCCCCACCCTTTTCTTGATGAACTTGAGGTCGTGCGCTTGTCCTTGGAGACCTCGAGCTGCTCCATGGCACGTTGCTTGTGTGGGGCAAAGCCACACACTTCTCGGGTCATGTCCTGCATGAACTTGGTGTGTTTGGTGAGGCACCTGCTGCAGCAACTGTTCCTCGGTTTGCTCATGTTCTTAGTCACCCTGTGGCCCTTGTTGAGGCCCACGGAGACAGTGTCATGCAGAGCCATGGCTGCAGACCCCAGGCCGCACCCCACAGTCTGGATGGCAGCAGATCTACACACCTGGTGCTCCACTAACCTAGCGTGTGTTTTTATGTTTGTTTTAAAATATTTATTTATTTATTTATTTAAGAAAGTGCAGTGGGGGAGGGGCTGGAGAAAGAATTTCAAGGAGACCACCCCACTGAGTGGGGCGCTCAGGGTGGGATTTGAACCCACCACTCTGAGGTGAAGACCTGAGTTAGGATAGAAAGTTGAATGCTTAACTGACTGAGCCATCCAGGAGCCCCTAGGAAGATAGTGTTTATAATCAGACTTGAAAAGGAGAGTGGAAAACCGGAAGACAATACTGTAGGGGTTTTGTTCAGTGACGACGAAGCCTTGGAGTATATGGTTTCAAGGCTGGGTTGACATCTTAGCTTGTAGTAGTGAAATGGGTAGTTGGAAGCTTCTCTTTGAGGAGCACCTGGGTGGCTCAGTCGGTTAAGCGTCTGCCTTCAGCTCAGGTCATGATCTCAGGATCCTGGGATCGAGTCCCTTATTGGGCTCCCTGCTCATTGGGGAGTCTGCTTCTCCCTCTGTGTGTGTGCTCTCTCTCTCAAATAAGTAAAATCTTAAAAAAAACCACAAAACTTCTCTTTGAGCAAGTACAGGGACCAAGTCTTACTAATGTGTGTAGAGGCCCTTACCCCTGGAATAAAGACCACTCTGTGGTTCATGGCTTTGCACTTGTAAAGAGGTGAGGATGTACCCACAGGTATCCAAGCCCTTTCGTTTTTTAGGTTGTTTCCTTTTCTGAGTCTTTCCATGACCCTGGCAGATAACTGGGCATTGTATCTCTGTTTTTCTTTTTCCTTTTTAAAGATTTTATTTATATAGAGCACATGGTGGGGGGAGGGCAGAGGGAGAGGGAGAAGCAGACTCCCACTGAGCAGGGAGCCCAACTTGAGGCTTGATCCCAGGACCCCGAGATCATGACCTGAGTGAAAGGCAAATACTTAACCAACTGAGTCACCCAGGTGCCCCTATCTCTGTTTTTCATGCCTTTGTTTCCTCTGATTGAATGTTTCTGGTACTCCTAATAAGGTGTAGCTTAACAGGATTTTTTGAGTAAAACTTTTTTCTCCCTCTGTAAGACGGGAAGGAATTTGGGCCTCTCTGGCACCTACCAACAAAGGCCAGTGTTGCAGCCCATCCTCAAGCCACCATGTCAGCCCAGACCTCATAATGCTCATGGTGGGGGTGCTGGGTGGCATGTTGCCACCATTGGAGAGCTACCGTACCCCTTGGGGAGCTGGTCTGAAAGAGTCTGCTTTTAAACACACATGGGATCATAGTATTCATTGCTTCAGGCAAGAACTTTCCTGGGGCGCCTGGGTGGCACAGCGGTTAAGCGTCTGCCTTCAGCTCAGGGCGTGATCCCGGCGTTATGGGATCGAGCCCCACATCAGGCTCCTCCGCTGTGAGCCTGCTTCTTCCTCTCCCACTCTCCCTGCTTGTGTTCCCTCTCTCGCTGGCTGTCTCTATCTCTGTCGAATAAATAAAATCTTTAAAAAAAAAAAAAAAACTTTCCATAGACGTTAAATCTATTGGATGAAGGTCAGTTGGTGAACAAACTGTTGTCACATTTTCTCCCCTCAGGTCATAGATTAATTACCAAGAGAAAAAAAGGTACCTTTGCTGTAAAGAGATCTGGTTGCCTGTGCCTAACCCAAGTGATTGAAGTTAACATCACCAAAAGAACAGCTGTCATGTGCCTCCTAATGCGATTGATACACTGAGGACACACGTCACCTACACACTGTTCTTGCTTCCCCTTCCCTCATGTAACTTGAAACTACTTAGGAGGGAATACTCCGACCAACCCAAATTGAGGGGCTTTCTACAAAACAAGTGGCCTACACTTTTTTTTTTTTAAGATTTATTTACTTATTTCAGAGAAAGAGAGAGAGCTGGGGGAAGGAGCAGAGGGAGAGGGAGAAAGCAGCTCAAGCAGACTCCGGGCTGAGTATAGAGCCCGATGCGGGGCTTGATCTCATGACCCATCATGACTTGAGCAGAAACCAAGAGGCAGGTGCTTAACTGACTGCCCCACTTAGGCACCCCAGGCCTACACTTTCTATAAAGTGTTGAGAGAGAAAAGAAAGGCTAAGGACTAGTTCCAAATTAGGGAAACGTGATGTCTAAATGTCATGCATGGATGGATCCAGAATCTGGGCAGGGGTGTTCTGGAGGACAGTTTTGGGGAAATTGACTATTTAAACATGTGCTATATATTAAATGATAGTATGATATCAAAGTTGTATTTCCTGAAATTAAATTATCATTATATAAGAAAATGCCTCTGTTGTTAGGGGATAACACGCTGAAGTATTTCTGAGTAAAAGAACAGGATGTCTGCAGCTTACTCTCAAATGCTTCAACGGTGGGTGAATCCAGATGAAGGGGACATGGATGTTCATACTCTGCTGTAGATGGGATCGAGCAACAAAGAGGAACCTTAGCCGCCTTCAGCTGTGTGCTGTTTGCTGTACTGTTCTAAGCCAGAGTTCGTGCCTTTTCAGGTATCGGATTTGGAGGGATGCTGCCAGCTGGCTGGAGATTAATCCAGAATCTGGTGCCATTTTCACTCGGGCTGAGCTGGACAGAGAGGACATAGAGCATGTGAAGAACAGCACGTATGAGGCCATCATTGTAGCCATTGACAACGGTAAGTGTGCCCTTTGTATGTGACCTTTGCCATCTCACCCTCCTGGCTAGTGTGCTTCATTGCCCCCTACCCTTTTTTTTTAGAGGCAAGAGTTCGTTTTTTTTCTTGTATTCTTAAACAAAAGCGTACGATTTTCAAAAGTGCAGATAATCCAGTCAAGCAGAAGCTCTTCATACCTGAACCCACTCCTTCCCCATGGGAGCCAAATTGCCTGGGTCTAGATCCTAGGACTAAAGCTTATGTCCTTCAGTTCCTCTATCTGATAAATAATACCCCATCTGGATTTTTAATGCGTTCACTTAGAAAGTGCCCTAGTAGAGTGCCTGCTCCACAAAGACTATCATAATTTTTGTCATCATCATAAGTAGTGAAATGGGACTCCTTCCAGACTCTGTGTATTTGAATATGTTTATATGCATATAGAAATAGAGTTGGTAATAAAGCTGCTGTCTAGTTTACAGCCTGGCTTTGTTTTCATTATAAAAACCATTATTTTATACATGTTCATTTAAATTAAAGTTTTAATTTATTTGCTATTTAATTTTTTATTATTTATAATATGTTTTAAAGACACAGATCTCCTTTGGCACCTTATAAATTTACCTCTCTGTAATAAAATAATGTTATCTGGATATAGCATACTTTAATCGTTCACACATTGAGGAACACTGGGGTGGTTTCCATTTGTTCGTTATTGCCATGAGTTTGATAAGGAAACATTTTTGTCCATGCCTCTGTGAGTAAGTATTTCCCTTGGCTGGATATTTAGAAACAGAGTTACTGTTAGAAACTGCTCATTTTGCTGTGATTGTGATGGATTCTCTTTCCCTCGCTAACGCCCCAGCTTCTCGAGGTAGTAATCCCAGGCTTGACAATCTAGAAAACACAGCAAGGCAGGTGAGGCCACGATGGGGCTGGACAGGTGGCTGTTGAATGATGCAACGTCCATCGCCTTGTGACGGTGCTGGGGAAGGATGAGCCTGGCCTCCTCAGTTAGAATCTAAAGCCTGCTCCTTTAGCTGTATTTGGGAGTTAGCAGGTTAAAAGCAGAGAGCAAGACAAGTAAGGCATGATGGTGTCCCATTCACACAGTGCTTTTGTCTGAAGGGAAAGCTAGCCCATGGCTTCAGCCGCATTGGCCAGCTGCTTCTGGCTGCATGGAAGTAAGTGGAGGAAATGGCTCCTGAACGTGGGTTGGCAAACTTTCTGTAAAGGAGGGGCCGGGGTGTAAGTATTTTAGTGTCTACGGGCCATGTGGTCTTGGTTGCCTTTGCAGCCAAGAAGCAGCCATAAACAATCTGTAAAGAGGGAACCGGCACAGCTGCCTTCCTCATTTGCCTGGAAGGCCTTAGTTTGTTGACCCCTGACCTGATAATCATGGCTCAGGTGTGATGGTTTTGAATGATTCCTTTAAGTATTGCTTTGTGCATGACTCAGTACTTTTTAATGTTAAGGTCTAAGAGGAAGGAGAATGAGGTTTTTTAGAAAATCTATTAGCTTCTTTTTCAATTAGAAAAAATTTTAAATGACCCCCCCCTTTTTTTAAAAATTCATATGATAAAAAAAGATTGATGAATGTATAAACAAAATATGGTATATGCATACAATGGAATATTATTAAGCCTTAAAAAAGGAAGGGACTCTTGTCACGTTTTAAAACCTGGATAAATCTTGGCATTATGCTAAGTAAAAACTGTATTCCAAAAAGGCAAATACCATATGGTTCCACTTACTTAAGGTATGAAAGCAGTCCAGTTCAGGGGCGCCTGGGTGGCTTAGTCATTAAGCATCTGCCTTCGGCTCAGGTCATTATCACAGTGTTCTGGGATCAAGCCCCGCATCGGGCTCCCTGCTCTCCCTCTCCCACTCCCCCTGCCTGTGTTCCCTCTCTCACTGCCTCTCTGTCAAATAAATAAATAAAATCTTAAAAAAGAAAAAAGAAAGCAGTCCAGTTCATAAAGACAAAGTAGAATGGTGGTAACTAGGGGCTGGGAGGAAAAGCAAAGTGGGGAGTGGTTTAAGGGGAACAGAGTTTCAGTTTTATATGATGACAAGCTTCTGGAGATCTGTTCCACAATAATGTGAATCTATGTACGCTGTTGAACCCAAAATGTAAAATGAACTTTAAAATGGTTGAGATGGTAAATTTTATGCTACGTGGTTTGTTTTAACCACGATTTTTTTAAAGGGTAAAAAAAAAAAAAAAGTCACCACAGTCTTGCTACCCAGGCATAATTATTTATAGGTTTGAGATAAGAGTCCTATGTTTTTTTCCTATCATAAACTAATATTGATGGTAATTTTTGAGTGTCTGCTTTTTCTACCACTGTATGCTAGGTGCTATGTCAGTATGTAAAAGAAGTGGACACAAAAGTGTCCAAGTCTGGTTTTTTCCCCCAAATATATTTTGAAAAGCAACTTGCAGTGATTTAAAAAGCTCAACCCGGGGCGCCTGGGTGGCACAGCGGTTAAGCGTCTGCCTTCGGCTCAGGGCATGATCCCAGTGTTATGGGATTGAGCCCCGCATCAGGTTCCTCCACTATGAGCCTGCTTCTTCCTCTCCCACTCCCCCTGCTTGTGTTCCCTCTCTCGCTGGCTGTCTCTGTGTTAAATAAATAAATAAAATCTTTAAAAAAAAATAAAAAGCTCAACCCTTTGATAATGACCTTCAAGCCATAGAAGTTCTGAAAAGGGAGAATTGGTAGAGGGGGCAATGAGGAATTCTTGGCGTGGTTAAAATTAAATGGGTGTATAAAGATATATGTAGAAAAGGGAAGGGGGTGTCCTTGGTGTGAAGATAATTTGAATAATTCTAGTCGAAGCAGGGAATAAGCATGCCAGCAGCCGGACCTGAAGTGAAGATGCCCTGTGATGGGGAGGGCAGGGCCTGCTGATGGGTCCCGAAAGAGCCAAGCCAAGACTGGGATTTGGTCTGATAGGAGTCAGTAGAGCTTCATGAATGTTCTTGAGCTGTGGTATTTCCTGTGTATTTTCTCTTAGGTTCCCCAGTTGCTACTGGAACAGGAACCCTTCTCCTCATACTCTCTGATGTGAATGACAATGGCCCCGTACCAGAACCTCGAAGTATGGACTTCTGCCAGAAGAATCCACAGCCTCGTGTCATCAACATCAATGATCCAGATCTTCCCCCAAACACATCTCCCTTCACAGCAGAACTAACACACGGGGCAAGTGTCAACTGGACCATTGAGTACAATGACCAAGGTGGGAACTGGAATCTTACTTGAGAAACTTTGCTCTGACTTCACACTTTCCCTGTTCCCATCCCTGCTCCTGCCCTCCCCCCTTCTGAAATTCCCTTCTCAGCTTCCAGATGTCACCGCTTTTGTTTGATGTGTGTGCATTTGCCCCTTCTGCATTTGAGGCATTCCATGAGAGGCCCCTTTCCTTTCCTGGTATCTGACTCAGTAGCGTGCTGCCCAGTAATCTGTGACCCGAGCAGCTCCAATTTTCTTGATCCTAATAATTTTATTCTAGAATGAGGTTTTTTCCTCCCCTTGTCCCATCATTTATTTTTGTTGCTTCCTCCAGCCCATGAATCTCTAATTTTGAAGCCGAAGAAAACCTTAGAGTTGGGTGACTACAAAATAAATCTCAAGCTCACGGATAATCAGAACAAGGACCAGGTGACCACCCTGGATGTGTTCGTGTGCGACTGCGAAGGGGTCGTCAACAGCTGTAAGAGGACGGCGCCTTACGCCGAAGCAGGCTTGCAGGTTCCTGCCATCCTGGGCATTCTTGGAGGAATCCTCGCTTTACTAAGTACGGATGCCTGGCAAGCAGTTCAGCCTTTAGCTTCTAAAATGGGGGAGGTTTTTTTTTTTTTTTTTTAAAGATTTTATTTATTTATTTGACAGAGATAGAGACAGCCAGCGAGAGAGGGAACACAAGAAGGGGGAGTGGGAGAGGAAGAAGCAGGCTCATAGCAGAGGAGCCTGATGTGGGGCTCGATCCCATAACGCCGGGATCACGCCCTGAGCCGAAGGCAGACGCTTAACCGCTGTGCCACCCAGGCGCCCCTAAAATGGGGGAGATTTATCCCTTACTGAACAGTTCAGAAATAAGTTGGCTGAGACTGGAAGGCAGCCCTGTTGCATGAGATCAGCAGGAGCCCAGTCCTTCTATTTTGTTGTTCTTTCAGTCCCTCAGGGCAGTGCTTGTCATGCTCTGCACCTATATGAGGATTCTGAGGAGGTCTGGGGTGGGGGCCTCAGGTTGCACATTGTTAACCAGCTCCCAGGTGGTGCAGATGTCCCGGGTCCTTGGACCAATTTGGAGCAGCAAGGCCTTGGGGTCCTCTCCTCACCAGCATGGTTCGAGCTCCCCAGCTCACCACCACCACCTCTGCTTCCATGTTCCACATTCCGTCCTAGAGAAGGGATGGCAGAGAAAGTGGAAAGCACATATCCGGAGATGACACACGTCGCCTTCACTCCCATCCCACTGGCCCAAACACAGCCACACGTACACTTTCCCACTTCAACTGGTGGCCATGTGCCCATTTAAAACTTGGCAGAAGGTGGGGGTGGAGTGTAGCGTGAGCAGTGAGTATCAATGACTAAAAGGACAGAGCAGGAAAAGGATACTGGGGGGAGCCGTGGCAGTTTCTACCATAGTCCTTCAAACTGATATCACCTGAGCCCACCCAGAGGCTGGTCCCTAGGGTTGACACAGATGCTGTTACCATTTCTAAAAGCTTGTGATGGCAAATCCTTTAGAAAATTTTCAAATATAGTTTATAAATTAGGGGCTGGAAAGGGTGGTCCAGGTCATGAATGCCTTTGCGATCAGAAGAGGGGGATGTTAGTTGAACCTCAAGGGAGGTTTGGTGGAAGGTGTAGGATGGTTGGGACGGAGGCTGGTGGCATCCAGATGGACAGAGGGGCTTTTGTGAGGGTTCCCACACTAGTGAAGGCACAGAAAGGAAGGATCGATTGGACAGTGGAGGGCAAAGAGGAGGCCAGTGTGGCTGGAGTAGGACAAAGTTCTTAGCGGGAGCAGTGGGACCACCTCTGGGAGTTCAGTTTAGACTCAACACGGGTGTTCTTAAGGCCGCTGCTTGCTGCCTCAGCAGATTGATTCGCTCCCGACATCCCCTCAGAACTGAGAAGGAAGGAGAGCGATGTTCAGAATTCAGTGAGCTTTCTGGATCTCTGTTCCTCAGCGTTCACATGGCTTTATTGCCACTGGGGGATGAGGTGAATTCACCTTCTCTGTCACCATCATGGGCGTGGTAATACCAGCCCTGCCTGCCCACACTTCCTATTCCCATTATATTTGACTGGGCCAGTCAGCTTCAGGGACAGCGGTTACTAACTAGTACTTTCATTCTAAGGAAAGTATTGAAGATTGTTGTTACACTTAAAATAATGAACTTTTGAGTCCTAGCATTACCTCAGCGTGTTTCGGATGCATTTTATTAGGCACAGAGGACAAGAGCAACACTGCAGAGTGCTCAAATTTGGAACAGTACTGAAAGTGGAAACAAGGCCAGAATTCTTTTTTTTTTTTTTAAAGATTCTTTATGTATTTATTTGACAGAGACAGCCAGCGAGAGAGGGAACACAGGCAGGGGGAGTGGGAGAGGAAGAAGCAGGCTCCTAGTGCAGAAGCCTGATGTGGGGCTCGATCCCAGAACTCCAGGATCACGCCCTGAGCCAAAGGCAGACGCTTAACGACTGCGCCACCCAGGCGCCCCAGTTAAAATTTTTTTAACAGTTAATTGTTTATCATATATATCCTATAAATATCCCAAGATCAGATGAAAACTTGGGAAATTAAACAGATTTTAGTGCTTGCTTATATGATTTTTTTTTATCTTAAGAGCAAAATAAGGAATATACCAGGCTATTGAATGGTATATGTCCCCTTCCTTGGAACAGATTAAAACTAATATGCATCTGTCCATCGCATTTAGGCTGACGCAGCCCTGCTCACAAACCTTCATGGTTCCAGTTCAGAAAGCCGAAGTCCTTCCAGTAGTCACCACATCCTGGCCACCTCTTGGAACTCCTGTTCACTTCTTCCTCCCTCCCTCACCCTGCTATGCCATGCTGACCTCGCCTCTCCTTAGTCATGCCAGTCAGTCATGCTCCTGCCTCTGCCTGGAGAATTTTAGCTCAGATTCTGGGAAGTGATTGATTGGTTTAAGGCCAGTTAAAGCCCGCCCTTGAGTTCCCATGTCATTGTGCAGGACGTCACACCAATATGTGTGTGAGCATCAGCGTGTGGGTTGTCTGGCAGCCATCAGTCGGGTAGGCAGGGCAGCGGTGCTCTGCGATAGCTGCTTTTTATGGCCTTCTTGACCTGTGGCTGTTCTCGTTCTCTTCCCCCACCCCAGTCCTGATCCTGCTGCTTCTGCTGTTTGTTCGGAGGAGAGGGGTGGTCAAAGAGCCCTTACTACCCCCAGAAGATGACACCCGGGACAACGTTTACTACTATGATGAAGAAGGAGGTGGAGAAGAGGATCAGGTATGTTTTTAAAATCATGATAAAAAGCTAAAATGGCGATCTCTTTATTTGGAAGAAGCGATGATTAGGAGAAGGTAAACATTTGAAATAGCATTGTTCTGTTGAGCGCCCTGATGAATGAACAGAGGCAAAGGGCAGTTAAGTAAACTTGCCCGAAGTCACACGGGTAGGAAGCAGGAGAACCAGGTCGTCTGACTCCAGGGCCTAGGCTCCCCGCCACTTTTCTCAGGACACAAACTTCAAATTATCATCGACATAAAGCAACTACTCCGTTGTAATATTTTATTTCCCTTGAGCTTGTAGGTATGCTAAACTTCTTCTTTCTTTTTGTACATGTTAAATCTTTAGGCCTTCTTGATTTTCCCTGATTTTAAAGATAGTCTTGCCTTAGCCTAGAGTTTTCTGGAAATTTTTTTTTTTTTTTTAAGTAATCTCTGTGCCCAATGTGGAACTTGAACTCATGACCCCGAGATCAGGAGTTAGATGCTCTACTGATTGGGCCAGCCAGGAGACTTTTGGAGAATTCTCAAAAGTGTATTCTATTTAGAAAGGGAACCTCGGGCCCCATTTCGGAGTTGTGCTTTGACTCTGGCCATGCAAGAGCATATTTGCTGAGCTCTCTGGTCTGGAATAACAGCCATTGATTAGAATTTCAGTACCTGCTTTGTACAACATATTAGGGGGTACAGAGACATGTCCTTCAGGCGTTTGTGGGATAACTGCTGATCTCAGCTAGTGTCATAGTTCGTGTGGGTTGCTATAACAAGATGCTACAGACAGGTTGCTTAAAAACCATGGAAATTTGTCTCATGGTTCTGGAGGCTGGGATGTTCAAGATCGAGGCACCGGCAGATTTGGTGTGTGGTGGGGGCCCGCTTCCGGGTTCACCATCAGCCATAATCTCACATGTACTCAACATGGCGGAAGGGGAACTCTAAAGTGTCTTTTATCAGGGCACTAATCCTGTTTCCAAGGGCTCCATCGACTCTCCTGACCTGATCACCTCCCAAAACTCGCACCTCCAAATACCACCACATTGGGGATTAAGTTTCAATGTGTGAATTTGGCAAGGGACACAGACATTCAGTCAGTGGCACCTAGGCTTTCAATCTGTAGATGGGCTGGGACTTAGTAAGATGTAACAGTCTACAACCAATCCCACAGTTGTTCCTCACAACGCTTTTATGCTGTTTATCCTTCTAGTGCTATTTTGGAAACTCCTAGGTTGAAAACTGTCATTTCAGGGGCGCCTGGGTGGCTCAGTCATTAAGTGTCTGTCTTTGGCCCAGGGCGTGATCCCAGGGTCCTGGGATTGAGCCCCGCATCAAGCTCCCTGCTCTGCTGGGAGCCTGCTTCTTCCTCTCCCACTCCCCCTGCTTGTGTTCCCTCTCTCGCTGGCTGTCTCTCTCTCTCTGTCAAATAAATAAATAAAATCTTAAAAAAAAAAAAACTGTCATTTCAGATTGCATTGGCACATGCTTATTACTGTCATGCAGTTGAAAGGGCATTATCTGATACCGGATCTATAATCCAAATATAGCCCTGGACTTGTGGGTTTTTTTTTTTTTTTTTAAACTCTTTCCTCTATTTTTACCTTTTTCTCCAAAGGACTTTGACTTGAGCCAGTTGCACAGGGGCCTGGATGCTCGGCCTGAAGTGACTCGCAATGATGTGGCGCCAACCCTCCTGAGTGTGCCCCAGTATCGGCCCCGCCCTGCCAATCCCGATGAAATTGGAAACTTCATTGACGAAGTAAGTTAGCAAAGTCAAAAGCCAAGGTGCAACTTATCTCTAAACTCAGGAGCAGTTGGGTTGAAAGTGAGGAAAAAGTCTTTAGATCCTTTGCTTTACCACGTTTTCTCCTCGCCTGCTCCCTGAATGCTATTTTTTATTTGTGTCTCATCTGAATTTCAGAACTAAAAGCACTTCACACTGTTCCTAGTGAATTTGCAATATCCATATGGCAAAACCACGAATTGCTTGTAAGGATTTAGTAGAACTAGAAATGAAACTAAAGAGATTCAGAGGAGATCCTGTTTGGTAGATCCCGTTTGGTTTCACTAATGGGTCTTTTTGTCCCTGCATCCCACTGCTGGTTGGGATATGATATTAAATATGTATCACAGGTCTACCTAAGGGCCAGAAAAATAATATCAGTTGGTGTATATCGGAAATGCATTCAGCCATGAATTTCAGGAGCTTAAACAGATATGAGATTAACCTCATAAATCCTCGCTCTCATGTTTGTTGCCACATGATCACAAGATGGCTGCCACACTTCCAGGCCTTGGGTCTGTATTCCAGTCAAGAAGAAGTAGGAAGGGCAGAGCAGAGGCTAAAAATCTTTGTTCTAGCAAACTGTTAATACAAGTGGGGAGTTCATTCTATATGGTACTGGCCAGAACTGCCACAAGATGGTCCTTATCTGCAAGGGAGAATGAGTAATGAGGCATTGTTAATGAGCTTAGGGTAAGATGAGGACAAATTTGGAGTCGGAGTGAGCAAAGAACCAAGCAAGAAAATAGTCCAATAGAATCTATTTCCTTAAACTATGTTACCTGATGCCTTGCTCAGTTACTGGAATGATTTTAAGTGCTTGTCTGATGGTCCAGTGGCCCTCAGCAAGTCTTCGTGATAGAGGCTGGATTTGCTTTAGTTGCTGTGGGGGTCCTCACCAGGAACTACACAAAGCAGTGTTGGAAGTGACCAGGCTGGATATTCTAGGAAGCTGGGAATGGAAAGGGCCAGTTAAAACCTCCCTTTTTAGATAAATCTGAATTCAGGTCCTTTCCTCCATTCACAATCATTTGTGTGTCATCATAGCTGATAGTAGTTTGCTTTTTTTTTCTTTTTTAATTACAAAAATAGTGTTTGCTACTAAAAAATAAAATAATAAACTTTGAAAATGTATATGAAGGAAAAAAATGCAGGTGCTTCGTTACTGCCCCCAACCTTACTCTCTAGAGTTAACTGTTAACAGTTTGGCATTCATCCTTCCAGACCTTTCCAGGTGGAAATGCTGTATGGACCAGTACGACTGTCGTCATTGTTTTCAGCCTCTGTCCAACCTGACTGGCTTGTTTCTCTCCTGCCTACATAAAATTTATCATTAGTTTAGGGGAAAACATTCTGCATCTTTACCCGTAGCGTTCTCTTTGCATCAGCAGTATGTTGTGTGTCTTCCTTGCCAGTCTGTATCCATTTACCTTATTGGGGCTAATTGCTCCTGGTGTTCTATAGGATGGTTGCGTTCTTGGGCATTACATGTTGCTGGAGGCACCTAGAGAAGGCATCTTGCCTGATAGGTGTGCGATTCTTCTCATTGAAAGATCCTACCGTCTTCCTTCTTCTTAGAACCTGAAGGCAGCGGACACCGACCCCACCGCTCCTCCTTACGACTCTCTGCTCGTGTTCGACTACGAGGGAAGTGGTTCTGAAGCTGCTAGTCTGAGCTCCTTGAACTCCTCAGAGTCAGACCAAGACCAGGACTATGACTACCTGAACGAATGGGGCAATCGCTTCAAGAAGCTGGCGGACATGTACGGAGGTGGCGAGGACGACTAGGGCATTTGAGACAAATGGAGGAGAGGGGTCCTTACACCGTGTGGTGGAAAATGCAAGGGTACTTGTTTTTCAGCTCCCTTCACTTGAGATGAGTTTCTGGGGAAGAGAGATTGCTCAGTGATGCAGTTAGGATAGTTAGGATGACCACTCTATAGATCTAATCTGTGTATGTGAGAACGATTTTGACCTATTCTTTGAAGCTTTTTTTCTTTTCATCATTCTTTAAATGGTGATGCTGTCCAAAAGACCCCCACATGTTTAATATTTCAAAAGAATAGCTTCAGCCTCCAGAAGGTTCTACTAGCAACTTGAAGATTAGATTCTGCTAGCAATTTGCAGATTTCCTTATAGGCTTTTGTCTCATTTTTTTTTTAAAGGAAGGGAGGACTCACCTGCCCTGTTGTTGTTGTTGGTGTGTGTGTGTGTATGTATGTATATATGTATAATTATTTTTAATTTGTGATCTTTTTTCCTCCTGTCACTGCACTGGTGTCCCCTATTCTCATACCCACTCTTACTCCTTCTGAACTTACATTGCCCCAGATAGGAGTTCTCTGATGGAGAAATTGTTGGGCCCTTTCAGGGTAGGAGACTTGGTCTTCGTCTGGCCATAGTGTGACTGGGTATCGTGGACTCGTAAGACCTTTAATGGTTCTTCTTTTTTATTTCCTAAGTACGTAACTTGAAATTGGTGTCCATCCACTTACTTGTTCTGCATAAGTGTGTTTGTTACGTGTATGTCATTATTGAGGTACGTTGGTTCTAAACAGGGTGCGTTGAGCAGAAAAGGTGGTGAGTTTTCAGGTGCCACTCAACTTCTAATGTTCATTTATCACTCAAAAGAGTGATCTCTTTGGACACTTAGGATAGTGCCTGAGTGCTGCAGCCAAAGACGGAAGGAGGTTTGTCACAACTGAGGGCAACGTGAAAGATGGGCTTGGAGGTGGCGGGAGAGATGTGTCATTGAGCCTGGCAGTTGAGCAAAGTGAGGCTGAGGATGATTGAGGTGGCTCTACCTCTAGTCCTGAAAATTCTGAAGAATGTAAGAATCTTAACATGTGTGTGCTATCAGGATCCTCAAGCCAGAGTTTGTACCTGAAGCCCAGAATCCCCAACTGCCTGTTTTTGTTGATGTCTACAGAAAATGCTGGCCGATCTGGACACATCTGCCCCAAATTCTGAGTGTGCATAGAAAATCAAGAATATTAGGAAATCCAGGTTTTTTTCCCTTAGGGGCAGGAAGAAAATATGGCCCTACAGGGTGTTAGCAAGGGGAGGGTGGGAGAACTTTGATTTGGATCTTCTTTTAATTGAAATGGGAACTTGAAGAAACTTTTGACAACCGCGGAAAATAATTTTATCTAAATTGCTTTACTGTCTGTCAGCTCTTTTTCAAAGGAAAAAAAAAATCATCCCTGCAATCACTTCTTGGAATTGTCTTGATTTTTCAGCAAATGAAACTCTAATGTAGTCCTGCATAGAGAATGTTACTATAGTTTTGAGTGTATATGTGTGTGGGTGCGGATAATTTTGTATTTTCTTTGGGGGTGGAAAAGGAAAACAATTTAAGCTGAGAAAATTCTTAAATACTCATTTTTATAAATTTTATTAAAGAATTTTGTTAAACCATTGTCAGACACTTGCTTTATTTGGTTACCGCACAATTCCAGGCAAGACCAGTGGTAGTTGAGCTCACTCAAAACGTGGAGAAGGATGCTTCATGTTGAAATGACTTCTCCAGAACTTGGTGTCATTCTGTTGGCGGGCAGAGTGCAGAAAAGTGCATTTAAAAGGTCATTTTATTTGAAGAATACCTATGTGGTATGTGGAAAAACCATTAAAACTCTTCTCTCGTCAATGGAAAAACCTGTCGGCGGCGCTGAGGGACCGAAGTAGAGCTTCAGACAACATTCAGTCGGTCAGCAAAGTTTGTGTAGTCCATTGGTCCGCCATCAGGGAAGACTCTGGCCTCCTCCCCAGGGGACACGGGCAATTTCTGGAGATACTTTGATTGTCATGACTGAGGAGGTGCTACTGGCATCCAGTCAAGGCCAGGGACGCTGCTAAACAAAGAATCACCAGGCTCAAAACGCCAGTGTGCTGCTGTTGAGAAACCCTGTTCTGTGACTTTCCTCTGCTGGAGGGGTGTGTGTGTGTGTGTGTGTGTGTGTGTGTGTGTGTGTTTAAATGGTGGTGAAATATATAGATCTTCTCGACTTTGATGTGGTTACGTGCCAATAAACCATAGTAAGTTGAGAATATGTCAAAAATGCATTTAATATGCCTAATCCACCAGACATGATAGCTTAGCCTAACCCACTTTCGGTGTGCTCAGAACACTTAGCCTACAGTTGAGTAAAATCATCTCACACAAAACCTGTTTTATAATAAAGTGTTGAATAGCTTGTGTAATTTATTGAATATGGACCGTGAGAAACAATGATTGTAAGTGCGTTGGTTGTTGACCTTCCTGATCACAGGACCGACAAGCTGTGGCTGCCACTGCCCAGCATCACGCGAGAGCCCGACCATATTTCGCTAGCCCACGACAAGATCAAAATTTGAAGTATAGTTTCTACTGAATGTGTTACTTTCAAGGGTGCAGTTGAGTGACATTAAGTACATTCAAAATGTATGACCATCACTTCTGTTTCCAGAACCTCAGCAGCATCCCAAACAAATTCTGTAACCATGGCAATAAATAACTCCATTCCCTCCCCTCCCAGCCCTGGTGACCTCCATTCTGCTTGCTGTCATCATGAATTTGACTCTGCTAGGTATTTCATGTAAGGGTTGTCATGTAATACATGTCCTTTTAAACTTGGCTTGTTTCACCTGGCCTCATGGTTCCCAGGGTCACCGGTATTGCAGCACGTGTCAGGACGCATTGTTCATTGTATGTATGCCTATAACCATGTGTTACTTACCCATTCACCTTGGGTTGTTTCTACCTTGTGGCTATTGTAAATGATTGCTGCAGTGAACACTGGCATATAAAAACTTTTAAATTCTGATTATCTACCCAGGAGTAGAATTGCTAGGTTATATTGGTAATTCTATGTGTAGTTTGAGAAGCTGCCAACATATAGACCTAGATTCGGTCCAGGAGTGAAAATTTAAAACCCATAAAAGACATTTTTTTTAATTGGGCAAATTTTATTGTTTTTTAAGATTTTTATTTGAGAGAAAGCAAGCACAAGCACGGGGAAGGGCAGAGGGAGAAGGAGAAGCAGACTCATCGCTGAGCAAGCAGCCTGACTTGGGGCTCAATCCCAGGACCCTGAGATCATGACCTGAGCCAAAGGCAGATGCTTAACTGACTGAGCCACCCAGGTGCCCTGGAAATTAGGCAAATTTTAATACGGATCTTAGAGTGGATGATATTCCTGAATAAATACTGGTCTTCTGGGGGACATAGTTCACTAGGAGAACCTTATTAGGGGATAAATAATGAAGAATTTAGAGATACAGTGTTGTGATGTCTGGAAATTAATGGTTCAACAAAAAAGTACGTCAAGAGTGGTAGCACAAAGGCAAACGTGACGAAATGTTCATAACGACTAAATCAGGTGAAGGGTATGCACGTGTTCATGTACTAGCCTGTCGGTCTTTCTTCAGGTTTAAAGTATTTCAAAATTAAAAGTTGGAGAGAGATAAGGAAGCCAGAAATAAACCCTTGCATAGATGGTCGAGTCATACTCTACAAGGGTGCTAAGACCATTCAGTGAGAAAAGGACAGGTTTTTTGGTAATACAAAGATGACCATTTATCTATCTATGAATGTATATGTGTATGTATATATGTGTGTGTATATATGTATGTATGTATACATATATATTTTGGATATAGTTAACACAATATTAGTTTTAGGTGTACAACTTAGTGATTTGGCAAGTTTATGCATTATGCTGTGTTCACCACAAGTGTAGCTGCCATCTGTCCTGTTCTATCGCTATTTCGATAATCACTATTTTCCTCATGCTCCGCCAAAAGGACAGTGTTTTCAACAAACGGTGCAGGGAACATTGGATGTCCACATGCAAAAGAATGAAATGAGAGGTACTGTTACACCATATACAAGAAATAAAATGGATCAAAGACTCAAAATGTAAGGGCTGAAACTATAAAACCCTCAGAAGAAAATAGACACCATGACGCTGGGTTTGGCATTATGTCGTGCATATCTTACCACAATACGAGAGGTTAGGGAAAAATAAAATACCAAAGTGCCTGCCGTGTGCAGAGGGCTACACCGGTCAGGAAATGTGGCGTGAGGAAGACTACCAGGTGGTGTTTGCACCTGTTTCCCTCTCGCTGGTTCCGCCGGTTCTGACGAGGCCTGACGAGGTCATATTCAGAGGAGACACACACACATGTGCGCGCGCGCGCGCCGCATTGCCTGAGTTCAAATCCTGATTCTGTCCTTTCCCCCTGTGGGCTTAGGCAAGTTACTTTCTCTACCTGTTTCCTTATCGCCAAAGGGAGAACTGGGCCGACTTCGTAGGGTGGTTGTGAGCACTGAGTCGATACATATAAAGCATTTAGAAGAGTGCCTGGCACATGACAGTGCCCTGTTAAATGTGAGCTCTTGTTTCTATTATTGAATAAAATAAGGGGCACAGCAAGGGACTTTTGAGTAGAAAGAATCACTTAAGCAAACGCAGAGTATTAGGAGAGAAAAGGCTAAGCGTTCTGTTTTGGACTGGATTTCATGGGTCCAATAGAACCACCGAAGTGTGAGCAGGACAACTGTTTGATCCAAAGTGGCATTCTGGGAATTTGCAGGGGTGATGAGTCGGCCTGGGGCGGGTACCTAAGACAATAAAGAGACTTTGGCAGTTGAAAGAAGAATGAAGGGATCCAGAGTATACCACTGCGAAGAGATGTTTTTTGTTTATTTTCTGGACTCACCTGCGTAAAAGCAGAGCCCCCCCCCCAATTCAGCAGTCATAAATTCCCCTCTCATGGAGTTTCATAAGGAAGGAGGATTGACTCCTACTACCAGAGATTAGAAATTGGCACCCTAGGATAAGAAATCACCTCAGCAGGGGCGTGGGTGGCTCAGTGGGTTGAGTGACTTGATTTTGGCTCAGGTCGTGATCTCAGGGGTCGTGAGATCGAGCCGTGTTGGGTTCCCCACTCAGCATGGAGTCTGTTTGAGATGCTCTCTCTCCCTCTCCCTCTGCCCCTACTCCCCTGCTTGTGTGTGTGGGGGGGGAGGGGGACACTCTCTCTCAAAAAGAAAAAAAATCACCTGAAGAGATACTGTCAAAAAACCCTATCTCTCATCTCATTTATCTTTTCTCAAAATCATTGGTTTTCCCATAAGTGCTCTTTCTCTATTAAGATGGAATATAAGCCCCAAATTCTAACCACCTCTTTGAGTCACATTTTTCTGTGAACTCCCCTGGATGTGAATAAATATCTGTTTTTTCCCTCACTAATCTTTTTTTTTTTAAGATTTTATTTATTTATTCGATAGAGATAAGTAGAGACAGCAAGAGGGGGAACACAAGCAGGGGGAGTGGGAGAGGAAGAAGCAGGCTCATAGCGGAGGAGCCTGATGTGGGGATTGATCCCAGAATGCCGGGATCATGCCCTGAGCCGAAGGCAGACGCTTAACCGCTGTGCCACCCAGGCGCCCCTTCTCTCACTAATCTTTTGTCAGTGTAATTCACAGGCCTCCCTATTTAGAATCTAACAGGACAGAGAAAAGTTCTTCCTCTCCGGTAAGTATCTGGTTGACACTAAAGAGAGTGGTAATACAAAGAGAAAATCTTTCCTTTAAAATAAATGGAGATTGTGGTGCCTAGCTGGCTCAGTCTGTAGAGCATGTGAATCTTGATCTCAGGGTTATAAGTTCAAGCCCCACGCTGGGTGTAGAGATTACTTAAAATCTCAAATTAAAAGAAAAAAAAAAAAAGCCCTAGGGACATCTGGGTGGCTCAGTGGGTTAAGCACCTGCCTTCAGTTCAGGTCATGATTCCGGGGTCTGGGATCGATAAATAAAATATTTGTTAAATAAATATATTAAATATATAAATATTTCTAAATACATAAATATATTAAATATTAAATATTTATTTAAAAAAGTGCTCTGCTAGATTTGTAGCATGACTTTCAGACAACCTGAGTTTAGAATGTCCCACCAGGAGGGGCACTTGTGTGGCTCAGTCAGTTGAGTGTCTGCCTCTGCTCCTGCTCTCAGGGTGGTGGATTCAAGTCCCGTGTAGTGATCTCAGGGTTGTAGGATTGGCCCAGCATGGGGCTCCATGCTCAGCTGGGATTCTAGTTGAGATTCTCTTCCTCTGCCTCTCCCCCTGTCCCTCCATTGCTTTCTCTCTCTAAAATGAATGAATAAATCTTAAAAACAAAAAATGTCCCACCAGGATTCACATAGATGAAAACCTGTCTCTGATGGTCTGACTCTCAAATGAATGCTATTTTATGTGTTAACACTCTTCAGGTGGGGATGGGGGTCATATTTTAATACACACAGAATTTTCCAAGAATGTAAATAGAGCAAAGATTTAAAGTTTATTGGGAACTGTAATTAGTCCATTTCAAATATCCATCACCAATAGTAATATTTGTAGCTATTCAAAATGATGCGTTTGCGTTTAGCACTTAATTTTATTTTTTTTAAAGTACACTCCACACCCAAGGTGGGGCTTGAACTCAGGACCCTGAAATTAAGAGTCACATGCTCTACCAACTGAGCCAGCTAGGCACCCCTAGCACTTGTTTTTAACTATCACTCACAAAGAAATTCAACAGTTTTCAGTTGAATATTGTTTTATGTATCCAGACTTCATTGTAACAGGCATAGCATCTGTTTACTTCATTATCTTTTAGTGCTTCGTTACCCAATTATTTTCATACTGATACGTATTATTTCATACTGATACGTATTATTTCATGATTATCTACTGTACCTCTCTGTTCCTTATTCTTTATTTAGTGGTTAATCATATTGAATTTCTGAAATTGTGCGTGTAGGCAGGTTGTGTCAGCAGTTTTCTTTCCCCAAGGGAGTAAAACGAGGCCTGAGAAAATATTTATAAAACGCCCATCTCCACAACGTCGGCCCCGCCCCACAGGCCCCGCCCCTTGCAGCGGGCCCTGCCCCCTAGCGCCTTCCGCCACATTCAATATGACGGCAATTCCGGTCCGCCCAGGCGCTTGAGCCGGTCGCTAGCGGCGCGTTCCACTCCAGTCATGGCGGCCCCCGGACAGGCCGCGGGCGGCGAGGCTCTGGAAAAGTGCAGTCTGGAGAGCATTCTGGAGGCGCTGAAGCTGCTGCTGAGCCCGGGAGGTGAGAGGACGGATCTCGGCTCTGGGCTGCACTCGGGACTCTCAGGGCGCCAGTCTTCCCGGGCTGCCCTGCCTTCCGTAGTGTGCGCCCCTCAGGCCCTCCCTGGGATCCCCAGCTATGAGGTCGCCCCGCCCGGCTCCTGGGGGCTTTGGGCATTGTCCGTCCAGCCTCATTTTAATTGAGGAAGCCGAATCAAGAAGGGGATGGGATCCGCTGAATACTGATGGTAACCGACGTCTCCTGAGCGCTTACCTTGTGCCAGGCACTCACTATTAAGCGCCCTGGGTACATGATTCCATTCATTCCTTACTATCACCCTCTGAGGTAGGGACTGCGGCGAGAGCTTCCAAAAGGGTAGGCGCTTGTGACTCCGAAAGTGAGGTCCAGCCTCTTGAGTGCGCTGGGTCTAATGTGGACGCTGGAGATTTGTAGGACTGCCGAGGCGTATAGAAAAAGGAAGCAGTGGCGTTTGAGCTGGATTTGGGGAGAGTATTTAGGGATATACAGTGTGTGGGAGGGATTTACAGTCACTTTTAGTCTTTCGTGATGAGTTGACAAGATCTTCCCAGTTTAGAATCTGAAGGGACCTTGGCAGTGGTTGAGCCTGGCACGGACCTTTTACACCTGAGGACACTTAAGGCTTACTGAAGAGATGAAGTAACCTGCTACAGATCATGTGGTCAAATTAGGGGCAGAACACGGACCCAGAATGGAGGTCTGCCGAACTCCATTCTCAAACCAAGACAAATTATTCAGTGTGGAGCCTCTGATGTTATTTGAAGTTTTGAGAAAGGACACAAGAGATAGGATTGTATATGTGCAGGCTGGGGTTTGTAGGAAGTGATGTTCCAAGTCTCAGATTTTGAGATACCCCCCAAAATTCAAAACCTCCCCCAAACATTGTACCATACCTGGGAGAAGTGAAAAGAAGTCATTAATAATAGTAACTGAGTGCCTACTAAGTATCAGGCCCAATAGCATGCTGTTTGTATGTATATTATTTAATGCTCAGGACAATCCCGTGAGATAGTTATTGTATTTCATTTTACAGATGAATAACCAAGGCTCAGGCACATTGGAAGTTGGTACAATGTCAGTCTATTAAGTAGTAGAGCCAGGATTTTTTTTTTTTTTTTTAAGATTTTTATTTGAGAGAGAAAGCACAGAAGGAGTGAGAGGGAGAAGCAGACTCCCTGCTAAGCAGGGAGCCCAATGCTGCGCTTGATCCCAGGACCCTGGGATCACCACCAGAGCCAAAAACAGATGTCCAACCAGCTGAGCCACTCAGGCCCCCAAAGCCAGGATATTTTTTATTTTCATTTTTTAAGTAGGCTCTGTGCCCAGTGTGGGACTTGAACTTACAACCCCAAGATCAAGTGTGGCATGCTCTATCCACTTAGCCAGTCAGACAGCCATAGCCAGGATGAGTTTTGTTTGTTTTTTTAAAGATTTTATTTATTTATTTGAGAGAGAGAAAATAAGCTGAGGGGAGGGGCAGAGGAGGAGGGAGAAGCATACTGCCTGTTGAGCGGGGACCCTGACGTGGGGCTTGATCCCAGGACTCTAGGATCATGACCTGAGCCAAAGAGAGATGCTTAACCAACTGAGCCACCCAGGCACCCCTGGATGTTTTTTAAATTATTTTTTTAAGTTCCAGTATAGTTAGTAGACAGTGTTACATTAGTTTCAGGTGTACAATATAGTGATTCAATTCCATACAACACCTGGTGATCATCACAACAAGTGCAATCCTTAATCCCCATCACCTGTATCACTCATCCCTCCACCCACCTCCTCTCTGGTAACCATCAGTTCGTTGTCTATAGCTAAGTCTGTTTCTTGGGGTTTTTTCGCTCGCTCTCTTTCCTTTGCTTGTGTTTTTGTTTGTTTCTTTCTTAAATTCACCATATGAGTGAAATCATATGGTATTTGTCTTTCTCTGACTTACTTTGCTTAGGATTATACTCTACCTCCACCCATATTGTTGCACATGGCAAGATTTCGTTCTTCTTTATGGCTGAATAATACTCTCTCTCTCACACACACACACCCACATACCCCACATCTTTAGCCATTCATCTGTTGATGGACAACACTTGAGCTGCTCCCATAATTTGGCTATTGTAAATAATGCAGTAAACATAGGGGTGCATATATCCTTTTGAATTAGTGTTTTCATGTTCTTTGGGTAAATGCCCAGTAGTGTGATTACTGGATTGTAGGGTAGTTCTATCTTTAATGTTTCCAGGAAACTTCAAACTGTTTAGTTCTACAGTGCCTGCGCCAGTTTGCATTCCCACCAACAGTGTACAAGGGTTCCTTTCTCTCCACATTCTCACCAACACTTGTTCTTTCTTGTGTTTCTGATTTTAGGCATTGTGACAGGTGTGAAGTGATATCTTATTGTAGTTTTGATTTGCATTTCCCTGATAATGAGTGATGTTGAGTATCTTTTTGTGTGTCTGTTGGCCATCTAGATATCTTTTTTTTCTTTTTTAAGATTTTATTTATTTTGAGTGAGAGAGAGAGCACAAGCAGGGGGAGTGGCAGGCAGAGGGAGAAGCAGACTCCCAGCTGAGCAGGGGCTTGATGTGGGACTCGATCCCAGGACCCTGGGATCATGACCTGAGCCACCCCGGTACCCTGGATATGTTTTTTTTTTTTTTTAAGTTTATTAAACTTTTTTAGTAATGTCTACACCCAACGTGGGGCTCAAACTCACATCCCCGAGATCAGGAGTGATTCAACATTTGCTCTTCCAACTGGCACCCCTGGATGTCTTTTTTGGAGAAATGTTTGTTCATGTCTTCTGCCCATTTTTAAATTAGATTATTTGTTTTTTGGGTGTTGAGTTGTATAAGTTCTTTATATATTTTGGATACTTTTTTTTTAATAGAGTCAGGATTTGAACTCAGGTGCCTTCCACTGTAGTATGATAACTATACTACTTTGCCCCAGTGAAGAAGTAAACTGCAAAACATAGTTGAACTTGCTAATTGAGAGGTCACTTGTCTAGCAACTGAATCTGGAAATGACTGAGAATGAGGTTAAATGAGTAAAAAATCTGGAAATAATCATCTATCACAAAGCACATATACACAAACCACATTTATAAAAGATGCTCTCTAAATATGTGGTAGAGTTACGTACATGTACTCATTTAACATACAGGAATTCGAGCATTCCTATTTGAAAAAGAGTATGTACTGTGGTAAAATGATTTTGCACATCCAGTCTATTATATATTGTGTGCATCTGCCTGCTGTTTCCTTTTATCATATCAGCTGCTGAGGGAATTAAAAAACATCTGTGCATCATGAGTATTCAGATGTCCCTGATGGACTGAGGTATTGAGGAGTCAGGATGAAAGTACTGGTTAAAATGACATCCAGCTGGATTAAACTATTTTTGATTTGCCTTTAAATTGACTCCCTTTGAGGTAATACTCACTGGGAGTCATCTGTATATAGTAGTCTGACCTCACTGCTATTGGAGAAACAAAATTACATAAAAATTTATGCTCCCAAGTATCTTGTCTGTCTTGGGAGAGATGGTACTATGCATATAGACCAAGAGAGAGATTCAACATGGTGGGATAATGCTAGTGGTGAAAGGATGGTGTAGATAGCAATTGGAAAAAGGAGGAGTCATCAGGAGTGGAGCTGTGGAAGTCTATAAGACGAAGAGGAATTCAGTCTCTTGGGAATTACATAGACAGGAAGGAAGATGTCAATGGTCTTTCGTTTTTGAGCCATGAAGTGTTCTGCTGCATTTAGCTTTTTCTCTTCCTCTGCCTTCCATTTCTATTCTCTATCATGGGGCAAATAATAGTATCTTCACCTCTGTTGTTAGGAAATGTGTTAAGCAACATTTGAAAGGGATTTGTCAATGTTTTTTTAAAGATTTATTATTTCAAGGGTTGAAGAGGGGCAGAGGGAAGAGAGAGAGAATCTCGAGTAGACTTTGCATAGAGCCTGTATCGGGGCTCAATTCCACGACCCTAGAGATCATGACCCGAGCTGAAATCAAGAGTCGGATGCTTTACCAACTGAGCCTCCCAGGTGCCCAGGGGTTTGGCAATTTTAGTGCAGTTTTATTTGTAAGAAATGGAGACCATCTCAGCAACAGTTTTCCTAACTATAAATTTCTATACCAAATATAGATTCACTGAACTCTGTCATTAAATTTGAATTACATTGTTGGGAAGGGGCCGAAAATTTTGATAATTTGTAAATAAGCTGTACCACACTGATTTTTGCGTTCCATATTGCTTTGCACTTTGAACATAATAAAAAGTACCACGCAAACTGAAGTCTGCTTTTAAATGTCACAAGGCATAGGCATTTAAATTGGTGATTGGTAAGAATAAATAATGTCCATAAGAACAGCATTTCCCAAAGTGTGATAGGGATGGTTTTATGTACGTAGCATTTTGAGGCTGCATCGTGTAGAGTAGTGATCAAAAGCTAACTTATCAGGAAGAGTGGCATTGTTTTGATTTTCGCAAATCTCTTTAGCGTCTGGCTTATTAGAAGACAGCTGGATTTTCATATTTGCTTCTCTGTTTAGTGTCATGATAGGTTGTTTTGATTGAAATAGATGAAGAAAATCTAGACTCCCGTAGATATGTAGTTGGAAAAGGAAGAACTCAATTGCCTTTTCAGTTACTTGTGTGTATTTTTTCATACCGTACTGAAACTGAACAGGAGGTTAATATCTGGAAGGTTAGTTGGGTTATGGAATCTGAACCGAATGAACTTCTCACAGTTGGCGCACTCAAGAGTGAATGAGACCGTAAACGGCAAATAATGGCCTAGTATTAATATGAAAATAGTTTTGAACTTGCAGACTCCCGGAGGATCTGAAACCCCTCAAAACATGAGCCCCTATACCCTATTTTGAAAACAGCCTTGGGGGATGCTTTTGTTATTTTCAAGTAGATGGTATTTATCACCACTAGAGGGCAGACAAGACTACTTTATTAAGGGTCTCTTGAAAAACAGCTAATAGCTTTTGTTTTAAATCATTTTCTTTGTGTCCCATGTTTGGGTTCAAAGATCTTACAAAGTTGCAGGAAGTCACTTAGAGGTTGTTTAGTGACCTTAATGGTTAATGGTGACAAGTTAGGAGAGCACTCCTTTTTCCTTTTTAGGTACATATTAGCTAAAGGAACCAGATATGCTACCGCATAGAACACTTGCCCTGGACGGTCTTAGAGAAATACTGAAAAATTCTTACTCTTCTCAGTCTCATTATTCTTTTTTTTTTTTTTTTTAAAGATTTTATTTATTTATTCGACAGAGAGAGACAGCCAGCGAGAGAGGGAACACAAGCAGGGGGAGTGGGAGAGGAAGAAGCAGGCTCATAGCGGAAGAGCCTGATGTGGGACTCGATCCCGTAACGCCGGGATCACGCCCTAAGCCGAAGGCAGACGATTAACCGCTGTGCCACCCAGGCGCCCCAATCAGTCTCATTATTCTTAACCAGTAGGGTTATGTTCCTTTTTCTTTATATAGAAATAGTTTATATTCCTTATGGAAACTGAAAGAAGAAAATTAAAATTACCTTAATTTCCACTATCTGGAGATTGCATTTTGGGAAATATTTTTCTTTTTGATAAAAATGGATAGACTATATACTATTTCATAACCTTAAAATAAGTTTTTTAAGTACAGAAACTATACATATTGACTCTAGAAAAAACTTTTAAATATAATTAAGCAAAAAAGAAAAATCACCCATAACCCTACCACTCAGAGGTCATCATTTAATACTTCGACGTATAACCTTTGAGACCCTTTGTATGTGTGTATATATGTATATATACATATGCATATTTTAATAACAGGTTCATAGTGTTCCTTTATGATCAGTTTTCAGAATGATAGTGTCAATCTTCAAAGGTAACCAATGAAGTAATTTCTTTGTTTTATTATGAACTAATAGATTTTTTTGTGTATATGATATGTTTCAAAAATTGTACTCATTAGTCTTGATACTCAAATTGTCCATTTGTGGCTTGTGGGAGCTACTCCCAGATTGGCTCTTGGGCTCTTTGACATGACTCTAGTAGTCTTTGTTAGCCTTCTTGCTTTCAAGCATGACAAGATGTCTCAGACTCATCTTACACATTTCTTGCCCCATTCTTGAAAACAGCTATCTTTAAGGTGAAGTAATATTTATTTATTTATTAGAGAAAGAGAAAGAGAGTATGAGTGGGCGGGGGGGGGGGCAGAGAGGCGGAGAGACTCTCAAGCGGTCTCCACACTCAGCACAGACCCCACACAGGGCTTGATCCTACAATCCTGAGATGAAATCAAGAGTCAGATGCTCAACCTGCTGAGCCACCCAGGAGCCCCTAAGGAGGAGTGGTATTTAGAGACCCCAATATGGATACTAGGCATATTCATTGTTCCTGGTGTCATTACTTACAGACTTCTTCAATTATTAGAGCTAGAAGGGCGCCTGGGTGGCTCAGTCGTTAAGCGTCTGCCTTCGGCTCAGGTCATGATCCCAGCGTTCTGGGATCGAGCCCCACATCGGGCTCCCCGTTCGGCAGGAAGCCTGCTTCTCCCTCTCCCACTCCCCCTGCTTGTGTTCCTTCTCTCACTGCCTCTCTCTCTGTCAAATAAATAAATAAAATCTTTAAAAAAAATTATTAGAGCTAGGAAATATGTGGATTTTCAGAAAACAAAACAAATCCACAGTTCTGATATCCCAATTAAAATGAAATATGATGGGGGCACCTGGGTGGCACAGAGGTTAAGTGTCTGCCTTCGGCTCAGGGCGTGATCCCAGTGTTATGGGATCGAGCCCCACATCAGGCTCCTCCACTATGAGCCTGCTTCTTCCTCTCCCACTCCCCCTGCTTGTGTTCCCTCTCTCGCTGGCTGTCTCTATCTCTGTCGAATAAATAAATAAAATCTTTAAAAAACATAAAAATGAAATATGGAGTTTAAATTTTTCCTAACATTTCATTATGAAGATTTTCAAACTTATAGAAAAGTGGACAGAGTTTTCCAGTGAAAACCCATATACCATGACATAGATTCTTTCTCTATCACATATTTGTCCACCTAGCCATTCTTCTATAATTTATAGTTTTGTATTTGTATCTTTTATCTGGAAATATTGGATCTAGTGAATTGAAATTAGCTTACTTATTTCATATATATACATACATATATAAGTATATGCTTAACACATTCACACACACGCATATAATATTTTAAAATAACAAATCCTACATCACCATCCTCAACAAACCTACTTATTTTAGGGGATTTTTGTTTGTTGTCCTCAGGATGCATAAAGTTCTTTTTTTCTTTTAAGATTTTATTTTTAAGTAATCTCTGTACTCTGTGTGGGGCCTGAACTCACGACCCCGAGATCAAGAGTCGCATACTCTATCGACTGAGCCACACAGGTGCCCCTAAAGTTTTATATTTCAAGTCACTTGAAAGAATTCTCTGCATTTATGCTGCTAACTTGGTATAGAGCCAGAGTCTGCATACTTTTTCTGTAAAGGAGCAGACAGTAAATACTTTGGGCTTTGTGACCCATATAATCTGTTATAATTACTCAGTTCTGCTGCTGTGGCTTGAAAGCAGCCATAAATAATATATAAATAAATGGGCATGACTATGTTCCAATAAAACTTAATGGAAAATGTGGTGGGCCAGATTTGATCTCCATGTTGTAGTTTGACAACCTTGGACATGAAGTACAGAATTGTTAGATCCATTTGTATGTTTTTGATTTTTAGGAATTATTTTGAAAAAAAATTATTTAATTTTTTTAACTATGAAAAGCATAAGGTTCCAAAACAAAAACTCTGAAACTGGATAATTTGTCCCTAGCTCCTCCCCACTGTTCTTTTCTCTCTGTAGATAACTCACTTTACTTTTTAATTTGTTCTTTCACTGCCTTTTGGACAACAAAAGCAAATAATGTATTTTATATTTGTTTCCTTTCTTACACAAAAGGTAGCATATAGACATTCTTTTATACCTTACCTTTAATATTTACTATGTCTTAGAGATTACTACATAGTGGTTCACAGCAGTCTTCCTCTTTTACAAGTATGCCATTATCTGGATATACCATTGTTTATTCAGTCGGTTCTCTTTTACTGGATATGTGGGTTGTCTCAGGTCCTTTCTTAATACAAGAAGCACTGCAATGAATAGCCTTGTGTATATGTCATTTTGCATTTCTGCCCGTGTGTTTATCTATAGGATAGATTCCTAAAAAGTGGAATTGCTGGGCCAAACGTTAGATACGTATGTAATTTTGCTAGATATTGCCAAATTGCTCTCTTCAGGAATGTTACCATTTTCGTTTCTTCCAGCAATGTATGACAGTGCGTGATTTTCCAAAACCTTGCCACAAAATGTGTTAGAAACTTTTGGATTTTAGCCAGTTGATAAATGGGAAGTGCTATTTCAGTATAGTTTTAATTTACTTTTCTGTTATGAGCAAGGTTGATCATATTTTTATGTTTAGAAGTCATTTGCATTTCTTTTTCTGTAAACTGTTCATATCTTTTGCTCATATAGTATTTCATACTCTGTTAACTTTTTTTTTTTAAGATTTTATTTATTTATTTGACAGAGAGAGAGAGCACAGGCAGGGGAACAGCGGGCAGAGGGAGAGGGAGAGGTAGACTCCCCACTGAGCAAGGAGCCTGATGTGCGGCTCGATCCCAGGACGCTGGGATCATGACCTGAGCTGAAGGCAGCTGCTTAACCCACTGGGCCACCCAGGCGTCCCACCCCTCTGTTCACTTTAGAATGTATTTAATGAGCATGTCATTAAATAATATTCAATGAGACTTTTTTTTTTAAGATTTTATTTATTTATTTGACAGAAAGAGAGACAGCCAGCGAGAGAGGGAACACAAGCAGGGGGAGTGGGAGAGGAAGAAGCAGATTCCCAGCGGAGGAGCCCGATGTGGGGCTCAATCTCAGGACTCTGGGATCAGGCCCTGAGCCGAAGGCAGACGCTTAATGACTGAGCCACCCAGGTGCCCCCTGAGACTTTTTTTTTTTTTTTAAGTAATCCCTCTATACCCAATGTGGGGCTCAAGTTCATGACCCCAAGATCAAGAGTCAGATGCTGTCCTGACTAAGCCAGCCACGTGCCTCTCAACATAACTTAATGGCTACAAATATTCCATTATTCATTCATTCAACTACTACCTATTTTGAACAATACTACATTATCTGACAGGCCTTGTTTCAGGCAAGAAGGATACGACAATGAACAAAACAGAGCAGCATTCCTGTCCTCAAGTGGCTTTTATTGTAGTTGGCAAAGAGACAATAAATAATAAAATAAATACTACACTTACATAGAGTATGTTAGGCACAGGTAGACGGTTATTTACTCATCCAATCTCCTGTTACTGAATATATATTTCTTATTTTATGCTATTATAGGTAATGCGCTGTTGAGCACTCTTTTAGTTATTTCATTTTAATCCTTTGTTTCTTTTTTTTTTTTTTTTAAGATTTTATTTATTTATTTGACAGAGAGAGAGAGACAGCCAGCAAGAGAGGGAACACCAGCAGGGGGAGTGGGAGAGGAAGAAGCAGGCTCCCAGCAGAGCAGGGAGTCCGATGCAGGGCTGGATCCCAGAACCCCGGAATCACGCCCTGAGCCGAAAGCAGACGCTTAACGACTGAGCCACCCAGGCGCCTCTAGTTTGTTTTTTAGAAGGTGTTTTAACTAGTTTTGAGGTGTGTTACTTCTTATATTTATTTACATTACCAACATTTTATTATGGTTTTCTAACCATAACCTTCCTTTTTGTATTGTATTTTTAATAGTTGTCCTGGAATTACAATATATGTCTTTAATTTTTCACAATCTGCTTAGAATTAATATTGTTATTACTTCACATAACAGTTAAGAACCTTGCAACTATAAGGGTCATTTTATAGCTCCCACACCCCCACTTGACCTTTATGATAGGATTTTTAAATTTTTTATTTTATACATATATTTTTAAAGATTTTGTTTATTTATTTGACAGAGACAGTATAAGCAGGGGGAGCAGCAGTGGGAGGGGGAGAAGCAGGCTCCCAGCTGAGCAGGGAACCCGATGTAGGACTCCATCCCAGCACCCTGGGATCATGACCTGAGCTAAGGGTAGATGCTTAACCAACTGAGCCACTCAAGCGCCCCTGTGCTATGATTTTCATGTTTATTATATATATAGAAGTTACAAATCCCAATACCGTTTTGTAGATTTTGCCTAAGACATATATATATTTGAAGAAATTAAGAGAGACAATAGTCTTTTATATTTACCTACATGTTTACCATTTCTGATGCTCTTTATTCCTTCCTGGAAGATCCCAGTTTCCACTGAGTATTATTTTCCTTCAGCTTGAAGAATTTTCTTTACCATTTGTTTGTAGTGCAGATCTGCTGACAGTTCTCTTGGTTTTCATTGATCTGAAATGTCTTTATTTTACATTTCTCTTGGTTTTCATTGATCTGAAATGTCTTTATTTTACTTTCATTTTTGAAAGTTAGTTTTACTAGATCTAGAATTCCGAGTTGACATTTTGTTTCTTACGTCAGTATTTTATTTTATCTTTTTGAGAGAGAAAGTGTCACGAGCAGTGGGAGAGGGGCAAAGGGAGAAGGAGAGACAGAATCTTTTCTTTTTTTTTAAATTATTTATTTGAGAGGGAGGGTGGTGTGAGGGGCAGAGGGAGAGACACAGGCAGACTTCATGCTGAGCATGGAGCCTGATGCAGGGCTTGATCTCATAACCGTGAGATCAGGGCCTGAGCCAAAACCAAGTCTGTCGCTTAACCGACAGAGCCACCCACGCGCCCCGGCAGAGAGAACCTTAAGCAGGCTCCATACCCAGCGAGGAGCCCGACACAGGGCTCCTTTTCACGACCCTGAGATCATGACCTGAGCCGAAATCAAGAGTTTAACACTTAACTGACTGAGCCACCCAGGTGCCCCTGTTCTGTCAGTGTGTTAAAGATGCCTTTCTACCATCTTTTAGCAGTCCCGTTCATAAGTTCACACTCACAGCATCGTCCCTCATATGTAGTGCTTCATATCTAGTGCCTAGATGTGATTTTCTTTTTACTTATCCTGATACTTACAGGGTCAACATGGGCTGGGGATACAAATTTCATAGTTGGTAGCTTACAGATGGTTTTTAAAGCCACAGGCCTGGAGAAGATCCTCGAGGAAAGGAGTGCAGAATTCAGGAGAAGCCCTGCAGAATGTAGAGACCTGGTAGAAAAGGAGCCGCCAGCAGAGGCACTGGACGGATGGCCCTTGAGGTGTCTCAGAAGCCAAGAGATGATTGTGTTTCAAGGAGGGAGTTGTCAGCTCTGTCAGCTACTGCTGTGAGCGTGTAAGGCTTCTTCACCAGTAGAGGGCAGACAAGACCATTTTAGAAAGGGTTGGAGGGGAATTGAAAATAGATATTTTGTGGGGGAGAGGTGATTAAATGAATCCCTCTGAACCTTAGGCCTGTATTTTGTGATCTGCTTCACTAGAATATAAGTTCCATTAAGGAAGTAACTTTGTTTTGTTCAGTACTTTTTCCCTGGCACCTAGAACAGTTTGAAAAATCTTCTGTGGTAAATACTCAGCCTTTTATTTTTCTGTTACGGCTACAATTTAAGCCCAGTAAGATGGCTAGACATGGCCTCTGCCCTCAGAACACATGGGGAATAGAAACAAACTAGATGAAGTATAATGCGTTAGGTACACTGTTCTAACCACATTCCAAAGTGCTTTGGGAAGGCAGAAAATGTGGTCTTGAATTCTGCTGGGGCTTGGGTGGTGCAGCTGGGGGAGGCTTTCCAGGGGCACTGACGTCTGGGCCAGGCCCCAGAGGATGAGCTGGAGTGGGTAAGGCATTCCACACAGAGAAAAGTACCATTTGTTTCCCATGTATGTGATCCTTTTTTTTTTCTTCAAAAGGATCGGACTCAGGTTCACTACAGATCACAAAACATGATCTCCTGTTGGTTACTTTGAATTCTAACCTGTCTACTTTGGAGGACAAATTGCTGAAGGATCCTCACTGGAGGAAACTGAAATTCCTAAGGGATGAAATTGCTAATAAGGCAGAATGGCCACAAAACTCTGTGGATGTCACCTGGAGTTTCAGCTCTCAAGCCTTATTGTTGCTGTTGTGCTTGAAGGAAACCATGATCCACCTTGCAGCTGACTTCAGTCCAGGTAAACCCAACCTGAGGACTCCAGAAGCTGCTCCTGCCCTGAGCCCAGATACACTCAGCATCTCACAGCAGAAGACTGTCCAGTCAGCCTTGCAGTTCGTAGTCACCTTGGGTGTCTGCCCCTATCTCATGCCTGGAGTTGGAGTCCCTTTGAGATGCAGAACTGAGTTTGGGGCCGTCGTTCAGGACGTGGTGTGTCTCGATGTTCCTCCTCACGCAACCCGGAGACTGTACAGCAGCTGCAAGGTTCTTCTAAATGTTGCGCATCACACATCTCTGGGGAGCTTGATTTTCTGCCGCCATTTTGGGGATCTTGCTGCAGGTCTGTGCCAGCTGGGATTCTGCCCAACCAAGAGAAAACCACTAAACCCTGAGGAAGAGGTAAACACACATGAGTGTGTGTCTCTCTTGGTGAATGTGTGTATATTTGTGTGTGTGGTCATAAGAGACAACTCTTAGTTCTTCGGAAAAGGGCTGTTGGAAAGACGGTGAATTCCTGTTGAATGCCAAAGCATATCTAGTGGATAAATGAATCTTTTTAGATGGCTGGAGCTTCACGTATTAGATGCTAGTCCTTAGCACACCTGTTTCTTCTTGTCATTTTGTGACAATTTTTGTGGGCTCTTTCTTGAGTCTCTGTTTCTTTTTTCTCTTTCTTTCTTCTTCTTCTTCTTCTTTTTTTTTTTTTGCCTCTGTTTCTTTTTTAATAAAACGTGTATAATGATACCTGCCTTGGAAGGTGGTTGTGAGGATTAAGGATAATGTGTGTAAAGTACCTAGCCCAATCCCCAGTAGTGCTCATCAAAAAGTAATTACTACTAATATTAGTTTTAAACTATTCATCTCTCCTTCATTAAGTTCTTGGGAAGATTAAATGAAATGAAGTATGTAAAGCACTGGGTACACTGCATAATTCAATCACTGTTCATTGTTATTATTAGCTATTAGGGGTATTTGCCTGTTTTTTTTGCTGACATAGTGAGGATTTGAGTACCTGGATTGTAAAGGTGCTGTGGAGGTTACAGAAGCATAAGACATTAACTGAAGAGACAAGACAACATAGCAGGGACCACTAGTCCCTCGTGAGAAGGCCACCAGCATCAGCATAGGAGCCTAGCCAGAAGAAGTGGTTAAGATATAAATGTATCGAGGGGCGCCTGGGTGGCTCAGTCGTTAAGCGTCTGCCTTTGGCTCAGGGCGTGATCCCGGGGTCCTGGGATCGAGCCCTGCATCAGGCTCCCTGCTCCCCTGAGAGCCTGCTTCTTCCTCTCCCACTCCCCCTGCTTGTGTTCCCTCTCTCGCTGGCTGTCTCTCTCTCTGTCAAATAAATAAAATCTTAAAAGAAAAAAGATATAAATGTATCAAAGGTCAGTGTGTTTTAGGTGTGGGCTATGCTAATTCCTTAGCCCCTACAGCCAGATTCATAATGCCCACCTACCTCATTTCTCTGTCACCTCTCTCTGTCACCTTCTAATCTTGTTTCTTTTCTGTTTTTCCCTTTCTTTTCTGTCTCCTGCATATGTTCACAAACATTTGTCTGAAAGCTGCTATCATCCTAGCAGGGACATGAAATTGTGAGCTCCCCCAGTAGCTTCATCTTATGGGAAGCAGGGCACTGTGCTCTTTACTACTATGCATGCCTACTGCCTCCAGTTCTCTGAGATGGGGGGGGGGGGTCTGGATTGAGAGGTCTTATTACTATTACCTAAGCAATGCCCCAGAGTGTGGAGCAGGAGGGAGAAAAGGGAAGCACACAGAAAGGACCACGTAGGAAGGCAAGGGGAATTGACAGAAGGGGAAACGCAGAGGGTGCGTGTTTTGAAGCTGGGCAAGTGCCAGCATTAGGAGCTGCTCTAAGCGGTGCGTGTGCTTCACATTGCTGGATGCTAATGGGCACAATCCTGACTGCCTTACTCACTTACTGAAGGGGAATAGTACTGTTGAGGTTCAAGGGGACCCAACAAATAGCACCCCTCTTTGCTACCCAACTTCTGAATGAATTAAAAGTTAACCGAGTAAGTGAGATGAAAACTCAAAATGTCATCTCTGTTGCTCCTGAGGGCAGAGTTGGGGATACAGCTTATTGATGCAGACAGTTGGGCTTCCTAACGGTGCTTTCCGGAGTTAAGCACACTTACCACTCACCCAGTTTTAAGGAAACTGCGGCACCTTCTGCTCCCCCATGGCAGGGGATATGCCTCTGTAAAATCCATAGCAAGGAAGAGCAGAGCAGAACGCGCACTTGCTCCCAAGACATAGAATAGGAACGAGCCAAGTCGTACATGCCAGCACTCATCAGTCAGTAAGTTTATTCCAAACTCACCAATAAGATAAGTGCCTAAGATCTCCTGCCCGGAAGTGAGTGAGGGGATGCAGAGGGGGCCAGGAGCGTTTTAATATTATAACTTCCTCCGTGTGGAAGGGAGTCAAGAGGAAAAGAAGCCTGTTCTCCTGTCCTCTCATCAATGTTTTTGTACAGTATTGTAAACATTACCTTCTATTGCCTGCTAAAGCCAAGTACGTGTTTCTTTTAGGTTTTAACAGAAGAGGAAAGAACGCTATCTAGGGAGGCCTTGAGAGACATCTTGGATCAAGTGTATCAACCATTAGCAGTCCGAGAATTACTTATCCTCCAGGGAGGACCACCCCAGGTATTCAGGCCTGGGGACTTTTGTGGGTGGATCACTAAAGATTATGTGCAGAGAGAGTGTTGTCTTCTCCTGGGAAACTTGATAATCTAGTTGAGTCTTATTTCATCCTTTAGATTGCTAAATGATATTTGTAAAACGAAGTTATATTGATCCTTAAGATAATTTTTTTTTAAAGATTTTATTTTTAAGTAATCTCTACACTAAGCGTTGGGCTTGAAACTACAACCCCAAGATCAAGAGTTGAATGCTCTAACAACTGAGCCAGTCAGGCACCACGACCGTTAGGGTAATTTTTTAAGGATTTTTCTGTTAATGGAATTATGGCCACTTTTTCCAAGAACATGGCCTTTTTATTTATTTATTTTGAATTTTTGCTCATTTTTTAAATTTAGAATATGGCAATTTTATTGAAAATATATTTTATTCATTCTGAAAATGGGACTCTTTTAATACTAAAATTTGGCTGTTTGACAATACATTCTTCTGGCAGAAATATTTAGACATCTTATTCTTTGAATGGAATATATATAGTCAAGACATTAACATTAGGGCTATCATTGGGACTATTTTTATCTCCTTTGTTTGAAAACATCAGTATATATTCTGCTAAGTATAAGATAGTTCTTTTTTTCCTTAAAAATAATTATTTATCTGAAATGTTTTAATTGATGATGTAGATGAAGTTACCTCCTTGTTTATAGTATCTACATTTAGTTATGACTATAGCTGAGTAAAGAGTGAAGGGCCAAGGGAATTAGTGGTAGGTCAGGAACAAGGACCAGCTGAAGCTGGGTGCAAAGATATCTCCTAGATGAAGTCATTTTCATCTCATCTCTAGAATATTACTGTAGCCTCTCATTGGGCCCCTCTGGCCTCACACCCACTTCTCTGGGTGACTCCACGGTTTGGCAGATTAAATCAATACGGTCTAAGAACATGGTGAAAAGCAGATGCTCTGGAGGTCAGCATACTCTGGAGTGCAGCACCCCCCAGCACGCAGTTATGTGAGTTAGTAAACCTTTCCTTCCCTCAGTTTCCCTAACAATAGATAGTAACTCCTTTCAAGTCCATTATGAGATGATGCGGGAGTTACTTAGCACAGTGCCTGGCAAATCATAACCCCCTCAATAAGTGGTAATTATTAGTCCTCCTTAAATAAAAGAGAGAGGACAGGCTAGATAGGAGTAAATGTTTCTGTCACTAATTTTTATGTTCACATAGTTACATACCATGATTGACTGCAACATAGTTTGCATTCTAGACCCAAAACAAGAGACCCCAAGTCTGTTTTGTTCATAGTGGCTCCACAGAGCTCTCAAAAAGGAGTGCTTGAAGAAATTCAACTCTTTTTTGAAAACTGCTGTGCCACAAGGAGTTAGAGTAGCTAAGACCAAGGAGGCAAGGACTAGCATGGCCTCTTACTGTCACGAACTGCGCTCTTAGTGGTGAGTAACGTTCATAGGACTCTTACATGGAAACTAGATTTGATTGGAAGGACTGCACTCAGAGATGGGTTACATTAACTTTGTGTTTCTAAAATCTGTACTTTACTCACCTATGTGTTTGTCTATTTCTGGGTTTGAAATTTCACTTGATACTTTGCTTGAAGTTTATGGTATTTCTACTTATAAGTGATGCTGAAGAAGGTTTCTTTTTGGAAAAAAAATGGTGTTCTTCCGAAGTCTGTTTATCATACTGTTACTTGTCAGTATGACTCAGTATATATTTATATATTTTAATGATTTCTACACATCCTGTCTATTTCACTGACGCTGAATTCATGCCTTTTCCATCCTTTTTCAGCCCTGCACAGATGAGAAGACTCAAGTTAGGTATCGGGCCCCAGCTTGGCTTCGGCGTCTATGTGGGCAACTGCTCTCTGAAAGGTTGATGAGACCCAGTGGTGTTCAGGCAGTAGTCCGAGGTATTCTGGAAGGAGCAGGGGGTAAGAAATATGTTTTTGTTACTTCGGTATCCAGTTTCCTTCTGCTCAGGGTCTTTAGCATTTGACTGTAAGGTCTGATTGTGACTCATCTCTGCCTTTGTGGAGATTGAGGAGGTTAGATTTGGAGATGAAATCTTAATGAACTTCTTTTTCACAGAAACTCATTTTCTCGTCCTTTTTCAAAAACAGACTATTTTTCTAAAACTGCTTACGGGCACCTGGGTGGCTCAGATGGTTAAGTGTCTGCCTTTGGCTCATGTCATGATCTCTGGGTCCTGGAATCAAGCCCTACGACTAATCTGTTCTCAGATTCTCTCCCTGTTGTTTAAGTCTCCTTTCAGTGTTTTTGAATACACCCAATATTCTATTGATTTGATCTTCTTGGAGACATCTCTCTCTGAGTCTTCTCTAATCTGGACTAATTATCTCTTGCACAGCAAACCTCCTGGGATCTCCTTTCACCTTTATCTTGGTGATTCCTTTGCCTTTCTTTTGTGTTTAGTCGCTTATCTCCCATATCTCATGCACATTCATTTCCTATTGCTGCTGTGACAAATTACCGCATACTTAGTGGCTTTTTGATGGAAATGATATTTATACTGGGTCCTGAAGGCTGAGTAAGAATTTATCAGTTGAAGAGTGAAAGAAGACTGACATGGGCAGAGAGAATAGCATGTATGAAGGGACTGACTTAGAAAAAGCATAATGTTTTTGAGTAAGGTTCAGTGTGGGTAGAGCAGTGAGGGCAGAGTGTGGTGTTCAGGATTTTGAACTTTATTTCTAGGGCAGTGAGAAACCATTGGAAGGTTTTAAAAAGGAGAGAGGTATGATCAAATCTACATTTTAGAAATATCTATCTGGATGTATTGTGAAGAATTGGTTGGGTAAGAGCAGAAGCAGGGAGATCAGTTAAGAAGCAGTCATCTGAGGGATCCCATGGTTTGGATCAATGCAGTGGCCATAGAAATGGAGAGAAATTAATGACAATAAGAAGTATTCAAGAGGTAGCAGTGCCAGGGGTGCCTGGGTGACTCAGTAGGCTAGGCATCTGACTCTTGATTTCGGCTCAGGTCATGGGATTGGGCCCTGGGTTGGACTCTGCGCTCAGTGTGGAGTTTGCCTCAGATTCTTTCTCCCTCTCCCTCAGCCCCTCGGCCTGCGCATGTGTGTGCGTGCTCTCTCTCTCAATGAATGAGTGAATGAATTAAAAAAAAAAGAGGTAGCATTGCCAGAACTTAATGAAGGGCTGGATATGTGGAGAGGAAAGAGGAGAGACAGAAGAATCAATCTTGACTTTCCATTTCTAGTGTGGTAAATGTACCTTGGTCCGGTCAGACAAAGGTGAGGTGAGCGTGGTAGGCAGATATTGATAGATTTGGTCTAGAGTGACTGTAATGTTGCTTCCTAGTTCTGCCAGCCGTGCCTTCCAGGGTCAATGAAATGAAAAATTACCAGTTATCTGAGAGAAGTTGCTGTGTGCAAAGAGGTCTTTGCAAATTTTTTTGCTAAAGAAAAGTTAGAGTTCACCCAAGGTCATGGAAATTGGAGAGCTGTTATAAGACACATAGAGCCTTATTTTTGCTATGAGCTTTTTTCCCTCTACTTATGCATGTATATATTTTTTTGTTATCTATTTAAATCTTGTTTCTTTTCAAAACTGATTTGAGGCAATTTATATTTACTCACACATTTGCCATTTCTGGTGTTCTTCATTTCTTTGTGTAGATCCAAATTTTAATTCAAATTTCCTTCTGCCTGAAGAACTTGAGCTTTTCTTACAGTGCAGGTCTGCTGGCAGTGAATTCCTTTGGCTTTTATTTATCTGAAAAAGTCTTTGTTTCACCTTCCTTTTTGAAAATATTTTTGCTGTCATTTTTGTCTTTGTTCCTCTATACGTGATGTATCTTTTTTCTTCTGGTTGCTTTTAGGTTCTTTCTCCTTGTCAGTGGTTTTTAGAAATTTGATTATGGTATGCCTTGATGTGGGTGATTTTCCTTAGGTTTCTTCTGCTTAATGTTTCTTGAGCTTGTTAGAGCTGAGAATTTATAGTTTTTGTCGTATTTGGAAATAATTGCTCAGACATTGTCTTCAAATATTATTTTCTATCCTCTCTGAGAGCTCTCTCTCTTTAAAACTTTTTTTTTTTTTTTTTAATAAAGTACAAGCCCCAGGGGCATCTGGGTGACTCACTTGTTAAGCATCTGCTGTTGACTTGGGTCATGATCCTAGGGTCCTGGGGTTGGGCCCCACGTTGGGCTCCCTGCTCAGCAGGAAGTCTGCTTCTCCCTCTCCCAGTCCCCCTGCTTG
Source organism: Ursus maritimus (assembly GCF_017311325.1). NCBI lineage: Eukaryota > Metazoa > Chordata > Mammalia > Carnivora > Ursidae > Ursus > Ursus maritimus. The sequence continues at coordinate 23,805,783 of NW_024424341.1, forward strand.
TGTTCCCTCTCTCGCTGTGTCTCTTTCTGTCAAATAGATAAATAAAATCTTCAAAAAAAATAAATAAAAATAAAAAGTACAAGACCCAATGTGGGGCTCGAACTCATGATCCCCCAGATCAAGAGTTGTGTGCTGCTCTACCCACTGAGCCAGGGAGGTGCCCCTCTTCTCTCTTTTTGGAATTTGATTTACACCTAATATTATGCTTAATGTTGTCCTATAAGTTACTGATGCTCTGTGTTTTTTTGTTTTGTTTTTCAGTTTTCTTACTCTTTCATTTTGGGTAATCCCATTGCTATGAGTTCAGGTTTATTGATTTTTTTCTTCTGCAGTGTCTAATCTGCTGTTAATCCCATCCAGTGTATTTTTCATTACAGGTATTTTCTTTTCTTTTTTTAAAAAAGATTTTATTTATTTATTTGAGAGAGAGCGAGCACGCACAAGTTGGGGGGAGGGGCCAAGGGAGAGGAAGAAGCACACTCCCCACTGGGAAAGGAGCCTGATGCGGGACTTGACCCCAGGACCCTGGGATCATGACCTGAGCCAAAGGCAGATGCTTAACTGACTGAGCCACCCAGGCGACCCACAGATATTTTCTTTTTCATTAATAGAGGTTCCATATTGGTCTTTTTTATATCTTGCATTTCTCTTATCATGATCATTCTTTATCTTTTTGAAAATAAGGAATAAATTTGTAAAACTGTTTTAGTGTCCTTGTTTCCAAATCCTGTTGTCTCTGTTTTAATGAGTCTGTTTCTATGATTTTTCCTCCTGATTATGGGTCATACTTTCTTGCTTCTTTGCATGCTTTGTAAGTTTTTTTTATTGAGAAATTATTCACATACCATAAATCCACTTTACAGGTCAATGGTTTTTAGTATATTCACAAAGTTGTACAACCATCACCAAAATATAATTCCAAAACGTTTGTACCACCCCACTCCCCCCCAAAACCTTATACTCATTAGCAATCACTCCCCATTCTGCTTTCCTCCAGCCCCTTATAAGCACTGATCTAGTTTCTGTCTCCATGGATTTGTCTATTTTGAATATTTAGTCCAAATGGAAGCATACAATATGTGCTCTTTTGTGTTGGACTTCTTTCAGTTAGTATGTTTCTGAGGTTTTTCTATATTGTAGCATGAATCAGTCCTTTATTACTTTTTCTGACTAAATAATACTCCATCGTATGCATATGCCTGGAAATTCTTGAATGGATACTGGACATTTTTATTTTATACTGTTGGCTGCTAGATTTTGTTGTATTTCTTTGTTAGGCTTTGTTCTGGGATGCAGTTAATTTTCTTAGACTCAGTTTGATCTCTTTGATCCTGGCTTTTAAGCCTTGTTACTCTGTGTCTAGAGTAGCCTTTAATCTGAGGTAATTTGGCCCCCTTCTGAGCCAATACCATTCTGAGATTTTGCTTGATGCCCTGTATACTAAGAGGCCTTTCCATGCTCACTAGTGGGAACACAAACTATTCCCAGCCCTGTGTGAGCTTTAGGGATTTTCCCCCTACTTTTTTCTGGTGATTCTTGCCTCAGCCTTGGTTTTCTTTTTCTTTTCTTTTTTTTTTTTTTTTTTTTTTTTTTAAGATTTTATGTATTTATTTGACAGAGACAGCCAGCGAGAGAGGGAACACAAGGATGGGGAGGGAGAGAGGAAGAAGCAGGCTCCCAGTGGAGGAGCCCGATGTGGGTCTCCATCCCAGAACTCCGGGATCACACCCTGAGCCGAAGGCAGACGCTTAACGACTGAGCCACCCAGGCACCCCTCTTTTTCTTTTTCTTTTTCTTTCTTTCTTTCTTTCTTTTTTTTTTTTTTTTGCACATATACACAAGTTGTACTCTACTAAAGATTTGAAAGAGGACTCCTTTGCCGATCTCTGGCGCTCTCTCTTTACATACCTCATCTCTGGTATTTTACCCTGAAAATTGTAGCTGCCTTAGCCTCCCTGAACTGTGAACTATCTTTCTTTAACTCAACAAAATGCCAGGCTTTGTTTGGGTTCCCCTTTGCTGTGTTGTGGCCTCAAAACTCTCTCTAGGTAGTAGTAGGCTAGGGTATTCATGGAGCTCACCTTGTTTGCTTCTTTTGTCTCAAGGGTCATTTGTCCTAGGCTGCCATTGTCCAGTGTCTGAAAACCATTGTTTATATATTTTGTCCAGTTTCCCAGTAATGTAAGGTGGTAGGGTAAATCTGGTAGCTGTTACTGCATAGCTTTGGTTTAAGGCAGTTTAAATGACAAGATGCATATAAAGAGACATAATGATGATAATAATAATAAAAGTAATAAACACTGAGAAGAAGCTAGTATTCAACTTATGTCGATAATAACATTACAATGATTAAGTGTGACTTTTTCCTCTGAACTACGCAGAAATCAACATGGAAGTGCAGAGGGGTAGATTATCTTATAAAAGAGATGAGCAATTTTCAGTAGAGAAAAACCACTTTTTTGCTGAAATTTTAAGGAGCCGTGTAGGGCAACTGGTATGAGTTGTTGTTGACATCTGTGTCCATTGCTGACAGCTGGGGCGGCCGGTGGGAGTGATGGCGAGGCAGCGGCTGCTGACTGGAAGAAGTGTGACCTGATTGCAAAGATCCTGGCCTCTTGTCCTCAGCAGTGTCTTTCCCCGGAGGATTACTACAGGGATATCTGCCCCCAGGTAAACAGCTTTGTTTCTTTTCACTGGGTGAGGATTATCTGTTTATTCACAGAAAGGAGACTTTAATGTTTCTCTAATGTGGAGGTAAAAGCAACATAATATTTAAGTTTATTTTCAGTGAGGGGCGAATAAACACTTGTTGTTAGGTTTAGGAACGCCTCCCCATTGTCAAATGAGTAGTCCCACTTGCTCTCAGAGCTCGAATATGAAACTAAAGTTTCGTCTTGTTCATTATCTTTCCTCAGTGTTTTCAATTAGTTAAAAAAACCAGATATTAAGTAAACAAAGTAAATTAACATGGTATACAATTTAAAAAGCACAGAAGAGGAAGCAAAAATAAGTCTTCCTCTCATCTCTGTTTTCTAGTCCCTCAGAAGTAGTCACCGTTACCAATTTCTTGTTTTTTTTCCAGTGACATTCTGTGCATTAATGCATATCCAATTATATGTGTATGTATCTGTATATATACTCTAATTTTTATCTAAGTGATAATGTGCCGCACACACTGTTTTTCATTTTGCTTCTTTAACTTAACAATGTACGTAGGGGATCATTTTGTAAAGAGTCATTTCATATAGAGTTGCCCTGTTGTTTTCATGGGTACATAGTATTTCATCGTATTAATGTACCATAACACACTTAACCAGCCTCCTATTAATGGACATTGAGTTGTTTCCATTCTTTTGCTGCTTCAAACCATGCTGCAGTTAATATCTATAACTTTTTTTAAGAGAGGGAGAGCGTAGGGTAGGGGCAGAAGGCAAGAGAGGATTTTTTTTTTTAAGATTTAATTAATTAATTAATTTCAGAGAGAGAGTGCACAATTAGGGGGTGGGGCAGAGGGGGAGGGAGAGAATCTTTCAAGCAGACTCCCCACTGAGCAAGGAGCCTGATGTGAGACTCGATCCCAGGACCCTGGGATCATGACCTGAACCGAAGGCAGATGCTTAACAGACTGAGCCACCCGGTGTCCCCTAGAAATACATTTTTCTGTTGACTTCTTATACTAGGGTGTACCACTCATAGACACTGGAGAACTGTATTTATCTTTGAGAAAAAGATAGATTCTTTGTGGGATAGTTCAGGCATGATAGTTCAGAGTTCTTCAGACCCTAAACATATTTATATGCCTTGATTCAGAAATTTCATTTGGTGGTGCTATAGGATAATTTTTTTTACGTTTTTAATTTTAATTCCAGTATAGTTAACATAACTGGGTTGTGTTAGTTTCAGGTATAGTATAATAGCAAAATTTTGAGAGAAAACAATGTTGGGATATTAGGAAATAATTTAATAAATTCTTTCATACAGCCTAAATATATTTTTGAGAAATTTATAACAATATGAGCAGATTTCAGCAATATGTAAAATGATATTGTGTGGTGTCAATTAAAAAGAAAAATATTATACAGAGATAGATTGGAAAAAATGTACCAAAAATGTTTCAGTGATTTGGTATGATTTTTCTTCTTCAAACTTTCTTTTGCAAATTTTCTATGATGAACATGTATTTTATAAATTAGATAGCATTCCTTGATAAAAGCATAGCTTGGTTCTCAAACCCTCTGATACTGGGTTGTTAAAAGTAAAAAAAAAAAAAAAATCTGTTGAATCAGTATTACTGCAGTAAGCTTATTTTTTGGTCTAAAGACATTAGTGCTTTCTCTAGTTAATGTAATGCTCCTTGCAAAGAGTCTTCTATTTACCTCATGTACTTTTTCTTGTAGATTCTAGACTTATTTCACTTTCAAGATAAATTGACAGCGCGACAGTTTCAAAGAGTTGCCACCACTACCTTTATAACAATGTCAAGAGAACGCCCACAGTTGGCTTCGAAGTATTTGCTTCAGCCAGTGCTGGCTCCTCTCCATCGATGTTTAAATACAGCAGGTAAACAAGGAAGTCTGGTGGTTGGGTGTCCTTCTCAAGGATCTTCCTCAGTGTTTCAGGTTTAAATGACTTAAGTCTGTAGTATTTCAGTGACTTTAGTTGTGCTTTCTTTTCTCCCCAGCTTTTTATTTTGAAAAATCCACCTCACAAAAGTTCCAAGAAGAGTACATTGAACCACCCCTATACACTTTACCTAGATTGACCCTTTTGGCCATGTTTATTTTATCTTTCTCTTATTATACATGTACATTTTTTCTGAAGCGCTTGAGAGTTAGTTGCAGAGATCGTCTAATATACAGACTTGATTCGGGGCGCCTGACTGGCTCACTTGGAAGAGCACACAACTCTTGATCTCGGGTTCATGAGTTTGAGTCCCACGTTGAGCATAGAGATTACTTAAAAATACATAAAGTTAAAAAAATAATAAACAGACTTGATTCAAATTTCTCTACTTTTCTCAAGAATTTCCTCTGCAGCTATTTTTTTTAAATCTAGAATCCAATCAAGAATCATGCATTTCATTTACTTGTTATATCTTTTTAGTTTGCATTAATGTAGAATAGTTCCCTAGTCTTTTGTTTTTCACCATGACTTTTTTTTCCCAGATGAATATACTTCCTTTATCAAGGGTAACAAACCAAAACAAAACCTCCAAACCCCAAACATTTAAAAACCCAGCGTGCTAGAAATATAAACTCAATTCATTTGAATTCGAGCTCGTCCAGACTGCAGTCGCAAACCCTAGTGAGATGCATGTGAGCACCAGGGCAGGGGGACAGGAGTGAGGCCAAGAGAAGGGGTGGGAAGGGGCCCCCATAGGCTCCCTAGGGATCACCCTCACAGTGGTACCTCTACCTTCCCAGTGACAGTGAGGACCTACTAGGTCCTAACCTTTTGACCACCCCCATCCCTGGCAAGGGCCTTGAAGGCTATTCCCAAATGGTTCTGCCCTCCCTTGCTCTGTCCTCACTTGCTCAGGCTTCCAGCCTCACTCTTCTCCTCCTCCACACTCTTTTCTGGGATTAGTAGCAGGTTAGGGTACTGTGTGAGCCACAGTGAGGCTGGGGGCTAGGAGAGGCAGGGTGGAGTGCGGGTGTAGAGAAAAGAGCTGTCCCACGATCCTTCTCTTCATGTATCCCAAACTGTGCAACCAGTTCCTCTTGTGTCCACTCCGATCTGAGGAAGTGCCCTGGAGGCCTAAGCAGCTGTCCTGGAGACCTGCTGCAAGTCGGAGAAGGGGCCGGGCTCGCTGGCCTGCACATGGTGGGGTTGGTAGGTGAGACATGGCGGCGGCGGCAGCGGCTTCTTCCAGTGGCAGCTTCTTCCCGCGGGTCAGCCTGTTGCTCCGCACAGCCAAGCGGGTGCTGTGCTGCCTTGCTGGGTCCGTGTATTCGTGCTGCCCATGCCCTGGGAGTCTGCACAGACACTTCGGGGATGTTGCTGGCTATCTTAACAGACGGGGGAGAGCAGGGCCCGCTCATCTGTGCGAGCCATAATGCAGGCTGTGGTAGTTGGGCTCAGCTCCACTGAGGGCTTTGGTAAGGGGGGGCACTAGGGTCCAGCAGCAGCTTCTGCTCCTCTCGGTCCTGGTTCAAGTCCTTGTTCTCGAAGCTGTAGCAGCATCTCATGGCTGGGATCCAGCCAGGCACTCAGGCCATGCTGAGGAGGGACGGCATCTGTCCTCATGATATTTTCGAAGAGTCTTAATTATAAAATGTTCTGCAATTTGTATGTCTAATTATTTCCTCATGATTAGATCCAGGTTAAACATTTCAGCAGCAGTACTACATAGGATGAAGGTTATTTTTTCTCTGTTTCCATCAGATTAGAGGGCACACATTATCAGTTTATCCCATTATTAATGATGTTAAATTTGGTCATTTCATTAGTAGCCGTATTTCTCCATTGTTCAAATACCTTTCTTGTAATTTGTAAGTAATCTACGGGATGATAGTCTGAGACTATATGTATTCCATTTCCCAATAGTCTTTCATATTGTGGTTTGGTATCCGTTAATGATTCTTGCCAGTAAAATTGTGGCTTTCTATTTCTTTTGTTATTTCTAATTTGTTAGGCTGATATTCTTCTATAAAGAGAAGCTTTTCTTTCTCCTTGCCTCATCCCCTCCCCCCCTTTTTTTAAGGTATAAGAAACAATTTAAGTACAAGCTACCCCACCAGCATGGGGCTCTAGCTCACAACCCCAGGGTCAAGAGTTGCACGTTCTACTGGCTGAGCCAACCAAGTTCCCCACCTCATCCCTTTTAAAAAACTAATTATTTATCAAATAGATTCAGACAGTGCTCCCTTCAGCAGCACGTGTACTACAATTGGAATGATGCAGAGAAGATTAGCATGGCCCCTGTGCAAAGATGACATATAAATTCGTATAGTGTTCCATATTAAAAAAAAAATAGATTCAGAGATTTTTTTTTTTTAAAGATTTTATTTATTTATTTGACAGAGATAGAGACAGCCAGCGAGAGAGGGAACACAGGCAGGGGGAGTGGGAGAGGAAGAAGCAGGCTCCCAGCGGAGGAGCCCGATGTGGGACTCGATCCCGGAACGCCGGGATCACGCCCTGAGCCGAAGGCAGACGCCTTAACGACTGCGCTACCCAGGCGCCCCCAGAGATTTTTTCTTTAGCTCGCTGGGTTACCAGACATTCATGTCATTCATTTTGATGCTCAGATTTTCCCATATTTGGTTGGTGGGTTTAGTTCTGTTTTAATGTCTTAGAAGATTGACATTTTACCACTTCCCTTGGTATGTTTTCATACTAATTTCATACCGGATTTTTTCCCCCATACTTTACTGAATTTAATACTTGGATACAGAGTATTATTTCAGCATTCTTCCTTTAAGAAAAGAAAAACCTTTCTAGATAACAGTTCCTAAGGTTATAAATGAAGAAGTTTGATGTTATGGTTAAACCAAATTTAGTTCTGTGTAGACTTTTTCAAAAAGTCATTTGTAGTATAAATTTTTCTGAGCATGTGTGGTGGTGAGGTGGCCAGGGATAAAGTCTAACTCTTTTTTTTTTTTTAAAGTAGTCTCCACGCCCAGTGTGGAGTTCAGTGCAGGTTCTTGAGCTCATAACCCTGAGATCAAGACCTGAGCTGAGGTCAAGAGTTGGATGTTTAATCGACTGAGCCACCCAGGTGCCCTAAGAAAGTCCAAGTCTGGTGCATAGTAAAACTTAACCAAATTGAGCCTGGTGAAGTAAAATTTATGATTATTCAAACATGATAAACGTGTGTGTATACTTTATTTTATTTTGTTTATATATATTTTTTGGTGTCCGTGGATGGGCCCAAACTGAACATGATATTTGAATAAGTAATTAAAATTCCTTTATATATTTTATAGAAATCTAGTCTAGAATCAGTATATTCCTCAAAAAATCGCTCAGAAAATGAAGTATTATCTCTTTTCTTTTTAAAGATTTTTAAGTAATCTCTACACCCAACTTGGTACTTGAATTCACAGCCGCGAGATCAAGAGTCTTATACTCTACTGACTGAGCCAGTCGGGTGCCCCTGAAATATTATTTCTGTTGGCCTTCAGCAATAGGGTGTAAGAATTCTTTTATATCTCATTTCATGTACTAAGACTATACCTCATTACTAATCTGTTTATTCTCTTGTCTGGTCTGATTAGGTTTCTAGTCTGTGGCAGTGGTTCTCATAGTGTGGTCTCAGGCCCAGCAGCATCAGTATCACCTGGGGATTTATTAGAAATACAACTTTATTATTATTTATTAGAAATATAATATGGTTCTCCCAGACCTACTGAATCATAAACACTGGTGTGGGTCCCAACAGTCTGTGTTTTAACAGGCCCTTCTGGGAAATTCAAATATGTGTTCAAGTTTGAGTCCTGGTCTAAGAACACTATTCTTGGGAGGCCTAAATTCAGTCCATTTGTGGATCAATTGTTTTTGTCCTGGACCTTTTTCATTCATTTTAGGAATATTTATTGGACATCTGTTTGCCAGGCATTTCTTCATATGTTAAGTTATATTTGTAACACCAGCTACATGTTTTGCATCAACAATCTGTGGATAACAAAAAGGGACTATATAATAATCTGACTGCTTTAGATAGATAGCCCCATCATTGCCACTGGAAAAACAATCTAATCTTTCTTATTTTATTTTTCATATTGTATCACATTTTTAAGACTATGTGACGATTATGATGAATTACTATATTTTATCAATTTTAGGGTGCATATGCTTTTCACATAAAAAACTTTAATTTTGGATATATTTTTCACATTTTAACAACTCTGATATCAAGATGCATCTCATAATTATTGCTGGCCAGGTAGCAATCATGGCATTGCCTGTGTCTGCAAATGAGCATTAAAACTTGTAGAATGGATGTCAGCAACTCAGAACAACATCGTGAAGACAATAGTAGAGTGGTGAACTTTTTAAGAAATGTCACTTCGCCTGGGGCGCCTGGGTAGTGCAGTCGTTAAGCGTCTGCCTTCGGCTCAGGGCGTGATCCTGGCGTTCCGGGATCGAGTCCCACGTTGGGCTCCTCCGCTGGGAGCCTGCTTCTTCCTCTCCCACTCCCCCTGCTGTGTTCCCTGTCTCTCTGGCTGTCTCTCTGGCTGTCTCTCTGTCACGTAAATAAATAAAAAATCTTAAAAAAAAAAAAAAAAGAAATGTCACTTCACCTGCGCCCTTGATGGCACAGAGGACAATATATTACGGCAAAATATGGATATCAGTAATGGTGTTGAAATATTTCAGAAGAGTTGGACTTTTAATGTGAAGTTTCAAGAATTTCTTATTGGGTTTATCCTAATTAAAAAGCTTATACAAGGAATGTATAAGCTTTAAAACTGTTAAACTGTTAAACTGTTTGTCTAAGTAAATATAAAAGAACTCTCAATACTTTTTTTTTTTTTAATTTTATTTATTTATTTGACAGAGAGACACAGCAAGAGAGGGAACACAAGCAGGGGGACCTGGAGAGGGAGAAACAGGCTTCCGGCTGAGCAGGGAGCCCAACACTGGGCTCCATCCCAGGATGCCAGGATCATGACCTCGGCCAAAGGCAGACGCTTAACAACTGAGCCACCCAGGCACCCCTCAATACTTTTTTTTATTAAGTTTTTAAATCTTCATTCCAGTATAGTTAACATACAGTGTTAAATTAGTTTCAGGTGTACAATATACTGATTGAACCATTCTGTACGTTACTCAGTGCTCATCATGGTAAATGTATTCTTTAATCCCCGCCACCTATTTCACCCTTTCCCTTACCCACCTCTCCTCTTTTAATAATTTCTTAAAAAGTCTATTAAAAAATTTTTTTTAAGATTTTATTTTTAAGGGGCACCTGGGTGGCACAGCGGTTAAGCGTCTGCCTTCGGCTCAGGGCGTGATCCCGGCGTTATGGGATTGAGCCCCACATCAGGCTCCTCCGCTATGAGCCTGCTTCTTCCTCTCCCACTCCCCCTGCTTGTGTTCCCTCCCTCGCTGGCTGTCTCTATCTCTGTCAAATAAATAAATAAAATCTTTAAAAAAAAAAAGATTTTATTTTTAAGGGGCGCCTAGGTGGCTCAGTCATTAAGTGTCTGTCTTCGGCCCAGGTCATGATCCCAGGGTCCTGGGATCGAGTCCCGCATCAGGCTTCTTGCTTGGTGAGCAGGCAACCTCTGCCTGCTCCCCCTGCTTGTGCTCTCTCTCTGTCAAATAAATAAAAATAAAATCTTTAAAAAAAATTATTTTTAAGGGACACCTGGGTGGCTCAGTCAGTTAAGCATCTGCCTTTGGCTCGGGTCATGATCCTAGGGTTCTGGGATTGAGCCCCATGTTGGGCTCCCTGCTCATGGGGGAGTCTGCTTCTCCCTCTCCCTCTGCTGCTCCCTCTGCTTATGCTCCCTCCCTCCCCCACTCTCTCTCTCTGTCAAATAAATAAAATAAAATCTTAAAAAAAAAAAAAAAAGACTTTTAAGTAATCTGTACACCTGACGTGGGACTCAAACTCACCCTGAGATCAAGAGTCTGATACTCTGCCGACTGAGCCAGCCAGGTGCCCTATTTTAAAACTTTCTTTTTTTTTTTAAGATTTTATTTATTTATTTGACAGAGAGAGAGAGAGACAGCCAGCGAGAGAGGGAACACAAGCAGGGGGAGTGGGAGAGGAGGAAGCAGGCTCCCAGTGGAGGAGCCTGATGCGGGGCTCGATCCCAGAACGCCGGGACCAAGCCCTGAGCCGAAGGCAGACACTTAACAACTAAGCCACCCAGGCACCCCCCTATTTTAAAACTTTTTAAAGGAAAAATTTCAAACATATCTGTAGTGAAAAGTTTAATAAATTCCTTTGTACCAGTCACCTCAATATAACCACTGACTCTGTCATATTCATTTAATCCAATCCCCAATTTTTCATTCATTAAATTCACAAAATTTCAAGTCATAATGTTTCATAGGTTACTTGTTTCTTTTTTAGTGATACACGAAATAATAATGAATGTTTATAATCATTGGCATCATAGATTTCATAAAATATTGTATTTGGTAACCATGTCAAATCTCTAATTTTAGCTGTTACAGAACTGTCTTTCTAGTAAAGTTTTCTTTCTCAAGTCCTGAGTCCTATTCAGTCAGGTACTGAGTATGGGTAATTTTGTTTTTTGTTCTCTAGAGATTCCAGAGAGTGACATGGTGCCAGGGATCATTTTGGTGACAGAAGAAGAACTTACTAGATGTATTGAGGATGTATTTAAGGTTGGTAATTTGAGTCACTGATGTTTTTAGCTAATATTTATACTTAGTCTTTTAAAATAGTGTTGCCTTTTTAATCAGTACTTCAAGAATTGGAATGACTAATCTTGAATTCCAAATGATCAATATTTTTTCGCTTTGAAAACTGGAAACTATAAGCTGTTTGTAAAAAAAAAAAAAACTGATACATTTTGAAACTGTCAATTTCATCATTCACTCTGAATGTTAAACTGCTTAGATTCTCTAACTGGCACATACCACTGATGAAAGCATGTCTTTTGAAGAAACTAGCTGACATTTTCAATGCTGTAGGTTTCCAAAACTGTATGATAGTATTGAATCTACTTTATATCTTTTGATAGTAATCACCGTCATAAAAAGTCTGAATAAATGAACCTTGCAAAAGACTACCTAAACATATTACTGAAAATGAAAAAAAGTATGTTCTCTATGATTACAGTCTTATAAATATATATGAAACATATATTTTAGACAAAATGAAATACATTGTGTGAGGGTCAGATGGAGTTGAAGTAAATATTCTTCTTTTTTCAATAAATTTGTAATAGTATTTTACTATTAAAAATATCCACAGTAGTAAACAGCTTTCAAAATTATATTCCATGTAAAAAGGTACATCTGCTCTGGAAAATAGTTCGGCAGTTCCTCAAAAAGTTAAACATGGAGTTATTATTATATGACTCAGTAATTCCACTCGTAGGTATATACCCAAGAGAAAAGAAAACATGTTCAGACACAAACCTGTGCACAGATGTTCATCGCAGCATTATTCATAATAGCCAAAACGTGGGAACAGCCCAAATGTCTATCAACTGATGAATGGATAAGCAAATGTGATATATCCATATAATGGAATATTTTTTAGCCATAAAAAGGAATGAAGTATGGACACATGCCACAACACAAACACTTAAAAATAACAATTTTTAAACTTTAAGAGAAGCCAGAAACAAAAGACCATACTTTGTATGATTCCATTTACATGGAGTATTCAGAATAGACAAATTCATAGAGACAGAAAGTAGATTAGTGGTTGCTAGGGCCTGGGGATGGGGAATTAGAAATGGCTGTTAATGGGTATGGGGTTTCTTTTCGAGGTAAGGAAAATGTTCTGGAATTAGACAGTGGTGATAGTTATACAACCTTGCGAATATACTAAAATCCACTTGTACATTTTAAGAGTGAATTTTATGGCATGTGAATTATTCATCAATAATTTAAAAATTCTACATTTCCCATTTCTATAGCAGTAAATTGAACAATGAGTAAATATTTAGTTTTTTATGAAATAATTTAAATATACAAAAAAATGAATACTCATGTACCCGTCACTCAGCTTAAGAAATTAAACATTACCAATTCAGTTGAAATCTTCTATCTGCCTACCCCTGGTCACATTTCCCTTGCTTCCTACCTGAGGTGCATTGTGGTTTTAATTAACAGTTCTCTTATTACTGGTGAGTTGAACATCTTTTTGTGTTCTTGATTCATTCGTAATTTTCCCTTCTGTAAATTGCCTAGTTATATATTTTGCCCATTTAAAAAATTGAGTTGTTTCACTCTTCAGAATTTTTTTAGAATAAACCTTTTATTATAAAACAACTTCATTTAGATATACTTTACAGACCATAAAATAATGTTTTAAGTGTACAAGTCAATGATTTTTAGTAAGTTTACAGAGTTAAACTATCACCACAATACAATTTTTTTTTTAAGATTTTATTTATTCATTTGACAGAGAGACAGCCAGCGAGAGAGGGAACACAAGCAGGGGGAGAGGGAGAGGAAGAAGCAGGCTCCCAGCGGAGCAGGGAGCCCCATGCGGGGCTCGATCCCAGGAACCTGGGATCACACCCTGAGCCGAAGGCAGACGATTAACGACTGAGCCACCTGGGCGCCCCAACCACAATACAATTTTAGAACATTTCTGTTACCTCAAAAAGATCCCTGTGCCTATTTACAGTCACTCCTTGTTCCTACCCTCAGCCCCAGCCTGCTGATCTGCTCTCTACTTCTGTGGATTTGCCTTGGCTGTTTTATGGGAGGCAACCATGCAACATGTGATCTTTTATGGCTAGTTTCTCTCTCTTTGCATAAGGGTGTTTGTTTGTTTGTTTGAAGTAATCTCTATGCCCAAAATGGGGCTTGAACTCACGACCCTGAGATCAAGAATCACATGCTTTACCAGCTGAGCCAGCCAGGCGCCCCTCTCTTAGCATGTTTCTGAGGTTTATCCAGGTTGTTTCATATATCAATATTTTGTCCCTTTTAATTGTATGTTTAAATGTATGAATATACCACATTTTGTTTATTTGTTCATCAGTTGATGGACATTTGACTGTAGAGTAAATCTTTCTTTTTTAAAACAGCTTTAAATGTCCATTGACTGATGAATGGATATAGAAGATGTGGTATGTATATACAATGAAATATTACTCAGCCTTCAAAAAGAATGAAATCTTGCCATTTGCAATGATGTGGGTGGAGATAGAGTTTATTATGCTAAGTGAAATAAGTTAGAGAAAGACAAATACCATATGATCTCACTCATATGTGGAATTTAAGAAAGAAAAAGATGAACATATGGGAAGT
>NW_024424341.1:23819706-23892680 GCF_017311325.1 Ursus maritimus
AAACAAAAAAAGGAAAGAGTGAAACAAACCATAAGAGACTCTTTTTTTTTGTACCTTTTAAAATTTAAAAAATTTTTTTTCCATTTTTAAGTTTAAATTCAATTAATTAACATATAATGTATTATTGGTTTCAGAGGTAGAAGTCAGTGATTCATCAGTCTTATATAATACCCAGTGCTCATTACATCACGTGCCCTCCTCAGTGTCTATCACCCAGTTACCCCAACCCCCCACCCCACTCCCATCCAGCAACCCTCAGTTTGTTTCCTATGATTAAGAGTCTCTTATGGTCAGAGACTAACTGAGGGTTGATGGAAGGAGGTAGGTGGGAGATGGGCTAGATTGTTGATGGGTATTAAAGAGGGCACTTGTGATGAGCACTGTGTGTTGGATCTGAGTGATGAAGCCCTAAATTCTGCTCCAGAAACCAATATTGCACTGTATGTTAACTAACTAAAAGTTAAATAAAAAAAATAAAAGTAAAACAGCTTTATAAGATATAATTCATGTACTTTACAGTTCACTCATTTGAAGTGTGCAAATTGGGACACCTGGGTGGCTCAGTTGGTTAAGTGTCTGACTTTTGATTCTGTCTCAGGTCATGATCCCAGAGTCGTGAGATTGAGCTGTGTATCAGGCTCTGTACTCAGTGGGGAGCCTGGTTGAGATTCTCTCTCCCTCTCCCTTTGCCCCCTCCCCCCACCCCATACTCTCAAATAAATAAATAAATCTTTTAAAAAATGAAAAATAAAAAAATAATAAAGTATACAAATCAATTGGCTTTTTATTATATTCACATTCAAATATATATTATATTTGTGTAGCCATCATCACAGCTGATTTTAGGGTACTTCATTACCCAAAAAGAAACCTCACACTACTCCCAAAGTCCTCCACCACCCTTCCCTCCACTCTCCCCACCTCTCACCCCTCCAGCCCTAGGCAGCCACTAATCTACTTTCTCTTTCTCTAGATTTGCCTATTCTGGACATTGCATATAAATGGAATTCTGTAATATGTAGTCTTTTGTGATTGGCTGCTTTTACTTAGCATGATGTTTTTCAGGTTTATATTGTATGAAGCAGGACTTCATTCTTTTTTTTTTTTTTTTTTAAGATTTTTTAAATTTTTAAGTAATCTCTACACCCAGCATGGAACTTGAACTCACAACCCTTAGATCGAGAGTTGTACGCTCTGCTGACCGAGCCATCCAGGTGCCCCAAGACTTCATTCCTTTTTATTGCTGAATAGTATCCTGTTGTGGGTGTAGGATGTCTTTTGTAGTTCACTCATCCTCTGATATATGTTTGGGTTGTTTCTGCATTTTGGCTATTACGATTAATGCTGCTGTGGACATTTGTGTAGGAGTCTTTGTGTAACGTAGGTTTTCATTTCTCTTGGGTGTGTTGCTAGATCTTATGGTAACTTTGTGTTTAACCCGAGTAGAATTCCTAGATCTTACAGTATGTCTGTATTTAACCATTTGAAGAACTGCCAAAGTGTCTGCACTATTTTACATTCCCTCTAGCCGTGTAGGAGGGTATAGAGTAAATCTTACGTTATCTTCTTTCAGATAAGAAGGCAGATGCTTTTGTTTTGTTTTGTTTTAAACCTTATGTATGATATTAATAATTTGTAAATATAAAATGCATGCTGAAAAATTCAGTACTCATGCTCTACAGCACTCAGCTTTTTACTAAAGTAAGATGTTTACCACCCTTTCATTTAATTTTGCTATTAAAAAAAAGAGAGAGTATCCTGTAGAGGGTTGACCTGGCATACGAATGTAGAATTAAATTGCTTATAGATAAAACATGACATGATGACTTAGTGAATATTATGCTGTTTTTGTTTTTTAATGCCTTAGAGACTTATGAAAAGAAGGTTTTTTTTGTTTTGTTTTGTTTTTTTTAAAGATTTTATTTATTTATTCGACAGAGATAGAGACAGCCAGCGAGAGAGGGAACACAAGCAGGGGGAGTGGGAGAGGAAGAAGCAGGCTCATGCCAGAAGAGCCTGATGTGGGGCTCGATCCCGTAACGCCGGGATCACGCCCTGAGCCGAAGGCAGACGCTTAACCGCTGTGCCACCCAGGCGCCCCAAAAAGAAGGTTTTTATATCCTGTTCTACATATGCATAGGCAAGGACATTTTAGTTTATAGAAAGAAGAAATTATATAGAGCAACCTAGAAAGCAAATAATCTGAATTAGAGAACAAGGCCCAGCTAACTTTCAGAAAGATTATCTTCAGTCACATACCATCTAAGGATGAAAAATCACTAAATAGTTGGGTGTGTATTGTCAGAAAGACTTGAAAGTGGTGTCAAGGGTAGAACTAATTGCAACTAAACTTTGGTAAAAACCCTTCATAGTATTTCTGGGAAGTCAAAAAAATTGCTTTTCGAGGAAAAAGAAAGCAAAACAACTTCTTTCTGGCAAGTGAATTAGCCTCTAAAAAATGGAGATCCAGAAATAGTGAATCCTGCCATTGTTCCTATTCTTGCCCAAAGAAAGGGGGGGAGGAAAAAAACCCTCCTAATTTGGTGAACAGTTTGGTGAATTTAAAACCTCCTGGAGAGGCAAGCAAAACATCAGTTTGCTATAAACACTTGATTATGCACAAAAGGTTGGGACTGTTATGAAAGCAGGAAGGGGTGCAGAAGGGTAATTATTCTCCCTACGAAGTTTTGGCAGCTCAGCTGCAGGGGGAAAACAGAGGAAATGTGTACGTTGGAGGAAAATGGTAAACACTGTGTAAAGTTTAGCAACAAAGGATGTGTTGTCTTTATTAACTTTCTGCTAATACTAAATTATAGAGCACAGCTCAAAGGCAGGAAATAAGGAGAACATCTGGGATAGCTGAATTGATCCAGCAACTCACTGGGTAGCGAGAGGGTACAAGAGAGTGTTTAATTTTAGAGAGGCATTTGGGAACATTTCCAGCTCTGGTTTTCTTTCTCTCTTCTTTTATTTTTAACAGATTTATTGTTTTGTATATATATATATGTGTGTTTGTGCGCGCACACGCGCGTGTATACCACACAATTGATGCATTTAAAGTGTTCAACTCAGTGCTTTTAGTATATTCACAGGGTCGTGCAACTATCACCACAAATCCGATCTTAGAATATTATTGTCCCCCTTAAAGTACCCCATACCCATTAGCTGTCACTCTTCATTCTCCCAGCTTTGCCCCGAGCCATAGGCAACCACTAAAATCTACTTTCTGTCTCTCTAGATTTGCCTGTTCTGGATATTTCATATAAATGGACTTGTGTAATATGTGGTCTTTTGTAGTTCACTTTTTAAGATTTATCATGTTGTTGCATGAAGCAGCACTTCATTCCTTTTAATGCCAAGTAGTATTCTATTTTATGCATATACCAAAATTTGTCAGTTGATGGAAATTTGTGTTGTTTCCACATTTTGCTCTTGTGAACAAAGCTGCTATAGACCTTCATGTATAGGTTTTTGTGTGGACATATGTTTTTGTTTCTCTTGGGTATGTAGCTAGCAGTGAAATTGCTGGATCATGTGATAGCACTATGTTCAACTTTTGAAGGTACCGTCAGACTGTTTTCCAAAGCGGCAGCACCATTTTACATTCCCACCACCAGAGTATGAGAATTCCAATTTATCCTTTTTTTTTTTTTTTTTTAATATAATTCCAATTTATCCTCTCTGCCCAACATTACCACTACCAGACCACTGGTCTTCCTCCCCCTCTTCCTCTCCCTCCTCCTTCTCTTCCCCTCCTTGTCCTCCATTATTATAGCCTTGCTGGTGGGCTTGAAGTAGGATCTTATTGTGGTTTTGAGTCACATTTCCCTAATGGCTAATGATGTTAAATAGCCTGTTGTGTGCTTACTGGCCATTTGCATGTCTTCCTTGGGGAGATTTCTATTAAGATCCTTTGCCCATTTTTAAACTGGGTTGTCTTTCTTCTCATTGGTGGGTGGGGGAGGGGATTCACCCTCACCAAGAGCTCTCCCCAAAGAAATCTTCCTCATCAGTCTCCTCTCGGTCTCCACACATTTGATCCTTCTCTACCCTCTTTCTGAATGGGAAGTTTTTATAGTCCTGCTCTCATCTTAGTCTGGTATCTTATCTTGGAGTTTTCAATCTATTCTGTCTTGGTGCCTCACTTGACATTTCCAATTGAATGTCCTGTGTAACCTGTATCATGATAGCGCCTATCTGGCTGCCATCTCAACACCTAATTGCAGAGCCCCTTAGCTCCTCAGAGCCAGTTTCCTCTTTACTTTATACGTAAGCCAGGTAAGATCGATTAAGACCATAGTGAAATTAGCAGTAACAAATTAGAAGTTATTTAGGAGTGCCCGGCTGGCTCAGTTGCAAGAGCATGCAACTCTTGATCTTGGAGCTGTGAGTTTGAGCCCCATGTTGGGTTGTAGAGATTACCTAAAAATAAAATTTCCGGGCGCCTGAGTGGCTCGGTAAGTTAAGCGAATGCCTTTGGCTCAGGTCATGACCCTAGGGTCCTGGGATTGAGTCCCAAGTTGGGCTACCTGCTTCTTCTTCTCCCGCCCCTTCTTCTCTTCTTCTCCCTCTTCTTCTGCCCCTCCCTGCCCCACTCAAATAAATAAATAAATAATTTTTTAAAAAAAGTTTAATAATACTGATGAATCACAGACCTGTACCCCTGAAACAAATAATACATTATATGTTCATTAATATTTAAAAAGTTTAATTGTAAATAAATAAAATCTTTAAAAAAGAAGTGAGTTAAACTACCTAAGAGCAGAGAAAAGCAAGAAAGAAGACAGAAGTACCCCAAAAGGGCATAATAATTTGAAAAACAATGTTGGGACTGTTATGTTCATTATCCTTTAAGAGGGCAAGGATTGCATATATTCCATTTTAAAAAGATTTCTTCTGAAAGAGGTAAAATATAAATACATTTTGGTATTTAAAGAAATAAACCCTCAGCTTGCTGAAAGAAAATGTGGCAGAAGCAATTATAAGAGAAGGTCTTTTTTTTTTTTTTAAGATTTTATTTCTTTATTTGACAGAGAGAGAGAGAGAGCGCAACAGCACAAGCAGGGGGAGTTGCAGAGGGAGAGGGAGAAGCAGGCTTCCTGCTGAGCAAGGGGCCCATTGTGGGGCTCAATCCCAGGACCCTGGGATCATGACCTGAACCGGAGGCAGATGCTTAACCAGCTGAGCCACCCAGGCATCCCAAGAGAAGGTCTTTTTGTGCTTGCATCTTTTACATACAGCACGGAATGGAGCAGTGTGGTTCTGGTGGGCCAGGTGGAAAGTTCTCAACAATACAGGTATACACATAGATGCTTATTGAATTGAACTGAAAATTTGGCATAGCCACTTGTCCTTCTGCATAAATAATTCTCATCATTTCTATGTGTGTACCTTACATCTGGTAAAATTATCTAAGCTGAGAAGGGGATTTGCAGCTCAAATAACTTCTAGTCCAATGGCTTCCAGTTCTGTCTCCTTCTGGCTCTGAATGTCTGGGGCCCTATCCCTCGAATACTTAAGTTTTTTTTGTCCTCTCTGGTACAAGAGGGATAAATGGTTTTTATTGCGTACAGAGGTAAAGAGAGACCTAGGCTGCATAGAGATTCATTCTGGGTAGGGCAGGATAAGAGAATTGTAAAATTCTTTACAATTTGGACATTTTCTTGCTCATAAGAGAACCGACCAGAATCTGATACCAGGTGGGACTGGGAGGGTGTGGGGAATGTTTCCTTTTAGTATTCCTTACAGTACTTGCCAAGACCCCCTAAAGGCAGAAGAAATTTTAGGGTAGGAAAGGCTAGAAGGTACCTAATTAGTTTATATTCTTCATTTTCATTTCCATTTTATCTCTCTGTTTCCAGATTCAGGGAATCCTGACTTTAATTATCCAAGCCTTTTTCTCCATTTAATCTTAACAAATTTCTAATTAAAGTTACTCTCTCAGACTGGCCAATTGACTCCTCTTTCTGAATTTTTAATTGTTTTTGTAGAGTAAATTGGAATAATAGAATCTTAGAGCTGGAAGGAAATATATAAATAATTTGTTTTTTTGGTTTTTGAATGGACTTTGATTTTTAGAGCAGTTTTATGTGCACAGAAAAATCGAGTAGAGGGTTCCCATATATCTCCTGCCCCCACATGTGCACAGCCTCTCCCACCATTAGCATTTCACATCAGAGTGGGACATGTGTTATAGTTGGTGAGCCTACACTGACCTGAGTCCATAGTTTACATTAGGGTTCACTCTTGGTGTGATACATTCTTTGGCTTTGACAAATTAATCCCTCATTTTACAGTAAAGGAAACAAAATCCAAAAGTTTGTGAAGTGACTTGTCCCAAATCGTACTAGTGAGTGCCAGATCTGGTCCGGGAACCAATCCTTTCATCTCTTCTTTTTCTCTCACTCTGTGTTTAGAAAAGATAGTATTTGTACATGGTACACGTTTAAGAAGTACAAAAGGCTTTGCAGTAAAAAGTTAAGTCTTCTCCCACTACGGCTCTTCCCTAAATGCAGTCATTGTTTCTGGATGTTTCCAACTCTAACTGAACTGTAACCTAGAATAACATGTAAAGGACCAAAAGAAGTATCCTTGGGGTGCCTGGGTGGCTCGGTCACTTAAGATTTCAACTCTTGATTTCAGCTCAGGTCATGATCTTAGAGTTGTGAGGTGGAGCCCCACCGCTTAGTGAGGAGTTGGCTTGAGATTCTCTCTCTCCCTCTGCCTCCCCCCACACACCTCCCCCACCAAAATAAATAAATAAATCTTTTTTTAAAAAAGTAGCCTTCAAAGCTGTGGAAGATTCAAGTGTTAGATGGTACATTCAGATTCTGTGGTATAGTATAGTGCAAAGCACGTGGCCTTTTGAGTCCTATAGACCTAGGTTGGCATCTGGCTGAAGGGTTGATGATTCATGTGACTTTAGGTGACTTATTTAAAACACTTGAGTTGTAGGGATTAAACAAGGTAACTTGTGGAAGGTTAATTGTATACTTCAGCAAATAATTTGTGCTCAAAAACTGTCAGTTCTCTTTTGGTTCAAGGAAACTCTTTTTAAAAAAGATTATTTTATGCAATACTCTGTGAAAACATGCACAGTGCAAAATACTATATTAGGTAACTTGGCTTGTCCCTTTGCTTCTCACAAGTCTTAATTAAACTCAGTAAGTGCATTAGAAGTTCTGGAACATTACTATCAAAAGGATCACTGTGATATTTTAGAAGGCAGCATTCGACTAGTTTAATCTTTAACAGGAGTACAGTCAAGTTCCAGCCTGTACTGAATTTCAGTGTTAGGATTCAGTCAGCTTGATTCATGTTTGTATTTCTACACGTATACATCCCTATAAAAGATAAGGCCATAAATTAAGGAGATAGTTCCATTTACAGCCGTATCAGCAGGTATTTAGGAATAAATGTAACATTTGCACCGGGCTGTATATTTTACACAATATTTTAACATGAATTATCTTAGCTGATACTTAGGCCAAAAGCTTAACACTTGCATTATAAATGAGGAAACTGAATCCTCGAGGGGTTTAAATGTCTTACCCATGCTCACTCACTTAATATGTGATTTTGGGCGATCATGTAGGTGTCAGAAGCAAAATTCATACCTGTTTCCTGACTCCTGATCTCCTTGTGCTCTTTCAGCTCTACAGTGGTCTCAGAGGGATGTGCTTAACCATGTAATGGAAGTCTAGTAAATGACAAATGGAGTATGTGAGGACTGCTTTCTGTTTTGTTTTGCTTTGAATAAGAAACACATGTTTAATTCTTAATATTTCTGACCATTTTGACTCCCTTGGGTTTTTCCTTTCCTTTTTAATTTAAATTTCTCATCAGTCCTTCCAGAGAAATTCAGTCCTTTAGATATTGAAGATAGGTACTGAATAAGCCAATACAATAAAAGCAAACCTCCTTTTGTTCAGTCCGCTTTCCCTTCCATGGCTGAAGTTCTGTGATTCCTCAGTTAATTAACATTGGTTGAATAGCTTCTAGCTACAGCTTTAAAAAAAAAAAAGAGAAAATACAGACAGCTTTGTAATTTCCCCACAAAAATAGAACTTTTGAGAAAATAAAAAGCATTCCATGTGCTTTATTCATTTGTTCTTTGATTCAGTTAGTCACAAAAAAAATTTTACGAAGTACATACAGAATGGCAGATACTCTGCTAGGTTTACAAACACAGAAATGATTAAAAGCCAGTCGCTACCTTTAGGGAGCTCCCAATCAAGCAAACAGTTACAGGTAGTCTGTGATCTATCGTTAAGAGCACCAAGAAACATGTCTCTATTACTTGTCAAGAGTAGTCTCTAAGCTCAGACAAAGAGCTGTAAGGCTTAACCGCAGGCACTTTCTCATGGCTGAATCCGTGATAGAAAGCCAAGATGTGTTCAGAAAGGACTGTGGAAATCCCGAAGCTGCCAGTGGGGTCATTGGTATCCGTCTGTTTCCTCAAGTGATCTGTTCTGAGCCATTATGATTTTCATAAATCCATACTTACCTCTTACTTTGCCCATCAGCCTTGTCCTATATATTTATACTGGAAAAGCTACAGTTAGACATGGAAGCCCATCTTTTCTTCAAAGCACCATTTCGCTTACTCTCAGAGAGGCTTTTTCATACCAGAGAATTGAAAAGGTGCCTCGAGAGTTCATCTCTCTCTTCCCTGCTTCAGCTTTCCCACCTCTTGGTATTTTGTTTGGTGATCCCTAGTCCTTACAAATACCTCAAGTATCCAGAAAACCTTTCAACTAAACAGGATTTCATCTTTAAGGTGCTAACTTCAGAACTGATAGAAGAAAGGAAAGCATGTGGGGAGGGTTATAAATTTTTACAACTTTGTCAAGTTTCAGTATTTAAAAATTTTTGGGTGGAGGATTGGTTCATTTTTTTCAACTAGTTTTACCTCTTAATGGCTGAGGTACCATAAAGATGCAGAAGAGAGCATATTTGCACTCAAGTCAGAGGATGATAGATTAGACACCAAAGAGGCCTTAAAGCTTGATTAATCTAACCTCCTTGTTTTCTAGATAAGGAAACTGAGACTCAGAGAAGTCTGTTGATTTGTGTTAAGTCCCACAACTGGTAGGTAGAAGTATTACAAACAACCCTATGTGAAACATACCCAATAGTTAAACTGCTGAGAAAAGGGAATTTCCACGGGTTGAAATAATACATAAAGTAGGGGATTATGTTTCAGATCTTGAACTCCCGTACTGCTTTGCCTCTGGTGAGCAGGAAAGAACCCCAACTAGAAGGAGACTACACATAAGCACAGTCCAAGGAAATTCCACAACACCCCGGTGTTAGGGCATGGATGCAGGGTAGCAGGGCCCCCTCCACTGTGGGGCAGGAACAGCTTACTGTTGTGGCTTCACTGCTCCCTCGGTCGGTACTGTCACCAGTCTAGTGTGGAGGAGACTGGAAGGAACTGGCCCCAACCATTTCTTCCATATATAGTATATGACTTCATTGGAAGGACTGTTTTTTGTTTTTTGTGTTTTTTCTCTAGAGCATTTGGTCATTGTCGGTGCTGTCAGCAAGAGATCTCAGTACAACATTGGCTGAATCAGGCAGCCTCCGGTGTCCCTTTATGGGTCACTGGACTCCAGGTATAAGTCAGTGATCTGGGGAGTCCACATGAAGTGGGAAGTGAGCAGATTCCACTTTGGGAGTGTATATAGAAGGTATTGTTGGATGCGAGGTGCACACAAAACTGTTAACTTACATATGAGTTGGGTACTAGGCAAGAGATTGGAAGGAGGGCACCGTCCTTGGAAAGGCCTGGCCACAGTATGGTTCTGGAGATCTACTGGAAGGCTTGGTAGAAGGGAGCTAAATAATACATAAGAGTCTCAGTTAGGAGGAAGGGGAGGTGGTGCAGAAGCTGCTGTCCGTGGTGCCGCTCGGAAACTCTCGCCCTACTTTGCGGAGGTAGCAGGACTAGAGTTATTAACAGCCCAAAAAGCTGGGGCCTACTGATTCTGAAGGAAGGTGGCTGGAATAAAGTTGGTATGGATTAGGGACTGGAGCAATCAAAACATGCGGTTGGGAAGGTGAGTATTGGGAGGCCATGGAGTACGTGCTTTGTTCTTTTTAAAATTATGGTAAAATACACATGGCATAAAATTTACCATTTTAACGATCTTCAAGTAGACAATTCATTGGTATTAAGTCCATTCACAGTTGCCCAGTTATTGTCACTGTCGAGTTCCAGAACTTGTTCATCACCCCAGATGGAAACACCATACCCATTAAGCAGTCAGTCCCCATGTCCCCTTCCTCCCACCCCTTTACAACCACTCATCTGCTTTCCATCTTGTCTCTATGGGTTGTGCATGGATTTTATGTCAGGCAGATCCGGGTTCACCCTGGCTCTGCCACTCAGAGTACCTTGGCTCAACTAACTTTGCTTCTCTGAGCCTGTTTTCCACATTTTTAGAATGGGCATAAAAATGCTTAACCTGCAGGACTTGTGAGGATCGATTGCATATTAAATGTTTAGCTGAATAACCTGGTTTATTCTTGAGTAGACATTGTAATAAATGGTAGCTATTTTTGGCTTCATAAAAACAGTAACAGTGGGGTTCCTTTAAGTTGTATACTTCTGTAACAACTGCTTAGTCACCAGACATTCAGGTAACACACTTAATCATCTATCGTGACAGGTGCTGAAATAGAGAAGTAGAGAGGCTAGTTGAAGAGGGCAGAGGTAACTGTGTATTTATGGGCTGATTATATGTTATAAGCTCTAAAGTGCTATTGGAATTTAGAGGAGAAAAGTCATTAATCGCACTTAGATGCTTACTAAATATTTGAATCAGTGAATGAGTGGATGAACAGTTGAACAGTCAAATAAATAGTAGGCCTATGGAAAAGGTAGAAATTTTGGATGGCCCATCCAAATCTTTTGGAAAATAAATGTCCTCCCATCAAGGAAGTTTAAAATGGAGATAGTTTTGGGTTCAGTGCAAGGAGAAATTACTACTAATATTGGAAGGGAGGTGACAGCCTCTGTTGTCGAGCAGAGGCCATTCAAGTTCTTTGAGATATCACAGAGAAAACTCATTGATCAATTGTTCCTAAATTCAAAAGTAGTACTCGTTCCTTCAGGAAAGTATAACAAGAGAACTTAAAAATTGGAGGAATTCATCAATAACAACATATACCTCTGAGAAATGGGCTTGATTGAAGTCATGTTAAAGTTTGAGGTGTGGGGCACCTGAGTAGCTTAGTCTGTTAAGCATCTGCCTTTGGCTCAGGTCATGATCCCAGGGTCCTGGGCTCCTTGCCGCTCCCCGTTTGAGCTCTCCCTCTCTCTGTCAAGTAAATAAATAAAAAAAATTTTGAGGTGCTTTGGCGCAGTCAAGCCAGTAAAAATGGAGATTTAACTCCATTTGGTTTTTGGTTTTTGTACAAAAGATGCTGGTAAGGAAGGATGGCTCCACAGGGATTACTTCTGGGAACACAGACTACAGAACCAAACAATAGGCCCTTACGTTATCTGGGGGAATCTCTCTCTTTTTTTTTTTTTTCCCACTTGTAATTGGTGATATCATAATTAGGCCTGCATATTACTTGTGAACACTGCCATACAAGGCACCTCATTTAGCTGCGCTTATGGAGATTAGATCATGCACAGGAAACTGGCTCCTTGGTTATCAGGCTCCACAGAGGAGCTGGGAGGCTTAAGGAGTGTGAAAAGTTAGGGTTGATTTAAAGGCACAGGGTTCTCTGGAAAAGCACAGAGAGTTTTCCAGCTTGGGCCTCCATGACCTTTAGTATTCCATAAACAGCACTGATAAAAAAATAACTAAATAAACAGCATTGATTTCTACTTCAATTAAACACAATTTAATTAATAATTAAAATCTGATAGCCTAGACACACATAACGATGATGAAAGGAGAAAGATGAGGAACAGATAGCGATTAATTTTTTTTTAAGATTTTATTTATTCACTTCAGAGAGAGAGAGAGCGTGTGCACGAGCAGGGGAGCGGCAGGCTGAGGGAGAAGCAGGCTCCCCGCTGAGCAAGGGGCCCTACCTGGGACTCGATCCCAGGACCCTGGGATCATGACCTGAGCCAAAGGCAGACGCTTAATCGACTGAGTCACCCAGGCGTCCCAGTCTTAGCCCTATTTTAAAGGATGAGGAAAGGGAAACTTAAGCCATTATTTAGAGAAAGAATATTGAAAAAATAGCATTTTGCTCTTAATTCCTTAAATTACCTGCTTTGAATTATTATTATTATGATTGGTTTACTTGTTTTATTCTTCTTGGTAGAACACAAGCAACTGAGAGAGAACAACTGTTAATCATTTTTATATTCACTACAATGCCTAGGACAATGCTTGGATTCCAGTGGGTATTCACATAAATGTTATTGAATGCATTTGTGCTGTCCTTTTTGAAAGGACAACTAAAATGTGTGACATAATTACTGTTAACAAAAATCAGCATCCTTACACGCTTAACCCTATAAAGTCAGTGCAGAGCTAGGTGCACACTGTAATTTCTTTTAACACTTACTGAATTAGAATAGGACATGCCCATGTGGCAGTTAGATCTTAAGAGTGACAAATCTAGAGCAAGCTTTGTTTTTATTTTTCAAATCTAGTTTTAAGTTTTTCTATTTGACATTAATTGCTTGTTAGTTCCTAAGAGCAGGGCCTTCAGTAATGAGAGAATTATCATATAGATGAGCAATAGATTAGCAAGAGATACAAAGGTCGTCAAAAGCAGGAAAGGAAGCTGTCCGAGGACGGGTTAATTTACCCATTTTCCCCCGCAGTTCTTGCTGCGCACACGGAAGGGCCCTGCTCCAGCTCAGGCTCCCTGTGTCTCAGCCTGTGTGCCAATCTCAAGTGGTTTTCTTAGCCTTAGAGCTAAAATTGTTCGGTTTGGGACTAAAGTGTTGCTTAAGATAAGACTCTCTGTGCTGCTAGTAGGTGTATGGTGTTTGATTCCCATTCCTCTGGCCTTGCACTCATGGTACCTCTCACCGTTTTCCTTTCCCTAGGTATATGTGGTGGGGAATGAACCTGTGACCGTTTTAGTGGATTCCCTGCTTCCCGTCCTGGGAGTGCTCTTTTCTCTCTACTGTTTTACCAAACAAAGTGTGTCTCACATAAGGTAAAAAAAGAAAACCTAGAGAACCTTATTTGTTTATAGTGAAATCTTTATTGTATGTTGTTCTTACTCTTATTTTGAGTAAAACTTAATGCCACTTTGTAATTTTTTTTCTTTCAAAATCAGTAAAACATTTGAGGATCCTCTTATTTTTTCATCTGTGAAAGAAAGAGAGCTTTTCAGATTGCAGGGGATTGGATGTAATTTTTAGATGGCTTTCCTCAGCCTCTGTCCTAGACGTCAGAGACAAAATCCCTGTTTACATGTGTAAACACGTCCCTGTTCGGTGAGAAATACTAGAATTACATGTCTAGGAAGGAGGAAATGGAGAGTGGATTATAACAACCTTGTGGGGAATGAGAAATCAAGGTGGGGATATCTGGACCTGAATGTGGCACTCTGTAATTTAGACTTGGATTTGGTGTGAGTGCTGCTCAGTGTTGTTTGGAACAAGGGATTTCTTAATCATCCAGAAAATACTCTTTTGTATTGGAATTTAAGTAGGCTTCATTTTGTGTCAGCGCTGTTTTCACAGATATTTATGTTGTTTATTCCTCCTTATAGGGGTTATATCCTTCTTAAAGTCCTAGAGAATTCTGATTTTTAGGGTTTGGAAATCCCCCACATGTGATCAGATATACAATAATAGTACCTTCTTCTTGGGTATATTATGGGTATATAGACTATAAAATGTTTAGCACTGTCCCTGGAATATCGTAAATTCAATAGACAGCTGTCATCATCATTGTTAAGTCGTGAAGGAAAGCTCACATACTGCCTTGGACCAAAAGTGGTCAGCACATCCTTGTAGCCCACAGCTACAGGAGCAGTGACAAGAGAGAACACAGAGGAAGATGGGGACAATAAGTCTGTGAATTTGGGTTCAAAGAACTGTCCATATAATAACTTACAGTTTTGAAACCCAAATCCTCACAGCACTAACATGTCCTCATCAGAGACTGAGAAGGAAGAAGCAAACGTTTATTCCATCCCAATCCTAGTTGACTGGCAGAGATAAAAGGGGCTGAGGAATCAGCCAGAATTTGTTGGTATGCTGTTTCTTGGTCACCAGCTCTTGGTCCCATTGATAGATGGTTTTATCAGTGTAAACTTTCTTTTACACACTTGGAATTAGCTTTTTAAAAAACCGTGTGGGGCTCCTGTGTCTTATCAAGGTTGTTTCTAGAGCCAAAGATTAGTCAGTCACTCACTGAATTTCAGGATATTAGATATATTCTGAAATTCACAGGAAGCATAGTTTCCAGTCCTACACTTCAGTAGTACGAGGTGGTTGTGCCAGCATTTAGAATGCCGTGGAACCTGACAGTCTTCCTTTCTTTTTTTATGTTAGCTTGTTAGATGTGTAGAGTAAGATGACAAGCTCATTTATAACTGCTTTTTCTGCCAGGTCACTTTGCCAAGAGATCTTATTATGGATTCTGGGGAAGCTAGAGAGGAGGAAGGCAATTGCCAGCCTGAAAGGATTTGCAGGATTGGACAAATCTGTGTCCTCTCTTCATTCTCTGTGTCAGTTTAGAGCTGCCGCTCAAGGTGGCATCATGGTTACCATCAAAGAGGCCATTTGGTGAGTCCACCCCGTCTTTACCTTCTCTCTTCTGATACAATTGCACCCAAAAGGCCCTTCCCTGACTTGTCCACTAAGGGGCGCTGATAGAACAGCACCTAGAGCTTTAAGCCGCTGAGGTGCTGCTATTTATAATCTCTAAATGAAATGTGAGCGCCTTAAATAATCCTGCAGATTTTTTTGCGCCTTAAATAATCCTGCAGGTGCAATTTGCTGGAGCCTCACAGCTCTGCATCACAAGCCCATTTACTTCACAAAGTCTTTGCCAGAGAATCAGAGTAAAGGGCAGTCACATGCTTACCCTCAATACCATGACGATCATTCTCTTTTTGACTCTCTAAATGGTATTTGTGTGTTCAGAGTCAGACTTACTCCTCAGGGAAATTGTCAGATAGCTATCTTTTATGTTAATTTTATGTTGGGGGTTTCTTTTTCCCCAGAGAGCAAATAGAAGGTGCTTAGTAAATGTTAGTCGAATGGATCATTTATTTCTCTAACATCTTACAAGTATATTTTAAATTATTTCCTTTTTTGGGTGATATGTGTAGATACTATTACCTCAAGAATGTAAGTTCCTGTTGACCAGAGTGCCATACAATTCTTAACTGATGGCTCAGATTTTTACGTCACATTCAAAGTGTGGCTGTTTGTTAAGGTGTAAATTTTATTTTTTATTCATGGTTAACTTAGACACTCTTTCAATATGATGGACTTGAGGAAAATGGAAAACACACATTGATTGTAAGCAGAATTATCAGTACAAACACAAGCTACCAATTTCTTGAGAGTTGTTGAGCACTAGTAGGTTTTATGGTTGTAACTATGCCCTTGAACTGAAAGAGTTTAAAATTTCTTGACATGATTATTTTAAAAACACTTTGGAACAGTTTAATCTCTGACCACTTTAGTGACTATATAGAGATTTTTATAGTATATAACTTATCAGTAGTTAAAACTAATTGCTATCGTGACAAGTCTCTAGTGTACATCTTAGTGCCCATATGTCAGAATCCACAGTTATTATTGAAACTCTAGTTTCTCTTTATGGTAGGAAAAAACTGAACAGGCAGTTATTGAATGACTCTTCACCTACTGCCAGTAGATACAAGAAATTTTTTATGTGCAAACCTGAATTTTTTTTTCTGAAAATAGGGTCCATAGTTTTCATTTGGTACTTAAGGCACTCCATATCTCCAAAAAGTTGACATTCACTATATCAAAGAAGTGTGTGTGTGTGTGTGTGTGTGTGTGTGTGTGTGTGATTTTATCTTTTGTTCTAAAGATCTTGCTCCTGGTGCCAGCCCCCTTAAGACAGGTCAGTCTCACCACTTACGTTTTACCCTATCATTCTGCCCAGGAGCCCCAGTTATCAATAAGAAGTTTGTTTAAAGAAGCACTAAAAGAGCAGCTTAGATTCCATCATCTTTAGATCCAGAATTTTTATTTTTCTGGAGCTAAATATAACTACCGTATTTGGAATTGACTCTTTTAATATTGCAATTTTTAGAATGAATGAACTAGAGCTTCCTAAGGTAATTATTGTCATGACTTTTTAAAAAAGTATTTGAATGTAATACTTCATTTTGACAGGATGGTTACAGAAGCTTAGAAGTGACTTTTAGCCATTTCAGGTTTTTTTATAACGTAAAATGTGGTGTAGATACATGACTGATCTGAAAGATGCTGGGAGATTCTGGGAGAATATAAGAACAGATCTTAAGCTTAGTTTATAGGTTATTCATTCTACTAGAGGAGTATAAAGGCCGTGTTATTAGCAAGCTGGCAGATTGGGACTTATTGCCCAATGGGATGGCCGAATCAACTTTATTTCATAATTGTACTTTTCAGTGACATGAAGCAACATGTCATTTTTTTCTCAGTTTAGTCTGAAAACATTTTATTCCTTCTTTAGTCGCAAGAGTACGTACCTTCTTTATATAACACAAAAAGCATAAAGAGGAAAACAAAAAGCAACTACGATCGTAGTCACTGTTTGCATTTTTTTAGGGTTTTGTCTTCTAGTACATCTTCGTGCCTCTGTGTTTGTTTACGTGATACAGTATAATAATATTGTATCTTTGCTTTTTCATTTAGTCTGCAATAAAACTAAAACCCTTAGTACCTCATGAGAAGTTTCTTAAAACTTTTTGCAGAAATTGTAGCATTGCTTTTAGTAACTTGGCCATATTTTATCAGTTGGAAATTTGGCCTACTCAGTTTTCTGAGTCTTACACATTTTCATATTTCAGCTAGTTAGTTGTTATTAGTTGAGATTGACTGCATGTTCTCCTGTAAGCATAGTATCTTTTCCTGCTGCCCATAACCCTTCAGTGGCTCATTGAAAAAAAGTCCAGCTTTCTTTGAATGGCATTCAAGGCCCTCTGTAATCTGACCTTCCTTTGCAGACTTCTTTTTCTCTATTCTTCCTCAGGAACCAGAATATCTGCATACAACTTATACTTCAATTTCTCCTTACTTTTTCAGTTTGTTGAAATAATAGTAATTTTTCAGCATCCATCTGCAAAGCCACCTCCTTCACAAGTCTTTTTCCCACTGAGCAAATGACTACGTAGAAACATGATAGCCTACCTTCTGAAAATAAGTACTTTTCCAAAATGGGGAAACAGGAAAATAATTTAAAGAAATTTTTGAGATGTTTCTAATGATTTACTATATAAAAATGCCATGTTACTTTAGAAGATATTACGGAGTTTCAAAAAAAAAAAAATCTCTTGGTGACACTGCCAAGATAAATCTTACCCTGTGTTGCAGTGATGAAGATGAAGATGAAGCCCTGTACCAGAAGGTGTCCTCAGAGCAGTGCCAGGTAGAGCATCTCGGGGACTTGTTAGCCCACTGCCAAGAGTGCGGTTTGGCAGGTGACTTCTTCATCTTCTGCTTGAAGGTAAGAACTTCATATAGCGAGGACACGGTCAGCTATATTCCAGGGTAGTACCGGGATCCCCTTTGAATTTTCAGGGCACCCATAACTTTAGCTCCTAAAATTAAGGTCCTAATCTAAGAGAGAAATAATCAGAGGATGTAAGAGTACCTCATTTTTGAATAGCCTTTAGGTTGGTAAAAAAAAAAAAAAAGAAACTTACCTTCAGCAGTACACATATGATCGAACTATTTCCTGAGGTAATCCGCCCTGAGCTTTGAGAGATGACCAGAGCAGAACTACTGATCTATGAAAGGGTTAATCTTTGCTCTGTGTTGACAGTAAGTACTCTTTTGAAGTTAATAGCAGGTTTTGCAGTTATGGAGTAATCCTTTATCCTTTCTGACTGTTGTTTTGTCAGGTATTTGGAAAAGAGATTTAGCAGTTCTGCCTTTCTCACTTCATTTTGTAACCACCTGAAACCTTTTCCGGGTCTGTTTCTTAGTGTTGGTGGTTGTGCTTCCTCTTGCTCTAATCTCTGACAGCAACTTGTACCCCATACTGTACTCCTTATTTGTACCATTTGAGACTGTAAACTGGGTGATCTCTGATTTTCTATCTTCCAGCTCTGCTTTCTCCATTATTTTCCCTAAATAAAATGTCTACTCTAAGAAAATGTCTGTGGAGTTTAAGGGTGGTGTGGTTATGGGGGAATGCAAGGAGAGAATCAGGGGTAACAGTTCTAGAACTTGAAGTAGGGGCCACTTTTTTTTTTTTTAAGATTTTATTTATTTATTCGACAGAGATAGAGACAGCCAGCGAGAGAGGGAACACAAGCAGGGGAGTGGGAGAGGAAGAAGCAGGTTCACAGCAGAGGAGCCTGATGTGGGGCTCAAACCCGGAACGCCGGGATCACGCCCTGAGCTGAAGGCAGACGCTTAACCACTGCGCTATCCAGGTGCCCCGGGGGGCCACTTTTTTGATGCTTTTCTCACTTCTTGTGTTCACATTTTTTAAAGAGATTTGTTTATTTATTTTAGAAAGTGAGGGAGAGAGAGAGGGAAAAGGAGAGAGCAAGCGTGCAAGTGGGAGGGGCAGAGGGGGAGAGAATCTCAAGCGGACTCTGCACTGAGCACAGAGCCTGATGTGTGGCTCGATCTCACAAGCCTGAGATCATGACCCTGAGACCACGACCTGAGCTGAAACCAAGAGTTGACTGCTCGACCGACTCTGCCACCCAGGCATCCCTTCCTGTGTTCACATTCTATCCCCTTACCAAGCCACTCATTGTAAATAACATTCCAAACTGTGCTCTTAATCGGAGAATTTTTAAAAATTGTTTAAAAACAAAAAAATCAAGTGTGCCTGGGTGGCTTAGTTGGTTAAGTGACCGAACCTTGATTTTCACTCAGGCTGTGATCTCAGGGTCATGGGATTGAGCCCCGTGTCAGGCTCTACCCTGGGCATGCAGCCTGCTTGAAATTCTTTCTCTCCCTCTCCTTCTGCCCTCCCCACCCCACACTGTCTCTCTCTCTTGCTCTCTCAAATAAATAATAAATCTTTAAAAAAACAAAACAAAAACAAAAAAATCAAAGGGCTTTGCTCTAAACCAAGGTTTCTGCACCTTAGTACCATTGGCATTTTGGACGGGGTAATTTTTTGTTGGGAGTTTCCTGTGCTTCCTTGTAGGGTGTTTAGGAGTATCCCTGACTCTACCACTAGATGCCTATATTGCTTTCCAGTTATGACAACCAAAATGTCCTCAGACATTGCTGACTGTCCCCTGGGGAGCAAAAAATTCCCAGGCATGGTTGGGAACCATTGCTCTAAACTGTCACTTCCTTTGGTAAAGCATTAATTGTTAAGGAACATAAGCTTTTCCCTTCCCAAGGAAACTTACAGTGTGAAATATAAGGGAAAAGCCTACAAAACCCACAGTAATGAATTATCTAGTAGTAGAGATTTAGTTTTGAATATCTTAGGGGAAAAGATGCTGAAAGCATTTAATAGTCTCTGAAAAGGATTTGGAAATGTTACATGGCCTGAGGTCTCAGNTCAGCAGGGCTAGTGGTAGAGACCCTAAAAAATGCTGATAAAGTGAGTAGTCTGTCAAACTAGTTCTCTTTGTGTATGTATGCTTTTTATTATCAAGCTTTAAATCATCGTGTACATGATATCATAATACACATATTATTCTACAATTTCCATTTTTCAGTCAACAATGTTTTTGAGGTCTTTCTGTTGATGTCCATATCGATCTAGTTTATTTATTTCAACTGCTCCAGCATAATAAATACAGTTTATTTTTTCACTCTCTTACTGCTAGACCTTTGTCTCCAAATTTTGGCTATTATAAATAATGCTGCAAGGAACATTTAGACTCGTTCTTTACATATACGTTTCAAACAGTTTTCTCACTGTTGTTGAAGCCCTTAGTTCTACAGTCTTTTTCTTTACTTTTTCTTTGCTCCAATGCTGATAGGAGTTGACTCATGTGGCTGTGGAAAACGAAGCAGAGTTAAAAACAAAGCCCTTCTCCAGCAAAAGCCTCTTGGAATTAGAGCAGCACCAAACTCTTGTGGAAGGCCAGGAGCAGAAGCTGCTGGTCCTACAGCTGTTGGCTGCTCTGTGTGAGAGGATGTCCGAGCAGATTTTCACAAACATCACTCAGGTCAGTGGCTGCCATGTTCCAGATCCCAGGCTGGTAGTATTTGTCTATTTTGGTTTCTTTACATGCTTTGCAAAAAATGTAAAAAAAAAAAAAAAAAAGTTGCTGAGAGATTGGCTTGGTAACACCTGCCTCAGTGTTACCTGGATTGCTGCTTACACATGTGGATTACCGAGCCCACGACAACCAGCAGAATCAGCACTTGCGGAGGTCCCGCCAGCTGGCGTGGTAAAGCAGCTCCGGACGTGATTCTCATGCAGAGAAGACTTTGAAAATTGTGGATATTGATGTGTTACATCACGGGGTCTTCAACTTTTGGGGCAAATACAATTGTCTGAGTCTTTTTCAAAATATGGACGCCCGGCCCACTGCTTACAGAGATTCTGATTCAGCATGTCATGCACCTGGGCATCTGTATTTTTTTAAGCCCCATGGATGATTCTAATATGTATCAAAAGTTGCGCATGATTAGAAAACGTAAATTTGAAAAAAAAATTGCTAATGATAATAATACCACTTTAAATTTTATAGGTCTACCTGGCAGCCTGTCTCCACAATAGCCTGTGAAGTTTTAAGTTGTTTTTTTAAATGTTTGAAGGGTAGTATAACTATGTAAATCAGTGCCTGAATTTTGTTGGCTCAGACATTTTATATTTACCAGCTTTTTAAAAAATAGGAAATAAAAGGGACTCCTGGCTGGCTCAGTCAGAAGAGCATTTGACTCTTGATCTCAGGGTTGTGAGTTTGGGCCCCACATTGGATGTGGGGCCTACTTAAAAGGAAAAAAATATAAAAAAATAAATAGGAATTAGAAGTAATAAAGCGTAGGCAATGCAGTCACCGTATTTTTACATTATTACCAGAATTCGTTGTTGCTTGGCTGGTGAATAGTCAGTTGTACGATGGTATGATTGTCACGCTTAAATCTGGTTCTTCAGCTCTTTGTATTGCCGTCATTGTCATCTGCCTTCGGTGTTGCTAAGCAGCGTTTCACTATAGCTCCTGCTGAGAAAATTTGCAGCTGTCTGTCAGCTCCAACTTACCGTGCTTGTTTAATGAGAATTATGTTCATGATTTCTTTCCTGGCTTCCTATTCCTTCAGTTCACTGACCCTGTGTTACCAGTAGGGTGATTTGTTTCTCCTGTGTTTATATCAGTTCCCTAAAGACTTTGTCACCCGGACCTTATGTTTTTGTCTTAAGATGCTGGTTGAAAGGGAAAATGGCCTAAAAACTATATGACTTGAGCTTTTACACTTAGCACCCTTTGCTCCTAATTAAGGAACAGTGGTTTTAAGCTGATACAGAAGTGACTTGTCCCATTAAGTTATCCTTCAGCTAAAGTTAAAATGTATCAAGATGAAAAGAACCACAAAAAAATATTTAACTGCTCTTAGTAGTTTTACTGCTAGTGATAATTTTAGTATTTATTTTGAAATACACACACGTATGGATAAGTTATAAATAATACATATTTTAAGTAATTTTGTTAATATCATTAGGAAGCAAGATTTTCAGTATAAGGAAAAAAGTTATGAATATAAAATCAAAGAACTTGACTAAAATTCCTATAATATTGAATTTCAATTGGAAGTATTCGTATGAACTCACAATTAAATTTTTTTCTTTTTAAAAAATAGATATTCCCTTGCTCATTCCACTGTCCATGCCAGGAAGCAGTGACAAACCAGCTGCATGGAGCATCCTTCGTGCTGGACCGTAGTTTCTAAATATCAGGTCCTGCTGGAAGAACACAGAGCTCATTGGAGTAAAGGTTCATTTAGGTCTAGGGCAGGAATTGTACACTGTAAGCCTCAGGGCATCTTGTTGTGCCCAAATAAAAAGAAGATGCCTGACATTTATGAAGTCATGTCAGTAGCACTCAGGAGCCAACTTGAAAGATCTCCTCTTGGCCACAGATAAGGCATTTTGAGCATTAAAAAGAATAATGCCTGCAATGGATTGAAACATGTCAAAGTTCTAAAAACCTGAGCCACCGTCCCTGTCTCCCCCACAGAATCCCTTTTGGATATCTCTGGAAGTTGCTAGGGCATCAACTCATTATTTTGTAAATTGGTAAATGAAAGAATAAAACATTTATCTTACCTTTTCTGACAGCACTGTATTTCAGTGTAACCAGATAGTCAGTGAAGGGAAATTTTTCTTTATATAAGAATCACAGCTAAAATATTAAAAAAGAAACCTACAAATTTATATTTTGCAATCCCCTAATGAAATAGTAGATCTAGTAACAATCATTGTCTGCTAAAACTATTAGGGGTACTGTATAATGAATGTAATTGGGCCAAATACATCCAAATCAACTGATCCTTTTTCCCCCCAGCATTTTATTATGAATACTTTCAAACTTGAAAGAATTTTATGATGAATACCTGTATATCTATAACCTAGATTCTACTATTAGGATTTTATTGTATTTGCTTTATCACATATTTATCTATGTTTCCATCTTTCTGTCCATTTTTTTTCCCCATCTGTCAATCCATTTAATTTTTGGTGGATTTCAGGGTCAGTGTAGGTATCAGTGGATGTTCTGCTAAATATTTATAGCCTGAAATGATCGATCTCAACATAACCAGAAGTAGACAAGCAGGCATTATGTGTCTCCTACTGTAATGCAGTAAGAGGTATGTAGCACCACGTGTGAAGGGTTCTTCCCCCAAAAAACAAACAAAGAAAACCCTACAAACAAGCAAACAAAAGACAAAAAAAGTCCATAAAATGTGAATCAGAATCTAATGAAGGAAACTCAGGGTACAACAATGTTATGCCATGAGGAAACAAAATCAGCCAATTTCAGAATGTGAGATATTCTACAGTACAAATGACCCAGTTTCTTCATCAAATAAATGGCATTAAAAAGGAGCAGGGCTTCTGTAGCTTAAAAGAGACTCAAGAGACCTATCAACCAAATGCGATGTGTGGATTCTCATTCAAACATACCGATTGTAGAAGAGGACATTTTTGCACAGTCATGGGCCAAGTATTTGAAAGTATAAGGAATTTTTTATTGAGTATAATCATGGTATGGTAGTTATGTGGTTTTGTTTTTGTTTTTTTTTTAAGATTTTTATTTTTAAGTAATCTCTATACCCAATTTGGGGTTCGAACTTAGAATCACAAGATCAAGAATCACATGCTCTACTGACTGAGCTGGCCAGGTGCCCCTGGTATGGTAGTACTGTTAAAAAAAAAAAAAATCTTCTTGTTACAAATGTATATTGAAGTATTTATGGATAAAAGATTAAAAATTCAATGAAATGTATTGGCAGATGGCGTACAAGAAGATATAGAGAGAAATGAGCCATTCAGTGGTCTTTGTATGGATACAGAGCCCTGTACCAACTCCCCATTTCCTTCCTTACTACAAATATGTAGTAAAGGCCCACTATTTGCCATGTACTCTTCTAGGTACTAAGGACACAGCAGTGAATAACGCATATACCTATCCTCATGGGATTACATTCATGAGGGAAAGAAAGATAGTAAACAAGTAAGCAGAAGCACACAGTGTCTTAGATGGTATTAAGTACCAGAGAGAAAAATCAAACAAAGGGGATGTAAAGACAGTGTGGTAGAGAGAGTGGTCATGGAGAACCTCACTGAGAAAATGGCTTTTTTTTTTTTTTTTTTTTGAGAGAGTGAGCGTGTGTGTGTGTGTGTGTGTGTGTGAGCGGGTGGGGTAGAGGTAGAGGCAGAGGGAGAGGAAGAGGGAGAATCTTAAGCAGGCTCCACGTCCAGCAAAGAGCCCAACATGGGGCTCGAT
Source organism: Ursus maritimus (assembly GCF_017311325.1). Taxonomy (NCBI): domain Eukaryota; kingdom Metazoa; phylum Chordata; class Mammalia; order Carnivora; family Ursidae; genus Ursus; species Ursus maritimus. The sequence continues at coordinate 23,843,764 of NW_024424341.1, forward strand.
CTCACAATCCTGAGCTCGGACCTGAGCTGAAATCAAGAGTTGGAAGGTTAACCTACTGAACCACACAGGCGCCCCAACAGAATGACTTATGAGCAAAGATCTGGAATCAGGGAAGGAGAATGCCACCGAGATACCTCAGGGAAGAGTGTTCTAGCTAAGAGGGAGTATGTCTCAAGTGTGGAGGGCTTAGCGAGGAGCCAGTGTAAATGGAGTGGAATGAACGAGATTTCCTTTTTTTTTTTGTCCTTTCAGAAAATTGCTACCCTTTGGACCTTTCTTTTTTTTTTTTTTTTTAATTATGCTATGTTATGTTAGTCACCATACAGTACATCATTAGTTTTTGATGTAGTGTTCCATGATTCATTGTTTGCATATAACACCTAGTGCTCCATGCAATATGTGCCCTCCTTAATACCCATCACCGGCCTATCCCAACCTTCTCCACTCTGAAGCACTCAGTTTGTTTCCAATCGATTCCATTTACAATAGCACCAAAAATCATAACAATATCTCGAAATTAACTTAACCGAGAGGTAAAGGATCTATATTCTAGAAACTACAGATCACTGTTGAAAGACGTTGAAGAAGACGCAAAAAGATGGAAAACTATTCCATGCTCATGGATCGGAAGAATAAACATGGTTAAAATGCCTGTGCTACCCAGAGCAATCTACACTTTCAATGCCATCCCAATCAAAATACTAATGACATTTTTCAAAGAGCTGGAACAAACCACCCTTAAATTTGTGTGGAACCAGAAAAGGCCCCGAATCCCCAAGGAAATGTTGAAAAGGAAAAACAAAGCTGGGGGCATCACAATGCCAGATTTCAAGCTGTACTACAAAGCTGTGATCACCAAGACAGCATGGTACTGGCACAAAAACAGACACATAGACCAATGGAACAGAATAGAGACTCCAGAAATGGACCCTCGGCTCTATGATCAACTAATCTTTGACAAAGCAGGAAAAAACATCCAGTGGAAAAAAAGACAGTCTCTTCAATAAATGGTGCTGGGAAAATTGACAGCTATATGCAAGAGAATGAAACTTGACCACTCTCTCACACCATACACAAAGATAAACTCCAATTGGATGAAAGACCTCAATGTGAGACAGGAATCCATCAAAATCATAGAGGAGAACATAGGCTGCAACCTCTTTGACATCAGCCACAGCAACTTCTTTCATGGCACATCTCCAAAGGCAAGAGAAACAAAAGAAAAAATGAACTTGTGGGACTTCATTAAGATAAAAAGCTTCTGCACAGCAAAGGAAACAGTCAAAAAACCTAAGAGGCAGCCCACGGAATGGGAGAAGATATTTGCAAATGACACTACAGATAAAAGACTGATATCCAGGATCTATAAAGAACTTCTCAAACTCAATACACGAAAAACAAATAATCAAATCAAAACATGGGCAGAAGATATGAACAGATACTTCTCCAATGAAGACATACAAATGGCTAACAGACACATGAAAAAATGTTCAAAATCATTAGCCATCAGGGAAATTCGAATCAAAACCACATTGAGATACCCCCTTATGCCAGTTAGAATGGCAAAAATTGACAAGGCAAGAAACAGCATATGTTGGAGAGGATGTGGAGAAAGGGGAACCCTCTTACACTGTTGGTGGGAATGCAAGTTGGTACCGCCACTTTGGAAAAGTGTGGAGGTCCCTCAAAAAGTTAAAAATAAAGCTACCCTATGACCCAGCAATTGCACTACTGGGTATTTACCCCAAAGATACAGACATAGTGAAGAGAAGGGCCATATGCACCCCAATGTTCGTAGCAGCATTGTCCACAATAGCTAAATTGTGGAAGGAGCCGAGATGCCCTTCAGCAGACGAATGGGTAAAGAAGATGTGGTCCATATATACAATGGACTATTACTCAGCCATCAGAAAGAACAATTACCCAACATTTGCAGCAACATGGACGGCACTGGAGGAGATCATGCTAAGTGAAATAAGTCAAGCAGAGAAAGACAATTATCATATGGTTTCACTCATTTATGGAACATAAGAAATAGCAGGGAGATCGGTAGGACTATGGACCCTTTGGACCTTTCTGTATTTGGATCTCTGTACTTGGCAAAGTAGAAGTGCTTTATATGATTTTTTTCTCATATATTAAAAATACTTAAGTAACACGTGCTCATTGTAGAAACATTAAACAACAAAGAAGTGCATAATTTAAGAAGTATGGACTTCTGATTAAAGATAGTATATTGAACACATGTGTTTATCTGCTCCTTCTGGAAACCACAGGGGCCGACAGAGCAGGAGAGGAGAGACAGCAGATAAAAGAGAGTAACAGCATTTGGAAACTGGAAAATAACGGCTGATGTAGCAACTATGAAAATGGAGAGCTCTATGTGCCTGCATGGGAGAAGTCAAGAAGCAAAGCACTATACCTCAGTGAAGGTGTTCACATTTTATTTTGAAAAGAAAAAAAAAAAAGCACACTACGTCTCATTGCAGATCACCGGAAGGACTGGAGGAGCTAGATCAGCTGTAAAGACAAAGCTAAATTTAGAGCTTAAAACAGGTTGAAAGGCTCTGCAAGGTTCGGTAGACCCCTTGATTCTGTCCTCAAATTTATACAGACACCTCCCCTCCCCAGCGAAAGCCCGGAGGCATGTTCTTGAAAGAGGTTGAACTTGGGTGGCAGCACCAAACTGAAAACCTGGAGGGTTAGGTTGCTGTCTACAGACTCAACAGTGAGGCCTCAGCCCGCTCCCACTCGACTGCCAGAATGGTGGCAAAAGGTTTATACATCCCCGTGGGAAGTGGGGGAGAATTTAGGGGATTCACATCTGTAACACGTTCAGAATGGTACCTGGTAAATAGCAAATGTTTAATGTTATTATTAAGCACCTAAACCATTAAAAGTGGTTTCCTCTCTAGAGCCACAACCAGACGGGAAGAAGTGGGGTGGGGCACCGCTGTTTTTCAGTATAAACTTTCAGGAATAGTTGGCTTTTTAGATTATGTAACATTACAAAAATGGTTAAGTAAAAAGTAAAAGTGTCTCCCTCCTCTCCACAACGTATGTAAATTCTAGAACACGCTTCAGTTACATACCTGTCCTTGTGGCTGGCAGCCCCACCAGTCACAGGAAATGAGTAGTAACTGGGAGGAGCTGTTATCCAGATGGGTGTCGTGGTTCTGTTGTTAGAAGAAAAAAGCTTGGGGGAAAAGGCACTTCATGGATGACAGTAACAGCTGGCTATCAAACCACAGTTTACAGCTCTGAGGTGTTTTGTTTTGGGGGGTTTTGGGGTTTTTTTTACATACATACAGAGTTTCTTTCTTAACAACAATAGGATCATACTGCTTGTTTTGGAGCATCTTATATATATATGTATTTTGAGGAAGGACTTAGAGAAAGTGGAAAGGCTAGATAGTTCTTTTCCAGCAATTTAACAATACATTTGTGCTGAAGTAGAAGCTTCCTATAATCAAGGGGTGCTTTAGAAAACTCTAACGCAAAATAGGTGGCCCAAGATGGTAAAGGCCAGTGTCCTTAACTTCTAATATCAGTAAAGTCTTAGGCTTGAGAGGGTGGTAAAAATTGCCATAACCAGCATTGTTCATTTCAGTAAGTGGAACTTTTAATAACCTTTCTAGTTTCCTGCCTTGCTCCAAAGACAAGTGGTAACAAGCCATTCTCCTGACTTTAAGCTTGCAATAAAGACTCTAGCATAGCATGTGATTTGCCCAGAGAATTAAACATGCAAGCTTGCATGGTATTTAGAGGCTTATTATGACCTATCTCAGCTGTACCACTTTCAAAATGATTTTTCCCTTTTGAGCCATTAATCCTGGATATGCGTGCGTGTGTGCGTGTTTGCACGTGTGTGCATGCACATGACAGATGTGTGTGTGTTTGCTTTTATTCAAAGGTATTTCTACTTAAGGTGATTAATACAAGTGCAGTTAAAATGATGCTGACCAAATTAATTCCATTTGAAGCTTAGTTGCTAGCCAAATGCTATATAAAATCTTAAATACGAATAATCTTAATCCTTTAAAAATATTTGATACTTAAAAAATGACTCTGGAACATTTGTACAGATTGTTTGAGGACTCAATTCTAGATAAAATTGAGTGCTTCTTCCCCCATTCTTTGCTTACTGGAATCAGACTGTCATAACCAGGTTGAGGCAGGGGAGTCTTTGAGGAGGAAGCCTCATTAGGAGAAGCAGATCTAGGACCCTCTAAGATGGTCCAAAAGTATCAAATCACTTTCATTTTAATTTCTTGGTAAAATTCATAAAAACTCAAGGATGTTGGATTAGTATATTAAAACATTTGGGAAAGTATCAATGAGGTTTCTCATTTATTGATTGCATGACCTTGACCAGCTCACAGATTCTTCACCAAAAAATGAGGACAAGGATGCCTGGTTGGCTCAGTTAGTAGAGAATGTGACTCTTGATCGTGGGGTCATGAGTTTGAGCCCCATGTTGGGAGTAGATTTACTTAAAAAAAATGGGGGGGAGCGACTGGGTGGCTTAGTCTGTTCAGCGTCTGCCTTTGACTCAGGTCATGATCCCAGGATCCTGGGATTGAGTCCCGCATTGGGCTCCCTGCTCAGTGGGGTCTGTGCTTCTCTCTGCCCCTGTATCCCTCTCCTTCTGCCCCCTCCCTGCTTGTGCTTTCTCTCTCTCTCTCTCAGATAAATAAACAAAATCTTAAAAAAAATGAGGACTGGAGCGTTGACCTCCTAGAGTTGACATGAGATGTAGGTGATACTGTGCACTGAGGACACTGAGCACTATGCCTGTTCTTACAGGTTCTCGCCTTCATGATGTTGATGAGGATGTAGACATAACATGTAAAGAGAATTTTGTGATTCTTTTCCTTAGTCCTCACCGATTCTAAATTCCGTTTCTGTCGCAGGTTGTGGACTTTGTAGCAGCCACGCTGCAGCGGGCGTGCGCAAGCTTGGCCCACCAGGCAGAGAGCACTGTGGAGTCACAGACACTGAGCATGTCCATGGGGCTGGTGGCTGTCATGCTGGGAGGAGCGGTTCAGGTGAGTGGCAGACATGAGCCCAAGCAGGATGGAGGGAGGAGAGAAGAGAAAAACTTGTTGCTTCCCTTCTCACCCTTGTGAGAAATCAGAATGGCTGTTGTGCTTAGGAGAACGAGGGTAAACAAGTCAGGTTGTTAATGAGTATTCTCTCCAAAGTAGAGGACAAGAAAATTGTACGGCTTCCACCTCGTCACCTGTGTAGACTTCAGTATCAGAGTATCAGAAGGGTGGGGCTCTTTGTGACCTGGCACAAGTTTGATTTGGAAATACTCAGCACAGTGTTATGCATCTATGGAGAAGACTAGCTTCTCTGTCCCTTACCCTAAGTCTCTCCAAAGTTCAGCCCCTGACCCTACTGCCGTAGTTGGGGGAAAACTTGTGTAAACTGCTGATTGCTTAGGATTCCATCTGTTTTGAATAGTTCTGTTTTAGCACAGGATCCATTGTTCAACTCATATCATGTGGCATGTTAAAGCCTGTGTCCAGTGCATGTATTTTTTTTTTTTTTAGATTGATTTATTTTAGAGAGAGAGAGAGAGCAGAACCGGGAGGGGCAGAGGGAGAGGGAGAGAGAGTCCCACGCAGACTCCACACTGAGCACAAAACCTGACATGGAGCTTGATCCCAGGACCCTGAGACCATGACCTGAGCCGAAACCAAGAGTCGGGCACTTAACTGATTATGCCACCCAGGCGCCCCACGTCCTGTATGTTTTACATACTGAATTTGTAATATTTAAATTCATTCATTCAAAAAATAGTGATTGCTTACTGCTGTGTGCCCACTAAGGGCCTGAGAATCCTGCCATGGACAAAGCAAACACGGTCCCTATCCTCATATAGTTTACAGCCAGTGAGGGAGTCAGACACCAAATAACTATTCGAAAAATATACTTAGAATTGAGTGAAGTGCCTGAAAAGAGAAGAGGAAGGTACCAAGAAAACATTGCATCTAACATAGGCTGGGAAGGTTTCACCGAGGAAGTACAAGTTGAAGCTAAGACTTGAATGGTGAATAGGGGTTTGGGGGTGTATGCAGTGCAGGTGGAGGCAGCTCTTTCAGTTTGACAAGCAGGAAGGAGTTTGGTGAACTTAAATACTGATGGAAGGCAAGTTTAGCTGAACTGTAGAGACCAAGGGTCAGAGGTGTGCCGGACAAGGAGGGGGGGGCACATGTGTTTGTTAGGAAACTGCGAGAAAGCATGATAAGCTTAGTGCGAGTATAATGAAATCTGACCCGAACTCAGACTGGTCATAACTCTTAGCGATGAGTGGGGAACCCTCTGGGAATGGATTTTTTAATGTGAAGATTCAAATCCGATACTGATTTGTGATATATTAGGATTTCCCTCCTTTTAGCCTGCCCTAAAGTGAAAAAGGAATTTTATTTGGGCCCATTGTAACGTGAAGCTCTTTTCTTGGTAGATTTACTCAGCACTTCAAATTTTGTATTTTCCAAGTAGTTTGAAGAGATCATTTTTGATTCAGTTTCTAAAGTCCTATTATATCCCTACTGTTAGAATTATCAAAGAAGGATTCACCAACAGAATAGTTTTTCTTAAGATGTGTTGTTATTGGATTTAGTTGGCCTGATTGGTTTTTGTTTTTCTGGTTAAGTATTAAGAACAGTCTTTGTTTCCATAAGTTGAGGGTTTTTTTGCTTTTCTTTTATTTAACACTTACAATTTTATACCACATCCCAAATGGAAAATAAAACACGGATATTTCCATTTTGCTTTCTAGAAGCCTGTTGTTGGGGAACTGGCAATGTAAATTAGTCATGTTTTAAGAGAGATTCATCTGATTGATGCAAATGTACATCCCTTACCTGTCCCTGCCCTTCCATGAGCCATTCTGACTCACTGATTACATCCTGGATTCCTCTGACTTTGCATTTAGTAAAGTGAACTTAAACACGTCACCCCTTTACTTTTGCCCTAGATATATTAGGTTTTTTTCTGTTTGATTCATGGATTTATAAGGGGCTTCTATAGTAATGCTGGGTTTCTGTTTTTGTATTAGAAAAAAAGTCATGATTCTTAATTATGTTTTCAGACAGTCATTGTCAGGCAAAGTCTTTGCTTCGGAGTCTAGATTATACTATACCTACCCCCGATTAGAGTTCACTGTTTTAGCTAATGAAACAGAATCTAACAGCGTTTAAACCTTTCTTTCCTTTCTAATTTATGTAATTAAGTTGATTATTAGAACAGTGTCTGGGAAGAGGAGTTAGTTTGGAGAAAGTGTAGGTCTAAGACTGCTAACAAGACAAGTGTTATTCCACACACATTCTCTAAATTTCAGGGTTGGTCATCAGTAAAAGTGTGATGCTGGTAACTTCCCTGTCCTCTTAGGGAGTTCATTAACAGTGTTCCAGGGCCCATCAGGTCCCCTAAAGCACTGCTGCATGGAGCTGATGTGAGCTTTGGTGCTCAGGGTGGTGGGGCTGGAACTCGAACTGAAATCCTGAGATCGCATACCACATTTTCTGACAGTATCATAGAGTGAACTCATTCAAGAAATATTTATCATGTGCCTCTTTGTCTTCATGGAGTTTGCCTTCTAGTGGCTGCGATTAATCCAGTGAATTCTTCATTTTTTTAATAAGATTCATATTTCTGTATCTCATGTGTATCTTTATGTGTCGCTCATTATAAATCAGGCCATACTGCGTGCTGACTTAGAACAAAATAAAAATACCACTTGTAAATAAATTCAGTGACATTATAAATAAGAACCGGACATGTAAACTACTCAGCTGAATATCTGAAGAAATATAGATGATATATAGAAACGAGAACACAAAGAATAAACATTAAGTATTTTATGGAATTAGGAATTCTTAGGTCAGCATTTTATTGCTGGAAGAGACCCTTGGATTTTTCCAAAATAGTGATTCTCACTGGAGCAGGATAAGGCAGGATGAGACTTTGTACGCCCCTTAGGTGAGCTTTGTAAAGCCTCATGGGGCTTTTTCAGTGTACACGTGCCCTTCTCTGCTGCCAGTTGGTTCTCATATGCTTACCTTAGCAGGAATGCTCTGTCCCACCGGTCACTACCCTCAATCCCATCCATACCCCCAGTCCAACCCCCAGTTCTTAAATTTGAAAACTTGGAGAAATTCAGAACAACTCCCCATCTAACTGGTTCATTCCTGACACCCTACAAGAAATCATAGATGGCGGCTGACATAGCTCTGCTCATTCCACTCTTGAAGTATTCCAGAGACTCCAAAAGAGACACAGCCAGGTAAAGGAATCTGTCACTCACTTGAGGGCTTCAGGCCTCAGGGCCTTCACGCAGAATTCTGAAGTCTGGATATGAGATCTGTGCTGAGAAGTAAAAATGAGGGCTGTATGGTTAATTTTCAATTTGATATGGCCCTTGGTGACCCTTGAAAAATAATTAATGATTACTCAGTGGTTCCATTTTCTCATCTATCAATTAAGTGAATATTACTTTATACCTCAAAAATTTTTTGAACATTTATGAACAAAATAGTTGGCACCTGTAGTCTTGGATTTCCCTGATTATTCTCATAGTGGGAAATCTATAGGTTTATGAAGCTGAAAGAGTGCATAACTTTAATTTTAAGTCTTATAAACTATTTGATTCAGAATCTACCTACTTGCGTATGATGATTAGAGAAGTTACCCAATTGAATAAGATGAATCCCACAATGACTAAGACATTTGAAAACTGGAAGAAAAGGTGGTTGGGTTTTTTATTAATAGACTATTTTTTAGAGCAGTTTTAGGTGCACAGCAAAACTGAGCCAGGAGGTACAGAGATTTCCCACATACCTCCTGCCCCACAGAGCATCACCTCCCCAACTAGAAACATTCTGCACAGTAGTGATACATTTGTTGCTATCAGTGATCGTACACTGACACATTATCACTCACAGTCTGTAGTTTACATTACGGTTCACTCTTGGTATTGTACACTCTATGGGTTTTGACAATTGGATAATGACATGTATCTATTATTATAACATTGTTCATAATAGGTTCACTACCCTTAAAATTCTTTGTGCTCTGTCTATTAATCTCTCCCATCAAACCCTTGGCAACCATTGATCTTTTCACTGTTTCCACAATTTTGTCTTTTCCAGAATGTAGCTTAGTTGAGATCATACACTATGTAGCCTTTCCATACTGGCTGCTTTCACTTAGTAGTATGCATTTAAGGGTCTTCCATGTCTTTCAGGTTTGATAGCTCATTTCTTTTTAGTGCTGAATAATATTCCATGGTCTGGATGTACCACAATCTATTTATCCCTTCACCTACTAAAGGACATCTTGGTTGCCTCCACGTTTTGGCAATTATGAATAAAGCTGCTATAAACATCTATGTGTAGGTTTTTGTATGGACATAAGTTTTCAAGTCATTTGGGTAAATACCAAGGAGCTCAGTTGCTAGAGCATATGGTAAGAGTATGTTTAGTTTTGTAAGAAACTGCCAAACTGTCTTGCAAAAGTGGCTGTACCATTTTGCATTCCCACCAACAGTGAATGAGAGCTCCTCTTGCTTCACATCCTCACCAGCATGTGGTGTTGTCAGTGTTTTGGATTTTAGTCATTTTAAGAGGTGTGTGATGGTATCTCGTTTTAATTTGCAATTCTCTGGTGACATGCGATGTTGAGCATCTCTTCATATGCTGTGTATCTAATAGATCTTCTTTGGTGAGGTGTCTGTTCAGATCTTTTGCCCATTTGTAAATTGGGTTGTTTGTTTTCTTATTGTTGAATTTTAAGAGTTCTTTGTGTATTTTGGATAACCATCCTTTATCAGATGTGTCTTTTGCAAGTATTTCCTCTTAGTCTGTGACTTGTCTTCTTTCTCTTGACATTGTCTTTTGTAGAGTAAAAATTTAAAAATTTTTACATTTTAATGAAATCTAGTTTATCGGTTATTTCTTTCGTGGATTTTTTTCTTGACTATTTTGTCTAAAAAACTCAGTGCCATACCCAAAGTCATCTAGATTTTCTCTTATGTTATCTTGTGAGAATTTTGTAGTTTTGCATTTTACATTTAAGTCTGTGATCCATTTTGAGTTAATTTTTGTGATAGTGTAAAGTCTGTGTCTAAATTCATTTTTTGGCAGCTCTTTCTGCCTACGGATCCTGTCCCTGTGCTATCATAAAAACACCTTCTTACACTGAAAAAAATTCATTTTTTTTTTTGCACATGAATGTCTAGTTATTTAAGCACCACTTGTTGAAAAGTCTGTCTTTTCTCCATTCTGTTAACTTTGTTTCTTTGTCAGAGATCAGTGGACTATGCTGGAATCACTGTGTTGTACACATGAAACTAATGTAACATTGTGTGTCAACTGTATTCGGTTAAAAAAAACTTAAAAGATCAGTTGACTGTATATAGGTCTTTTTCTGGGTTCTCTATTTTGTTCCATTGGTCTATTTATCTTTTCATTTTTTTAAGATAAAATTACTGTATACAGTTGAAATGAAAAAGAGGCCATACATTGTAGCAGTAAGTAGATATTCCCATTTCAGATGCTTAAAGAAAAAGCAAATGTCCATAATACTACAGAGACACTGAATGAAGTCTAGCATAATGATAATACTCGCAAAATTATCTAAATATCTAATACTATCTATTACTAAAATATCTTTCCCAGTTCCACAGATTCCTGGTAAAATTGACCCTTTTCTTAGATACTTTTATTTCCGGACATACATACTCTCTTCTCCCTTTAAGATATAGTAATATTGGAACGGTCAGTTGTTGTACATATGCGGGTAGGTTAACATATGTTGCAAAGCTAGAAATTTTACCTTCTGTCCATTTTGCATAGTTCCTAATTGTTTAAACAAAGAAATCTGTGGGGAGTATATGGTGAAATTCTATAGGTACAAGCCTGACATGAACCTCAACTTTTTATTTATTTGGAAGGAAAGCGGTGGGGAAAATAAACAGTAATAGTTCTGTGGACATAGAGTTTAAGTGAGAATATTGTATAGGTCCTATAAAGATGGTTGGTTGTTTGGTTAGATAATGAAGTGAATGAATGAGTAAGTAATAAATACCCCGCCTTGTTCTAAAAAGGATTTAAGACCTGCAGGGTTTTCAAATATCGGGGACTAATGAAGCCTCATATGATAATATTCCTAGTGTTTTCAAACAGAAAAGGATTATCATTGATTCTTTTTTCTCTACTGACTGCACATGCGCTTTTCCTGGGAAGACATGTGGCATTATGCACAAAGCTCCTGGAGAGAATAAAACCTTACATAATTTCACTCTCACTCACTCTCACTTTTTCATCTTTTGCCAGTTATTGTCCCAATCCCTTCCAGACCTATGATGCCCTTGAATGGTGACCAGCTACTTTAGAAAATGTAGTTAAGAGCTGCTTTATTTGTTCGTTTGAGACTGTGTAGGGTAAGAGTGTGGACTCTGGAGCCAGACTTAGTGAATTCATATCTTACCATCTTCCAGTTGTGTGAGCTTGTTACTTAACTGTTCTGTGTCTCAGTTTCCCCCGGTTATAATGTAGATAATAATCATAGCTAGATTATAGGGATATGGAATATGTGTGTATTTTTTTGTTTATCATATTTCATCTTAAAACATTTACATAGCACTTACTGTGTGTCGGGCACTAAGTACTTTGCTAATATTAACTCATCTTTTTATAGTAAAAGGTACATTAAAGTGAAAAAAATAATGCAAGAAAAAAGATAATAAAAATCAAAATATAATAATCTGGAAAAGAATTTCACCATCTGACTGAGTATTGAATGAAATCTGATATGGTAAGAATAGCTGTAATAGGTAAGTGTGTACAAAGGATGTAAACAGGCTGTTCACAGAAAAAGAAATGCAGACAGCCAATAAACATGAAAGGATGCTTAACAGCCCTGGTAGGTAGTCTGGCTAATGCAAATTAAAACATAAGATAACCATGTTTTTCCCACCAGGCTGTAAAAATTAAGTGTAATCATATGCATCACTGGTGTATTTTTAACTCAGAAAAGTACCTTCTCAGGGTAGGTATTTAATAAGTGTTAGCTGTAATTATTCAACAATAGTTACTGAGTACTAGACTATGCTGATTACACCATGAATAAGATATGCCCCCTGCCCCTCTTACTCAGAATGTTTCCTTGTGCTCAGGCATTATTAACATCTGTTATATTAATTTCGATTTGGCGTTTTTCATTTCATTTTGTAGTTGAAGTCAAGTGATTTTGCTATCCTGAAGCAATTGCTGCCTTTGTTGGAGAAGGTCTCCAAGGTGTACCCTGACCCTGTCATCCAGGAGCTCGCCGTCGATCTCCGTATCACCATCTCTACCCATGGGGCCTTTTCCACTGAGGCTGTCAGCGTGGCTGCCCAGAGTACCCTGAACAAAAAGGATCCACAAGGGAAGATGGAGGAGCAGCAACAAACCAGCCATGAAAGTTACAGTGATGATTCTCACCTCAAACAACAGCAAAGCCCTGAGAAATCCAAACAAACGGGCCTGAAATCTAATGCTCCACTCATTCCTCAGGAGGTCAGGGGGCCCAGAACTATTACAAACCAGAAATCTGGAAGTGTAACCACAGACCAGCTCCAGGAGGTTCTTTTATCAGCTTATGATCCTCAAATTCCAACCCGGGCTGCTGCTCTGCGAACTCTTTCCCGCTGGATAGAGCAGAGAGAAACAAAAGCCCTTGAGATGCAAGAGAAGCTTCTCAAGGTGAGTAGAACATACTGGCAAAACACACGCACACAGAGTGGGGCAGCTTTCCAGGAGCCTTGACTGTGTATCAAGCACTGCCCCAGACTACCCTAAGGGAAATTGTGATTGTTCTGAGGAGGCAAGACATAGACACAGGAAAGGCTTAGATAACCACTTGAGACCACTCAGTTGAGCCTGGACAGGAAAGAAAAGGGGATGGAACAGCATGAGCTAATTCCCAAGAAGCTACCTGTTTTTTTCTGGCCCCTTTTAAGAGAGGAATTGTGCAGAACTGGACCTCCCCCTTTCCCTACCTCCCGCCTTCTCCCCCCATCATAGTGAAGAAGCTGTTCTTTACATCAGAGATGTATGTGGGAGAAAATATATGCTTAGTTGAGGATCTTTTCCCTTTTGTGGGAGTTCTCCTGACCTCGGTATGGGTTAGAGATTAAGAGCAAAGGGTCTAGAGACTACTGATCAAAACCCAGATCAGTTCCTTGGATAAGTCCTTTAAATTTTCTGAGCCTCAATTTCTACATCTGTCAAGTGAGGGTAATAACAATAGGACCCACTTTATGTTGAAAGATTTAGGGGCACCTGGTTGGCTCAGTCGGTACAGCATACAAGTCTTAGTCTCAGGGTTGTGCGTTTGAACCCCACATTAGGCGTAGAGATTACTTAAAAACAAAATCAATCAATCTATCTATCTATCTATCTATCTATCTATCTATCTATCTATCTGTCTGTCTATTTATCTATTTATTGTTATTTTTAAAGATTTTATTTGTTTATTTATTTGACAGAGAGAGAGAGAGCACAAGCAGAGGGAGTGGCAGGTAGAGGGAGAGGGAGAAGCAGGCTTCCCGCTGAGCAAGGAGCCTGACGTGGGGCTCGATCCTGGGATCATGACCTGAGCCGAAGGCAGAAACTTAACAAACTGAGCCACCCAGGTGCCCCCAAAAACAAAATCTTAAAAAAATTTTTTTAAAGATCTTATTTATTTATTTGACAGAGAGAAAGAGAGAGAGGGAACCCAAGCAGGGGGAATGGGAGAGGGAGAAGCAGGTTTCCTGCTGAGCAGGGAGCCTGATGCGGGGCTCAATCCCAGGACCCTGGGATCATGACCTGAGCCAAAGGCAGACACTTAATTACTGAGCCACCCAGGTGCCCCAAGAAAGAAGATTTAAAATAAAATAGTCCAGGGTGCTTGAGTGGCTTAGTCGGTTAAGCATCTGCCTTCAGCTCAGGTCATGATCCCAGGGTCTTAGGATTGAGCCCCACGTTAGGTTCCCTGCTCAGCGGGGAGCCTGCTTCTCTCCCTCCCACTGCTGCTCCCCCTGCTTGTACTCTGTCTCTCTCTGTCAAATAAATAAATAAAATCTTTTTAAAAAAATCTTTAAAAAAAATAGTCCACGTAGGGGCATCTGGCTGGCTCAGTTGGTAGAGCAGGCAACTCTTGATCTTAGGGTTGTGAGTTCGAGCCCCATATTGGGCATAGAGCTTACTTAAAATAAATTTAAAAATAAGAGACTTTAGAGGGAATGAATGCAGCCCTGCTGACACCTTGGAAAAAAAAAAACAGTCTATGTAAAGCACTAGTTATAGTGATAGGCACATTACGAGCATCTAATAAAGGTTCACTGTTATTATTATTATTATTATTATTATTATTATTATTATCATCTCTTTCATATACTTTAGCCACTAGATTAAGAGTTATAATTCTGATTGAAAACATTCATCTTTAGTCACTAAAGTATTAGAACCAATAGTGTGATAATAGTAACTGCTATTGGGGGCGCCTGGGTGGCACAGTTAGTTAAGCGACTCTTGGTTTTGGCTCAGGTCATGATCTCAGGGTCGTGAGATGGAGCCCTGTGTCCAGCTCTGTGCTCAGTGCAGAGTCTGCTTGAGTTTCTCCATCCCTTTTCTTCTTCCCCTCCCCCTCCTCAAATAAGTTAATAATAATAATAATAACTGCTGTTTATTGAGCCAGATCCTGTATCTTTCAGATATTATCTCCAGTCCTCATAACACCTGCAATATTGGTATTATCCCCATTTTATAGATGAGAAAACCAAGTTCTAGAAATGTGCCAAGGATTTGCTGCCATTGAAATATTGCTGGAAACCTCAAAGTGTATATCTCCTTGGAGTAATCATCAAAAATATCCCTTCTTACAGCTATTTAGATGGTGAATGCTGTGAACATCTTTGGAATTTTCTTTGACTTATTTAACCTTCATCTTCTGTGCATGATTGGTCAGGTCCTGTCAATTATTTTTCCAAGAAGTCCCTCAAATATATCTGTATCTCTTCCTCTTTATTCCCATGGCCACTACCCCGGATTAAGCTTCCTTTACTTACATGATCCCCACCCCTTCCAGCCTGGCCCTCTGTCCAGTTGAACTAATTTAGCTCTTCCTAAGGTGCTGCAGTTGTGGAGACCACAAGAATCACTGTGCCAGCAAAGGATGCATCACTATATATGGAACAGACACCCTTCCTCCCCCCAGATGCCAAGCAGGAAGCACATGAGCACATGGCTCCCATCTTTCTCTGGCCCTCATTTTAAGACCTAAACTTAACATGTCACTGTCCTATCTTCTAGATAAGCAGTACCCTCTGCCTTGCACACCCTGTCACACCCTGGTGCATTCCTAAATTGAGAGATAATCTGTTGAAAATAATTTGTTACTAATGTCAATTGAAGTGCCAAGATTTGCAAAAGGTTTAAAAAAATAAATTAGAGGGGCGTCTGGGTGGCTCAGTCGTTAAGCGTCTGCCTTTGGCTCTGGGCGTGATCCCGGCGTTCTGGGATCGAGCCCCACATCAGATTCCTCTGCTGGGAGCCTGCTTCTTCCTCTCCCATTTCCCCTGCTTATGTTTCCTCTCTCACTGGCTGTCTCTCTGTCAAATAAATAAATAAAACTCTTTAAAAAAAATAATAAATTAGAACAGACTCAAGGTTATTCCAATAACATCTCTGTCACTTGCATTCCCATATACTTTCTGAGAGCAAGAGAAAAGGATCAAATTATAGCAAATATGCCATCAATTGGACCTAACCCCAAATGTGGCATCTCGTGTGGCATGACTGGTAGTCTCTTGTGACACAGGTGAGAATGTTGTCTCCCATGGGCAGTACTGGAGAAAATGTTGAGGATTTTTCTCCCAGATTTTGGTTTCCATGCCTACTTCTGTTATATACTTAGCCGCTTCAAGAAATATCTCCCCCTAACTTGCCACCCTTCTTTAGCTATTATAAAAATGGGACTTCAAACATATACACTGTTTCCCCTATAAGATTCTGAAGTCAGACCAGTGTCTAGCTAAGACAAACAAGAAGAAAGGCATTTATTCTGTTGAGACTGCTCTAAGGGGCTCTCAAATCTTGTTTGCTCTTTGCAAATCATATCACTGCTCTATTTTGTGGTTCCAGATATTCTTGGAGAATTTGGAGCATGAAGACGCTTTTGTATATCTGTCTGCTATTCAAGGTAAGTTAGTCCTGGTTAAAGGACTTTGAGTCTGTGGACCAAAGATTGTAGCCTGTATGTTTGCACAAAATCTCTAAAGTCATGGAACTACAAGACCGTTGGTCATTTTGTCCATCTTCCTGCCTCCTAGCTAGTACTCAATTTAAGTCATAATAATAATATTCCTGGATGGTTCCCTAAGGGTTCTAATAGAATTTCAGTGTCTGATAATGATGATGAGGTCTTTATTATTCTATAGATTAAAGCCCATTTCTTCTCATTCAAGGAGGTAAAAAATGGCTCCCACATTAACTCTCATTACCTTAACCTTTCATGTACTTGACTACTGGTAGAATGCACCCTTGCTTTCCCTTTAAACTAAAAGAATCTCATAGTACCTTTTTTCATCAAAATGTTTTTTGTAATCATTTTATTTCTCTTTTGTGATTCTTTGTTGCTCTCCCCATCTCCATTGATTTGTGGGTTCCAAATCTTTTTTTTTTTTTTAAGATTTTATTTATTTTGAGAGAGAGGGAGAGAGAGAGAGCATGAGTGAGGGGGAGGGGCAGAGGGAGAAGGAGAAGCAGACTCCCTGCTGAGCAGGGAGCCTGATGCGGGCTCAATTCCAGGACCCTCAGATCATGATCTGAGCCAAAGGCAGATGCTTAACCCACTGAACCACCCAGGCACCACCCCCCAACCACCTTTTTTTTAAGGTTGTGGATTCCAAATCTACAGAGAGATGTCAGGAACAGGGATGTAGAGTAAAGGAACCCTTCCTATAAGGGTGAGAATCAGACATGGTGAGAAGGTCAGTTATCTCACAGCTTCTCTTGGCTCCACTGGTGGAGTGTAATTGTCAAGTGCTAGGACTCTGGGGGTGCCTGGGTGGCTGGCTAGGACCCTGGGGTTGAGTCCTGCAACGGGCTCTT
This sequence comes from Ursus maritimus, assembly GCF_017311325.1. Classification (NCBI taxonomy): domain Eukaryota; kingdom Metazoa; phylum Chordata; class Mammalia; order Carnivora; family Ursidae; genus Ursus; species Ursus maritimus. Next base: position 23,860,911 of record NW_024424341.1, read on the forward strand.
TACTCAGCAGGGAGTCTGCTTCTCCTTCTGCCTGCTGCTCTCCCTGCGTGTGCTCTCCCTCTCTGACAAATAAATAAATATAATCTTAAAAAAAAAAAAAAAGAGCTAGGACTCAGGGACAGACCACCTGGGTGTACCTCTGTTCCTCTGTTGCTCAGCTGTATGGACTTTGGCAAATTACTTAATCTCTCTGGGCTTCAATTTCATATCTGTAGAAAGGGGGCTAAATAGAAATGTAAAATGGCACAGCTAATTTGGAAAACAGCCTGGCAGTTTGTCAGAAAGATAAGCATAGAGTTACCACTTGACGCAGCAATTGCACTTCTAGGTGTATATACTCAGGTGGATTGAAAACGTATGTCCCCGCAAAAACTTGTACCTGAATATTCGTAGCAGCAATAGCCGAAAGCTGGAAACAACACAAATACCCATCGGTTGATGAATGGATAAACAAACTGTCCTTTATCCATACAATGGAATATTATTCGGTCATTACAAAAAGAAAACACTGAAACATGGAAGGGATGAACCTTGAAAACATCATAAATGGAAGAAGCCAGTCACAAAAGACCACATATTGTACGGTTCCTTTATATGAAAGTTCAGAATAGGGAAATTTATAGAGACAGAAACTAGGTAAGTAGTTGCCTAGGGCTGGCAGAAAAGGGGAAAGAATTGGGAGGTAAGAGCTGAAGGGTCAGTATTGCTTTTTGGGGAGATGGAAACATTTAAAATTGATTGTGGTGATCATTGCACAACTCTGTCAGTATTGTAGGAACCATTGAATTGTAAGTTGGCAAATATTATGATATGTGAATTATATCTCAATAAGCTGTTACCAAAAAAATTAAAATTTAATAGGTGGGGGAGGGATAAAACTCTCAGAGCTTAAAAAGATACGATGATTAAATGGAATGTGGTAGATAGGATCCTGGAACAGAAAAAGGGCATTTGGGAAAAACAAAGAGAATCTGAGTAAATTATGGACTTTAGCTGATAATAAAATGTCACTGTTAGTTCCATTAATTGTGACGAATGTACCATGCTAATGCAAAGTTAATAGGGGCAACTGGGTGTGGAACATATGAGAACTCTCTATGCTACTTTTCAATAATTCTGTAAATCTAAAACTGTTCTATCTTAAAAAGTCTATAAAGGGAGGTTAATATTAGGATTAAATGTGTTAATACCTTGAAAGTGCCTAGCACAGGGACACCTGGGGGTCAGTCGGTCAAGTGTACGACTCTTGATTTCGGCTCAGGTCGTGATCTCAGGGTCATGAGATGGAGTGTGACATCAGGCTCCACGCTCAGTGTGGAGTCTGCTTGAGATTCTCTCTCCCTCTCCTCTGCCCTTTACCCCACTCGCACACACACACATTCTCTCTCTCAAAAAAAATAAAATCTTAAAAAAGAAATGCTTAGCACGCAGTAAGTGTTCAAATAGGGTTAGCTGTTATGAACTGAATGTCATCATCATCATCATTATATTACTACTGCTTCTATTGTTAGACTGCTGGATAATGTGGTGATACATGTAACTTCTCAGATCTAAAGTTTGAGTAGGCAGACTCTACCAGGTAGTTATTGCTATGTAACAAACCACCCCAACTCTGAGTATTTAAACAGCAATCATTTATTATCACTCAGGCCTCTGTAGACCAATGGAGGTCAGCTGATGTAGGCTGGGTTTGGGCGGACACTTCTGCTTTTCCCTGCAGGTCTGTGGGCCGGCTGCGACAGCTCTGCTGCGCCTGTTCCTGGTCATCCCTAGACCAGTGGCCGACCAGGGCATGTTGTGGTGATGGCAGAAGTGTAAGAGAATAAGAATAAACTCAAGAGGACTCTTGAGGCCTAAGCTTGGAATGAGCATCCTATCACTTCTGCCTCATACTGTTGGCTAAAATAAGTCAATGTGGCCTAGCCCAAAAGTCAAGAGGTAGAGAAATATAGTCCCTTTCGTGGGACAAACTGCCAGGTCATAGAGCAAAGGACATGAATTCAGGGAGAGGTGAAGAATTGAAGCCGGTAATACAGTCCTTCACTGATGTGTTCTGTTTATCTGCAAAAGGCAAGGTCCCCTATGAGCACGAGGCATGCTTAGGCCTTTAGTGGTTACTTATTTCTTGGTATAATTTGGGTACGCTGTGTACTGATCTGGTTAGTTAAAACTTAAGAGAAAGTGGAGAAAGTGCAGAGGGGCTAGCATACAGTGATAAAGGCCAGAGCTTTGGAATTCATTCTTTATTCAGCAAATATTTATTGTGCACCTACTGTATACAAAACACTTTAACAGTGAGTTGTCATGCCTAGGTTAAAAAGCAAAAAGAAAATTCCTCAGAGGAGACAAAATGACCACCCAAAGAGGTAAAAGGACAAGTATGTGAGAGCAGAAGCCGAAAGAGTAGAGGGTATCAAGAGAGAAAGTAACTACCCGCAGGTGAATGGGCAAAGAGGCCTGGCATTTAGATAAACCTGGGGCTCAGGGGCTCAGGAAGTCACATGACAATGAATGGTACTTATGGAAGCAAGATAAATCAATGAAGCAGGAACCTCAAACGCCTGTAATTAAGAAGTCTCAGAAAATAAGTCAGCTGGTACTTTTCTCAAGAAACTGTAATACTGTTATGATAAGAAGTTGTTTCTTGTTGATTAATTTTTTTTTTTAGGACAGTGTTTTTGGAGAAGAGGAGGTATATCGTTCTCATGTGGCAACATTGCTGTTTGGAATAAGCTTCTTAGCTGATTAACCATTGAGCTCATTAGCCTCTAGGGTCTGCTATAAAAATCACAACTGTTGGTTTTATGTTTGTTTTTAGTACTTTTAATTGGGGTGCTAATCAGTTAGTAGCTAATTTGGCGATGAAGAACATGGGAGGTAGAGGTGTAATTTCTGTTCTCAGCTCCCCACAATGGACAAGTTTGAATTAATTGATGTTTTGGTGTTTGTAACATGCACTTAAAGGCCAAGGCCTTAGGTGAATTTCCCATTAAGAAAAGAAAGAGCTGAATTTTCCCACCTGCATTGCCAATGTCATTTGCCCAGGTGTAAAGCATGCCAGGAGCCAAGCCATTTTGGACTCCCAGACAGACAAGACCAGCCTACTTGTAAATGTCCTGCAGTACAAGGGGTGTTGGGCTGTGGTTTGAGTAGCATTTAGTTGTGGGGTGTGTGTGTCTGTGTCTGTGTTTAAAGTTTTCCTTTTCTATGCTAAGTGTCTCCATGTGAAAATTACAACATATCTTTTGCTTAATTTGTTAATAAATTGGATTTCTTTCATAATTTCTCACCAACTTTGCGGTCTACCAGCAGAGCAGAGGGGAATTTAATAAACTCATTCATTCAGCAGATACTTATCGATACCTGATGTAAGAATTTCTGGTTTGTGTATTATCTGTGCATCACAACAATCTGAGAACTAAATTCCCTAGGAGTTAAATTTTAGTTTGATGAAAGGCAATCTGCATCGCCTTTTAGTCCTACTGAGAAAGTGATGGTTGATTTAGTTCTCACAGCAGCTGCTCCGAGGTGAGTACTCAGTAGCAAGTCCTTCAGGCAGAGAATTATGTACCAAGTTCCTGAGTTCCAGTTTCAAGCCAGAGTTCATAAATAGAAGACCTAATCTTCAACTATGGCCATTAAGTGTCTCTCCTTTTTAGATTTCTTATAAATTCTTTTTTTTCATTCTTTGTTTTATCATTATTATTGCACAAATTAATGCATTTTCATTGTTATAAAAAATTTCATTGACAAGGAAATATATAAGATAAAATGTAGAAGTCCTCTTCTCCAAAATAGGAGTTTAAATATGTCCTTGAGGTCCCATAATGTATATTAGATGTTTGAGGTATTTTTCACATTTCAGTTTTGAAATAGATGTTCAATAATGAATATGATAAATAAGTGATATTCTTCTGGTAAGGTATTATAGTCAGGTTATTTATCATACTGTGGATCTGCTCATGTGTCTTCTCAGTCACTTTCAATTATTTAAAGGACATTTTGAAAGCAACACCAGAGACAGATGCATTTCGGGGATCCAAGTGATCCCTGTCAGTGTCGAAGGATCTTTGGATAAAACTACCAGTGTTGTTGAAAAAGGAAAAAAACAAACAAACCAAAAACCCTAGGCTCTGAGCCAAGCATGGGAGGTGAAAGTATACCCATGTGTATAGTGAGGACAACCTAGACATCTTGACATGCCCAAGCAGATCTCACTAACTCTTCTGCCCTCTTTCTCTTCAGAGAAGAATTTTCATTTCTGGCAAAAGAGCCAAGGGGAGGGGAAGGCCAAAGGCCCAGAAGGGGGGGCGGAGGGAGGTGGATACAAGGTGAAATTGTTTTTACAGAGTTTCAAACTGAGCAGGATTACAAGTCTTAACTTGTCAGAATCTGAACTCCCTATCTCATTCTCAGATTTCTACCTCAAATAAAGTAAGTTGGGAAACCATTAGATGAAAACAGTTCTATCCCTTGAAGGACCATTTAATTGGATCTGGCATTGAAATTTGGAATGCAGGCTTGTGAAGTTTATCATCTCCATTTATGTCCTTGAAATGGGGAGATTACTTTTATGTCCTGACCTGGTTTTTGTACCACCTAATTAATAAATGAGCATTTAGCAACTGTCTCTCATATATGCTGTCTCGGTAAATCCTTGAAATAGTTCTAGGTAGAAGATTATCCCTATTTTTTAAACTTTTTATTTGAAATATAATTTATACCTAAATCCCCCAATTTAAAATGTTCAGTGTTTTAGTGTATTTAGACAGTTGTGCAACTATCACTACTATCTAATTTTAGAACTTTTCATCATCTCAAAAAAAAACTCCATATCTAGTATTAATGAATTTGCATTCCTACTACCCTCAGTCTCTGGGAACCACTAAACTACTTTTTGTCTCTATGCATTTGCCTATTTGAGATGTTACATGTAAAGAGTCATACAATCAACATATGGTCTCGTGTCTGGCTCCTTTCTCTTAGCATGTTTTTGAGGGTCGTCCATGTTACAGCATGGATTGGTACTTACTCCTTTTTATGGCTGAATAAAGTACCACTATATAGATTAACCACATTTTGTTTCTCCGTTCCTAAGTTGGTGTCATATTTGGGTTGTTTTTACTTTTAAGCTATTATGAATAACACTGTTATGAACATTTATATACAAGTCTTTGTGTGGACATATGTTTTCATTTCTCCTGGGTTTATACCTAGAATTAGAATTGCTGGGTCATATTGTAACTCTGTGTTTAACCTTTTGAGGAACTGCCAAATTGTTTTCCAAAGTGGCTGCCCCATTTTACTTTCCCATCAGTAATATAAGAGGGTTCTAGTTTTTCCGCATCCTCACCAATACTCACTATTGTCTGTCTTTTTTATTACAGCCGTCTTAGTGGGTGGGCAGTGATATCTCATTGTGATTCTGATTTGCATTTCCGCAAGTGACTGATGATGTTGAGCGTCTTTTCATGAGCCTGTTGCCCATGTCTTTATCTTCTTTGGAAGAATGTCTGTTTAGATTCTTTACCCATTTTTAATTTACATATTTTGTCTTTCTATTGAGTTGTAAGAGTTCTTTATATATTCTGGAAACAGGTTTTTTATTCAGTGTGTGAATGGCAGAAAATATCCGTGGGTTGTCTTTTCTCTTACTAATGGTGCATTTGAAGCACAAAACTTTTTACTTTTGATAAAGTCTAGCTTACCAATTTTTTCTCTTTATTGCTTGCGCTTTTGGTGTCATTTCTAAGAAATCACTGCCTAACCCAAGCTAATGAAGATTTACTTCCATGTTTTCTTCCATGAGTTTTATAGTTTTCACAATTATATTTCGTCCATGAGCCATTGTGAGTTAGTTTTGCAGAAACTTTATAGCTAAACATTCTGAGATTTAGATAGAAGTCTTCTTTCTTTTCTTTTTTTAAAGATTTTATTTATTTATTTGACAGAGAGAGGGAGCACAGGCCAGGGGAACAGCAGGCAGACAGAGAGGGAGAAGCAGGCTTCCCGCTGAGCAAGGAGCCCAATGTGGGGCTTGATCCCAGGACCCTGGGATCACGATCTGAGCTGAAGCAGACGCTTAACCGACTAAGCTATCCAGGGAACCCGGAACTCTTTTTTTTAAGAGGACATAGCAAGCAACTTGAACCCTTGTTCATGATTTCCAAATCTTTTTTTCTCTCCAATACACTTGGTTACTTCTTTAGAACTTTTCAAATAATGGTAGAAATTGACTCTATTTTTTGTGCTTTTAAGATTAAAAACATATTATGATTATCAGTAATATTTATTAAAATTGAATAATGCTTAATTATCTGGAAAGCTTTGCTTCTGTCAACAATACTGAAATATAATAAAAGACATGATAACCCTTTTATAGATGAATAATTGACTTTACTACAGTCACAAAAGTTGGGAGGATGGTGGAGATCCATTTCTTTCTTTTTTTTTTTTTTAAAGATTTTATTTATTTATTTGACAGAGATAGAGACAGCCAGTGAGAGAGGGAACACAATCAGGGGGAGTGGGAGAGGAAGAAGCAGGCTCATAGCGGAGGAGCCTGATGTGGGGCTCAATCCCATAACACTGGGATCACGCCCTGAGCTGAAGGCAGACGCTTAATGACTGCGCCACCCAGGCGCCCCTGGAGATCCATTTCTTAGGGATTCCCAGTCCACTGTATCCTCTTACTGCAGCCCCGGTGATTGATACATGTGTGTATATCATATATGTGTATGTATACATATACATATACATATACATATACATATACATATACATATACATATACATTTATATATATATCAGTTCTTCTCTCTCTCCCTCCAGTTATAGGCTGCATTTCAAAGCCTGGAATACTTGAGTTTTACATTAGCCTCATTTTTCAAATATCTATCCAGTGGTTTCCTCTATCAATTGAAGATTGAAACGTTCAGATTTGCATCAGAATATTAGCAATTTAGGGGCACGTGGGTGGCTCCGTCAGTTAAGCATCTGCCTTTGGCTCAGGTCATGGTCTCGGGGTCCTGGGATCGAGGCCCGTATTGGGCTCCCTGTTCTCTCTCTGTCAGATGAATAAATAAAATCTTAAAAAAAAAAAGAAAGAAAAGAATATTTAGCAGTTTTAGTACTTTTACCTGTAAGTAAAACATGAACTGACTACTTTGAGGTTAGTTCTTTTCACTCCCCAAGATTGCCCTGGATTATTGCCATGTAAGAGAAATGGCAGTAAATGTTATAGAAGTTACCATTATTAAGTGCCTGTTCTATGCCAGTCCCAGCAACCTTACAAGTTTGGTATTAGCCTTGTTTTACAGATGAGGGAACTGAGACTCAAAGTGTTAAGAAACCAGCCCAAAGTAACATCGATACTAAGTGTCAGCATCAGAATTTGAGTCTTCAGTCTCTCTAGCTCTGAAGATTATGCTCTTGCAATGGGGAAAAATAATTAGTCCTAGTTCACACATTGTTCTTGTTCCTAGGTACAATGGCTGAGTTCCCAGGTGGTCTTAGGTACAGGAGAACTAGGCCTGCCTATGGGAAATGGTTTCACTATAAATCAACCCTTTCTACAACTTAATAATATGCTGATCTCATGTTCACATGGTATGTGTGTGTGTGTGTGTGTGTGTGGTTTTGCTCATTTGGCAATGTGTACAGTATTATTTTTTAAGCAATCTTTATGTGTATCTTTAAAATTCATCTTCCATTAGTGGAATGTGAGTGTGTGACTCACACCGCCTGTCTTTCTTCCTGCTGATGAGCATGATTGTTTCAGCACCATATCCGCAGACATTGTGAGTCAGGTAAACACGTAGCTTTCTGTATGGAGCTTATGATATTTGTTGCATTTCTGATTCCAGTAAATGACATTTAAAAATAACTTACTTTAAAATGATATAAATGATGAGGCTGTGGAGAAATCGGAACCCTCATACTCTGCTGGTGGAAGCTGTAAAATAGTGCAGCTGCTCTGGAAAGCCGTCTGGCAGCTCTCAAAAAGTCAAACACAGTTACCATATGACCCACCAGTTCCACTTTAGATACATAGGCAAGAGAAATGAAAACATATGTCCATACAAAAGCTTACATATGAATGCTCATGGTAGCATTATTCATTCAAGTAAAGACAGCCTAAATATTCATCACCTGATGAATGGATAACTAAAATGTGGTGTATCTTACACAATGAAATATTATTTGGCAATAAAAAGGAATAAAGTACTGATTCATGATATAAAATGGATGAACTTTGAAAACATGGTAAGTGAAAGAAGCCAGACACAAAAGGCCACATAGTGTATGATTCCATTTATATGAAACGTCCAGAATAGGCAAAGCCATCGAGATAGAAAGTAGATCAGTGGTTGCCAGAGGATGGGAGGAAAGGGATGTGAGGTCGGAGTGCCTGATAAGGGATATGAGTGATGAAAATGTTTTGGAATTAGGTATTGGTGATCACTGCACAACCTTGAAAATATACCAAAAAGCACTGAATTCTGCACTTTTAAAAATACAATAATAAACTTGAAAAATTCGAAACAGTAGTTTTCATGGAGCCGCTAGGACTCTGAAGGGCAGATGGACAGGATTTAGGTGTGTGGAGCTAGGGTGAGGGAGTCAAGACCAAAAGAAAAGCAGAGGCAGGAGGGTGTGCAGGAGTGGGGCAAGTACAGAGGAAGATAAGCAGTTCAAGTTGTTAGTGGAGCAAAGTGAGCATGAAGGGGAGGAGTGGGATGGGACCGAAATGCAGAAGCTGTTGGAATGCCAAGGCAAGGCGTCCAAGCTGTTCTCTGTGGGCTCTAGGGAGCCTCTGTAGGCTTGCTCTTGTTGCAGCCCACCAGTAATTTCTTGGTGATGGGCTTCCTGGATTTGAAAGTCTCAAGCTTGTTGATGGTTATTACTTATGCTTCCTTTGTTCTTATTTTCACTTGTGATTTATTGAGTGCCAGTACAGACCAGATGTAGCTTACACGATTTCATTTACTCCTCACCACAGCACCGTGAGAGTCCATATCTTCATCTCCCCATTTTTCAGACAGAGAGGCCAAAGTTCCAAGCTGTTAGCAGTAAAAGGCCAACCAGTGAGGGATGGAGACCAGAATCAACTCCAGAGCCTCGTTCTACCTTCTCTGGATGTCCCTCCTCTCTCCATTCCATTTTCTCACCTCTTTTAAATCATCGTGGCCTCTGCTCTTGCACACAGTAAATTAAGCCCTGGAACCAGTGGATCTTGACATTTTCAGCTAAGCATGTAAATACTTCTTAACTTCTTGGTTTCCAGGGCTCATTTACCTCCTATTCATGTAAGCCAGCAGTCACAAAGGCAGGATTCAGGACCAAGAAGGCAGTTGTGAGATACCGTGGGATAGTCAGTTGTTTCGATGTCAACTTCACAAGCTATTAAGAAGGTGTAAGTACTTTCTCTACAGAACAGCTATTTAAGTTTTGCCCTGGAGTCACCCTGTCTTTAGTAGAGTTGGAATTTGCAGGCAAATTAAGGAAGATAAACTAGTGAGAGAACTCACAAGTAAAATAGCAAGTTTCTCCTTAGACTTATGTTTAAGTACGATATTACTTGACTCTCTGAAGGAGTCCATCTGTTTTACTGGAAGTGCTCTGAGGTAGTGGCTAGAGGGGTGTCCTGCCCTTGCTTTGCTCTCTCAAACTAAACAGCACGAAGCCTGTGTGCCCCTTTTTTCAAATACAAATTAAAATTCCTAATCTCACCAGATGTGGTTAAGATGATCCTTGAAACTGTTCACACACTTAATAAGCCCAATTATATTTTTTATTAACCCTGACATAGTTCCTTTTGTTGCTGAGTCATAAGTTTAACATTTTTAACTGATTGAAGCATCAATTTCTCCTTCTTTGGTCACGTCGAGATCTTGGGCAGTGGATTTGGGAAAAGCGCACGTAAATGGTGTCCGTACAGTTTTGGCAACTCCTCTTTAGATTCTTACATTAGGCCTTTGTACTCGGTTTTCCTGACCTTGTGGTGTCTCTGCTGTCCCTGAGGAAGCTGGAAGGTTGGGAATGAACTGAGCCTCAGGGAATGGATCACAGGCACTGAGCTACCAAAGACCTAATTAGGTCATCCCTCCTGCCCACCTGCCAGGGCATGATTGCTAAAGTTTGCTTTCTTAGGGGAAGTCTGTTTTTGGAAGCAGGTTTGCACTTGATGTCCAACTTCTGTTTTCCATTATTGGTAACCTGACTTTAGGTAAGGGCTAAAAAGAATTGTAAAATATCTTTGGCCATTTTCTTAATAGTTTAAAATGTTTATTCATTCATCCATAAAGATTTATTAAGCACCTACTGTGTGTGAGGGTACTGTGCTCAGTACATTGCTGAGAAAAAGTCATTCCCTGCCTTCATGAAATTTACATTTGATGGGGGGGGGAGATGGCGGGAGGCAAGTGGTAGTCCAGTCATCGTGTGAACAAAGGTGAAATGTGGCTTTGACAGGTGCTGTGGAGAAAAGGTACACAGTGGTATGAGAGCCCGTGTTAGGGACATTTTACCTGACAGAGAGGAGAAGGAAAAAGTGACTCATACGCTGAGATCTGGTGGATGATTACGAATGAGCCTAGTAAAGAAGGGAGGGAAGAGTGCCCCAGACTGAGGGGACAGCGAAGGTGCAGTACTCTGGCAGGGAGGAGACTGCAGACAGTAAGGACTGCATGAATGCCTATGTTATATAGGACCCTAGATCAGTGAAGAAGGGGGTAGGCTGGGTGGGCTCAGGCCACCAGTCAACCCCACTCTCACTAGAGGGCTCTGCTTTCCTCTCTTTCATTGAGTCTCCTCTGAAGATTTCATGTGAAAACAAGGTTCTGTTGCTTTTAAAACAACAACAAATCTCTATCTCTATAAATCTCCAAATTCTTTTTTTTTTTTTAAGATTTTATTTATTTGCTCAACAGAGAGAGAGACAGCCAGCGAGAGAAGGAACACAAGCAGAGGGAGTGGGAGAGGAAGAAGCAGGCTCCCAATGGAGCAGGGAGCCCGATGCGGGGCTTGATCCCAGCACCCTGGGATCACGCCCTGGGCTGAAGGCAGACGCTTAACGACTGAGCCACCCAGGCGCCGCTATAAATCTCCAAATTCTGTTTCAACACACAGCCCTTAACTATTATGAAAAACATCCTCAGCAGATGAAAAAGGTAAAACCGTGGAGTTAATTGCGGCCAGTAGTTTTCAAATAATTTTTTTAGCAGTGGAATCCATTTTTGAAATGAGATCTAATGTGAAGATGTCAAAAACTCAAGTGATTTTTATTTTTTCTTCATGCCTTTTTTAATATTTTTCATATTTCATAGTATGAACATTTATTGCTTTTATAATCAGAAGATAATGTTTTTAAATTATGTGGCTGTTGAGAAAACCTGACTTGTTTCGTGGTAACAAGGTTCAGGGACTAGCACAGATTGAAACAGATGGCCCCCTCTGTTGTAGTGCCCCCTGTTGACCTTTTCACAACTAGGGATTGCTGAAGCACAGGGTGACCGTGGCTTTTTCACTATGAGATTGTATGGTGACAGCAGAAACCTTACTGACAAACAGATGTTTTTCCCAAGTGGAGCTTTTCTTAATGAAATGGTTGCTTAGAAACCAGACCATAATAATAACTTTTCTATATTTAGTTTATAAAGCGATTCAGTTTGCAAAATTATTAAGTCAGAGAATACTAGTCAGATAAAATTGAACATGTTCATTATTTCTTACCTTGCAATTCAGCAACCAAATGGTTAAATTAGTAGCAAAATTTCTTCTGGATGTGTCTATCCAGATGCTGTTCTTAACAAGGACATACAAGGAAAATGACAGCTCAGCCACCCTGCTCTGCTCTTAACTGCGGTTCTCTAGTGGCACAGTGTGTTTGATCTTTCAGCAGCATGTATTAGGAGCTGTGACATGTAACACTTATTAGGTTGCTGAAAGGATCAGTTAGGTCAGTGGGTTAAAAATTGTAAAATGTGAAAATAACTTCAATTCATGTTAAGCTCAGTGAGACAGCAGTTTAAAGGAGGGGCTCAGGAGTGAAGATGCTTCTTTAGGATAACAGAATTTATACGTGGAAAATATGACATGCTAACCATTACTAATAACAAAGAAATCTCAACATGTACCATATTTGTCAGGTGAATTAAGACATTAAATCTTAAATTCAAACGAGGCAAAACCTAGAAGAAAATATATTTCTGCCTTCCATTTCTGGTAATGATGAGACAGCTCAGCTGAAAACAATCATTATGTAGAGTAACATATTTAAAATATTTAAAAAGCACTGAAGAACTGATAAGAAAGCAGAGACGTATCAAACCAACATCTTAAAAAGCCAGAATTCTGAAAGGTAAACTGAGTGTAAGAACCTTCATTTTCCCTGAGGGCATTTGATGAAATTAAGTTGTGAGTTTCTAGGCTTTGAAGTTGCTAGTTGCAAGCCCAAACCAAACTTGAAGTGGGGAGTCTACTAGAAGACCTCCAACTTGAAGCTGAGACCGCAAATAAATACACCTTTAAGTGATCAGAGGAGAGGGCATTGTCTTGGCACTAAGCAGAGCAGGAGGCAGTAAGGAAAGCAAACCTGTGCCTGAGAGGTTGTAATCACTGAATAGATCACCTCTTCTGCAAATTTGCATTATTGGGATCCAGGAAATTTCAAGCAGGGAATTAGTTTAAAATTTCTTTTCTTTTCTTTTCTTTTTTTCTTTTTTTTTTTTTGAGAGAGAGAGAGAGAGAGTTTGGGAGTTGGGGGTTGTAGGGGCAGAGGGAGGAGAGAGGATCTTAAGCAGGTTCCACATCCAGTGTGGAATCCGTCCCAGGGCACAATCTCATGACCCTGAGATCTTGACCTGAGCTGAAATCTAGAGTCAGATGCTTAACCAGCTGAGCCACCCAGGTGCCCTAGAGTTCAAAATTTCTGTAGTGGTAACGTGTGTGGGCATCTTGTAGAAACAAGTATATCTCCTATGGAGGAAGGCATCTTCATCCTAGACCCCAAAGAATCCCCCTAATAATTTCTTTTTATTTTTTAATTTTATAGTAATAAAAATTTTTTATTGTGGTAATATATATAACATAAAATTTACTCTTTTAACCATATATATCCACAGTGTTGTGTCATAGCTATCTGTTTCCAAAAAAATAATTTTTTTTTAAGATTTCTTTATTTGAGAGAGAGAGAGAGCATGCACGTGCATGAGCTGGTGGAGGGGCAGAGGGAGAGGGGGAGAGAGAATCCCAAACAGACTCCTTGCTGAGTGCAGAGCCCGGTGTGGGGCTTGATCCCCCCTCCCTGACCCCAAGATCATGACCTGAGTAGAAGCCAAGCATTGGTCGCTTAACTGACTGAGCCACCCAGGCACCCCTCCAAAATGTTTTCATCACCCCAAACAGATACTCTATAACCGTTAAGCAATAACTCCCCATTCATTCCTCCCATAATAATTATTTTACATTTCATTATGAACAATAATCAGTACCTAGTCACAAAATACCCACACACAAAGAAACAACGATCCCAGCAGAGTAGATTAGATTAGATTTATTTATTTGAAGATTTTATTTATAGGAGAGAACATGAGCTGGTGGGGGGGGTGCAGGGGGCAGAGGGAGATGGAGAAGAAGACTCCCCACTGAGCAGGGAACTCGATGTGGGGCTCAATCCCAGGACCCCAGGATCATAACCTGAGCTGAAGACAGATGCTTAAACGACCGAGCCACCTAGGCGTGCCAGTTCCCAGAAAATTTTAGATGCTAGAATTGTCGCACACAACTTATGAAGTAACCAGGTTTATTACATTCAAAGAAATGCAAGACAAACTTGAAAATATCTTCAGGGATTGTAAACAACCAAAACTGATGCAGCAGATTTGGAAAATAACAAATAGAATATCTAAAAGTAAAAGGATAGAATAAGTAAACTTAAAAACTCAGTGGAACGGTTTTGCAACAGGCATACCTGAAGAGGGAATTAATGAACCAGAAAGTAGAAAGGAGAAAAATAGGCTGAGTGCAATACAGAGAGACAATATTTAGTTTATGATGGAGAAGTCAAAAAGGAAAGATTAATGGATTTGATCTCTTAAAAGTTTAAAACTCATTTATGTCAAAAACAGCCTTATTAAACTGCAAAATATAATACAGAAAAATTGGGGGCAAAAAAGACAGGCATCGTTCTGTAGAGACAGAAAGTAGATTCGAGGTCGCCCAGAGCTGGAGAATCTGTGCGAAGAAAGAAAATGGCAGCTAATGGGTAAGAGGTTTCATTTTGGAGTAATACAAATGTCCTGGAATTAAATAGTGAGGCTGGTTGCACAACTACATGAATATAGTAAAGACTGTATGTTAAAATGGTGAATTTTATGGCACGGGAATTCTTTCTCAGTAAACCTGTTTTTTACAAAAGGGACAAGCAAGTAGTTAATACCTTAACTACATAAAGAGCTCATAGACACTGATAAAAAATATCCAGTAGATACATGGATGAAAATAAATAGGCAATTCATGGTAGAGGAATAATAAGAGAAATAAAATTTTGGTAAAATATTTGACTTTTCTAAGAAAAAAGAGGTAGATTAAAATAATAATTAAATGTAACTTTTTGTGACATTTCAAAAAACACAGTTTTGTTTTGTTTTTTTAAATGAGAATTCCCAGTGCTGGCCAAGGCACACTTGATCACTCTTGTTAGGAAAACCAACGAGGACATTTTTGGAATATAGCTTTGAAAATGTTCACGCCCTTGGAGCCAGTTACTTCTCTTTGGGGAATCTACCCTAAGAGTGTAAGTAGGAGGTGGGTGCCTAACATAGTTCTGTCTGTGGAACTTTTTCCACACTGAATAATGATGCAGTTAGCTCTTGGGCCGAGGCATAGCTCGTACTTGCAGAACCTCGTGCCTTTTGCAGCACGGCTCACTTGTCCCTTCTCCAGGAAGCCCTAACCCCACCCCACACCCTTTTTTGACTCCTCTCTCCCTGTGCTCTCATTATTCCCCAACTTGCAGTATCAGCCACACTGTCTTGTAATCATGGGCTAATTTGTCTCTTTCTCTAGACAGACACAGTCCTATAATATTTGTATCACTTAGTGACAGTATCTGGCACACAGTACACACTCTATGAATAGGTGGACGCATAAAGGAATTCTTTCCATTGCCTTTATTTAAAGATGTTTTCCAAACATTATGATGTATGCCACAGCTGCAGAGTACTTCTGTATATTCTTATATAACCGATTTGGGTTCTTTTTGTTTTTGTTTTTTACTCCTTTCCCCCCACCCTTTTTTTTTTAGATTTTTTTTTTTTTTTTGAGTAATCTCTGTACCCATGTGGGGCTCGAACTCATGACCCTGAGATCAAGAGTTGTCTCTCCACTGACCAAGCCAGCCAGGCGCCACCCTATCTCTGTCTTTTTAGCTGAAGTAAAATTTGAAAGAAATCCTTCTTCTTTCTAATATCCTTATTAGTATTACTTACAATATTACTATTAAAGTGTTGAGTGTTATCATTGGACCAACAGCCCTGTCTTGTTGGAGCTGCTCAATTTTCTAGTGTAAGAGCGGTGTCATCTGGGGTAATAAACTACCCCCTACCTCCCCCTTTTTAAAAAAAAATATTTATTTCAGAGAGAGAAAGAGAGAGAGAGAGAGTGCACAAGTGGGAGGTGGGAGACAGGCCGAGGGAGAGGCAGAAGCAGACTCCGACTTGATCCCAGGACCTTGGGATCATCAACTGAGCTGAAGGCAGCCGCTTAACTGACTGAGCCACCCAGGTGCCCCTCCATCCTCCCTTAAAAAAGAAAGCTGTTAAAACGAAATTGTTCACAATAAAAACTCTGTGTGAAAAAGAGAGAGAGAGTGTGTGTGTGCGTGTGTGTGTGCGTGCACGTATGCGCGATTCAAGGAATGGTGTACGAATGAGAGGGCTCTAAAATATTTGTGTCGATTTCAGGTGATTTTTTTTTTAAACTGCTTAACTGGGATATAATTCATATATCATACAATATGCCCTTTTTAATTGTAAAATACAATAGCTGTTAGTATATTCACAGAGTTGTACCTCTGTCACCACAATCAGTTTTACAACATCTTCATGATCTTGAAGAGAGATCCTGTGCCCTTCCTCCCATACCTCCCGAAGGTGATTTTTATTTGACTTTCTTCTGTGCTTTTCTCTAGTATTTGAATCTTTTACCGTGACCGTGTATTATTTATACCACCAGGGGAAAAAAAACCAGTCAAGTTCTTTTGATTGTGCAAGCAAATTTTTTAAAGGTTTCTCCTTTCCCCTCTATTTATGGGTGCCCTACTTAGCCCAGGGATTTTAACCTGAGGGCTGTATGGACTCCTAGAGGGTCCATGACTAGGTTTATAGGCGAAGTGTTTGTGTGTGTGCGTTTGTGCCTTTATCAGGGGAGAAGGGGCTCTTTGGGTGAAGTTCAATAGTAGCTCTGTCTGGTTTCCATGTGAAACTACAGTTTAAGTCCTGCACGTCACAGTTATTGATTTGACAACCCTTTCAAAGCAAGTCCTCGCCTGGAGTGCCTGTCACAGACCCCTGCCTAATCATCTCATCAGGACTTGTGCTAGGCTCAACGCAGGAAGAAGGGAGCATTTCATTAGTGTTTGTGTCTTGTCTGTGTCACTGCTTGGTGCCCAAAGCACAGAGCAAGTCTCCTAGCCCTGAGACACTGGAGAACGTGGGAGATCAGCCCTGTCTTGTTGGAGCCGCAGGCCAGGTGACAACTCCCCGGGGAGGCCTTCGCTCCCTCAGAGCAAACGAGAGCCTGACGCATCAGCCAGCTCTGCTGACTGTGCAGCTTCTCTTCGCCTATACTTGAACTGAAATGCCAGTAGAACACTTCGGAAAAAATGAGTCTGCAGTTTAAGTAGTACTCCTACCAGGACCACCCATCTTGGGGTCTTTCGGAGATGTAAAGAGTTTTGTTTTCTTACCAAGATTCAGCTAAGAAAGAACCACTCACTGTTTTATGGGAAATCAGAAGTCCCTTTTTCTTTTTACCAGTAAATGTTTTGATACCATAAAAAAAATATTGGGGTCTCTGGATGGCTCAGTTAAGCATCCGCCTTTGGCTCAGGTCGTGATCTCAGGGTCCTGGGATCGAGCCCTGCATCGGGCTCCCTGCTCAGCGGGGAGTCTGCTTCTCCTTCCCCCTCTGCCCTCCTCCTGCTCTGCTCGCTCTCTCTCAAATAAATAAATAAAATCTTTTTAAAAAATGGAATGTTAATGTCCTTTTTTACTCTTGGAAAGCTACATAAAGAGAATTAAATGAATGACATCCTGCTTCTTTATTTCTCACCCTGGAATAGCTGAAATGTGGGTTTCTCGGAATGCGTAGGGCAGTGATTACCCTGAAAGCAGAGGTAATTGCTGTTTTCCTGTCCTTCCTTCCTCACTTTTGCCTTTCAGTATTCGGGCAGCTTTGTTCGCATTTATGCATGTACAACAGAACCCTTGATGGTGGCGGCGTCCTTGAGGCTCCATTTTCCTCAGCTCTCTTCCTAGCCCTGCCTCTCTATCACCCACAGGTATTTGATAGAGGCGGCCCTGACAAGGTGAACTCTAAGCTTTTGGGGGCTGTTTCGGATTTTGTTTATTTGGGGAGGGTAGCAGAATAAGAGATAGAGGGGGCTTGCTGTATCAAGTAGAGTGGAGGTGTTTGAGGATCACTGGTTAAAAACTGGAACTCCTGAAAATCCAAGTTCTCAATTTCCCTTTTGTACGACTCCTCTGTTACCACTAATGTCAGCAGCATCTCAAGTTAGAATCATTTGTGAATTTCATTAACATCACTCACCTCCCTTTGCGACAGGCTAAATAAAGATACCAGGTAGGAATGAAGCAGTCCCTATGAAGCCCCACTAGATTCACTAGAGTCTAGAGAATTCTGGCCTTTCTCTTATGGGATGCAGTGTGCAGAGTGCTTCTCCTTCCTCTGACCTTGGAGTTCAGTAAAATTTTATGGAGTAAGGCTGAGAGTATATACTAGAAAATGTAAGGTTCGCTATCTTGGGGTTAGGATTTGCAAAGTTAGTATTATTCTAGCTAGTATCTCTTTACCCAGGCACTGCTGCCAGGGGACCCCTGGTGTAGGGGAGTGCAGGTTTGCAGTTCTGCTCTGCCATGTGCCAGATATCTTGGGTCATATTTTTCACCCATCTGTTCCTCAACTTCTCTCTTCATAAAATTAGGAATAATAATAATACCTACTTCAAAGGATTTTTGGGAGCATTAAATGGACAAATGCATGTAAAACTGCTTAGAACAGCCTGGTATGTTGAAAACACTCAGGAAATATTTGAAATGTTACTGTCTTTGCTATTAGGTGTTTGTTTATTGTAATAGTATTTTGTGATCCAAATGGCTTCCAGCAAGTATAGTTAACTACGAGCAAATATAAATGCATTCCTTTTAACATTTCCCCTCCAAAACAGGAAGTAGAAAACAATTTAAGAAAATACATTATTTTAGTGTTTGAATGTATTATTATTATTACTTAAAGATTTATTTATTTGAGAGAGAGAGAGAGCACGGGGTGGGGTAGGGATAGTGGGAGAGAGAGTCTTAAGCAGACTCCTTGCTGAGCCCTACGTGGGGCTCGATCTCACGACCCTGAGATCACGACCTGAGCCTTATGTTTAACTGACGGCACCACCCAGGTGCCCCTCAAATGTATTATTTAGATCCTGACTTAGAGAGATTCTAGGTATGGTTCTCACAAATCTTTAGCTGTTAACTGTGACAGTTTATTAGTCTAACCCTGTTTTTTCTTCAGGCCTGGGTAGCACTCACTCATATTGAATCTTTATAAATTTGTTGGGGCTTGTCCACACTTAGCACAGCCTCGAAGCTGTAGAGAAACTTAACATTGAATTGGCATCTAGACGTTGTCATTTACTCTAATTACAAAGACAGGCCAGCCATCCAGTTGAATTCCCCACACTTCCTTGATTTAATAACCGACTTCCCCAGTTTGTGCAACTTCCTGGATTCTTGGAGCTGAAATTATTGTTGGCTTTCATCATAATGAAAGGTCTCAAATGTAACAACTGAAGTACCCTGCTAAGGAAGGGTATTTTCATTCTCTTCTGGTTTTAGCCTTTCACATCTTTGTGTCATAGAGCTGCAAGAGAGGACAGATTGGTGATGATCTTTTTGTAATCAAAGGAAAATTCTCCTGTGCCTGACCTCTTCTCTTACCCGTCATCGTTCTTTCACTGGGCTTCCTCTATAGGTTAATATGCTTTTTATCTTCTTTCTAGTTTTTAAAATAAACTTTTATTAATTACTTTGAACATAGTTTGTAATGAGTCAAAAAGCTTATCTCCTGCTCTGCTTCTTCCCCTTCACAGTTCCAGTTCCCAAAGACAACCATTCCTTTCCCACCCCTTTTTAAGTGGTTTCTTCTAGTGTTTACCTGTCCATTTATAAATAAAATGCTCACACGTATTTCTTTTTTTTTCTTTTAAAGATTTTATTTTTAAGTAATCTCTACACCAACATGGGGCTTGAACCTACAACCCTGAGATCGAGAGCCACATGCTCTACTGACTGAGCCAGCCAGGCATCCCATATTTCTCTTGATTTAAGAAACTCCGGGCATTATCTGCTCATTTTCCGTATGTGGGATGAGGTTTTAACTCATGCACGCGTGTACACACACATGCACACCTGCACATGCACACCCATGTCCCTCCCCTCCTGCTGTTTCTGCATCGCGATTTTTGGCTACATCATTGGGCTGTGTTTACTGTTGACTATTTGGGTATTATTCATTGCTGAGCCTAGTTCAGTCTTCCTTATTCATTTGTTACTTTTCTTTTCTTTTTTTTTTTTTTTAAGATTTTATTTATTTATTTGACAGAGAGAGACAGCCAGCGAGAGAGGGAACACAGGCAGGGGGAGTGGGAGAGGAAGAAGCAGGCTCCCAGAGAAGGAGCCTGATGCGGGGCTTGATCCCAGAACACTGGGATCACGCCCTGAGCCAAAGGCAGACGCTTAATGACTGTGCCACCCATGCGC
The DNA here is from genome assembly GCF_017311325.1 of Ursus maritimus. NCBI lineage: Eukaryota > Metazoa > Chordata > Mammalia > Carnivora > Ursidae > Ursus > Ursus maritimus. The sequence goes on from NW_024424341.1 coordinate 23,880,968, forward strand.
CCCTCATTTGTTTAGTTTTCCATGTAATTTATTGCTAATTTCTTCCGAATGATTTAACAGCTGTATTGAATATATGTCATTATGTTGTTCCATCTTCATTCTCTTTACCCAGATTCAGCCTTTGACACCTATCTCATTCTCTTTATTCTTGTTTTTGGGTTTATACCCTTTTTACTCCTCAGTTGTCACTTTAGTAGATTTCAGGAGAAAGAGAATACAAACGTTTGTCGTCATTCTACAACACTTGATTGCAAATTCTTTTTATACTCTTGTCTCTAAAAGAGGCTGATCTATTTTAAAAGACCATGTCTCTTATCACAGACTTTTTTAACTTACATTTTAAAAATTTGTATTTGATAATACATCACATGGTTCAAAGTTCAAAAGTACAAAAAGATACAGAATAAAAACTTTCTTCTCTCCTGTCTTTCCCCATTTCCCTCCCCAGAAACAACTAATATCATGTGTTTCTTGTGTATCCTTCCAGAAATATTTTATGAGTGCGTATTTCCCTTTTGTACAGAAATGGTTAAATTCTATACACATGTTTTGCACTTTGCTTTTTACCTCACAGTAGATCTTAGAATTTATTCCATAACAGTTCTTAAAAAGCTTTTTTATTTTTTTATGGATGCATTGTATCCCATTATATGAGTGAACACAACTTAATCAGTCCTCTATTCATGAATATTTAATTTGTTTCCAGTCTTTTCTTTACCAGTAGTACCACAGTGATGATTTTGTATGCAAGTAATTTTCTCTTTGTGCTAGTATATCTGCTAGGACAGATTCCTGGAGTAGAGTTTCTGGCTTAACACAGAACTTAGGATTTTAGATATAATATATTTTCTTACACATGTAAGACAGGTTCTGTGAAATGTGAAATACTTGACTTTTTTCCCCATTCAGATAACAAATCCTTTTCTCCCTCTGTCCACCGTCATCCTTACAGGGGCAACCAAAATCGATTTGAATACGAAAGGAAGCTGATACTTTGCTTGTGGCACTGGATTTCCCTTTATATTTAAAATGAGCTCTATTATTTTCTCCCCTTTTCTTTTATTCTAGAAACCTAAATGGGTAGATATGAAATAGCTTTTATAGTTTTTTTTAATAATAACTTTTTGGGACATTATTCACATACCATACAACTCACTCATTTCAGGTGTACAATTCAGTGATTTTAGTATATCACAGAGTGTGTACCCATTACCACAATCAATTTTGGAAGGTTTTTATTGCTCCAGAAAGAAACTCCACATCCATTAGCAGTCACTCCCTATTTCCCCTACCTCCTGCAGCCCTAGGTAACCACTAAATCTACTTTCTGTCTGTTCTGATTTGCCTGTTCTGAGTGTTTCATGTGAATGGAATCACACGATATGCGGGGTTTTGTGTTTCTTACAGTTTTGTCAGCAGAAATTCCTGAGAGGTTTGAGGGAGTAGGTGGTTTTCCAAGTTGATGTGGATATTTTGGTTGTTAAGTACCCAGGAGAATGAGGCAGGTTAGTTTTAAAGTGGGAATTGGCTTTACAGGTTCTTGGGATAGAGCCAGTTAGCAAAGATGTTTAGGGTTAGACTATCTTTCCCACAGTGCAAGAGCGTTGTGTAAGGTAAGACTATACCTAGACTCCTTTTCCTGCTGAAGGCCTGCAGAATCACTGAACACCTTGCTGAGGGATTATCTTGAAGTCAACACTGTTGGGATTAGAATACATTTCCGGCTTTGCAAGGAAAGTCTTTTGGGGAGACAAATGGTTGTTTTACAAAGTTGTCTCTATTTCGTTGCATAATGTACTTTTATTAATATTTTTTCAGTTGAGTTAATTTGCCTGTATCCTATGCTTTGCCTGAAAATACAGATCGGAATGTTTTCATGAACCCTGGCCATTTTAGGTTCACCTTTACCTTCTGTGTAACTTATCTGTTAGGCCACATCTTGAAATACGTAGTCATTTTCCTGCGATCAGAGCGGGAGCAGGTATTTCTCACACAGTCAATCAGTTCTTTTGCCAAAGGGATTGATGTGTCATGTTTCCTTGAAGCATGTGCTGACCCAGAAATTACCCCATTTTTAAATTACAAAGGAATTATCAAGTGCGAGGGACCCAGGGTCATGTAAGGTTATGGCCGCACTTCCTCAGTTGTTGAAATTCAGAGAGCTTTTCAAATAAGAAACAAAAACAGCCGCACAAAATTTCATCTCTTTAGTTGTTACACAGTCTTAACCATCCTATGTGATTCTCTTCGCAGCTTGGTCTAAGAGAAGGAGGGAGCTGCCCTTGTCCTCTAGGGATTTATAAACTCCTAGGTAGCAGCTGTATCCTAGAAGGTAAAACTCAAACAGTCAGAGGGCCATTTGGCAGCCGTTTGGGGAAAAGGCCATCAAGAAGATAAACAATTGCTAACATGGGACTGTGGGAAGCAAGGAAACTGGGCTTTGCTGTTGGCAACCTTTTAATGCAAGAGTGGAAGAATTTAAAGCTCCCTAGTGGAATTAAAAGTTTGGCATTATAGGAAAAGTACGTAAGTAAGTAAATAAAATTCTCAAAAATTTTTTTTAATCTGAAAAAGGATATGTTAGGATTCCTTTGGATGAAAAAAAATCAAACTGGCATACACATAAAAGGATATTTATTGATTTATGTATGCAGAGTCTAGTGGGTGGAGGTACAGTTGGATCCAGAGGCTCAAAGCATGACATCAGGTCTCTTCCTTTTCTCCTTCGCTCTCTTGGTTTGACCCTCTTCTGTGTTGGCTTTATTTTTTGGTGGGTTTTTTTCCACATAGTGGCCACAGGCAGCTCCAGGCTAATAATTTCAACAGGGGGGCTAGGGGAAAACAGCTTATCTTTCCCAGTAGTTCCAGTGTAGGCTCCAGAATTGAGTCTCATTGCCCAGTCCTGAGCCCATCATCGTATGGGCATGGGATGGAGTGTCCTAACTGGCCAGCCTGGGATATGAGTTTACACATGGAAGGGGGAGAAAGTGAGTAGTTAGCTCCACTCAAACCACAGAGATTAAGGATAGGAAAGGGATAGTTCCCAAAGGACCGCCAGGTTTTGCTAGCAGAAGACAGAGTAGATGCTGTGTGCAACCAAAATGTATGTCTGCTACAGAAAGGAAGTCAAGAGCTCATTTGGTTTTGAAGTATATAGCAGGATATCTTGTGAGAAGTAAATATCTATTTTCTGCTAAAGATTAATGAGAGAAAATAGGCATAAATGACAGTAGGAGGGACTTAGAAATAAATGTTTTTTAGAAAAGCTAGATATAGATCAAAGTTTTATAAACCAAATCCCATTTTCCCATAGAGTTCCATTATAAAATCACAACTATATTCCTAAAAGGAAACAAATCTACCAGATTTCTGACTTGGGAACTTCTGATGAAAAAGTAGTTATGATTGCCATGGATCTAGGATATATGCCAGGCCTTGCAATTATCAGTGATACAATGTCTACGAGAACTGCAGTTACCAACTACCAATTCACTTTTGCTTTGCACTCTTTGGAAGATTGGGAAGCTGTTTCCTTTCTCTCCTTTAGTAAACAATTTATTTAATCTTTCTCTTAGCCACAGACATTTTCCCCTATGCTAAAATATCTTTAACTCCACCTTGTACCTTCAAGACCTTCCCCATCATTTTGCATAATGGAGCTAACTACAAAGGAACTGTCATACTGTGCTAACAGGGAAACTGTCTAAATCGGGTTCTGCCACAGCCTGAAACTTCCTGAAGAGCAGAGCTTCTGCTTATATAAAATTGAAGGCCACATAAAGGAAGATGTGGTTTAGGACCACGTGCAGGGACTTCCCAGGCTTATTGGAAGCAATGAAAAGATAGGTGTGAGGAAGGCAAAAAAGAGGCAGACAGGTGCAGCCCTCAGCAGGTGAACTGCCTTTGTGTATACCTGATTTATAAGAGAATGGAATCACAACCTGTAACGTAGAAAATAGGGGCGCCTGGGTGGCTCAGTTGGTTAAACTCCTGACTCTTGTTATCAGCTCAGATCATGATCTCGGGGTCCTGGGGTCCAGCCCAGCGTCCATCCAGCTCTGTGCTCAGCAGGGAGTCTGCTTCAGGATTCTCTCTCTCTCCCTCTGCCCCTCTTCTTTCTCTCTCTCTCTTTCAAATAAATAAATCTTTAAAAAAAATAGTATGTAGACTTTGTATGAATGTCAAGTTAAAATGGGAGATTGGTAAACTCAAATGAAAAATGATTAAGGATTTCTTAAGCATTTCTATTACTCCTTCCCCATCTTCTCTTTCTTAATTCCTGAAATTTGTATCAGGACTGTATCTTTGAACCCTTTTATTAATTCATTCAACAAATAGTTACTGAGCACCTGCTATGTGCTGGCACTCTTCTAGACATTGAGGCTACAGCAGAGAACAAAAAAAAAAAATCATTGACTTTGTAAAGTTTATGTTCTAAGGAGGAGAGCAGTCAATACTGCTCAAATACTGTACATAACATGCCAGGTAATAATAGGCGCTGAGAAGAAAAGTGAAGCAGGGCGAGGGGGTAAAGAGTGACAGGGGAAGGAGGCTGCCGCGTTATATGTGATAAGTGTGATATTTGAACAGAGACATGATGGGGTTTGGGGAGCAAGCCTAAGGCTACCTGAAGGAGGAGCAGCCTAGGCAGAGGGCATGCCGGGGAAGACCATGGGCCCGAAGCAGCTTGGTCTACTCTAAGAACAGCGAGGAGGCCAGAGTTGCTGAGGACAGTAGAAGATGGTAAAAGATGAGGTGAGAGAGTGAACAAAAACAGGTGGGGATGGGGGGTTGCCCATATTCAGGGGAGAAGGGAAACCATTAAGGACTTTGGGCAGAAGAATGATGGGGCCTGACTTGTTTTAACCAGATGGTTCTAGCTGCAGTGAGGGTATAGGGTAAAAGCAGAGAGACCAGTTGGGGGAAAAAAGACAAGCTTCAGGCCACAAATGATGGACCAGAGTAGCTGAGGCAGAGGTGATACAAAGAAGCATTTGCCTCCTGAATATATTTTGAAACCTATATTTCCTTCCTTTGTTTGTTTTTCTTTTCTTCTTCCTTACTATTCTTTAGAGTGTGTAACATTTTCCACCCGAGTAACAGAATTTGTATTGATATAGTTTTGAGACTAGGGGCTTTATTTCTGATCCTGTCTTAGGTCATATCTCCCCTCCTCTCTCCACCCTTGTGAAGTTTGCTCAAGATGGGGCGGGGCTCAGATAATTACCCATCTAGGAGGTACTGGCATGATGATAGAAGGGGTCAGTAAGTACAGCGGTCCCCACTTATCCGCAATTTTGCTTTCCATGGTTTCAGTTACTTGAGGTCACTTGTGGTCTGGAAATAGATAAGCCTCCTTCTGACTAATCATCAGAAGGTCAGTCGTAACCTGACACTGTGTCACAATGCCTCACTTCATCTCATCACAGAGGCGTTTTATTATCTCACATCATCACAAGAAGAAGGGTGTGTAGAGTACAATAAGATATTTTGAGAGAGAGAGACCCCATTCACATAACACTTATTATAGTATATTTTTGTAATTATTTTATTGTTAGTTATTATTGTTAATCTCTTACTGTGCCTAATTTATAAATTGAACTTGATCATGGGTAGGTACATATGGGAAGAAACATAGACTTTAGAGTGTTTCGAGTTTTCTGCAGTTTCAGGCATCCACTGGGGGTCTTGGAACGTATTCCCTGCAGATAAGGGGGGGGGGGTACTACCGGATTTGGAATATGGCTCAGGAGCAGGACCTTCCCCATTTCTGATCAGGGAACTCAGCCGTAAGTGTGGGTCTCCTACTGATCATGCCCAGTATGCTCTGAAGTTATTTCCTTGTGGAAATTGCTCTCCTCGTTGACAGTTTTACAGAGAATACATGTATTGGAACCGAGAACTGCAGCAGAGACAGGAAGTGCTGCTGTGCTTTGGCTGATATGTTGGCAGGGATGATACTAGTCATAGAACCTTAGAGTCTCAGACTTGGAGGGCTCCCTAGAGGGTATTTAATCCAGTCTTCTCCTGCTGCTGTGTGAATCCCTGCCACAATATGTAATCATCTAGCCTCTGTTTTTAGACTCTAGAATCCATAAATCATAGAATGTCAGTGCTGGAAGTGAGCTTGGAGATCATAGAGGACTGAGACCAGAAGAATCCAGGAGTCTGAACTCCCAGACCCATGTTCTTTGCACTCACTATGTTGTCATTCTAAAAAAGGGCAGCCCTTCCTGGTAGAATTGCAGAGGTGGGTTTAAGTATCTCAGTGTTCATCCCATCACTGGCTGTCTGGGTATATTTGCCTTCCAATTTTAAGTCATAATGAATCCTTTCTTTTTATTTTTATCCGCAGGGGTTGCCCTGCTCTCAGATGCATACCCTGAGAAAATCTTGCTTGGTCTGTTGGCTCAGTATGACAGTGATAAAAACAAGCACACACCGGAGACCAGAATGAAAGTCGGGGAAGTCCTGATGCGAATTGTCAAAGCATTAGGTGAGTTTTCTGTCATCTGGAAAAGGGTGGGGGCAGTATGGCTTTGGAACCAAAGTCTGTGTACCTTGGAGGTTTCTTTTGTTTGTACGGTGAGGACAGTTTCAGAGCTGAGATGAACTACTTCCTGTTCAAGGATTTAGCAAATGTCCACACACCCAACGAGGGATTGGCCGCAACAGTGCCCGTCTTCCTACCACTGCTTGGTCTCCTCTCCTGAGCTGTGTTGGGCCCTGATTTTCACTGGAGCTGGAATGAGAAGTTTCACACTTGCTGAGCAGCAGCAAGCATAAAAAGAAGAGGAACGTCAGACAGGGAAGGAATAGCCTAGCTCTTATTGAATGGCTGCTGTTTGCCAGGTCGTCTGCGCATATAATCGCATCTCATTTTCCCAGCAAATCCTATAGAGGGGCTGTTGTTAGACCCATTTTATAGGTGAGGAGATGGTGCTACGGAGACCTTCAGCAGTTTGTCCAAGATTCATTCAGCTGGTAAATAAAGTGGTGCTAAGAATTGAACCCACCAACACAAAGAAAGTTGCTCCAGACTACATAAGCTGAGAGTAGTAAGAGCATGAGCTCTTGAGTCACAGTGCCTGGGTTCAAATCCAAACTGCTGTTTATTGTCTATGTGACCATGGGAACATTTCTTAACCTCTTGGTGCCTCATTGCCCTAGTGTATACTGTGAAGATATAAATAGCACTTAACTCATAGGGTTATTGTAAGGATTAAATAAGGTAATATTTAGAATAGTATTTGGCACACAGTATAGGCTCAATAAATTTTTATTTTTGCTAAGAAGAAAGATTGCTTTCTTATTTTCAGTTTTTTAAAGATTTTATTAATTTGAGAAAACGGAAGCACACAAGCAGGGGGAGGGGCAGAAGGAGAGGGAGAAGCAGACACCCCACTGAGTGGGGAGCCCAATGTGTGCGGGGCTTGGTCCCAGTAACCCGAGATCATGACCTGAGCTACACAGGTGCCCCGAAAGATTGCTTTTTTTAAAGAAAAGAAATACTTTATTATTTACTACTTATTGAGTGCCCTTAAGGGACTAGAAGATGAGATTCTGGGGAGTAAGGACAAAGAGAATAATTGTTAACCCCTAAAGATAGGGGTTAAATTAAGATAAACTAATGAATTTCTCCTAAGTCAATAAGTATACTTTTGATATTTTTATATCAAGCTGTATAATGTAGAATTAGGAGGGGCTTTTTTTACCTTGCATTACATAAACTTAGCTATGGACTGCTGCACTGAATATAGATAGCTTGAAGCCTTGAAATAAGGCAAACCAGTCATTTAAGTGTGGACCAGTGGTATACAGTATTCATTTAGTAATTCCATCATGTATCCAATAGCGTGTGACCTAAGGCAGAAGAAGAAGTGATCTCAGCTTCATTTTGGCTAATTTGTTTGTGATCAAGACATCACACTGAATTCTTCTTTCATCAGCATTCAAAGGATTTACAATTCTGCCTACCCATGCATCATTTATTTGGGCATAGCCCTGAATTGTCCTAATTTCTGGGTGTCCTTCCTGGCTAAAGAAGAAGACCTAGATCTCTAACCATGGCAATCTTTTTAGTAGTGAAAAAAGAATATCATGAGAGTGCAATTTTTAAAAAATATATATTCCTCTCTTGAAAGAAAGACCAACTTTCTGTATTTGCCGTAGTCCTAAATATGAGTCTGAAAACATACCAGACACGTACACCATTATAAGAAATCATTCTCTCACAGATGGCGTGAATATTAAACTTAATGTATCGCAGGGTCAAGTACAACCGCTGACAGAAGTCAGCGTTTCTGTGTATCATTGGGATTATCAGAGCCAAGAAGGAATGTATGCCATACATTGTCTGCATCAGTATAACATGTATTTTTTCTTTGTAACTTCTGGTAGACCTCTACCATTGGGATGATGAACACTGAAAGTACACATTTCTTGGTCTCTACTGGCCAGGGGTAGTGGTGGAGATGAAGGACTGTGTTGAGTGACAGAGAGGCCTTCCTCCTTCTTACATGTTCCTATAATTAGCCCAATTTCCAAAACAGTCTTTGGGCATTTCAGAGCAAACTCCATCAATTCTCAAAGTTCTAATGTTTCTGTAGCCTCCTCTTCCAAGTAGCCAGCCATAGACATTGCCTTCGCTTTAACTGCTAATTTCTAATTCACACGACCAGCTTGTCCAAGTGCCTAGATGAGGTGGCTTGTTGAAATCCTTTAAGTGAAATTAAAGCCCTTTTTTACAACACAGCCAGTACTCTTAGTTTACTAGTGACGTGGAAATCCTTGTGAACCAGCCACTCTGTAAGACTTCCCTGAGAAGTACCCTAGTTTCATTGGCCCCAGCCTTGCTCTCTCCCCACCCCCAGCTCTTCTTGGCAGCTGGGGGAAGTTCCACAGAACAAGGCCCACAGGTGGGAGCCCGGCGCAGGACACTGCTGCTTCCTCTTGGTATCATGTCTGGTTCTCTAACCATGCCTACCTGTCTTCCTACCAGTAGACAGTGGTGAAAAGCAGGAGCTTTTCTTCTTTCCGTTTTTAAAAACCAAGCTATCACTTAGGCACAGTAAAGTATATAAGGTACAGTCATGTTAATATAGAAAACTTCTAGTAACCCGTAAAGTTTCCTTTTGTCCCTTCCTAGTCTATACCTGCCCCAGAGGTAAGCACTATTCTAACTCTTTACCACCATCAATTTCTTTTGATTGTTCTTGAACCTCATTTTAATGGAATTGAATCTCCATATTTATGGAATGCTAATAGATCTAGACACTTGGGTAAATTCGGGTCAAATGGGGGGGGTAAGAATACTTTAGGCATGATGTATACTGTATTTCCTGTTGTATCACAATAGGGGGCACGTAATGTCTCATTATCTCACTTTACTGATGTTGAGATTGATTAGTGGTGTTTCCAGTCAGGTATATCTGTTATAAACTCCCCCATGAATCTTCCTCCTCATGGCTTTAAGTAACCATTGATAATTGTAGCCTAGATCCATTATTTCATAGGGATTATATTTTTTTACACATTAAGAAATGGGTACAGAGAGGGTTACTAACTTGCCTAATGTCACACAGCTAATTAATGGTGGATACAGAATTTGAACCCAGACAGTCTGACTCCAGACCCAGTCTCTTACCCAAAACACCGTTGCATCCTGAACATTCTCCCATGTCATTAAGCATCTTTTTCCTGTCATTAACATGGACATTTTCCACATCCTCTATAATTTTTAATGATTACATGATATATCATTTGAATGTACCATAATTTTTTCACCTGACCAACTTACAGGTTGTTTGAAGTTTTTGCTATTATGAATTACATTAAGATGAATATTCTTGTAGCTAAACTTTGTGCAGATTCATGATCATTTCTAAGGAAGAATTTCTAAAAGAATTTGTTAAAAGCATGGGCATTTATTTATTTATTTGTTTGTTTATTTTTAAATATATATTTATTTCAGAGAGGGAGAGAGAGAGAGAACAAGCATGAGTGGGAGGAGGGGGAGAGGGAGAAGCAGACTCCCCACTGAGAAGAGAGCCCGATACAGGGCTTGATCCTAGGACGCTGGGATCATGACCTGAGCCAAAGGCAGACACTCAACTGACTGAGGCACCCAGGTGCCCCAAAAGCATGTGTATACTTTTAAAGATATTTATTGCTAAATCGTCTTGCAGAGAGATTGTGCCCATTTACTTATTTATTTAAAAATTTTAATTTGAGTATAGTTGACATTTAATGTTACATTAGTTTCAAGTGTACAATATAGTGATTAGACAAGTTTATACATTATACTGTGCTCACCACAAGTGTAACTACCATCTGTCACCATATAACACTATTACAATATCATTGACTATATTCCTTATGCTGTGCCTTTTGTTCTTGTGATTTACTCATTCCATAACTGGAAGCCTGTACCTCCCACTCTCCTTCCCCCATTTTGCCCATCCCCTTGAGATTGTGCTGGTCTCAGTTTCCGTGTTTGAGAATATTTGTCTGTACCCTCATCAGTACTGTGTATGCTATGTATTACCATTTTTTATCAAACACATGTATATAAAGAAATGCTATCTTGTTTTGATTTCCTTTAATTCAGTTGATGAGGTTAAACATTTTTCATATATTTATTGGCTAAATTGTGTGTGTGTATTTGTGTGTGTGTGTGTGTGAATTGTCTGTTCCTGTTCTTCATTTTTCTTTCTTTTTTTTTTTAAGATTTTATTTATTTATTTATTTATTTATTTATTTGACAAAGAGAGCGAGAGAGAGAGAGCACAAGCAGGGGCAGTGGCAGGCAGAGGGAGAGGGAGAAGCAGGCTCTCCGTTGAGCAAGGACCCCGATGCAGAGCTCGATCCCAGGACCCTGGGACCATGACCTGAACCGAAGGCAGACGCTTAACTGACTGAGCCGCCCAGGCGCCCCTCTGCATTTTTCTTTTGGGATATTGACTTTGTTATTTGATTTATAAAAGCTTTATCTATTTAAAAATCATGAACCACTGAAATTTATGTTGTGACTATTTTCTTTGGGTTGTTTACATTTTAGTTTTGTTCATATTTTCTATTACATTTTGTTTTTGAAACATACAAGTTTTTTATTTTGATGTAGGCAAATCTGTCTTTTTCTGTATGGTTTCTCTTTCATATAGAAAGGCTTTTCTCAAACCAAGATTATATAAATATCACTCTATATATTTTAATTTCTACTTTCCAATGTAGAAAATATTGCAGAAAGATTTTGGTTTGGTTTCTTTTATTTAAGGAACTATTTGGTTTTTTATTGTACTTTAAAAAATTTAATCTTAACACATTGCTAAATTACCAATCACTCCAAATGTTTCTCCATATGTTTCCTCCTATATGGCCCAACGTTGATGTTGACAATAACCTGGGGACCATTACATATCAATGCATTTTTTAAAACTTCTTTTAAAAATATAACATTGAATTACTCTGCCCAAGATAATGAATTGGTAATTGGAACATTACTTGAAAAGTAGAATTAAAGCAAAGGGAATTGGTTACGTATGTGAGGGTATTTCCTTCTGAGACTGCCCTGAGCATTATTCCGGATCTGATGTAGACTGCACAGCTTTCTCACATATGCCAGATGCAATATCTGCTTTCTCTTCAGCAGGGCTGAACAAACATCACCCCGTTCTTCTTTGTTCTTGAGATTAGTGATTTTCAAATAGGGGAG
>NW_024424341.1:23892687-23979354 GCF_017311325.1 Ursus maritimus
ACTTTTGCCCCCTAGGAGACATTGGCGATGTCTAGAGACATTTTTAATTACTACAGCTGGGGGTATGGGGATGTTACTGGCATTTAATGAGTACAAGCCAGGGATGCTCCTGAACACTCAGCATTGTCCAGGACAGCCCCCTACAATGAAGAATGATCTGGCCCAGAATGTCAGGAGGGCCCCCTGTTGATAGACCCTGTTGTAGAGCTCATGCAGACCATTCTGTTTCTGCTTTATAACATTACTCATATGTGTTGGCTAGATCCAAGACTGCCACATACAGTTACGCAGGTTGTTCACAGCCATAAAAATTCCAAAAGGCATTATTGTATGAGTGGCGTACCCAGGAGTTGTACAGGCACAACCTGCCCAGTCATCCTGGTGGTCTTGACTAAAGTCTAGCCTATCTTCTGTCTCGGTTACATTTTAGGTTGTCAACTCACTGAAGAGATTTGAAAAAGTTATTCATTCCTTTCTGTAATATAGTTATACATCCTTTTGGATGTGGGAGCTTCTGTACATGGCCAATCTTATCTATTTTATACCAATCTTAGCATAATTTTTAGTGATATCTTTTCTGATGCCTACTGAATTTGGGAGTTGTCCTTCTTAAAGCCTGTGGCCACCTTTGAGGTGGTTATATATGCTTCCTACCCTTTCTTGCCTTCCTTTGACGTTTAATGGACCATAATATGAACTCAAGTATATTTTTAAATTATCCCTTATATCTAGGGAAGATTTTATATACTTTAATATTTATTTTATATTCTAAGGAAAAAGAGAGAAAAAAGTAGGTGAAATTGACTTTTATTTTTATGTAGCTCTCATTTGAATCCACAGTTGGATCAGAAGTCCTTGATGGAAAAACAGTTTCTACCTCTTCCCATTGTAATACCTGAATATTCTGTGAATTCTAATTTAATTTCCTGCTTTTTTCAAGTTCTAAATCATACAAATTCCTAGGTTATTTGGTGGCTCTTCCTAATGCTCAAAGTTGTGTGTGTGTGTGTTTATCTTGAATATAATTTTTTTTTCTTAATCTTGGGGGTAGGGGTATCAATGTAGTTCAGTTTAGAAACATTTTTTTTAAGTTTTTATTTATTTGTTTGAGGGGGAATGAGGAGAGAGCACGCACAACCGGGGGAGAGGGGCAGAGTAAGAGGGAGAAGCAGACTCCCCTGATGAGCAGGGAGCCCAATTCCGGACTCCATCCCAGGACCCTGGGATCATGACCTGAGCCTCAGACAGCCAGTTAAGTAACTGAGCCACCCAGGTGCCCCCTCAGAAACATTTTTTGATTAGCCACTGAATGGCACGTTCCTTACCTGGAGCTGGAAATAGGGACATGAAAAAGCCACAGTCTCTTCCTGCAAGGAGCTTATAGTTTAGAAGGAGAGAATGACTCATACACAGATCATCTGTGTAAGGTGATCTGCTTGTGAAGGTCATTGTGGGAGCGCAGGGGAAATGGTCTTTGTCCTTTCTCTTCTCAAGATCCTGCAGTTGAATGTGGCAGTGTGCTATAGGGCTACATCAGTTCCTCATCCTTATTCCAGCACAGGAGGTCAGGTTTTTTGTTTTTTTAAAAAATTCACATATAATGTATTATTTGTTTCAGGGGTACAGGTCTGTGATTCATCAGTCTTACACAATTCACAGTGCTCACCATAGCACATACCCTCCCCAATGTCCATCACCCAGCCACTCCATCCTCCTACCCCCCCTCCCCTCCAGCAACCCTCAGTTTGTTTTCTGAGATTGAGAGTCTCTTATGGTTTGTCTCCCTCTCTGGTTTCAGCTTATTTCATTTTTTCCTCTCTTCCCCTATGACCCTCTGCCTTGTTTCTTAAATTCCACATATCACTGAGATCATATGATAATTGTCTTTCTCTGATTGACTTATTTTGCTTAGCCTAATACGCTCTAGTTCCATCCATGTCATTGCAAATGGCAAGATTTCATTTTTGATGGCTGCATAATATTCCATTGTATATATATATACCACATTCATCTGTCGATGGACATCTAGGCTAGGAATTGAGCATTTATAGATTTCAGCAGCAATAAACAATAGTCCAGGAATAGAGTTTTCATATTCTAAAAGAAATTTGCAGCAAAATTCAGAGGATCAAATGAAATGCTTCTTGACAAATCTGCGTAGATTAGCATCAATGTAGTTCAATTTAACAAATATTAATGTAAATTGGAAATATTAATTGGCCAGATTTGAAGGTTGAAGCCCAGACTGAATAATTTTTTTTCTCATCTTCCTCCTCTTTTTCTTCCTCATGTCAATTTTTTTGAGAGGTGTAACTTTAAAATCTATTTATAGACTTTTCTCCTCTTAATTCTATCAGTTAATACATGGTCATTTTGGACAATTCGGAAAATATTAAAAAGTGTAAAGAAAGAAAGTGATCACTGACAGTTTCACGATTTAGAAGTAACCACTCTTTGTTTACACTTTGATTTTTCCTTCTAGTTTCTTTTTCTTTCTCATAATTATAATTACACAATATGTATACTGCTTTCTTTAATTTAACATTACTTATAAGCATGTCATTAAATAGTTTTTGAAAATATAAGATTTATTGGTTGTATTATAATTAATAACTTGAATTTATCATAATTTTATTTAATTATCTTTTAGAAAGATTATTGTTTAATTAGATCATTTCCAGTTCAGTTCCTTAGTTTATGAGGAACTTTATGAGGTATGCTACTGATAATTCTTATATGCAAATTCTTATGGTAAATCATTAAGTCTTTCCTTAGGATTGGTTCCTACAGGGAAATTACCAGGTCCAAGTGTATGCATGCACTTAAGGCTCTTGATATCCAGTGCTAAGATGCCCTCCAGAAGTATGTACTCTTGTCAGCAGTGAATGAGACTGCTACGTTCTCACAGAGAAAACTTTTTCTGTGGCTTCACACCAGACTTCTTACCCTGTCTAGCCATCTCCAAAATGTGTACCTTTGCTCCCAGAATGAATGGAGGAACCTGTCAGAGAATATTGGTCCGTGGGTGAGTGGATAGAAGGAAGGAGGTGGGAGACAGGGAGAGAAGGATTGACTGATGGATCGAAGGGTGGATGCATGACTCAGTGTGAACCCACTGCTGCTCCGGAAGAGCGGCTCAGGTCTGGCAGTGTCATCATGATGTACAAAGAACAGTACTCAATTATTTTTAGAGGCAAAACGTAGCTTCTAATCAGCAAGCTCAGACAAGTTCCAGTTTACTCTAGGTCAGAAACTTCTAAAAAACGAGAGCGAAAATAGAAAGCCATATTCATGTTGCTCCGTCTGAAGAAGAGTTTACCTTCAGTGAACCCTGTAGGAAAGATCAGGAATTAATATTTGGAATGAAGAATCGGGACAGAACTGAACCTCACGTCTCTACTGGAGTATGCTATGGCAAGTAGAATGTCACCCAGGAAAACTGGGACAAAGCAGCTTATACTTCTACGTTAAAAGGCACCTTTTCTCAAATTACTCTCTGTTCCAAGAAAAGGGTGGGTCCTGGGCTTGAAAGTGTATTTCTCACTCTTAAAGCCTGTAAAATACGCTTCTTTAATGTGCTCTGTCAACTTCTCCATATCACCTGCTTATGTAAGTTTTAGTTCAGCACTTTGCCACCTCAGAGTTCAGCCAAGTGGTGAGCAACCCATGATCCCATCCAGCTCCAGAATGAAGCCCGCAATCAGACTTTAGAAAACCTGTTGCTTTGGGACACCTGGGTAGCTCAGTCGGTTAAGCGTCTGCCTTCATCTCAGGTCGTGATCCCAGGTTCCTGGGATCAAGTCCCACATCGGGCTCCTTGCTCAGCACGGAGCCTGCTTCTCCCTCTGCCTGCCGAGCTCTCTCTCTCTCTGACAAATAAATAAATAAAATCTTAAAAAAAGAAAAGAAAAGAAAACCTACCAAATTCCCAGAGAGGAGTATATTCAGCCCCAGATTCTGCTCTGACAACCATCTTCTTCTAGCTGATTGTAGAGGATAAAGGAAAATGGGCTAGTTAGATTTGCCTAGTAGGCTACTCTGGTTTCCAGGTGGCTTCGCCTGGGAATTAAGATGAGGGGAGGAGCTTTTAAATGGCTGTAATACTTTAGAGTACAAATGTACCACAGTTTACACCATTTATTCAACTATTCCTCTGTGCTTGGACCTTCCGTTTTTTCTGTTTAGTATTTCCTATGGCATGCAGCACTGCAGTATAAATTCTCATATATGTGTTCCAACAGAAATATATATTAATACGTATATATGCATATTCCATATATATGTGTTTGCTGAAGCACTGGGCCTTTATTTCTGGAAGATTGATATTTGTCTAAGTGGAATCACTGGCTCAAAAACTGTTTATATTTTAAATTGTTTATATACTGACAGATTACTTCCTAAAATTGTGGGTGAGGTAGGACTTTTTGGACCCCCTGCTATGTCTGTTGTCAGAGACAAATATCTTTTGAAAATTGTGTTTTTCAAAGGGAACAGACTCAGAGGTTTCTTTTGTGTGTGTTATTTTGTTAGTCTTCATTGCAACAGGGGAAAAATCTTGCTAAGAGAGATACATTATTAATATATTTTGCTATTAAGTAATTTGCAAGACTAGTCAAGAAATGACAAATCAGCCTTAGAAGTATCTTACTCAACCAAATTTGTTTAAAGGTGCAGCATTATATCATTCACTTCAAGAGCATTCTAATTAGGTAGTTTCCAGAAATAGTTTAACTTAATTTACTGATAAAAAATTTTGCTTTATGGGCTTTTTCTTTCATAATGTATGTTTCTGTTTTCTTCTGTGTCATAAACAACCCCAGAATTTAATGGTTTGAAACAACAACCATTCATTTGTTCAGAATTCTGTACTATGTGTGAACCTTGGCAGGGACAGCTCATCCCTGCTTCCCATGGCGTTGTCTGGGCTCAGGTGGCGGTTTTGCTGCATGTGATGTAGCCGAGGTTACGCTCAGCTGGAATCCTGACTGGGGCAACTTGTGCTCTTCCACATGGCTTTGCTCTGTCCCTGCAGGTGGACACTCAACATTTGGTAATCTAGACCAAACTCCTTTCCAGCATGGTGAATGGTTTCCCAGAGAGCCAAAGCAGAAGCCACCATGCCTATTAAGAGCTAAACCTAGAACTCTCTTAGTATGACTTCTGCCACAGTCTTCTGTCAAAGTCAGTCACAAATCCAGCCCAGGTTCAAGGAGAGGGGAAGTAGCCTCTCATTTTTTTATGAAAGAGACGGCATTGTGTTCAGGGATGGTGTGTTGGCAGCCATGTCTGTATATTAACTACACACTACCAAAAGTAGTGCGTGCTTATGACTACAAGCCTAACAGCACAAATACATAAAGGAAAATCAGTCTCTCCCAAATATTAGTTACATTTATTTTTCTTACCTCCCAAGGTAAACAATGCTAATAATTTGGTATACATTCTGTCATACCTTTCCCTGTGCTGCTATAGTTGCATGCAAACATATATGGGCTTTTCCCCTCATTTACAAGAACGATTTTAATACTCTCACCATTACTCTTACTATTATTACATGCTATTAATCTATAATTTGCTTCCCTTGAAATCACCTTTACCAAGGTATACTTTACACATGAAATGCTCCCATTTTAAGTGTGCATTTCAGTGAGGTTTGATATAAATCCGTGTAACCATCACTACAGTTAAAGTATAGAACATTTTCGTCACCTCAAAAAGTTCCTTTGTCCCTAAATTATCTCCCATTCCACACCCTACCCCAGGAAACCACTGATGAATTCTCTTACCATAGATTAGATCTGTCTTTTCTAGAGTTTCATGTAACTAGAATTAAACCGTGTGTACCCCTTTGTGACTGATTTCTTTTGCTCAGCGTAGTGATTTTGAGATTCATCCATATTGTTGTGTCTATCAGTAGTTCACTACTCTTTATTGCTAAGTAGTATCACTTTATATGAATATACCACAATTTGTTCACACATTTCTGTTGATGGACATTCAGGTTATTTCCAGTTTTGAGCTATTAAGAGTGTGGTTGCTATAAACATTCTGGTGCAAATCTCTGGGTGAATGTATGTATATTTTTTTTCTCGGTTAAGTACCTAAGAGTAGAATTGCTGAGTCGAACAGTGTATGTGTAAGAAACCACCAAACTGTTTTCCAAAGTAGTTGTACCATTTTACATTATGACCAGCAATGTATGAAAGTTCCAGTTGCTCCATATCCTTGCCGACACTTGGATAGCAATATTTTTTTCAGTTTTTAGCCATTTTAGTGGCTCTATAGTGGTATTTCATTGTGGTTTTAATATGTATTTCCCTGATGACTAATTATGTTGAGCACATGTCTTTTTATGTGCTTATTTTCTATTCATATATCTTTCGTGATGTAACTGTTCAGATCTTTTTCCATTTTTAATTGTATTATTTCTTTTTATTGAGTTGTAAGTGTCCTTTATATGGAGTGGATACAAGTCTTTTGTCAGATATATGTATTTTGCAAACATTTTCTCCCAGTATTTCCTTAGTGGTGTCTTTTTGAAAAGCAGACATCAATTTTTTAGTTAAAATAATATTTATTATAATATTAAGTAAATATGTAAAAACAAAATTAGGTTATATTTTCTAGCTCATTTACAGCTTTAAAAACAAATGCATTTAAAATTTTAATGCCAACAAAAAAATTAAATTTATGACAGTATTTTATTTTTATTATGTTAAGTTAGCCAACATATAGTACATCATTAATTTTTGATGTCATGGTCAGCGATTCATTAGTTGCATATAACACCCAGTGCTCATCACCACACGTGCCCAACTTAATACCCATCACCCAGTTACCCCATCCCCCTACCCCCTCCCTTCTGTAACCCTCAGTTTGGTTCCTGAATATGACAGTATATTAATGTGATGGTATATCGTGTTTTGCTGAAATTAAATCACTGCCCACAATATGAATATTTTGATGTCATAGTGGAGAATTTTTTGAGATCAGCATGTCCAAATTATTATGTGTTGTAAGTTAAACCCTTACTTCCATATATTCCCTCTCTATAAACTGTTGCAAAACCCTTGGGTTCTGAAGCAAGGCTGCCTGCATTCAAGTCCCTGAGTTTTGAGTGTCTGACCATAAGCAAGCTACTTACCATCTCTGTGCCTCAGTTTCCTCATCTGTAAAATGATCATCATAATAACACCTTCATAGAGCTCTTGTGAGGCTTTCAGGAATTAATAAGGGTAAAGTGCCAGGTGTATAATAAACACTCATGCTAATTATTACCTTGTATTACCTCAAGCTCTAAGTAGTAACTCTGCAGGGACTGAAGCCTCAGGCCAGTAGGGACAGCAGACAGTAGTGGGTAGAATTTCAACTTCCTCAGGAAAACAAGAACTGAACCCAAACCAGGCTTCTAGCATACAGCCTGGAACAATGTTTGTACTACTGGCTACACACCAAGAATGAAAACTACAGTTACCACTGGGTGTAAGCGTCTCTCCTGGAGGATCAGCAAAGACACGCCCACCCCAGACCCTGCTCACTGGTGACTAGGACTTACTTCTAGTAATTTCCCAAGGATGAAGGCCCCTGAAGTAAAACTGCTTCTGAATTGGGTCACCTGCATCATCGGTTTCTTCTTCCTATTGAACTATTCCTAGCTACATATAAACATTACTTAATATATTTGTAAACATATAAACAAAACACTTATCTGAGCCCCATATCCCCTTCTAACTATTGCCGTATTTCTCTGGTCTCTTTCACTGTAAAACTCTTAGAAAAAGTTGTCTGGATTTGCGTGCTGCACTTCCTCCCACACCATTTTCTTCTTAAGTCACTCCAATGGTACTTTTCATCCTCAACATTCCCTTATCAACCAAAATATTAAAAAAGCCATTGACCCTTTCTTCATCCTTATATTACCTAATACCCAGTAGCATTTGATGCATTTGACCACCGCTTCCTTTTTGAAATACCTTCCTCTCCAGGCCTGCCAGACAGTAGAGTTGCCTGATTCTCCTCTTACCTCATGGCTCTTTTTCCTCAGTCTTCCTTGCTGGCTTGTCCCCCACTACCAGATCTCCAAAGGTCAGAATCCCCTAGGGCTCTGTCCTTAGTCCTGTCCTCTTTTCCATGCACACAGGGCTACTCATTACCTGGCCAATCTAGCTAGAGGTGTATCGATTATATTAACATTTTTTTGCAAAGAACCAGCCTTTCCTTAATTTTCTATATTGTGTTTTGGGTTTCTGTTTTATTGGTTTTCTGTCCTATCTTCAGTAATTCTTTCCGTATTAGTTATGTTTTGCTATAAAACAAATTGCCTCAAAACTTACCAGTTTAAAACAACATTTATCTCACAGCTTCTGTAATTCAGGAATCCAAGCATGGCTTAACTGGGTGTCTCAGCTTCAAAGACTCTCACAAAGCTGCACTTAAGGTGTTGGCTGGGCTGTGGTCTCATCTGAAGAATAAACTGAGAACAGAGCCATTTTCAGGCTCACTCACATGGGTGGTAGGATTCAGTTGTTGGTGAGCTATTGGACTGAAGGCCTCAGTTCTTTGCTGACTGTTGACCTGCAGCCTCCCTCAGTTCTTTGCCATATTAGCTTTCACCAGATTGAGCAAGCAGGAGAGCAAGGGAGGGCAAGCAAGATGGAAGTGTGATTCATTTTGTAACCTAATCTCAGAATGGACATCCCATCACTTTTGTCACAATCTGTTTGCTATAAGTGAGTCACTAGGTTTAGTCGCAATTCAAGAGGAGGAAATTACACAAGGCAGGAATATTAGGAGATGGGAATCATAGGGTGCCATTTTAGAGGTTGCCTATACCTTCCTTCTATTAACTTTTGGTTTAATTTGTTTACTTTTCTAGTTTCTTAAGGTGGAAGCTTAGATTACTGATTGTGGACCTTTCTTTTTTTTCTAAAGCAAGCATTAAAAACTGTAGTATCCCATAAGAACTACTTTAGCTTCATTCCATAAATTTTGATGTATTTTCATTTTTATTCATTTCAAAATATTTTCTCTCTGTTTCTACCATGGATTACTTAGAAGCGTGATGTTTTTTGTTTAAACTTCATTTACTGGGTGCCTTGGTGGCTCAGTTGGTTAAGCATCAGCCTCTTGGTTTCAGCTCAGGTCATGATCTCAAGATCCTGGGGTTGAGCCCCAGTTCAGGCTCCCTGCTCAGCAGGGAGTCTGCTTGTCCCTCTTCCTCTGCCTCTCCCCACCTGTTCACACTTGCACTCTCTCTTTCTTTCTCAAGTAAATAAAATCTTAAAAACAAAAACAAAAAAAACCTTTCAAATATTTACTGATTTTCCAGGTAACTTTCCATTATTGCATTCTAAGTTCTTTGTGGTTAGAGAATGTATTATATATTATTTCAGTTATTATAAGTGTATTGTGACTTTTTTATGGCCCAGGGTATGGTCTCTCTGGGTGAATGTTCCATGTGCACTTAGAAGAGTGTTCTATAAATATCAATTATTTCAAGTTGGTTGATAATTTGTTGACATCTTCAGTATCCTTACTGATTTCCTGTGTACTTGTCCTATCAATTACTGAAAAAGGAGCTTGAAATCTCCAACTCTTAATTGTAGATACGTCTTATTTCTCTTCTCAATTCTATTAATTTTGCCTCACCCATTTTGAACCTGTTACTATACACATGCAGTTAGAATTGTTATGTCTTCTTGATGAATTGACCCCTCTCTCCTTATTGTGTATTACTTGTTCAAAAGTCTCCTTTTTGTGGGGCGCCTGGGTGGCACAGCGGTTAAGCATCTGCCTTTGGCTCAGGGCGTGATCCCGGCGATCTGGGATCGAGCCCCACATCAGGCTCCTCCGCTATGAGCCTGCTTCTTCCTCTCCCACTCCCCCTGCTTGTGTTCCCTCTCTCTATGGCTGTCTCTCTCTCTGTTGAATAAATAAATAAAATCTTTAAAAAAACCAAAAAAACAAAAGTCTCCTTTTTGTGATGTTAATATAGCCATTCTACTTTCTTAAAATTAGTGGGGGTTTTTGTGTATCTTTTCCTATTCCTTATCTCTTAATCAGCTTATGTCTTTATATTTGAAGTGGGTTTTTGTAGACACCGAATTGTTGGATCCTGCTTGCTTGCTTGTTTTTTGAATCTTGCTTTTTTTTTTTTTAACCCAGTTTGACAATATTTTACTTTCAGTCTTTTAAATTGTTTAGATTGTTTATATTTAAAATAGTTTTTGATATGGCTAAGTTTAAATCTACCATCCTGCTCTTTGTCTCATCCATTCTTTTACCTCTTCTTATTTCTTTTGGATTGATTAAGTGTATTTTATCATTCTGATCTCCACTCTTGGCTTCTTAGCTGTACTACGTCTTTGTTTTAAGTTCTCAGTCCTCATTCCAGTTATAATGTATGCCAGAATTTTTTGCTGTTGTCTTCAGGCTCTCCTCTCCCTGCCCCCTCCCCCCAGTCTTTTCTCTTTCCTTCAGATTGGACAGTTTCAATTGATCCACCTTCGGTTTCAGGAATTCTTTTCTTTGACATCCTGTGAATTTAGTCCATCCTGTGAATTTTTTATTTTAGGTATTTTTCATTTCTAGGATTTCAACTTTGGTTTCTTTTATTCCCCACTTGGTTCTTCTGTGTCTCTATTGAGATTTCCTGTCTTTTCATTTATTATAAGTATATTTTCCTTTACTTCCTTGAGTATAGTTATATAGCTGCTTTAAAATCCATTTTGGTAGTTAAAATGTCTGTATCATTTCAGTATCGGCTTCTGTTGATTATCTTTCTCCTTGAGAATGAGTTATATTTTTGTATAACAACCAAATTTGGATTATGTCCTAGACATTATGGGTATTTTGTTGGGGAGACTATGGGTCCTTTTTAGTCCACCAAACACTGTTAAATTTTTGTTTTACTAGGCAGTTAACTTAAACTGCAGACTTTGTCTTGCCTGTGAAGTGCAGCGGTTCGGATCTCTTTTAGTTCTTTTAGCCTAGCTGCAAGCTGCTTGGAGTCTGGTCTACACATGCTGAATTTCAGCACACTCCCTGAGATTGAAGAGAGGCAGTGGGAGACTATATTCACTCACCTGAATCCTTATCTTATTGTATATCTTTATCCTGCATGTTTGCTGCTTTTGGAGTAAATAAAATTAAAAGAGGAGAAATTAGGGGTGGCTGGCTGGTTCAGTTGGTAGAACATGTGACTCTTGACCTTGGGGTTTTAAGTTTGAGCCCCATGTTGGGCTCAATAAATATGGGCCGCCTGGGTGGCTCAGCCAATTGAGAGGCCAACTCTTGATTTCAGCTCAGGTCATGATTTCAGGTTCATGAGATTGAGCACTGTGTCGGGCTCTATGCTCAGCAGGGATTCTGCGTGAGATTCTCCCTCTGCCTTTCCCTCTGCGCCTCCCCCTGCTTGCACACTCTATCTCTCAAAAATAAATAAATAAAATCTTTTAAAAAATAAATAACTAAAAATAAAATTATTATTATTTTTTTTTTAAAAGAGAAGAAATCGTGATTCTCATTCATCTTCAGACTTAGACCAGGTTCCATGGCCTGACTTAGTTCAACAAGCCAAGATCATAAAGACCTGCTTGTGCTGTGTTAAGGGATTTGGACTTATAGTGACCTTAATTGGAAGCCATTGATAGATTTTAAGGAGGAAAGAATTAGTCATAATTACATTTTAGCAAAATCACTTTGGCTGCTCTATGAAGGATGAGAGTGGGACAGGACTAGAAGCAAGTAGACCTGCTTAGAATATTGTTGGGGCACTCTGGGCAAGAGAATTGGTGATGGATAACCAACTAGGGGTTACATGTGAGAAAGGAGGAGAAAAGAGGTCCCCAGATAGGAAAGAAAGCATGAGAACAGAACAAAAATGGAAGGCATGTGGTATGAAGTGTCTTCCTACAGCAAGTTGTGTTTGGTGCCTTGGGGAAGTAAGGCTAGATTAGGGAGAGTGGGGCAGAGCCCTGAAGGCTGGACAGAGGAGTTTGGACTTGATGTTATGGGCATTTAGTAATCACTATATATGTGTAAGAAAGGAAGCAACATGAGAGATGTGTAGGTGTGCTTGGCAGGGGCATGAAAGATGGATGAAGAAAGGAGAGCCTGGAGCCAGAGAGATCTCTGGGAGGCTGTTGTGGTATTCCTTGGCACAAAGAGATGAGGACTTTGATTAGAGGGCAGTCTGTGAGAATGGCGAGAAAAAGTAGATATTTTAGAAGATTTTATTTATTTGAGAGAGAGAGAGCATGTATCAGAGGTAGAGAGGGAGAGAATCTCGAGCGGACTCCACACTGAGCATGGAGCCCGACATGGTGCTTGACAATCTCACCATCCTGATATGACCTGAGCCGAAACCATGAGTCAGAGGCTTAATCAACTGAGCCACCCAGATGTCCCAAAAAAAGTAGATATTATAGGCAGTTCAGAAGAAGAAATGAGTCTGTCATTTTTTTTAACATTTAGTGAAGATGGAATTATAACCCACCCAGCAGCTGTTATTCTCATAGAAATGTTGAGAGACTCAAATGGTATAATATATATGATATTCCTTACAAATATTTGAGTGTCATTATAGAGATATACTCACTACTGTATTAGTTCCAGTAGTGAGGTTGCCAGATATCAAGCAGATTCCATTGACAGTGGCAGCCATTGGGCAGGTAAATAAGAGTTTGACATACAGATTTAACCTTGGAATACATTTTAGTTTTTGTGCACAAGTTACATTATCTCTCTGTTACTTAGCTGTAAAATGGGGATAATTATAGTAACTACCTGATAAGGTAGTAATGAAAGATAATATATATATATATATATATATAGGGTGTTCAGAACCAGTGTCTTTCATGGTAAGGGGTGAAGAAATGTTGGTTGCTATTATCTTCTTGTTATTTTTGAGTGAGTAAATCATATTCCTTCATTTCCCAAGGCCAACCCTGAGAAAGTAGCCCTTCAGAGAAGTAAAATAAGTGATCATTCTGTTTTATTCCAGCAGACAAATTATAGTTGAGGACTTCTTCCATGCCAGGTTCTCTGTTCATCACTTCCTGTGCATGTTCTCACATAATGCTTGAAGTGGCCCAATAAGGTGATTCTTCTTAATATTACTGCCATTTTATAGAAAAGGTAACAGGTTCAGAAGAGTTAGTGACTTCCCCAGGTCACACTGCTAGTTGGTGTTGGGTCCGAGCCCTTAATCACAACTGCCGTAAATAAATTGTTATTTCCTTTAATCAAAACTTTTAATTGATATGGGGACTATAAAAGCCAAATTATACTGTGAAATTAGAAAACCAGCTGCCTGATGTTGGCATGAACTCTTAGAAGCAGAATGTACACTGATGACTGCAGTAGCAATGGGGAATTAATTTCTGTAACAAAAAAATCATGGGGCTTTTATGTTGGGAAATTGCAGGGATCACTAAACTACAGCCCTGAGGCCAAATCTAGCCTGTTGTGTACTTTTGCACAGCATATAAGCAAGAATGATTTTCACATTTTTAAATGGTTGAGGGGCACCTGGCTGGCTCAGTCAATAGAGTGTGCATCTCTTGATCTTGGGGTTGTCAGTTCGAGCCCCACTTTGGGTGTAGAGATTACTTAAAAAAATAAAATAAAATCTATATGGTTGAGGGGGGAGAAGCAAAATAATAATCTTTTGCGATATGGTAAGACTATGAAATGCAAATTTCAGTGTCCATAAATAAAGTTTTATTGAAACAGTCATGCTTATTTGCTTATTTAGTAGTCTGTGGCCACTTTTGCATCAAAATGACAAAGTTGAGTAGTTACCCAGAAATTGTATGGCCCTCAAAGCCAAAAGTATTTCATCTTTGACTCTACAGAAAAAGCCTGCTCACCTCTATTCTAAGGTAACCATTATCCCAGCACATAAATCTGTTTCTTTGACAGCCCTTCACTACTTTCTTTTCAGTGGGTCTCTTTGGAAGTGACTCATCTTTCCAGATCATTCTTAAATCCTTTTCCTCCCCAACTTTAAACAGCAGAAATAACCTTTTGTAATTAGTTCTCTTTAAATATATTTGAGTAGATACTGCATTTCTTTTCTGAAAATCACCAGCTTCGAGAATCATTGGCTCAGAAGGTACAAGATGCCATTGCCTTTCTTCGAAGATGACAATATTAACTGTACATGAATGCTCCAGCGTTTTCTTCTGCTGTTTTTATTTTCAGTGTCTTCATACTTCTGTCTTCTCATGTCACTCCCCTGTTCCTATTTAGAGCAAATTAAAGCATTAATTTGGATCATAAAGTGTGTATGTGAAAGGATACAGGACAGAGAAGCACCTGATTCTCTCCTTTCTTTGCAAATCTTGAAATAGATTCTTGCATTCATTTTGACTTATGGGCTTACAAGAGAGTACATCAACAATCTAAATGAAATACAGTATTCCCTTTGGAAACAAATTGTAACTTAATTTTCCTTTTGTTTGACCTGATTTCATAGCACTTGAGGAATGTTCTGTTAATAATTTAAACATGAACTTATATTCTCAGGCCACAGGTTTCCTGATTTGTGTTTGTCAATATTATGAGGCTAACCAACACTTGGGCATGTTTTAACGAGTTTGAACATTTATGTAGCAAATTAAATTAATTAAGCCAGTAGAATGGTCTTAATACTTTCATCATTACAAAATTGTAAAGAGCGTCTCCTTCATTTAAAATATCGAGTTTTTTCTTCTTTCATCTTTTAAAATAACTTATCATAAACCTGGAACTTTTCCTTCCTTGTGATCACATTTCTGTGCTTTACTTTGTTAATTCCGCCCTTCAAGAAAGAAAATCCCACCACATTTCTGAAGTCAGTTACTGTCTCAGGCACACTTTTCCGGAGAACTACCCTATTTGTCTTGTCAGTAACACACAGGGGTGGAGTCAGTATTGCAGATTTTCCTTGCAGGGTGACTTTGTGTAAACTGATAGTTTATATACTGATTAAACCAATCTTGAAGTTCAATGAGCTGATGAAATAGAATGAGTAATCTAGTTAATTCCTAACGATAGAAGTCTTGGCATCCCCTATTTCAAACTTTCTTTGTTTCCGTTTTACTTTAGTTCATTGAGTTGCCAAAAATCCATTGGTACAAAGCATTTCCTGTGCATTGTTTCACTTTGCCCCAAAGATATTTATCTGTGGTTCTTATTTGCACATCACTTTGTCATTTGAAGACAAGGAAAGAAAAACGTCCTTGTGCAGGTCAAAGTGTGAGGTAGTGTCTCTACTTCTTCTCCCAGTGCCTTCACTTAACTCTTTTTCCCTTCTCCCCTTCCACTTAAAACGTCCCTCTCCAGGTCCCTACCCAGGCTTGACCATCAGTGGAAAGTAATCAAATTTCAGAAATTATCCCACCATCAAATCTTTCTTGTTCCTTCCCAGTTTGTAAAAAAGAGGTGGAGGGTATATTAATATTTACTAAGGGGTGGATGGCAGCCTCCTGTTGTGCTGCCCTTCTTGGGATGATTTTGCGTTTTTAATAAGGAGGCTGTGTAGTCCAAAGAAATGAAGTTCTAATGCTTAAGTGGACTCCGAGGCACTACAGTTTGCTAATAGAAGAACTGTTCGGAGACAAGAAGATCTCTCTGTCTCTCTAAAACATGCCTGGGAGGTCACTTGCAACAACAAGTCTGTTTTAATTTAATAACTTGTCGCACAGGGGTCTTCCTCTGGTTACATGTAAGCCTGTCAAAGTCTGTCTACATTCAATTTGCATGTAAACTATCCCTGCTTATGTGGGCTGTGTGATGAGGTACGATGAAACTAGACCCAAAAAAGGGAGGGCTAAGAACCCCAGAAATCTTTGCTAACCTACTCATAGCTCAGGGTCATGTCTTGGTTACATTACCTTAAAAAGGATAACAGTATGAATGAAAAACCAGAAGCAACAGATCAACAATTAGCCTTAGGGAGAAATGTGGGTCCTGACATGTAGACACCAGTAGGGGGAAATGTATCCAGGGACTAGCCAGCATTCTTGCCCAGTGACTATTGTGACCTGCCTCCCTGGCAAGCCCTATCAAGACTAGACGGTGGCTTTGGCTCCAGCACGCTGCAGTGCCCTAATAATGTGCATCAAGTTTAGGGGTTCAGCAGCTTTCACAAAGTTGTTTGTCAGTCATCTCCTACTGTTAGGAAATCGGAAGTGTTCCGTTCTTTCCACCTTGAAGATGGGAAAGAAGAGGGGAATTTTTTTTTGTTCTTCTCTAGAGGCTAGAATTAATAGGATTCCTGCCACTATACAAGACAATAAAGTGACAAGTCTGGTGTTTGCCCATGGACCAGAGGAACTTATCCCCGTTACACCCTATTGCTTATGCACTGTTTTAAGGACTAAGTCCCTGGCTTCTCTTCTGCCTATGCTTTATAAGGTTAAACAGAGAAAGAGAAAAATTGCAAGGACTGAAATGTCAGAGATGCAGGGGGGAATCAGTTGGCCACATTTGTGTCCTTTGTTTCAGAACGGAAGTTCCTGCTGATCTTAATGGAGAGCCAAGTAAATGTCCTGATGGCAGTAGAAAAAGCCCTCTGCCTGGAGACAGGAGCCTGGTTTTGAAAACTTGTCTGTTCTTCAGTAGCTGCGTGACCTGGGATTAGCCTGTTTTCAACTTTTCTTTCCTTGTTTGTAATACAGAGTTAATAGGATTTTTTTTCTACCTACCTCAAATTCTGGTGAGCCAACAAGATAGTAGGCACACAGGGCTTTGCAGATGAAGAGGCTTGCAAGTACAACACTGTTTTATTCCAAGGCATTTTGTATCTGTAGCTGCAAAATTGTTCTTCACTAAAATCTCTCCCCTGTTCACAAAGGGCTATGTGGGGGAAGGAAACTGAAATCAGAAAAGAGATGATTTCCCCAGAGCTGCAGGGGTAATTCAAGGCTGAAAGGTAATTGTTGTTAATAGATCAAAATTTACCTATAAGTTTTTTTAATGATGAATTTCATCAAAAATTAATTGCATTTAAATTATTTAATTCTCTAAATGCTTTTGGAGGGGAAATCCTGCCTGTCAGGATCTGCCCTGTCAATCGGATCTCCTTCTGACCTTGACAGAAATTATGATCTCTGCTGACTCTGGTCCACACATAGCAATAACTTGTATGCATGAGGTGTTACAAGCAACTGGTAGTTCCCCGCTGTCGTCCTTTCATTAGTGAAGTAGAGTTCTGGGTTCTGAAATGAAAGAAAAATGAACAGATGTTAAGGAAGAGATAATAGGGTACATGAACAGAATTAGATTTCTCTTTTGTCTCCTCTTTCCTCACTGACTGGATCAGCAGCAATATTTCTGGGAGGGCATGTGGCTGTCCATGATGTTACCCCTAAGGATCACTTTTGTTCCAGAATAAATGGGAATTCAAGATGAGAGGAAAGTAGTTTCTCTCTATCCTTTTTTGGTAACTAATTTAGTGAAAAAAAATTTTTTTAAGGTCTTATTTATTTATTTGAGAGAGAGAGAGCACGAGAGGAGGGAAGGTCAGAGGGAGAAGCAGACCCTGCACCAAGCAGGGAGCCCCACGTGGGATTTGATCCTGGGACTTTGGGATCATGACCTGAGCTGAAGGCAGTTGCTTAACTGACTGAGCCACCCAGGTGCCCTAATTTAGTGAAATTAAGTGTGTATTGTATCATTTAACTGTCTTGCACCTTTACTTTTTTTTTTCTCCCCAAAAATCTAATACAAAAACTGAAAGTACGGAAAGTACCATCTTGGAGAGAGGAAGAACATACTTGAACTGGTTGGATTACAGAGGGGGATTTAAACACTGTAATTGAGATCTGGGAGCTTGTAAAGATAAGATTAAGATTCAAAGATATGCACAAAAAGACCCTTCTCTATCTCCACTTGAGTCCAGTCCATACAGGGAAGGGAAATAAAAAGCAGAAGAGATTTGATTTAGACAAAATAAAAAGGCTGGAGCACAAAGGTTTTTAAATATTTGCAGGAGGTCTTAACTCTCTTTGGGTTAATGTTTGTCAAATGTGGTTTGGCACAGCCATACCTTGAGATGGGATATGGGACCAAATGGCTAACTATATACAAGGACCTCTAGGTTTAAATCTTCAATATTTTTCTTGCCTCTTTTAAGAGACTTTTGAATTACACTAAATATTAAAAAAAAAAAACAACTGATGCAGTGAAAGTTAATTTAGAAGGTTTTTAAAAAATGTCACTCCTTAAACTGCCAGCTCTGAAGTAGTAAAGACTGAAATTGTATTGGCACCATCTTTTACTGACAAATACGGAAGCAAATTGCTGGCAGAAGCAATGCCATTCACAAAGGAGAGAAAGCTCTGGGTTCTGCTTCATTGGTGGTCAAGGTCAGGATCTGGTTTCTGTAGTGGGCATATCATCAAAGAATCCGGGTCTCCTGCCTCATGTTTGAGGGGAGCAGGCATTGTGATTTGTCCGTGGAATTCCCCGCGATTTGGTCTCTTAGCTTTTAGAAGGCAGAAGTATGTTTTATATCCGATTCTTCTTATATATACCTCTTCTCTTCTAGTATGTGAAGATTTTTATATGTTCTTTTTTCCAGCTTTATTGTAAAATAGATTCTCTAGTCCTCCTACCCCTCCTACATTCCAAAACTTGCTTTTTAAAAAAGCAGCTTTATTGAGATATAATTCATATACCATACCATGCACCCATTTACAGCGTACAGTTCAGAATTTTTTGTGCGTGTTCACAAGGTTGTGAACCAACACCACAATCAATTTTAGGACATTTCATTACCCCAAAAGAAATTCTATACCCATTACAGTCAGGCAATCAAAATGTACTTTGTGTCTCTAAGGATTTACTTATTGTGGTCATTTCCATTTCCATGTTTTTCCATGTTTTTTTGTGTGGCTGTGTTCTTTCACTTAATGTTTTCAGAATTCATCTATGGTGCAGCATGTATCAGAACCTCATTCCTCTTTACTGACAAATAATATTCCACTGAATGTATATACCATATTTTTAAATTAGCTATACCAGGTGACTGTAACAAAGGGCATCTGCTAGGTGAATATGACCAGAAATAGGCAGGGTCACATCCTGGGGGGCATGAAGTTAAGGATTTGAACAGTAGGGAACTGCTAATGCAAAATGTTTCAACCACTTGGAAAGCCAGTTTGGCAGTTTCATATAAAACTAAACATATTCTTACCATATAATCCAGCAATCATGCTCCTTAGTATTTACCCAAATGAGCTGAAAACGTATATCTGCACAAAAACTTGCCTGTGTATGTTTATAGCAGCTTAATTCATAATTGCCAAAACTTGGAAGCATCCAAGATGTCCTTCAGTAGGTGATTGGATAAATAGATTGTGGTATACCCAGACAGTGGAATTTTTTCAGCATATAAAAGAAATGAGTGATCAAGCCATGAAAAGACATGGAGAAACCTTAAGAGCCTATTACTAAGTGAAAGAAGCCAAGTCTACATTCTGTATGATATTGTTGGAACAATAGGACATTCTGGAAAAGGCAAAACTATGGAGACAGTAAGATCAGTAGTCGCCAGGGGTTAGCCCAGAAGGAGAGATGAATAGGCAGAGCACAGAGGATCTTTAGGTCAGTGAAGCTCTTCTGTATGATACTATAATGCTGGATACATGTCGTATACATTTGTCAACCCATGCAGTATACATCACCAGAGCGAACCTTAATGTAAACTCTGGGCTTTAGGTGATAATGCTGTGTTCATATCGATCCATCAGTTGAAACAAATGTCTGGGTCTGGTGCAGGATGTTGCTAGTGGGGGAGTCTGGGGAAAGAGAGGGGAAGGGAGTATATGGGAACTTTGTACTTTCTGTCCAATGTTGCTGTGAACCTAAAACTGCTCTTAAAAATAGTCTATTAAAATGGGGGTGGGAGGCACCTGGCTGACTGACTCGGTGGAATGCAACTCTTGATCTCAAGGTCATAAGGCCAAGCCCCACGTTGGGCTCCACACTGGGAGTGGAGCCTACTTAAAAAAAAAAAGAAGAACTAAATCTACTTCATCTCTCAATCTCTAGTGCCCTGTGGAATCCCTTGCCCATAATAGTACATATTAAATGTTTTCATTAAATTGGCTAGTTGGAAGGGCAGTTCTCTAACTGAAGCTTGGAGATTAAATTCTGATATATTTCAGGGGTCTGTGAATTTTCTAAAAGAATTTTTAAAAAAGGATTTTTTAAATGTTGCATTTTCATCTTACTGATAATTTTGAATCACCTGGATTCACATTATAATCAAGTCGCACTGCACAATTTCAGTGCCCATGTTTGTGTTTGAGAAACATTGGACTAAAACATCACTCAGAGTGCACCTAAACTTCTGATTACAGAGGAGTGCAGGCTGTAAGTGATCATTCATTCTTTGAAAAATATAACTGGTTTTACTCAGCCACAGCTTAACCAGCAGGATAGGATATTTCTTAGTTACTTCCTATTGGTAGATAGAGTACTTAGGAATGGTTTTATCTGTGTTCATTTCTATGCCTCCACAATTTTTTTTTTTTAATTAAAGGAAAAGGACAGAAGGGAGGAAGGAAAGAAGAAATAGAGGAGTCCCCAGACATTAATAATGGAGTTTTAATAGGCTAGTGTAAGGATTTGGCTAAGGGTGGCATTTTCTTTCTCGCTCACGTTTTCTCAATTTCACTTTTAGGACCTGTTTCAGTTAACTAGGGGAATAGTTGAGCCCTTGAAATCAGCTGGTCCTCTGGCTCCAGAAGTGATTGTGTTAATTCAGAGTTGATAGCGTTCTTCCACGACATAAGTGTCTCTTGTTGCAAGTCATCTCAGCTCTTCTGTGAAAGAAGATGGGATCTCATAAATGAATCTGTCAGTGTGGACTTGAAAGTTCCATTGAAAAGCTTGATAAAAATCTTCCAAATCCTAATATATGAAAAGAATCTTTTCACATAGATGATAATTGATACAAGTAAGTCATAGGCCGGTAAAAAAAATTTTCTTCTTTCTTTTCACTATGCAGTTGATTTTTCACCTTCCAAAGCAACTCGTTTTTATAAGTTTGTTCAGACCAATCTAGATCCTTCACTTGCTTCCTTGAACACACAGCTGTGTGCTTCTCAGTAAGGTTGATTATTGCTGATTTCCTGAGAAGAGTATGGAAATGCAAATAGCCAGGTGTTGTCATCATCTTTGCACAAAGTAGAAGTCATTAGAGCTGAACTAAGAAAACCTCTCTGACTAGCATCTACTTGAGTAAATTTTTTTTTTTAAAGATTTTATTTATTTATTCGACAGTGTTAGAGACAGCCAGCGAGAGAGGGAACACAAGCAGGGGGAGTGGGAGAGGAAGAAGCAGGCTCATAGCAGAGGAGCCTGTGTGGGGCTCGATCCCACAACGCCAGGATCACACCCTGAGCCGAAGGCAGACGCTCAACCGCTGTGCCACCCAGGCGCCCCCTACTTGAGTAAATTTTTAAAAGTGAGGTTGGATTTACTGTGTTCATTTCCCTGAAGCCATTCAGAAATGGCTGAGGAAAAGATGATGGTCTCTCTAATTTCAGTCCTCATGGGTAGCTAGCTCTTAGTCTAAATATTGTACTCCATGGTGAGTACTTTCTGAATATGGGGGTGAGGAGATTCAGAAATCAATACCATTTTTTGGTAAAAGCCATATAATAAGCATCTTTTTAAGGGGACAACCTAACAGGATGGTAATGAATGTTTGCTATTGTCAGGGGGCAGGTATATGCTATCTTAACGACAAAAGGTGAATTAGGATTTTGGAATCTTGTGGTTCAAATAAGTTTCAATTGAAGCAACAAGAACATCTCATCTGGATAAAGAAGAATAAAAAAACAAAACCAATAACACAAAAAGCAACAAAAAAACCAAACCCTAAACCCAGCCCCTCCCAGATGGGATAATTGAGACTTTGTTGCTTAATCAGAAACTAAGGAATAGTAGCAGGTGTCCCAGAGCCCAAGGTTTTGGTTCCTAATAAAATGGGTTAGTCAATAGTTGCGAAATACACTCAGCATATAACCCCTTCACATGAACTACTACTGTAAATAGTTACTCACCTTTTTTTTTTAATAGGTTGGCAGATGTATAAGGATGACTAAGCTCTTTGGGAAAGTCATATATATATATATATAGTGATATAAGAGTCATGCCGTGTACTACACTTTTGTCCCAATTAAAATTGCAATTAGAAGAAAGAAAATTATTGGGCTTAATTTTTTTATTTTGTTACGAAATTGGTTTTCAACACTTTAAAAACCATATACTGTCTTAAGTTCCTTTGTTTTGGCAAATCTAATTTTTCTGCCTTTGTATTGATAGACATTGAACTGACATAGAAATGCTCTACAATTTTTTTTAAGTTTATTTTTTTAGTAATCTCTGTACCCAACATGGGGCTTGAACTCACGACCCCAAGATCAAGAATTGCATGCTCTTCCAACTGAGCCAGGCAGGCGCCCCAAAGTGCTCTATAATTTTAAAGAACATTCCAGTTTTCATATTATATGTTAGAATACTTTTGGCTGCAGATAACAGAAACTCCCAACTCAACAGGCTTAAACAGTAAGGAATGAATCATTGCACAAAACAAAGAGTCCAGGACTGGTTAATTTTTTGGCTTCTTGAGATCATTCAAGACCCAGATTCCTTTCATTTTTCTGCTTTGCCAGCCTCAGCTATTGACTTCACCCTCTGGTCCTTCATGGTTTCGAGTTGGCTGCAGTAACTCTAAGGTGTTATCATAGCAGAGGTTATATGTCTTCGGCAGATTTTCCTTCACACCTCATTATTCAGACTAGGTCACATGCCCATATATAAACCAGTTAAGGCAAGGGGATGTGTCTACCATGATTCATTTAGACCCTTGAAGACGTTAGCCTGAATCACATGGGTGATGGTTGGGGCAGGGGGGATGGTGGATATGTGAACAAAATTAGAGTGCTATTTGCAAGGAAGAATGGGAGAGTGCCAATGTGATGTGCATAATAAAATGTGACATATAGGGATCCCTAAAGCTAAAATTAAGAACAATTTATGTAGGATCTTCAAAATCTCTGGCTGTGTCAGATTGCAGCCCTGGAAGCTATATTCTCTAACTACATGCATTCATTGTTCTACGTAGAAACCTGGTCAGGACTGACCCCCAGCCTGGAGACTAGAATCCAGTACAGTCTTGAGAAACTAACCACACAGCAGGGTAGGAGTTAAGGGGAGGGAGGATTAGTCAGGGGCAAGCAGTGGCCCCCAGGAAATGGGAGCAGAGATGTAGATCCATGAAGAAGAGCAGGATCTAGCAAGAGTGTGACAGACTGAGGCTGTGTGTGAGCTCTAAGGGAGATCAGGTTGCAGAGAACATGACGGCAGGGCACTTCGAGAAGCACAGAGCGGATACAGTGTTCCAGCTCTTCTAGCCCCAAACCTGACAACAAAGGAGCGAGTGGGCGCAGAGCCCGCTGATGGAGTACAGTGCAGGGCTCTTGAGATGCTGACCTTCCTCCTGGCTGCTCCTCTTGGGTCTTAGGTGCTCTTGGGGATGGGTTGGTGGAGATGCGGTTAAGTGGATGCTCATTTTGAAAGCAGGAATGAAGCTCAGGCAGGGCAGGAGTTTATATACATGGAACGTTAAAGTGTGGTTTTGCTAAGGTACTGGTATGTCCTTTTATGGCAGGTCAGGATAAGAAACAACTCTACAACATCTACACTGAGTATCAAACTTCTGTTGTCCACTTACTCTTCGCTGTCCCCCACAGTCTTCACGACTTGTTCCTTCAGGTCTTCTCTGAGAGCTTTTTCCTGAGCCCTCACCCTTGGCTCTCAGTCTCCCCCTCCCAGCCCCTACACACCTTCCTTATTCTTCCTCATAGCCCTTTCTGCTGCAGGAAAATTTATTTACCGTTTATTGTCTTTCTCCCCCACTAGAAGTAGGCTTCATGAAGGTGGGACCTTTACTTTCTTGCACATGTTTTATTACCTCCAGACTGAGAACAAACTTGGAGTAATGTAGGTACTCAGTTAAGATTTGCTGGATGAGGGGCGCCTCCCTGGCCCAGTGGATAGAGCAGGTGACTGACCTTTGATCTTGGGGTCGTGAGTTCGAGCCCCATGTTGGGGGCAGAGTTTCCTAAAAAAACAAAACAAAACAAAACAAAAAAATACTTAAAAACACAAAGCTAAGATTGGCTGGATGAATAAATGAGATACCTCTTGATGTTGTTCTTAAAATTTTCTCAAGGACTGTGTCTTTCTTGAGGCACCTGGGTGGCATAGTAGTTAAGCGTCTGCCTTCAGCTCAGGGCGTGATCCCGGTGTTCTGGGATCGAGCCCCACATCAGGCTCCTCCGCTGGGAACCTGTTTCTTCCTCTCCCACTCCCCCTGCTTGTGTTCCCTCTCTCGCTGGCTGTCTCTATCAAATAAATAAATAAAATCTTTAAAAAATAAATAAATAAAATACATAGAAATGTTTCTCTTTAAAAAAAAAAAAAAGGACTGTGTCTTTCTTGTTTATGATTGGATCCCCAAGCCTACTATATTGCTTAGCACATGGTTCCTTTTCTTTACCACTCATTTTTAACTCTAAACCCCTACGTTGGTAAACATTCACTTATTTGTTATCTGCTCTTACCTTTCATTCTGCAATTTCCCCTCTTTACGGATTTCCAAACTGTGCCTTCCTTCCCAAAAAGGAAATTTCATTCCTTTAACAGCAACAGCCTTCCTCAAGAAATGTAAATATGACTTCCTCCTTCCCAGTCTACTGAATCTCATTCCCCTGATGACTAAACCAAACGTGACTCATTAACTCATTGAGTCTTACAACTGGAAGGGGCCAGAGAGATGGGTCTTGTCTAAGTGCCTTATCTCTAGCTGGTCCAGAGAGGAGAAGCAGATTGCCCAAAGTCACACTGCTAATTGGTAGCAGGGCCAAAACTAAAACACACATCTCTCTCTCTTTTTTTTTTTATTTGAGAGAGAGAGAGAGAAAATGCAAGCAGGGGGAAGGGGAGAGGGAGAGGGAGAGAATCTCAAGCAGACTCCCCGCTGAGTGCGGAGCCCGACCCAGGGCTTGATCTCCTGACCCTGACGTCATGACCCAAGCTGAAATCAAGAGTCAGATGCTTAAGCAACTGAGCCACCCAGGCTCCCCCAGAGCACACATCTCTTAACTCTCACACTACAGAACAAGCAAGTTCCTTTCTTACTCCAGAAAGGAAAAGTACCACCACAAAAGAAGAAACACGTGTTTTCCTCTTAGTTGGAAATATCTTAAATACAATCAGTATATCATAGGAGTTAAGTGTCAAACTACCAAAGTTTGATCTTGGGTGTATTCACTCTGTGGACAAGATATTTACACCTTCTCTTCAGGGGCGCCTGGGTGGCTCAGTCGTTTAAGCATCTGCCTTCTGCTCAGGTCATGATCTCCAGGTTCTGGGATCAAGCCCCGCATCAGGCTCCTTGCTCAATGGGGAGTCTGCTGCTTCTTCTCCCTCTGCCCCTCCCTGCACCCCCACTCATGCTTGCTCGCCCTCAAATAAATAAATACAATCTTAAAAAAATAAACCTTCTCTTTTACTATATCCTTTCTATCCTTTTTCTGTACATTTGTATATTTCATACCCATATTTTCATTTGTATGTTCGGTTTGTTAATAGAGAAGGTGCATGTGTGCGTTTTAGGTACACAAATGGAATGATACCAGTTCTGTTAGTTCCTTTTGCTTTAATAGTGTCTTAAGGGACCTTTCCAGATTAGTGCATATAGTTCTTTTTAATGACTTTTAATGTTCTTTTTAATGACTGCATAGTATTCCATAATATGTATGTTTATTTAACCACTTCCATATTAATATTTAATTAAATTTTTCTCATTTTTCACTATTAGCAGTTCTGCAGTAGAAACTTTATGCAGATACCCTTCTGTATATATGTGGCTACCTCTTTAGGTTTGATATTCAGAAGTGCAAATGCTAGGTCTTAGAGTAGACACAAAGTCTCCTCTTTTCTGAAAATAGGCTATGGCTGAGTTACCACTGCTCAGTTTCTATAATACGTGTTCATGTTAACTGGGCAAGGGGTGAGTCTTTTGACTGCCTGTAGTATATTAGGAACTGGGGGCATTTTAGAGAATTCTCTCCTTCATCTTTAATCTTATATTGTATGGAAAATGCGTTGTGTTCTTGACCTTGAGGGAAAACAAAATCAAAACAAACCACCTCCTCCTCCCCATTCCAGCGTGACTGAGATTAGTGAAATTGGGCTCTCCAGGCAACCTCTGCTCAATTCTGTGATGGCATTTGGGCATTTACCACACAACACTGTAATTGTTGGTACTTAATCCATTTGTACCCACCACCTAAACTTTGGGCTTCTTAGAGGGTAAAGATTATGTTTATATATTTTATCCCTAGAACACTAGCATGATACCTAGCACGTAATTTTGTTTTGTTGAATAAAGTAATGAATTCAATTCAACGTTAGCATTTGTTGAGTAACTAGCACATACAAATGTTACTAAGAACTGATGGAAACAAAGTTTTACCCTCAAGGAATTTATAGTCTAACGAGAGAGGCTGCCAATATGTAGGAATCAAGGCATTAGTGACATGACTTGTGATTTAAGTTCAAAGAACTGTGGGATTTCCCAGGAGGACTAATAAAGGCCAACCAAGGAAGGTTTCATAAAGGATGTGTCATTTGAGCTGAGCCTGATAGGCCAAGTTGGTGATTTTTAGTGGTTTATCATTTCGATGATTAAGAATAGATGACTTTAAGCAATGCTTCAGAAACCATTTTGTCACCTTATTGATATCATGTAGCCTTAGGGCTACAAAAAAGCTAAAGGTGGAGTGTTACACTTGAGTTCTGGAACTAGAGCCTCAGAACGTAGATCAAGACAAAGCAGCTTTAGCTCTTGGCAGACCTGTGGAGGAAGAAGTTGGTTCCATATATAAAATGACAATTCTGAATGTCTTAGTGTGCTGTTTCTCCTTTCTTCAAATAAAACAGAAACCTTCCTGACCCCCCTTCCTTGACCAGCTGCCACCCTATTTCCTTGATCTGCTTTGCTGAAAAACTCCTTAGGTGATCTTTCCGTGTGCAGTTTTCGCATTGTCTTACGGTAATTTCTCTCATGCTCTCACCCCTGCCAGTCCATCAAAACTGTTCTTGTCAGGGTCAACTCATTGTCACTCAGTCTAATGGTCAATTATTAGTCTTCTTCCTACATGACATTGAATATTCTCCCAGAGCATGATTTCTAATGGTTCTGTAAGTACTTTGAAAGTATAAAACACCATACGGTATACCGTGATAGTATCATTATTCCTTCTTTAAGAAGAAAAAAAGATTTTATTTATTTATGTGAGAGAGCAAGAGAGAGGGAGAGAGAACATGAGCTGGGGGAGGGGCAGAGGGAGAAGGAGAGCCCAGAACCCTGGGATCATGACCTGAGTTGAAGGCAGATGCTTAACTGACTGAGCCACCCAGGTGCCCCTCATTATTCCTTCTTTAAGAACTTGAAAATTTGTTTTTAAAGATTTTGATTTCTTTCTTTCTTTCTTTTTTTTTCTGTAGGGGATATGGTCTCAAAATACAGAGAACCTCTGATCCACACCTTCCTGAGGGGAGCAAGAGATCCAGATAGTGTGCACAGGGCCAGCAGCTTATCGAACCTTGGAGAACTGTGCCAGAGGCTGGACTTCCTGTTGGGCTCCGTGGTTCATGAGGTGATACATGTTGATTCCTCTCTCTATAGCTTGTATTTTTTGTTTTTGGACCTATGATATAGCTGGGGATTGGGAGTCAGATGTGTGGTTTTTTCCCAGATCAGATAAGTCATTGAACCTCCCTTGGCCTCACTAATCTTGCATGTGTATTGAAAGTTATATTCATAAGAATTTTTTTATTGCAAGTGACAGGAAGTCACCTTTAATTTACCTTATGCATTAAAAGAGGATTTATTATAAAGATTTCAAGATAGCTAACAGAGTTGAAGATACCTCGAGCAAGAGCAGATGGAACTTAAACCTGGGTCTGTGGGCCATCTGTGAGTTTCATCTCTGTTCACAGAAAAATCTCAGGCAAATATTCTAATTGGCCCTCTTTGGTCAGAGGTGCCCTGTAATTCAGGGGGATGAGGTTATTTACCCACAAAGACTAATTAAGTTCCATGTTTTGTTCACCACTTTACACCCAGTACTTGGTACATAGTATGTAAAGGTTGAATGGGCAGCCAAAATAATAGCCCTACAGGATGTTGGCACTGGACAGTCCTGGTTTTAGGGTTTCTGAGTTGATGGAATGTGCATCTTGCTGTTGTCCTCTACGAACATCTTCCTCTAGCTTCTTAGATTTTATATTTGCCCTTGTGTTTATTTAGTCATCAGCATATTAACATATATCTTGACTACCTACTATATGCTAGGCACTCTGTTATTTAAAGATGATGCTGGACAGAAAAAGACCAGTTAATATGCGGCCAGGAGTCTTTATTACCAATGTCCTTGACTGTCTTAAACCTTTACTTGGAAGAAGGTGGCATGTAAATTACAAATATATAAATAAAACACAGTTTATATTATTTTTTTATTTGTGAGAGATCAGATTTCTCATATAGAGCACATAACTTTCCCCCAACAAAAACTTACAAAACTGTAATAATTCTGGCTTCTTTTCCAGTATTCAGTATGCTAAGGCTGACCATATTGAACAACAAATATTAAGAAGTTCTTAGTGAGAAGGAATTTTCTTTGATGTCTGGTGATTGTGTCTTGCGAATAAGCAGAGAAATACACTCATGTATATATCTATACACTTGAATTTATGGCATTTCCTGATTCCTGAGCTTTATAGGCTTTGTTTTATTGATAATAAAGGCTATTCATGTCCTTAAATTCCACCTTTGGACTTTGAAGAAATTTATCCATCAATCATTTCCTCTCCTTTAGCTCTTCCATGAGGGACACATCCCTGTGCCCAAGTTTTTGTACTTTTTTTTTTTTTAAGCTTTTATTTAAATTCCAGTTAACATACAGTGTAATATTAGTTTCAGGTGTAGAATTTAGTGATTCAGCACTTAGATACAACACCCGATGCTCATCACAGCAAGTGCCCTCCTTAATCCCCATCACCTATTTATGTATCTTTTTTTAAATAACTTAGAAATAACAGGGGTGCCTGGGTGGCTCAGTCATTAAGCATCCGGCTTTGGCTCAGGTCATGATCCCAGGTTCCTGGGATCGAGCCCTGCCTCGAGCCCCACATCAGGCTCCCTACTCCGCAGAGGCCTGCTTCTCCCTCTTCCACTCCCCCTGCTTGTGTTCCCTCTCTCGCTATCTCTCCCTGTCAAATAAATAAATCTTTTAAAAAATAAATAAATAAATAATAAATAAATAAATAATTATTGCCAACTTGAAATCTTAGAGTGTCTCATGTGTGTGAATCGTTGGGTACCTGATCTTCAGTGGTTTTGGATGGTGCTTAGCAAATCTCTTGTCCTTTAGTATATGATCTTGTAACACTTAAGGCATTTGCAGGTCTATTTTGTTGTATATCTAAAGATTTCAGCCTATTATAACTTCTCTGGATCAAATATTGAAGTGGCTCCCACATTTTTTCTCTGTTTACTCGGGTTCTTCACATGACTCAACCCAAACTGAACCGTAAACTGTGATCTGAACAAAACCCAAATATTATCATTATTATTATTTTTTATTTATTTTTTTTTTTTTTAGTGAGAGAGCGAGCATGGGGATGGGG
This sequence comes from Ursus maritimus, assembly GCF_017311325.1. Classification (NCBI taxonomy): domain Eukaryota; kingdom Metazoa; phylum Chordata; class Mammalia; order Carnivora; family Ursidae; genus Ursus; species Ursus maritimus. The sequence goes on from NW_024424341.1 coordinate 23,922,448, forward strand.
AGAGGGGCAGAGGGAGAAGGAGAGAATCTTAAGCAGGCTCCATGCCCTCCATGAGCCTGACACAGGGCTCGATCTCAACGACCCTGAGGTCGTGACCTGAGCCAAAATCAAGAGTTGGACCCTTAACCAACTGAGCCACCCAGGCGCCCCTAAATATTACTATTTTTAATAACAGCTTCGTTGAGTTGGAAGTCACCTATTTAAAGGGTACAATTCAACGACTTTTAGTTTATTTACAGAGTTGTGCAAGCATCACAAAATTTTTAAAACATAGCTGTGAACAGAATAAAAACTTATCCCAGGGCACCTGGGTGGCTCAGTTGGTTAAGCATCTGCCTTCAGCTCAGGTCATGATCCCAGGGTCCTGGGGCTGAGCCCCACATCAGGCTCCCTGCTCAGTGGGTAGCCTGCTTCTCGCTCTCCCTCTTCTCCCCACCGCTCATGCTTTCTTTCTGTCTCTCTCTTCTCTCTCCCTCTCTCTCTCTCAATCACTGTCTCTTAAATAGATAGATAGATAGATAGATAGATAGATAGATAGATAGATTATCCCAGATCTCCTGGTGGATCAGCTCAGGTTTGACAGGATTCCATACATTTTCTAAAACCAGTGATCCCAAATGGTACCTGAACCTCATGATCTTCTATGAACCAAAAAAATGAGGCCATGTTTCTTTTTGAGTCCTAGGCTGTTCTTCCCTTTTTCTCTCTTAACGAAACTGTAGCATGCTGTAGCATGCTGGTGGCATATGATTTCCTATCAGGGCCTTAGAGAAATTTCTTGGTTTGATGGATTAGAAAAATTGAGCTAAAGCAGATTTTATAACATTCAAGAAGTGTCATCTCTCTGGAGACCCACCTGACCTGTTGAGAGAGAATGAAATTCCCAAGTGGGATGGGAATCAGTGAGGACCTAGCTCCACCACCTACTTACCTGCGTTCACTTGTGCACACGACTTAGACTCTGAACTCAGTTTCTTACTTACAAAATGGGGTTAGAGAAGCGTCTGGCTGGCTTAACGGTAGAGTGTGTGACTCTTGATCTCAGGATCGTTAGTTCAAGCCCCCTGGGCACGGAGAGGGTAGAGATTGCGAAGAGAAAAGGGGGGAAATTAAAATACCTACACTGCAGGATTGTTAACCAGGATCTAGAGACAACGTATATGTGAAAAATAAGAAAAAGTAGAGGAGGATGGGGTGGCCAGCATTGTAGAGTCAGGTGGAGGGGAGGTTGCAATGTGAAATAGAGTATTCAAGGTGAACCTCATTTGAAAAGGTGATATTTGAATAAAGATTTTTTTTTATTAAGGTTCTTCTTTAAGGAGCATTTTGGTCATTTGAAGGAGGCTGATGATGACAGTGCCAAGCATGGCAGCAAGGAAATGAGAGAACAGGGGTAACCAGCGTCCTTCAGATGTTCCCAGTTGTACATTTACCCAACACCTAGCAGTGTGCCAAGCCCTTTGTTAGAGGCCGAGGTTACAAAACTCTACAAGATAATGCCTTGCCTTTTAGGCATGGGTAACCTGGTAAAAGACACAGATGTCAATGCCTACAATTGCTGTCCTTTGTGGTAAGTGCTGTAGGAACACATTTTAGGAGCCCCTCAGTCAGGGTTGAGTGTTGACAAAGACGTGCTAGAGGAAGAGACTCTTGGACCCGAATCTTGAGGACAGGTAGAAATTGGGTAGCCGTAGAAGGTGTTTCAGCAGAGGGGACAGCTTGTGCAAAGGCACTGAGCTGTGGGACAGCCTGGCATGTTTGAAGAACTGTTGGAAGATCTGAAAGTCAGAAGTGAAGGGATGGGGTTGGGAGGATAGTTGGTGGCAGAGCTGAGGCAAGAGAGGCGGACAGGGGCTACATCATGAGGGGCTTATTAGCTTTACAGCTTCCTGGCTCCCAGCAAGAATCTGGGATTGCTTATTAAGCCTTCAGAAATGAAGCGTGAATAGGTAGTAGGCTGTTTGCTTACCATGGGTGCTAACACTTCCTTTTGTTTCTACCTCCACATTCATGTGAGGAGCTGCTATTCTGGGGGCACCTGCCTGGCCAGCCCCTGCCCCACTTCTTGAGACCTGGACTCCTTGAAACATGAATCCCAGGAGTGTTTATGATCACTAATAAGCTGGGAGCCCAATGAGGGCAGCGCCCGTCTTCATTTACCTGTGCATACCCCCTAGCACCTATCGCAGTGCTTGGCATATAGTGGGTGCTCAGACTTTGTTGATTAGTATTGAATGAAGAGGGGGGTAAGGCTTCTTTGGGAAGACTGGTTCCTACACGTTTTAAAAATAGTAATAATAGTAAGCACTTAATACTTCTCTGAGTACCTTGTATATGTCAACTGATCCAGTTCTCAAAAAGGAAACTGAGGCACAGAGAAATTAAATAAGTTGCCAAGGTCATACAGATAGGAAGTGTAGGGCTGGGATTTGAATGTACGCAGGTGGTTCCAGCATCCATGCTCTTAACCATGCTCTAGATTGTCTCCCAATAAATGTTTTCAGTTCATTTATAAGATTGCTTTTGTGCCAAAAAAAGAGATTGCTTTTGTGCCTTAGAAAGGAACAGTATTGCCATATAAGTAAAGCTACTGACAGGAAGGGTCATGCAGCTCCATTGCTTTTGGCAATGAAACTTCAGAAGGCAATATATTCCCTCTGATTTGAAAAACCAGGTGTTTCCATCCCACATAATTTCGTCTCTTCTTTTTAGATGTTCCTTCTTATGTAGCATCCCACGCTTGCCATGTCATCAGTGCCAAACCAGCTGCCTTGGGTGGACTACAAGTTTGAACATGGTTGGACACCTGACAGCCTTAGTATTTCAGCCACTGAGCCCTCATGTAGTCAGCCTGCTCTTGTCCATTCAAATGGAAAAAGTGGGATATTGGGCATGGTTCTTAAGTAGTTCTTCATTTATTTTGTTTACACATTCAACAGAAGTTTATTGAGCACTTACTCTGTGACAGTATGGGACTACAGCCAAGCTGTGTGCCAGATGGTGGGGATCCAGCTGTGAACACAACGAAGTTCCTTTCCTTATGTAGCTGATGTTCTAGAATGGAGAAGTGGGTAACAAGCAAGGAAGTAAACAAATCCTGTGTCAGATGGAGTGAGTGCTAAGGAAATAAATCTAGTGAGGGAAGGGGCACAAAGGGAGCTTGTTATGATGTGTGAACTTGGATGAACAGGAAAAGCTTCACTGATGAGTGACATTTGAGATAAGACCGGAAGGAAGCAAGGGGCTGATCCAGGCAGCTACCTGGGAAGAGAGCATTCTAGGTGCGGGGAGCTACAAGTACAGAAGCCCTGAGGCAGGTGCATGCTTGACATGCTACTGAACAGTAAGGCCAGTGTGTCAGAGAGGTGGTGGCAGTCTAAGTGGGGCTTTGTAAGGACTTTGGCTTTTATTTTGAGTGATTTGGGAAGGCAAAGCAGAAGAATGAAATGACCTAACTTACATTTATTTCTTTTTGAGAGAATATGTGTGCACATGTGCAGTGAGGGGAGGGGCAGGGAGGGAGAGAGAGAATCCCAAGCAGACTCCCCGCTGAGTGTGGAGCCCTATGCTGAGCTCAGTCCCACGACCCCGAGATCATGACCTGAGCCGAAATCAAGAGTCGGGCGACTTAACTGACTGAGCTACCCAGGTGCCCCATGTCATCTGTTTTGATGTAAAATTGAACAAACTAACCACCATAGTCTCTTCTAACATGATCAGATCCGGTGGTCATAGCTGTAGCTCTTGGGCCTCTCAAGAAAGCTGTCCTACCTATTGGGTGGTCCACATTTGGGCACTGTCTGTACTGTGATGGTATTTGCTGGTAGGGAGGAATATAAAGGATAGGATCAACCCATCAGTCTCTGTACTGGAAATTCAGGTTTTTCTTCTCTGTTGATGTCAAGCTTTAACCTGTTTGAAGAGCATTATTATTTCCCCCTATTTCTCCTTTTCCTTGTCAAGAGCTATGTTGCTTGAAACTGAATCTTTTTTTTTTTTTAAGATTTTATTAATTTATTTGAGAGAGAGAGATCACAAACCAGTTGGGGAGAGTAGAGGGAGAAGCAGACTCTCCGCTGAACAGGGAACCCGGGATCGTGACCTGAGCTGAAGGTAGACTAAGGCTTAACCGACTAAGCCACCCAGGTGCCCCTGAAACCAAATCTTGATAGGCATTTTCATCTTTATCACTCTTTATGGGAAGTAACTGTGATTTAAAGGAACCACAGTGAGAGGCCCATCCTCAGTATGGCAAGTAAGATATGCCCTAGGTGAGAAGTCCGTGGGGCAATCCACTTGAAATGTGGCGCCCAGAATTCCATAAACCTGAGCTTTGGGGTCTGATGCAAAGCCATCACCTCTGACCCCACTGAATGGTCCAAATTGATTACCAGTCTTGCCATGATGGTTGCAGTTGCCTAGGTGCAGTTTGAGGACAGGTGGACCCCTGAGATGAGGACTCTAGTAAATGTCCTCGGGAACCCCGAGGAAGCTCAAGTAGCCATCAGGCTCTTCTTCATGGTGGGTTTAGTGACCAAGCTGAACATGTATGAATTGGAGACTACACTGCTTTTGTTCTTAAGGTTTCTTTGTTTATAAAATGGAAGGACAGGTAATTTAGTTTCAGGTAAGTTAGCAGACCAACTGAAATTTTAATAAAGCAAGCTCTAGGAAAAGGGATGAAGATGCAGTTGGAAAATTGAAGTCATGCTTTCATGATCCATACCTCAACTCTGGTGCTTCTCTCCTGGAATTTCCCAAAGTTGATTTGTCGTAATCTTGCCATTTGTATTATCTTTATATGGTTCTGATTATGCTTGGTATGTGCCAGCTATTTGGAGAGTGATATTTTTCCTTATTTCTGTTGGTTCCTATCAAGTGTTAAATAGCTTAAACTGATTTTTAGTATTTCCAGAATAGTCATCATCTTCTTCTTTGTATGGCTCTCAGAAGTGGATATGAATTAAGTATTTTAGCCAGTGACGAGAAAGCCTTCCACAGTGTGGTTTATTAGAATAGGTACACTGACCCTGAAGGCAGGCAACATGAAGATCACATAGGGTGGGTTTCGCCCTCTGGGAGGACTTAGAAACAAAATAGAAATATTACACCAGTTCATAAATTAGTAAAGACCTTACATCATCTATCTATTCGCCAAGCCCTTTAGAGGTTGAAGGCAATGTTAAGTGTGTCCTTGGGGTTGAAGGTGTGAGAAACTAACTATGGGAGTGATTTGTTCAGACTGGGTAGATGGAAGAGAGTGGCCATGTATCCTCCCTGCATCCAGGCTTTGACGAGGGGTCTGCTCCAGTGGCCTGCAGGAAAGCAACATATTACCAGTTGGTGACGGGAGCTTGACCTGAACAGAAGGCCGTTCTTGTCTCTTAATGATATCTGCAAGAACATAGTAAAATTCTGATGCTTTGAAAACATTTTGCATAATTGACCATCATACATTTCATAGGATTTGGTCCTTGTGACAGGGGTTGAGGAAGGTTCGTGAACACTCTTCTGTTTACAGCCTCTTCCTGATCATCCCGGAGGGCTGATTGCAGATGGGCTGGGCCCTGTCTGGTGCGTAAATCACTAACAGCTCGGAGCAAGCAGGAGGCCTTCCAGCTGATCTCAGCAAGGCTTGTAATAACCTCCTCTCCCAATCATACCTTCAAAGTGGCACAAGGATTCAAGCTTTGGCCTTGCAGGGGAAGCCCTTTTCCAGTCAGGATTCTTCTGCCTATCCCAGTTGTGGAATTAATGCCCCACAGCCAAAGCTAGACCCACTGAGGGCTGAGGCACAAGCATGGCCTGCTCAGCGCAGCATGGGAAAACAGAGGTGGCAAAGCTGGACACCAGCAAGGTTCTGGGCCAGGAAGACTTAATCCACCAAATGTGGAAACCGTGGCCCCAAACTAAACCCAGAAGGAGGCAGGCAAAAGGCTTGGGAGCATCTGCACATTATGTGGCCCCAGGCTGGTTTTCGTGCTCTAGTTACCAGACTGAATAAGCTAAACTTCCATATGTTAAGAAGGACTCAGGCCTAGCTCTGACTTGTCTCTCTGATTTCAGCTCTTACCTTGTAAATACTAAGCCTGCAAGTGGAGGTAGCTATTATATTGTTACCCGCTTGGAGGTTGCCCAAGGAATTTCTCCTAGGACTGAATTGCTTCTACCGTTAATGCCAGAGGCATGGAAGCCACTGATGGCCTTGGGTCAGGGTGTCCCAGGTCAAAAGCAGAAGCAGTTTGCTGGATCTTATTGAAAAACAGCCCCCAAAGAGTTGAGCTTTTCTGGGATTTCCCTTCACTTGCAAGATGCAAGTTTGTCTAATAGATGTACAACTTGATTAAGTGCCAATACATCACAGATGCAATTATATTTAAGAACAAGCTACTTCTTCTAATCTCACTGCCATCACTGATTAATTAGACACTTTGAACTATGCCCAACTGTTTGAAAGCTGTGAAAAATACAACCTGCATAGTTAAATTTTCTGCACAAGCCTATTTCCCCATTTGTGCCTGTATTCTTTTTTTAAACCTTTTAAAAAACCATTCTTTAAACATAATATGTATTTATACATGTTTCCAAACACACAATCTGGCTATTTCCTTATCATGGTTAGAAATCCTTCCATGATTGGCCAAGAAATACTACTCACGCAGTAAATGAAATAAAGTATGTGAGAGACCTGTTGAATAATATAGACTTACCTTCAGATTGTTGCTGCCACTGGTCACACTTTCAAGATTTTTGTTTTTAATTTTTAAGTCTTGCATGAATACCTCAGAAAAGTTTTTTGCCATTATTTTTAGTGGTATCTTTTTATTGAGGTTTTAAAATATTTTTGCACTTACCAGGAGTGGGGTGGGGGCAGGGTGGTAACAGGGTATAGAAACGTTCTTATTTTATGGCATGTAATTATTAGCTATATATCTGGCACCATGCTGTGCTAGTAGTTTCTAGTCTTTTCTGTTGTAGAGCTGTCTCTTAAAGCAAATGAGCATTGAAAGACCTAATCCACACATGAAGAAGCCCAGGGAGACTCTGAAATTGGCCCTGGGTGACTGACATGGTGGGGTACGCTAGATTTGCAGGCCGGGGCATCCGAACATGCTAAAGAAGATCAGTTTGAATGTTTATGTATTTCTCTATCTCTGGCTCTAACTTCCATCACTAGCGCATTCATATTCATGCAGGGCCTTGAACTCTGAAGCCTGCTCAGCTAAATCTCCATGGTCCTCACTCCCTTGAAGCCACTTGTGTTTTGGGCCATCTTTCCTTCTTTCGATGTAGTGTCCCAAAGGGGGACAAGTAACATTTCTTCCCATTTTTGAGGAAATATTTGATTTTGACCATACCTTTATTATATACGCATATCCCTTCCAACTCCCTAATCTTCATCCTGAATTCCAAACCAGATTTTGCCCTTTTCCAGAAAAGCCAAACTTAATCAGGATCTCCACCACTAGATCTCTCCCTCTTTATTGAGGAAACTATCCACCCCTCTCTACGCCAGATTGTTCATGATGAACGTGTAGAAAGTGGAACCCAGTTGAAAAGCTTTAGGTAATTATGCAATCCTGATTTTTATTGACTTTTTCTCTCACCCTCGTAGGTAACAGCTTGCCTGATTGCTGTGGCTAAAACAGACCATGAAGTTCAAGTGCGCAGAGCTGCTGTCCACGTGATTGTGCTGCTGCTTCGGGGCCTCAGCCAGAAAGCTACTGAGGTAAGTCAGTTCCTTACCATTTGCAGCTTCCCTACCTTTTTGGTTTTTATCTGTTTATCAGTCTTCTTTTCATCAAGGCAGCCTCAGCTCTTTTCCCTGGATGGATGCCTGAGATGAATCCATCAGCAGAGATTTTATTTTGTAGCAGGAATACTGTTTGCATCTTTAGTGAGAGTCCCTATTTCCTCTGTAGCAGTAGGCAAACTATACATTAACCGCTGCAGGAACACCAGAGCACAGGTTTCTAGGTTGCCACTCTGAGTCCTGGCGTTCTTCTCAGAGGGGCGATTTCCAGGTGAGCTAACGGGAGCACACTAAGCCTGCCTCTGTAGCCTGAACTTTAGTGACTTGTCTTCCTGACTCATTTCATTGTTCAAGCTGCATCACTGAAGGTCCTCATGTAAATGTTTCCTTTCTAGCTGTGAATTCAATCCCAGAGATTTTAGTTCCTGCAGAAATTGAACTTTTTTCCTCCTCCAAGTGGGTCTGGCTGGATTTTTCCCCAGTGTATGGCCCATACGGGAAGAAAGTATATATATCCATGTGTGTGCTAAGAATGAGTGACCTCTAAATTAATTTTCCTCTTGATTTTAATGGAAACTCATTCCCAGTTGAGTTTATAGAGAGAGTTTACATTAATAATTTACTTTCTGGCATCCACATTGCTCATCTGTGGCTGGCACATGAGTATTTAACTGTCAGTGAAGCCGTTAGAAGAATGTTTGTTTTGTCAGACCTACAGGCTTTACTCATGATAGAATTGTGCCATGTCAAGTGCCTGACACCATTTTTGCAAGCATGGACTCATGAGTTATCCCCTAGCTATTATCTACGACCTTGATGGTGGTGGGGACACACAGATCACAACTCTGTAACGCAGATTAATTAAATAAATTGCTATCGTATACACACTGCCCTTGATGAGAATCTGCTCTACAACAAGGAACTAAGAAAGTGTTTTTCATCCATCCTCATGATCTACAAAACTCTTGGAGCATCTGGGTGGCTCAGTCGGTTAAGCATCCGACTCTTGAGCTTAGCTCAGGTCTTAATCTCAGGGTCTGGATCTTAGGTTCGTGAGTTAGACCCCTAGTTGGGCTCCACACTGGGCGTGGAGCCTACTTTAAAAAAAAAAAAAAAAGATCTAGAGGCGCCTGGGTAGCTCAGTCGTTAAGCATCTGCCTTCGGCTCAGGGCGTGATCCCAGAGTCCTGGGATCAAGCCCCACATCAGGCTCCTCCACTGGGAGAATGCTTCTTCCTCTCCCACTCCCCCTGCCTGTGTTCCCTCTCTCGCTGGCTGTCTCTCTCTCTGTCAAATAAATAAATAAAATCTTTAAAAAAAAAAAAAGATCTACAAAACTCTTGCCCAATACCCCATGGTTATGTAAGTTGTTAACAATAGGGGAAACTGGCTAAGGGTTATACAGGAATTCTCCATGCTGTCTTTACAACTTGTCTGTAAATCTAAAGTTATTTCAAAATAAAATTTTAGTTTAAAATATGAGTTATAACACTATTAAAATAAATCTATAAAACTCTAGTTGTGGGCTGCGGCAACCAGCACATCCCGGTGCTTCTCACTACTCACTGTTTCCTGTGGCCGGCACAGCCCTCATTGGGCTGTAGGCAGTGCCCGGATGACGGCCGGCCCTGCTCTGCTGTGGGCACCGTGGCACCGGGTGCTCCACACTGCTATGCCAGGCAGCATGGGATAAAACGCCGCCCTGGAGCACCAAGGTCACCTCCGCAGGATGAGGGAGTAGTGGGTCCAGGTGGGGCTGCTTGCTGTGCCCCGGCCTGCAGCCTATCTGCATATTCCACCACCACCACTCCCACCACCCCCAGCTTTCTTCTGCTCTTCACTCATAGAAGTTGTCAGGCAAATTTTTCACCTGCAAGTGACTGCACATCTTCTACCAAGACTCTGGGTGTGATTAGATGTCCTGAGATGTGCTTTTATATGGGTTTCCAACTTCCAGCTATGATTGGTACAAGATTTGGGAAGGTCTGACCCTGGGGTTTTATTGAGTGATTGTCCTTGATTTCTTGGGCTTTGGCTTCACCGACAAACCAAGACCACGTCACTTTTCCATATTTGAGCAGGCAAGCATTGTGGAGGCACTTTTGCAGCATCTGGGGCTCCAGAACCACAGGACCAACCTTTTGTCTCATGATGACAGAGATATCATTGCTCAAGAGGTGCTCTATAGGTTCAAGCAGGACCGATCTGGTCGGCTTGCCATGAAGAATCTCTGGCTGTCAAATGGAGGTATATTTCCTGAGACTCACCATCCTCTCCTTCTCCAAAAGCTTCTCAAAAACGGAGGCATGCTGTCACCCCTTCACATGATTGATGAACTTCTTTGTACTCTCCCAAAGTCTCACCCCAGTCTTTGGGCCATACACGCAATGCTCTGAGAGTGAGCTGTGGGCCATGTGAGCAGCGATACCCAACAATGACAGAATTTAGTTACCGTCAGTCTCTTACACTACATCAGCCAGAGAAGGTTTAGAAGACGCCAGATGGGAGCTCTTGCTTCTGTAACTGTTCCCATTCATTTTATCTATGGGCCATTGGATCCCATGAATCTCTACCCAGAGTTTTGGGAGCTGTGTAGGAAAACCTTCCGATTCTGGATGACCACATTAGTCACTATCCACAGCTAGAGGATCCCATGGGCTTCTTCAGTACATATGTGACCTCATCAACTCCTTCTGAGCTGGAAAGAGTAACTTCCCTGTGTTACCTCCCCTGCTCCCTTATGTTGTGTATTCCACTTAGGAAGAAATGCCCCAAAGAGGTCCTGGCCACCAAACACTATTCTGTCGCAAAAGTGCACCTGACTCACATGGGTAGGCAGCATGTAGTTAAAAGCCTGCAGAAGCTCTGGCTAAGGATGACCTAACAGTCCACCTCCCATTCTTCTCACACTGGAGTGAGTGTATGGACTTGCCTCTGTCTTGGTGCCTCTGATGAGTGCTACTTCTCACACAGACAGACAGACATTCTCAAAAGTCTTTTGAACACTTCTGTGGACTCTTCTGAAATATTTAGAAATACTAATTTCTGGCCCGTCCTTGGTTGGAATCTTATGGTAAAGAATGAGGAGAGGGTGTCTCCATACCTGTCCTTGAATGGCTTTAAGATACATGCTTTTAAAGTTCTCTAAGCAACACAGCTTCAAGTGAGAGTGAGTCTCCCTTGTCATAACTTTGGATTTCGTTTCATTAGCTGCTTTTGATTATAGACATTTTGTTAAACTAGTTTTTGATTTGAATAATGCAGTATTCTAAGTATACTTTAAGACTATGATTTATCTACACATACTATATGTATTTTATAAGGGTATTAAACCAGCAGATACTCTGGCAGAGTAGTGAACCTTTTAAGCATGTTTAATTTCTGAATAAATTGGATTAAATCCAAACTATTTACAGAATTTCCTAAAATCACAGGATATTAAGGACTAGTAGCATCTGTGCCAGAGATTTACTGTTATTAGCTAATTCTAACAGCAAATAACAGTCTGACTCTTCATATCTCAGTGATTAGAAGCATGTCCATCCTGAGCTGTAGAGGAGGGGATCGTTGTATAGTCCAAGTTACCGTTCTAAATATACACTGATTCCTTTTATGACAATTGCTTAACTTCTCATTGGTTGTTTCAGAGAGGCTTCCTCATATAGCTCAGTAATCCCTGTACTTTACAGATAGGAAAGTTCCAGAAACTTTCAGAACAAATACTGAAAGGCCTATGAGCAAATGGTGCTGAATATTTCTTTTTCTTGCTTTTTTTTTTTTTTTTAAAGTAGGTGCCATACCCATTGAGGAACCCAGTTCAGGGCTTGAACTCACTACCCTGAGGTCAAGACCTGAACTGAGATCAAGAGTTGGACGCTTAACTGACTGGGGTACCCAGGCGCCCCATTGAACATTTTTTTTTATTTTTTTTATTTTTTTATTTATTTTTTTTTTTTAAAGATTTTATTTATTTATTTGACAGAGAGAGAGCACAAGCAGGGTGAGTGGCAAGCAGAGGGAGAGGAAGAAGCAGGCTCATAGCGGAGGAGCCCGATGTGGGGCTCGATCCCAGAACACCGGGATCACGCCCTGAGCCGAAGGCAGACGCTTTAACGACTGCGCTACCCAGGCGCCCCATGAACATTTTTTTTTAAAGCCACAGTTTCAATTGCCTTAGTCAAAACAGGATCATTAAGTGATTTTTAAAAAGATTTTATTTATTTATTTGACAGAGAGAGAGCACAAGCAGGGTGAGTGGCAAGCAGAGGGAGAGGAAGAAGCAGGCTCCCCCCTGAGCCGGGAGCCCAACAACGTGGGGGGATTGATCCCAGGACTCTGGGATCATGGCCTGAGCCCAAGGCAGACGCTTAACCAACTAAGCCACCCAGGGGCCCCGATTAAGTGATTATTTTAAATTACTTTTTTTTTTATTAGCGACTTCAGGTATAACAACTGAAACAGGAATAAATGTTTATTTTCTATTAATAAAAATGAATTTTGACAAAAGTGGCAAAAAACCCTCTATAAGTGCACACACCCTTAGTGAGTGAGAGAGAGAGTGTGCATGTGTGTGTTCGCACAGCAAAATATCTGGTTAGTAAAGTGAGAGAATAGAAACTCTATCCAGATTTCTCACATCTGTGTGTAGCCAATGAAAGCAACAGTCCTGGTCTCACCAGTGCTAAAATAATTTGTGGCCATGGAAGATTATCATCACTTTCAAAAAACCGTGTGAATGGAAAACCTCTCTCCTGTTCTCCAAACCAGCTCTATCTTGCACTCACTTAAATTTATAAATTGTGCTTACTCAGTGAATAAAGAAAAGGAAATGGGATGGGATAAATGTATGATTCCTCTTCCTGGTGCATCCTTAAGACCAGGTGTATTAAATCTTGTAATCGTAGGTGTGATTATAATCAGCGGCACTTTAATGAGAAACGGAGATCACCACAAAGCTTTCAATCTGGGATTTATCTTTTCTGCTGTTTTGCCCCCAGGAACAGCTGAAATAAAATGCCACTTTGTTGATGAAGTCGTGTGTGTGTGTGTGTGTGTGTGTGTATGTGTGTGTGTGTGTGTGTACGTGCGCACGTGTGCGTGTGGTGTTTCCCTTCTAATCACCATTTCTGAAGTTATGGAGTGCCAAAAGATAATGCCAGGTTTCAGTAAATTTTCTCTTGGTGGTAGATATGCCCGCCAAGGACCTCTGTGGTTCTGGCAGCTTGGAAAGGAGGCAGAGAGTCCAGTAAGAGGTGGGTGTTCAGAGGCGATCAGGAGATAGATTGGGATCAGAAAGGAAGACATCACCACCCCCACTCATTTGAAAGTAGCCAGAATCTTGTGCAATCAGCACAATATCCACACTGGAGGGAGATACTGCATTCACTCTCTTACTGAAACTTATTTTCTCTGCTTAGCCTTGTTTTGGCTGTTAACTGTTAATTTATCCCCATGATAGCCTGAAGCCCAGGAGAAGCCAGAAGCAACTCCCTTTTAACCCATTCTACCTTACTGTTACTGAAAATTAAATTTACTGGGAGTATGCAGGGGAGGAGGTGTGTTTAGACCTGTCCCTTCTGTTGGCCTCAGAGTTAAGAACAGCCCTCCTCAACATGGAGAGGGTTACGTAACCTGAGCAACAGATTGGAAAAAATTGTGCCTAAGTATCCAGATCTTCCCAGGTTTTTGCAAAGTGGCTTGTTTAAGTATTGTAGGTGTTTAAAACATCCATTTTCATAAATTCATTCCAAAGACAATAATGAATAATTGGGGCAGTAATGGTTGAATAATAGTCTACCAGGCAGGCCGTCCTTCAGATAACAACTGTAAGTTCTGGATATACTGTAGTAAGCAGCTACCTTGAGACACTGGAGAGTGTGCAACTGTAGGCAGATTCTCACGGGGAGTCTCTGCTCAGAGCAGAAGCACTGGACAGTTTCCATTTTCTTGGCTTTTAACTCAGGGACAAGTCTATTTGGGAACGGATGCAATACAAGAGGGGCGCTGGTAGAGATATCATAGTCTTTCTAGCCTGGGGAACCAGGACACTGAATCTGGGGAAACCACAGCTCCAGGACAGAGAAGGGAAATCCTGGAATGGACAGATCCAAAGAAAGGTGTCGCAAATTCTGTCTGCCTACAGGTAGAACTGACCCCTGAACCGAGCAAGTTAAGTGCCCGCTTTAAAAAAAAAAAAAAAGCAGAAACCAGTAATTGGAGAAGAACAAAATCTAGGGTCTTCTTAATTTAACATTCATAATGTCTGGGATATAGTCCAAAATAACTCAATATATGAAAAGCCAGAAAAATGGAAGTATTCTCAATAGAAAGGAAAATCAACTGAGATCAACCCCAAGATAATCCTGATATTGGGATTTTAAAGCAGCTATTATAATTATCCTTAATGATGTAGAAGAGAAAAATGCCTACAATCAATAAAAAGATAGAAATCTCAGCAAATATTATGTAAGACTGAGAATCACTGAACTCTACCTTTGAAACTAATAATACACTATATGTTAATTAATTGAATTTAAATAAATAATAATTCTAAAAATAAAAAAAGAAATCTCAAAGAAAAAAATAGAGATGATAAAAAAAAAAAAGAGCCAAATGGAAGTTCTAGAACTGAAAACTACAATACCTGAATTTGAATTCCTGAATGGAATTAAAAGCAGATAGAACAATAGAGATGATCGAATAGGAAGAAGAGAGAGAGAAAAAAAAGATTTAAAAAGTAAGTGATCTGGAGTGACCAGATGCTCTCAGAAACCTAAACCTGTATTACCCCTAGGAGCCATGGTTCAGTATCCACTAATTCAGTGTTCATGGCAACTTTATAGAACACAGCTACCATGAATAATGAGAATTGGCTGTAGACAATAGGGAAAAAAAAAGTTGATGATCTTGGGGCGCCTGGGTGGCACAGCGGTTAAGCGTCTGCCTTCGGCTCAGGGCATGATCCCGGTGTTCTGGGTTCGAGCCCCACATCAGGCTCCTCTGCTATGAGCCTGCTTCTTCCTCTCCCACTCCCCCTGCTTGTGTTCCCTCTCTCGCTGGCTGTCTCTGTCTCTGTCAAATAAATAAATAAAATCTTTAAAAAAAAAAAAGTTGATGATCTTAAAAAAAGAATGAGTGATTTGGGACTGACTATAGTTCTAGATTTATTTAGATGACTACTACTACAGTCCTCTACATAGTTTACAGAAAGCTGACTTCTTGGAAGAACCGTGAAGTACTTGAGAACTTTGCACATGGGTTTACAGTAACTAAATGTGGCAGCAATTTATGCGACTCTTGATCTTGGGGTTGTGAGTTCAAGCCCCACAATGGGTATAGAGATTACTGAAAAATAAAATCATGTATGTATGTATGTATGTATGTATGTATGAGGAGGGGCAGAGGGAGAGGACTCAGAGAATCCCAGGCAGACTCCCCGCTGAGCATGGAGCCTGACGCAGGGCTCAATCCCACTCCCCACTGAGCGTGGAGCTTGACGCAGGGCTCAATCCCACGACCCTGAGATCATGACCTCAGCAGAAACCAAGAGTTGGAGGCTTAACCAGTGGAGCCAGTCAGGCTCCCCTGAAGATTTTATTAAGTCTCCAACTCCTGATCTCAGCTCAGGTGTTGATCTAGGGGTTGTGAGTTCAAGTCCCGCATTGGGCTCCACACTGGGCGTGGAGCCTACTTAAATAAAATAAAATAAAATAAAATAAAATAAAATAAAATAAAATAAAATAAAATAAAATAAATAAAATAAAATAAATAAAATAAAATAAAATCTTTTTAAAAAGTGCCAGCATTTTATATTGAAACTTTCTCCCTTGCTTTTTAATATTAAAAAGTAATTCCTAGAGCATAGCTTTTCTTCCTTATATTCACTCATTTTAGGTAAAAAAACAGTCTATACTATGTCTAGTAGAAGATAAGTAGCTTTAGGATTCATTCCTTCAAGATGATAACAAGTCTTAACACCAGGTCCTGTCTTCAAAAATAAGCAAGCCCTGGAAACATCTTCAGGGAGATGAGTTTGGATTAATTATTAACTGATGGCTGAGTCAGGTTCTGAGCTAAACCCAGGCCTCCCCTCAGGAATGATTTTGAATTCCTTCTTTGAGTCCAGTGATGGACTCTGATGACAGAAGCCTCTTCCTGATAACATTATGAATAGTGGTTTCACTAACGTTTGTGTATTTGGAGATTACTCTCCTAGTTCTTTGTCAGAGAGAAGGCAAACCCTGACTTAAAAGAAAAAGAAAAGAAATGGCTCACGTATGATGTTAGGCATTTTTGGTGACAGCAGTTACCCATGGTCCATCCAGAAGACTGAGTGCGTGAGTCCCAGGTTCACCTTGTTTTCCTGTCTGTCCAGAGCGAGAACTGGGACCGGAGGAGGACATGACGCTTAATCTCTGACACAGCACGAATGGCAAGTTATAAGTAAATGGACACATGGAATGGAAACTTTCCTTCCTTTTATTGGTTTTGTTCTATCCTGAAAGTTGTTTTGACAACATTTGGTGTGGTTTTTGTGCTGTGAGTACAGTAAACGGGCCCAGTTTCCTCCCAGAGCTAGTTTCACACACTGCTCTTTTTAACAGCTCCAAGGCCCTGTGTGAGGAGTAAATGAAAAGAACATTTATATAAACATGACTGGGATCCAGGTAGTAATTATTCCCCTATAAACTTTGAAAAAGGGCTTGGAAGAGAGAGCCCTTCCAGGACTGAAATTAAAGAGCCTCTTCCCTTCCTGGGAGCGTTAAGCTCCGGCCGGTGGACCAGGGCGGCAGTTCTGTTGATCATCTGCTACTGGCCAGGGCCTGGCTGTTTACAGTGTTGGTATTATTCATAAAAGACATTTAATAAGAATTCAGCATTCGTTGGACACTGTTCACAGTGTCAAGAGAGACAGAGGCTTAGAGGGACTTTCAAATAAGTCCTAGGTTTATAAATAGTCTCTTCCCCCCAAACTCTTCCTTCTTTTCCCTCAGACAATGGAGATGCTGCCGCTCCATTTCAGTCTTAGAAGAAAAGATCCACTCAGGCTCTGTAGTCGTTTCCTGGGGCTGCCTAACAAAGAACTGACAGTAGAACTTTACTGTCTCTTAGTTCTGGAGGCTAGAAGGCCAAACGCAAAGTATTGATGGGGCCATGCACCCTCTGAAACCTGTAGGGAAGTTCCTCCTTGCCTCTCGCTGCCTCCCGGTGCTTGGCCGGCAGTCTTCTGCGTTTATTGGCTTGGTGCCGCATAGCTCCAGTCTCTCCCTTTGTCATCACATGTGTTCTCCCCGTGTGTCTCTGTCTTCATGTGGCTTCCTTCTTCCTTTCTGGAGTAGGGCCCCCCTCCTCCAGTATGACCTTAACTAGTCACATCACAAAAACTGTTTCCAAATGAGATCACATTCTGAGGTACTGGGGGTTAGGACCTCACTTATCTTTCAGGAGTGGGGACACACTATTCAACCCGTAATGGGCCCCTAGGATTCCATAGTCCTTTGTCTTTTGTGCTTATGCTTCTCCACCTGTGCATTATTGCTGCATCTTGAGAAGCCTGTTCTGTGTGGGCTGTCTCTTCTCTGTCACACTCTTCCTTTTTCTCCTCTCTCTCCTTTAAGTGTCTGTACCACATACTCTAGCCTCAGGAAGACAAGAGAAGCAGTGTTTCTGACATGCTTACCTTGAAAGAACTTAATTCTGACACTTGAGTAGAGAGAATAAGGAGGCACATGGAGTGTTTTTTGGACTCTTGGACTTGGTGCAAGTTCTGGTCTTAGTGCAAATCTCTTAACCTCTCTGAACCTCATTTACACACCAGTCCTATCCTCCTGACACAGATGTGGCAAGAATTAGATGGGATGACATGTGAAACTCTGCAAACTGTAAAGCGTTGTCAATATAGAAGATAACAGTGAGGATGATGACTCCTCATCGTTGGTGCTGGGGGGATTGTTGGGACTACTGTCATCATCCCCACCACTGCTACTACTGCATCCTGAGATTTGCTGGGGTTTTGAATGATTTTTTTTAAACCCACCAAAGATAATTTTATATTCAATCTGAATGAATAGGCAGTTTATTTCATGGCTGGAACTTCTAGAACCTTACACTTTATCGTGCCAGGTCACACCATCAGTTATCTCAGGTTTTAGAAGACAGTCTTTATTACATAGACTCCAGCCTTCCGACTCCATGCGAGGACCTTATGATTGCATATGCCACCTTGTTCTTCCTCATGGATACCAACTGGACTGGAGAACACAGAAGAACCTAGATGCTTTGTAGTTATTGAACCAGAGGACTTAACCTGTGTTCGGACATGATTTGACCTCCAACAGTATTGTTTTCTCCCTTTCTTCCCTATCACTATGAAGCAGCGAATGTAGTACGACAAATAATACTGCTTATTTTTTTTTTAATTTTTCACTTATTTGAGAGAGAGAGAACACAGCAGGGGGAGTGGGAGAGGGAGAAGAAGACTCCCCCACTGAGAAGGGAGCCCGATGTAGGGCTCAATCCCAGGACCCTGGGATCATGACCTGAGCTGAAGGTAGACATTTAACTGACCGAGCCACTCAGGCGCCTCTGAACCTCTTATTTTTTAGAGAAAGAGCAAATTAAGGGAACACGGCTGGCGTAATCGGTAGAGCATGTAACTCTTGATATCAGGGAGGGGAATTCGAACCCTACATTGGATGCAGAGTTTACTTAAAATAAAATAGGTATGCCTGGGTAGCCCAGTCAGTTGAGCAACCAACTCTTGATTTCGGCTCAGGTCATGATCTCAGGGTCATGAGGTCAAGCCCCATTTCAGTGTCCACACTCAGTGGGGAGTCTGCTTGAGATTCTGTCTCTCCCTCTCCCTCTAGCCCTCCCCCCCCTTTCTCTCTGTCTCGCAGGCGCCTGCATGCTCTCTCTCAAATAAATAAATAAATATTTTTTTAAAAAAGAAAAGAAAAAGAAAGAGCAAATAAAGATTATTTTAAAGCAAATAATTACGCTAGTAGTGGATGAAAATATCCATTAAGCAGTCACCTGTTTCTTTCCCATGCTGAGAATATTTAAAGTAACATTTTAGTTAATCGACTGGAGACTTGTACCAAGTTCCCGTTCCCATTCAGCCATCTACTTTTTCTGTAAATAGCAAAGTTCTCATCACTTCTCTGCGGCAAGGGGTTGCCAAAAAAACTGTGATGATTTTTTACACCTGTTATGTATATTTAGAAGCTTGTCTTATTCTGTTAAAGCCCAATATAATTTGCTGTCTTTTCCTTCCTAAGACCCAGTCAGACCAGAAGCACAACTTCTCAAATGTTCATTCCCACACATTAACAACCAAATGTTTAGTCATTAATGAATGCTTGTTTGTCCAAGGATCTCTACTGTCTGTCAAATACAAGATTTGTCTATGGGATGGCAACTCAGAAGTCATACCCTTAAACCGCTGAGTTAAAGAGGATTTACAGCTAGATAACCTGGATAGCGTCTGGGGCGTTTTTCAGGAGCGTATTTGTCCCAGGGTCTGAGCCAGCGTCTGGGAGAGTAGGGCTGGAAGGTGTCAGGAGAGAGTGGTGCCAGGCTGGAGTCAGAGCCAACCTAAGGGAAGCTGTACAGGAGAAAGTCAAGGCCAAGTCCAGGCAGATAAAGCCACTTCCGCCACGCCGCTGCTGCTGACCTAAAGGGAGGTAAATGAGTGTGCTGTGTTCATTGATAGCACAGTAGCCCCATTCCCCCTCATTTTATATTTTTTTCCTCATGTAATTTCTTAAATTGAGGTATAACTCATATCTATAAAATTCACCCTTTCAAAGTATGCAGTTCAGGGGCGCCTAGCTGGCTCAGTTGGAAGAGCATGCGACTCTTGATCTCGGGGTTGTGAGTTGAAGCTCCACACTGGGTATAGAGATTACTTAAAAATAAATAAGGGGACACCTGGGTGGCTGAGTTGGTTAAGCGTCTGACTTCGGTTCAGGTCATGATCTCAGGTCCTGGGATGGAGTCCCACGTCAGGCTCCACACTCAGCAGGGAGTCTGTTTGTCCCTCTGCTCCTCCCTCTGCTTGTGCACGTACACGCTCTCTCTCTTTTTGTCTGTCTCTCAAATAAATAAAACCTTTTAAAATAAATAAATATTTTTAAAAAGCTTAAAGTGTGCAATTCAGGGTTTTTAGTATATTCATAAAATTGCTCAAACACCACTACTATCTAATTCCAGGGCATTTTCATTACCCCCCAAAAGAAGCCCTGTAGCCATGAGCAGTCACTCCTCCCCATTCCCCACCTTCCCCAACTCTGGCCACCACAGACCTACTTACTATCTATGGATTTGCCTTTTCTAGACATTTCATATAAAAGAAATCACATACCATATGACCTTTTGTGTTTGGCTCCTTTCACTTACCATAATGCAGTCAAGGTTCATCCATATTGTAGCCTTGTATCGGGATTGCATAACTTTTTATGGATGAATAATATTCCATTGTGTGAGTATACCATGTTTGCTTATCCATTCATCAGTTGATGGACTTTTGGGTTATTTCCACTATTTGGCTGTTTTAAATAACATTGCCATGAATATCTGTGTACACGTTTTTGCACAAACGTATGTTTTCATTCTCATGGGTGTATGTCTAGAAGTGGAATTGTTGGGTCACATGGTGACTCTGTGTTTAACTTTTTGAGGAACTGCCAGACTGTTTTCCAGCTGTGTCATTTCTCATTCTCACCAGCAATGTATGAAGGTTCCAAATGCCTCACATTCTCGTTAATACTTGTTATTGTCTATCATTTACAAGGATTATCACCATCCTAGTGGGTGTGAAGTGGTGTAGTTTAAATTTGTATTTTCCTCGTGGCTCAAGGTGTTGAGCATTGTTTCATGAGTTTATTAGCCATTTGTATATCTTCTTTGAAGAAATGTCAATGCAGAATCTTTGCCCATTTTTTTAATTGGGTTACTCATCTTTTTATTATTAACATATTTGTTTTTTAATTTTGATTTTTGTATCCAAAAATGTTATTCACAGTTTTATAAAACTTAATTCAAAGATCCATAGCCTATCCTCCTTTCTTACCCTCCATTCTCACTTCCCATCAGCAATTATTTTCAATTTGATTATGTTTTTTTAAATGTTTACTTCCATATTTCCAAATAGCATGCTTACACTGCTATTTCTTGATTCTTCACCCCACTTATTGACTTCCTGTTAGAACTAACATGTGAAAGTGGGATTCACTCTGTGATTATGTTCCTGCAATGGAGAAAACTGACCTGCAGTGAGACAGAAGGAAGCAGCATAGTGGCTTAGACTTAGAAGGTAGACTCTAGAGCTAGAATGTCTGGGATTGAATCCCAGCTTTACACCTTACTGGCAGCGAGACCCTACACAAGTTAGCTGACATCTGTGTGCCTCAATTTCCTCATCTGTAAAATGGGGATAATAATAGTACCACTTTATTGGGTTGTTTTTTAAAATTAAATGACCTTAGTTATGTAAAGCATTTAGAATCTATACATTCTATGTATTAGTTATCATTTAGTATATATTATTTAGTATATATTAGTTATTATTATTATTAACATGCTCCTCACAAACATATGCATTCTCCTTCCGCATTTTCCCTATATAGTTACATTACAGTTTTTGCTGTATTAGCATTTAGTGTTTATGTTATCACGACTGTAACTGTTATCCACAGCTGAGCCATATAATATACTATGATTACATTTCCTTTCTTGCATGAATCTTGGCTTTCTCTGAAGTTAATAAATGTCTCAGGTTTACATTTGTTACTGTAATGTGAACCTATTACCACTTTATCCCTCATGCTAAATGTTCATAAATCTCTTCAAAGATTCAAACCTATTGAGTACTCTAACAGTTTCGTCTTCTGAGAGACATATCTCCTACACCCTTCCACTCACTTGTTCTTATCTGGACTAGTTACTTTCTAAGCTTACTGCAAGATTTAAGAACACAGCACTTAAAAGTTAATGATGCCCTTTGTGCATGGGTGATACTTATGGACTGGTGAACTTTATAGGAGGAGGACGATCTGGCCAAGTCTTTTCATCAGGAGACTTCCTTTCATTGGTAGACTCCAAGACTATTTTGAAGTCTTTTCTTTGGAGCTGGTCAGAGAAGAATCATCTGGTCTCCTACCTAGAGGATATGAGCCTGGCTGCCGGGATTCTGGAAGATGAGTGGAAGAAGGAGGATGGTGGTCTTACCATTTAGTATGTAGACTTTCACTTAATCCTTGTGTTTTCAACATGGTAGCCTCATACTTCTCGGTACCCGATGGCCATCTATCCAGAGTCTCGCTGGTTGGATCCTCTGGGTAAAACTCCAAGATTCTACTGTGGTTGGGGAAGGGGAGTCGCCCGGGTACCAGACCACCTGATTATTACTCAGACTTCCAACCAGGGCTTCTCTTCACCTCCATTTTAAGAGGTATTACCCATCAACTGCAGAACTTTTTTGAGTTTGTGTTAGGCTTGCTTCTGGATTTAGTGAATCAATTTATCATCCAAACTTAGACACTTCTGAGAGCAAAAGAGGACACTTAATAATTATGTAAGTGCAGCAGATATAAAACTTACTAACCTGGGCAAATCAGAATGATGACCCTAGAATTCATCCAACTGCTTTCTAGCATCTAAACTTTTGTTGCTATTGCCTTGTTAGTGCTTTTTGTCCTGATAACTTAATGCCCTTTTGTATCCCTTTACTGTCATGTTAGTGGGGTTCCAGGAAAAAGCAATAGTGTACACATGTGTTCGGTCCATCAGCTTTCAGATGGCAGCCTCCATTCTTCCTTCTTTATAGATGAAGAAAGTAGGTATGGAGGATATATGTGACTACAGTCAGAACTCTTTGGGTTTTAAGCAACAGAAACCTAGTCTGAACTAGTTTAAGCAAAGAGAACTTTTTAGCCTACCACATCCAAAGAAGGGCTGAACAGTCACGTTGAGGGAAAAGCTGGGATGGAGCTGTTTATCAGTGACTCCTAGAATCAGCAATGGAAATGTTTCATTTCTTGTCTCTGCTTCTTCTGTATTTCACCTTTGTTCTTTTGCACTAAAGTCCAGCTTTCCTCCTGTGGCAGCAATATGACCACTGACAGTGGCCCAGTGTTGCTCTTACATCCAACACTCAGAGATTCCCTCCTTGGCCCCAAATGCAAAAGTTGCAGGGAAGAAACTTAATGCTCCAGCTAAGATCAGATGCCCATCCCCAAATCAACTTGGCTGGGCCAGGTGGGGTATGTGGAAATGCTGTTTTGTGTAAAACCATGTTCAGCCTCCACTATACCCATCTGTGAGGAAAGAGGTGGGGGTCAGTGCCGAGGAGTGGGGGACAGTCCCGTAGCTTTCCTCGATAGTAACTTGGCCAGATCCATGTGACAGTAATGATGGATTTGAGAAATAGAGCTGCAAAGATTACAACTTAGTACCTTACTGTGACTGCTAAAATATCAATGTTCAACCTTTTCTAGTGATAACATAAGTGACAGTTTGGAAGCCCTGACATTTAAGACTGCTCTCTTTCTGCCTCTTCTGCATAATCATTTACATAGATCTACATATGTTAGAACTAGGTTTGTCTTCCTCCTCTGCATCAGACTTACACTATTTTATTTTCTGTAGCATAGCCTATTCCATACACTTCTTATCTGATCTAAAAAGGCCAAGAATAAAGTATTATCATTCAAACTCAGATTTTTTTAAATGCTCTTTATTTTTTTAAAGTATTATTTTAATTAACATATAATGTATTATTTGTTTCAGGGGTACAGATCTGTGATTCATCAGTCTTACACAATACAGAGCACTCACCACAACACATACCCTCCCCAGTGTCCATCACCCAGCCACCCCATCTCCCTACCCCCTTCCCCTCCCCTCCAGCAACCGTGTTTGTTTTCTGAGTTAAGAGTCTCTTATGGTTTGTCTCCCTCTCTGGTTTCGTCTTGTTTCATTTTTTCCCTCTCTTTCCCTATGATCCTTTGCCTTGTTTCTTAAATTCCACATGTCAGTGAGATCATATGATAATTGTCTTTCTCTGATAGACTTATTTTGCTTAGCATAATACCCTCTAGTTCCATCCACGTCGTTGCAAATGGCAAGATTTCGTTTTTTGATGGCTGTGTAATATTCCACTGTATATATATACCACATCTTCTTTATCCATTCATCTGTCGGACATCTGGGTTCTTTCCATAGTTTGGCTATTGTGGACATTGCTGCTATAAACATTGGGGTGAGGGTGCCCCTTTGGATCAGTACATTGTATCTTTGGGGTAAATACCCAGTAGTGCAATTGCTGGGTCGTAGGGTAGCTTGATTTTCAACTTTTTGAGGAATGTCCATACTGTTTTCCAGAGTGGCTGCACCAGCTTGCATTCCCACCAACAGTGTAGGAGGGTACCCCCTTCTCTGCATCCTCGCCAACATCTGTTGTTTCCCGACTTGTTAATTTTAGCCATTTTGACTGGTGTGAGGTGGTAACTCATTGTGGTTTTGATTTGTATTTCCCTGATGCCGAGTGACGTGCGGCACTTTTTCATGTGTCTTTTGGCCATTTGGATGTCTTCTTTGCAGAAATGTCTGTTCATGTCTTCTGCCCATTTCTTGATTGGATTATTTGTTCTTTGGGTGTTGAGAATTTTAGAATGTTAAAGGTGGAAGAGACCTTAGAGACTATTTAACTTGTATTTCACAAAAATTTCCCTTGGCGTATTAACCTTATGAGTTGCTCCTCTGACATAAGGTATTCATTGTTAAATAAGTTTGGAAGATGCTGCATCTGACTATATTATTTTTCTTTTGGCGATTGGGTACATGTTAACCTATTAAAGGGTCGGAGAAGGCCTGCAGCAGAGAAAACTAACAATTTCCTCAACTCATTTACCAAGGAACCCTTTCTTCATTATAAGCATGCCAAGTAATAATGTTCCATGGAACATACTTTGGGAAATAACCCAACTGTCTTATTTTATGAATGAGGAAAGAAAGTTCATGAAGAGACAAGTGGTTATAAGTTTCCAAAGCTTATGCCAGGAAGAACTGGCACTCATTTCCAGTTATTCCTGGTAACTTAGCTTATATTGGCCAAGCGCTAGTCAAAGGATAACATCTCCTCCTCTTCCTTCTACTTAATTCACTCATTCACCTGGAACAAGGTTCGGCTTATTCTCCAGGGTGTCTTAGGTGACATCATAAAGAAAGCACAAGTTAAGCACCAAATTTGGAATAGCTCCTGTCAGCTCCCTTTCTCTATATCAGACCCAACACACTTTTATTATGACAAATTATTATAACATATTTTGGTGTTTCCCCTTTATTCTCCTGAAATGAAATTTATAGCTTCTTGACCTACATGTATATTTTAAAAATCAATATAATGTCCTATTATAATATAAAGAAGGAATCAAAGGATAGTTGTTTATACTAAAATAACATATTTTAATACATAAATGTCTAGGCCAGCTCTAAGATACAATGAACTATTTGGTTGCTCTTATATGTAGACTCATCATGAATGTAACACCTACAAATATAAAATCATACATCTGTCTTACACTAGCAGCTCAGCAGTACATTGTAGAGCTTGATTTTCCAAAAGAGTAAACTACTCTGTATAAAATTCTAAACAAACGAAAATATTATCTTCTCTTAGTTTATATGGTAGTTGAAATCCTGAAAAATTCAGTGTATTTTGAAACTCTAAAAATACTTTGAGCATTTGCTATGTGATAGCACTTATATCTAAGTGCTTTCCATTAATTAGTTCACTTAATCTTCATTATCCATTTAGGTGTGATTAATATCCCCCATTTTACACATGAGGAAACTAAGACAGAAAAGAGAAGTAACTTAACTGACAACTAGTTGGTAACAGAGCAGAGGTAGAGAAACCAGGCAGCACAGCTCTAGGACTCGATGTTCAGTGACTGTCATCTGAAGGACTCAGAAACCAAGTCACTCGGGCATTTTCTGCACAGATCATGACTAACAGAAGGCTGCTTCAGATCCTGGAAATGTGATACCCAAAAGGAAAATGGGCCAGACTACCTCCTGACAGCTTATTTACTGTCTGCCCTGGAGAAGGATGAAACAGTGAGAGGAGAGTGTTTGGGGCTGGCCTCGGACCCAGGTGCCCTGACCTCCCAGGACCTGCCAGAGTGAACTCTTCAGAGAGCAGAGACAGGAAACAACCCTGGCTTCCTTTCGCCCTACCTCATGTTCCACGATCTCTTGCCAAATGTTCAGGCCAACCACGGACTACACAGTCCAGCAACTTCCCATACTGTACACAGAACTGAAAAAAGCAAGGAGCAGACCAAACACCTTCAGGGCTGCTTGGCCGGGGAGTGAGACTCCTGGGACTTTCCTTCTGCCCTGCAGCCTGATCGGAATCGATTCTCCTCTGATAATCAGATGGGCCTCTGGGTTGCAATCAGAGGTGGGTTTCCCACTTCATATCTTCCGTCCTCTGAAAGGGAGGAGTTCTGACTAAGTGTACCCTCCTTGGGGTGACATAAATGACAGGATTGATGCTCTGGGGTCTGTTCCAGCTCATTGCTCATCACCCCACAGTTTGTTTGCTCTTAGCAAATCTGCTCTGAATAAATTGCATGTTCTCTGAGGTTTAGTATTTAATAATAATATAACATTTATCAGGGGCTTATTGTATGCCAAGCAAAGCACCAGGTTTTCACATTCATGATCTCGTGGAATCTTCCTAACAACCCTGTGAGATAAATATGCTTATTAACTCTATTTACAGGCAAGAAAATTGAGGTCCAGATGTTTACTTTTAAATGCACAGGTCGAACAGCCAGTAAGAGGTAGAACTGAGTGGACATCCAGGCTACCTTATTGCCAGCTTGGCTGTTGGGATGGAACTAATTAGAACCAGCCTGAGATGATACTTGAGGAAGGAGTGAACTGTTCCAGGTGTACTGGGACAGACTTCTGTTCCTAGGACTTCTGTTTCCTTACCCACTGTACTTTCTTCACCTCTGTAATTCTCCAGGGTTGACAGGTATTCGGGCAGTCGGCATGGTAAGGGAACTGCAGCTAGAGGGGTCTTTCTGAAATGCAGGTCTGCCAAAGTCCAGTCCCCAGCTAGCCTTTCTACCCTGGTCCATGAGATAAAGACCAGGCTCCTTCATATGGCATACAAGGCCCTTTATGTACTGGATCCCCCCTGACTTCTCTGCCTCTTCCTCTTCCATTCTTCTCCTCAAATGCCCTGACAGCTTCATGCCAGCCCCAGATCATCTGCATACTGTTTCTTGGCTCCACATCTTAGTCCCTAATATTTCTTTTTTTTTTTAATTAAAAATTTTATTTATTTGAGAGAGTGAGCATGCACGCACATGAGCGGGGGGTGGGGCACAGAGGGAGAAGGAGAAGCAGGCTCCATGCTGAGTAGTCCCTACTATTTCTTATGCCTCGAATGCCTTCTTTTCCCCTCACCTGTCCATCTGATAAACTTTTATTCATCCTTTAGGACTCTACTTAAATTTTACACTCTTTGTGGAAAGTCTTTTTCTGATTTCTCAGGTAAAATTAGTAATCACAGGGCGCCTGGGTGGCACAGTCATTTAAGCGGTCAACTCTTGGTCCTGATCTCAGGGTTGTGAGATGGAGCCTGAGTAGGCTCTTTGCTCAGTGAGGAGTCTGCTTGACTTTCTCTCCCTCTGTCCCACCTCACCCCACCCTGAATCACACACACTCTCTCTCTCTCTCTAAAATAAATACATCTTTAAAAAAAAAAAAAGTCGTAATCACTTCTCCAGGCTCTGCAGTACTTTACATATCAGCTCTGGACTATAGTAGATACTGTAGTGATTTGTTCATGTCTGATGTCAACAGGGGACTGTGAGCCCCCGAACACACCAGTCACTATTTTTCTTTTAATTGTGGTAAAAGATACATAAGACAAAATTTACTGTCTTAACCATTTTTTAAGTGTACAGTTCAGTAGCTTTAAATATATTCACACTGCTGTGCAACCAACAGCGCCACCCATCCACAGAACTCTTTTCATTTTGCGAAACTGAAACTCTGCACCCATTAAACACGAACTCGCCATTTTCCCCTCCCTCAGCCCCTGGCAACCACCATTCTCTCTGTCTCCGTGGATTTGACTACTCATTCCATTCCCTTTTCTATTCCTCAAATCTCACACAGTGCTTTGCACAAAATAAGTGCTTAAGGAATGTTTGTTGAGAGAGCGCATGAAATCTTTTCTCCAAGAGGCATGGAACACATCTCTTCATCTCTTTGTACCTGCCTTTATGATAAATAGATTTCCTAGATCTTAACCTGGAAAGTCTGGGATTTCCAAGCTCTTCCTGCGTTTAGGTTTCTCAGGGACAGAAGTTGTCCAAACAAGTTCTCATTAGGAGGGAATTTTACCTCCCTTTACTTAGAAACGCCTAACATTTTCATCACAGTTGGGTTGCAGACATGCTGTCCCCAGATCGGTGGGGAGAAGGAGTCCTGAGGCAGAGTGACAGGATGAATACTGATGTGCAGCCAGAACCTTCTGCATTTCAAAACTTGGCTTCTTGACACACGCGCGCGCGCACACACACACACCCCCATAGATATACTCTGTATATACTATATATATAGCAGTGTGTGTGTGTGTGTGTGTGTGTCTGTCTGTCAAAATTTTAACACATGTATTTCCCTTAATTCCTCCCGTCTGGGCAGAGGTTTCTGCCATAATTCCAGCTAACCCAGCAACGGAGGCAGCTGCATTTATTTTAGCCTTTCATTTTCTTAAAGAACGCATGTTGGTAGCTTGTAACTTTCTCTGTCTTCAGAATCACACTTCATATACACATGTTTAAGAACAAATTTTTTAAATATTTTGGAAAAAAGATGCAGTGCCGATTTGTGGGTCAAAAATGATTTTGATGGTTGCCTGGCTGGCTCAGTTGCTGGATCGTGTGACTCTTGATCTCAGGGTTGTGGGTTCAAGCTCTATGTTGGGTGCAGAGATCACTTAAAAATAAAACCTTTTTTTTTAAGATTTTATTTATTTGTCAGAGAGAGAGTGAGTGAGCATAAGTAGGGGGAGTGGCAGGCAGAAGGAGAAGCAGGCTCCTCACCAAGAAAGGAGCCCGATATGGGACTCAGTCCCAGGACCCTGGGATCATGACCTGAGCCAAAGGCAGATGCTTAACCAACTGAGCCACCTAGGCGTCCCTTAAAAATAAAATCTTAAACGAAAATGATTTTGACTCCATCTCCTTTCTGGAAAGTAAAAACCTGATTGTTGATAGTTAAGAAAATTCCAAGAAGTGTAATATGTTACATCCAAATCACATCACCCTTGTTCTTGGCACTTAGATTTTTCCCAGGCAATGTTGTTACTTTCGAAACCATGGCATAACTCCTAGTCTCCTACCCAGTGTTTTTTTCCTAACCTCCCACATGACTGCATCCTGGATGCTTATTAGAGTCACCTGGAGAGCATAAGAATCATAAAAATAAATTAAAACTTTTTTAAAAGCCCCGAGTCCCAGCCCTATGATTCTGATTCTTAGGTGTGAGGTGGGGGCCCAGCCATGTTAAACATTCTCCAGGGGATTGTAATGGGCAGCAGGGGTGGAGAATCACTATACTAGAATGATGGTGTTGCACAGAGGCGAAGTCTGGGCTTTGCAGCCGTGTTTTGGTATGGGTGGCAGGGGTTCCTTTTTCTGGTCTAGTCCATGCCATGTACATATTAATACGTAATGCAAACGCCACCAGGGCCTCTGATGTGCCTGTGACTGGTTTTCTCTGACCTTCGGTCTAATTCTCTAACCTTTTATTCCTGAAGCATCTTGCACAGAGCCTAGAATTCCATTGAGCAAATGCCCTCAGGAGAGTGACCTGTCCTTCCCTTGTGGGCGACTCAAGCTAGACCAGAAGCTGTGGAAGCTGGCTGAGCCTGGGGTGATGCAGGATGCCCTAAAGCAAACTGGTGCCCCAAAGGAAAATCAAACCTTATGGTCAGCCAGGAGCCCAGTTACAGCTCCCCCTCCTGCCTGCCCAGGCTCCATCCAAATAAACAACATTGATGGTGCAGGGACACAGTCACATTTTCTCCACAGCTTCCTCCTGCATATTGGATTTCCTAGTAATGGCACATGTTCCAAAGCAAGGTTTGCAGAGTGAGACTTCACAGACACAGGTTTGAATTCTGGCTGTGTCCTTGAGCAAATCACTGAAACCACTCTAAATCCCCTTTCCCTGATCTGTTTGTTTGGTTTTTTGTTTGTGTGGAGCCCAGTGCGGGGCTTGAACTCATGACTCCAAGATCAAGACCTGAGCTGAGATCAAGACATGAGCTGAGATCAAGAGTTGGACTGACTGAGCCACCAGGCGCTCCCACCTTCCCCTAACTTGTAAACTGGGCCTAGTAACACCTACCTCATAGGATTAAATGAGATAATCTATGCGAAGGGTTTAGCACAGTGACTGAAATGTAGTAAACACTCAGGAAACGTAGTGAGCCTTTTGCAGGCATGGTCTAATCCCACGTGGGAGGCGTTAGGCGCCGGGAGGGGACAGGCCCTCAGCAGGGTGTCTGCACGGAGAGCCTCCAGGGCCAGAAAAGTGGAGCCCTTTTCCCACACGAGGTCACAGAGTACCGTCTGAAAGCTGGGATTGTAATCACCTTTTAAGGACAAAGCTCCCGATCTCCTCTCCCACAAGCCGCAGCCTGCTGCCTTTGCACACACTCCGGCCATTTTTCCTGCCTTCTTTGTTCTATTTCCGTGCCTGTGGGGGTGAAGGAAAGCTGCTGCCTTCCTCAGGTTGCTATTTAAAGACATTCTGAAAGACGCTGCCGCGGTTGCTCCTCGCGCCACAGCAGTGCTGCTCCTGGCCCTGCCCCAGCGAGCTGGCTGCAGCCCCTGCGGGCGCTGGGCTCTGGCCCCTCGAAGCGTTGGGCGGCATGCCTCAGCCTGAGCTAGCCTAGGAGCACACAGTTAGGTGTTGTGTAGCTGTGTCCAATCGCCTACTTTTTGTTTAGGTCTCCTGAGCTGTCACCCCTCCCAGGGGTTAACCGCACTGGCCGCCTTGGTCTCTGTCCCTCAGCTGCCGACCTGTGGATGTGCCTGCAGCACGTTCGGCACTTGACCAGTTAAAATTGTTCTCCTTATTCTTGAGTGAAAATCACGCGTGATACTCCCTGCATCCCCACCCCACCCCTTCTCCAGTTTGCGCTCGAGAGACCCCCGAGATTGTGGCTAAACACGATCCAGAAAGGGTAAAAATGCCATTTATCTCTAGGTCTAGCAGAGAAAAATACTTTGGAAGTAAAAGGGTTTTGAAAAGCTCAGTAACCTCCAGTTAATAATAATGCTACCTGAACTTCAACATGTTTGAGCTTCTCCGTCAGGCATGGATAGAAATCTCTTCGACGTTAGTAATCCTGTCTTTCTTCACTGACCTTCCCACCGCTTTCAGTGAGGTGTCTCAAAAGCCCAGTCTTGCTATTTGAATCAGCCCTAATTTCTTTTTCATACACCCATCAAAGTGCATTTGGGTTTTATCAGTAAAGCGTTTATTCTTCTTCAAGCCAGAGCTCCCTGAATGAGGTCCAAATTGTCTACCTCCATTCTGCTTCTCCAATGTGTTTCCTGCCCATTATCTTAGAGAGGGTGCTTGCTCCCCAGACCTCAGAGCCTCGCTCCCGTCCGCTTGCCCCACAGAGTTCCTTCTGGTGTCCCCAGCCCTGCGGAGTAGCACGGTCAGTGTCCACAGTATCCGGGACCCGCACTGGCCCTGATTCTGCTCTCAGACTGTGTCACAGCTTTTACCTCCTCTTACACCTTTTCTTCTCATTCCTCTCCATTTATTCATCTTCCTGACACCTTTTTATAGGCCTCTGCTCTCCCTGTTTCATTTTCAGAGCCATGCCTTTCCCCTCATTTTCTTGGCCCCGTGGTGGTAAACCCAATTATTTCAACATCGGAGTAATAATAGCAACAATACTTTGAATTATATATCCCTTGGCTTATCATAGCCGAGTACTCTCACACGCATTATCTCTTTTGATCCCACAATCAACTTGTAAGGTAAGCAGTGTGCTTTCTGCTTCCTACTTCAGCAGAGGGAAAATAAGAACTACTTGGAGAGGCAGAATAGCGTAGTAGTTAATAAAGAACGTTGGCTCCACGTGAGGCTGCCAGGGTTTGAATCCTGGCTCTGTCTGTTACTAGCTGTGTGGCCTGGGGCAGACTGGAGATAATAATGGTACCTCTCTCATTGTGTTGTTGTGAGGATTAAGTGAGTGACTGTAGATAAGATGCCTAGAACCATATCTCGCACATAACAGGTTTTATGCAAGGATTAGCTGTTGTTATTATACATTCATTCATTTATTTGTCATAAATTTACTACACGCCAGAGCTGCTCCACACCAGGCTCTGTCCTCAGCCTCGCTGAGAGAAGAGTAACAGAAGGACACGGAGATTACAGTACTAGTGGGGGAGACTGACAAACCCCCACTTACTTAGCACTCACCATATGCAAGGCTTTGTGCTTGGATCTTTATAGACATCAACTCTCATTCTTACAACAACCTTAAAAGGAGGCAGTATTATCCCCATTTTACAGTTGAGATCACTGGGGTTCTGGGAGCTGAAGTCGTTTGCTCTAGATTCCCTGGCTAGTGATTGGGAGCACCATCATTCACCTCACCCGACTCACCTGCCTCCGGGCCATTAGGTTCAGCTCTGTGTGTCTGTCTCCCTGCTCTGGAGGTGAGCTCCTGAAGGACAGGCACAGGTCCTGGTTACCCAGAATGCTTAGCGGAGCCTCCTGCACACGGTTTGGGAAAAGGTGGTTGAGTTGTGCTCAGTTGATGATCCTTGACTCTCTGAACTTAGTCCCATCTGTCCACTCTCACTGCCCTCAGCCACCAAGTCAATCACTGGTCTTAACACCAAGGGACAGTAGTCAAAATGAGGACCCTTAGTAGTTGGCCTGTGGCTTCCTGACAGATTCCTACTACGCCGAATCCTTTATTCTAACATGTTGTAAACAGAACTAGTCGGATTCTGGGGTCTCCTCCTCTTCTGGGCCCCAGTCAAGAGAATATCTTTGCCTGCCAAGCTGGTTTCCACCACTAACTTCAGTCTCTGCCCCCGTTCTCCTATCTGCCCCTACCTTTTATTTCAATGTCTAACTTCCCTGTTTCTGTCCTTGTGCCCAATATTTATCAGCCACAGAGGAACCACAACTGGAGGGTGATAGGATTGGACGGAATTGAGCTTTCTTTCTGATTTTTTTTTTTTTTTGCCTTATTGTTGGTTCTATGGGAAGATTGAATCTCTACAGTTAGTATGCTAGCATTTAACTTTTTTATCCTTTTGTATTTAGAACCCATACATCCCTTAAATATAAAGAAATTATAGATAGAAAATCCTCCGCTAGATAGCATCTTTGCAGTTTTTATTTCTGTAACTGGTTTTCTTGTGACTATTTGTGTTGTATCTTATCAATCCCACATGATAACAGAATAGCAGTTTCATCCACCTAGGTTCCGTTTGTAACATCGCCTTGAAGTATAAATGACTTTTAAAATGTTAAAATAGGGCCACCTGCCTGGCTCAGTTGGAAGAGCATGCAACTCTTGATCTTGGGGTCAGGAGTCAAACCCCACATTGGATGTAGAGATTACTTGAAAATAAGTGAAACTTAAAAAAAATTAAAAAAATACTAAAATAATTTTTGAAAACTGTAAATGAATCTACTAATTACTCAGTGTCTTTACTAATGGAGCTTGTGTTAGAGAGGTGGTTTTTGACTAGAGACTTTTTTTTCTTTTTCAGATATTCTGGGCTGTGGTTATATTGTTTTTATGATCATGTGGTTATATTGCTTTTATAATCAAATAAATAAATACATTTAGGAATTAAAAAGAAGAAGGACATTTGCCATTTATTTCTTTTGATCTCAACTCATAGATACAAAAACCGCTTCTAGGATGTTCCAGGTCAAGCTCATTGAAAGAGTCAAACGCTGTTTTACTGCTTTTCCATTGAAAGTGCACCTGTGTGCCCAACGCAGTCTTTTGCTCACACCATTTCCTTATTAGTTTGCCCTGCCTCATCTGGTCTTTTCTAAGCACCATCTAACCCTAAAGACTGCCCTTGTCCCCGAAGCATCATCTTTGCGTGCTTCAAGGAAAGGAACTGGTGCCTAGAGTGGAAGGGGGAGGATAGGAGAAGGGGTGTGTGTGTGTGTGCATGCGTGTGTGTGTTATAGAGGCCACTTTTAGGCAACAGCCTTGAGCAATGGATACCTGAGTAAGAGAGAAGGGCACACATTGACCACTGGGCTGAATGCAAGCAGACTCATTAGACAACCCACCTCAAAATAACCATAAGCCCTAGGTGGCCAGTGGGCTACTTACAATCCGGCACAGTACCAAAAAAGGAAAATTCCATACGTTCCCATACCTCCTCACTTCCCCTCCTTGACTACAGCCTACCCTCCCCACCTCCTCCTGGCAGTCTCTCCTTTGCTGTCCTGCCCATTGCTCCCTTACAGTATATTCAGTAAACTTCTGTCTCCTTTGTTCTGCCTTGGGTGAATTCTTTCACCACTTGCATGCGGGCCTCTACCCAATTGGGTCCCATTGTGTGTGTGTGTGTGTGTGTGTGTGTGTGTGTGTGTGTGTGTGTTGCGTGTGGGCTCTAAATTCTTTTAAGAAAACACCTGAACCCACCCCTTTCCAAAGACTTTTCAGACTAAGAATCTAGATACTCGTTTAAGATATCCCTGGCCTAAGAGCTTCTCAGATGGTGAAAATGTTTCTTTCAACCATCAGCTACAAAAAGCTAAGCCAGATCTCCTCTGGATGAGATGCACCCATCCCCATTCACATCTGTACCCCCTCTGCCTTTCCCTGGACTCGTTGAGCCTCGATGCGGAGGGTGGGGGATGAAGAGCAGGTGTGTTGAACTCTTAATGAAAGGTTTCCTCCGTGGGATTGCCTATATCCTGCCCACCACAGTGGCTCCTGTAAGTAACTTTACCTTTGAACTCTGCTTGTATTCAACCCCTGATCCGTGGGATTTGGTGACAATCCCCGGCTGGCAGGAAGCTTTGATCCTTGGGGAGTCCAGAGGAAGTCCTTGTGATGTGTGGGATCCCCAGTGTTACAGGGATTGGGAAGAAGCCTTTCCAGGATGGTTTGCTAGAATAGACCCATTAATTAAGAAGGAGCCTTTGCCTAACACTCAGTTACCAAAGAAGGAGATCCGGTAACTGATAACAAGGAGCTCAGCGCCCCTCAAGTATGAAATGGTGTTTGCACAAGCATTATTGTTATTTTAAGGACACAGCAGTGCCAAGGGGAGAATTCCTACCCACACCAGGAAGGAGCAGAGTACCTTAGCAGAACAGAATGCCTTAGAACCTCCCTCTTTAACAAGTAAAAGCTAACCTTATTTTGAATGTTAGGAGGCTCTAGCAAAAATTCTCAAAGATATTTCTGAGTAGGTGAAAGATTCCTCTGGAAGAAGAAGAAAAAGATGACCTCGTAATAAACAGTGGGAACTCTAGAATTTCTCTGTAAGAGGCACTTTGGGCCGAACACCATTGGAAAGAGTGTCAGGAGACTTGTCTTTTAACTATGTTCACATAATAAGCAGGCCAGGTTTGCTTAGAATCTGCATTTATTTGAGGTGACTTGAGGTGAGGGGACTTGCTAAAGCTTCTCTAAGCCACTCTGTGGTGTCGCCCTTTGGCTACAAATAAAAGAGTGAAACCCCTATCACAGGGTAGGAAAATGTTCTCCCTCCACCCACCTCCACAGGCAGAAGTCACTTCCTTTGCTTCCACAGAAGTGTGGAGCTTATCGCTTAGAGAGATCATACTGTCTGGGGTGTGTGTGTGTGTGTGTCTGCCTGCCTCCCCACTAGGCTGTAGCTGCCAGAGGGTAGGGTTCGTGCATTATTCATCCTTTTATCACCAGCACATTGCCTGGGCACGAAGTGGGCCCTTAATAATGATTATTGGTTGAGTGAGTAATCATGAGGCCGTGGCTCTAGGGAGTCATCCTCTTTCGGGAATCATCTCTCCTTTTCACACTGCCAGCCTCAAGGAAAGAGAGGTTACCAAAGGGCAGTGGGGATAGCGCCCCCCCGCCCCCCCCTCCAGTCTACATGTGCCTTTGCTAGGAGACCCACTCCCATCACATGTCAGCAGCTCCCTGAGAAAACCCAGAAACAGCTGCCCCGCAGATGGGGCAGCATCTCTGTGAGGTTTGCCCACAGCATTCAGGCACTTTATGTGGCAACACTGGGCAGGAGCAGTGAGAGTTGTCTGCAGGGCCAACTGTATGATATGTGGGGCCCATTGCAGAATGAAAATGTGGGATCCCATGTTCAAAAAAACAAGGAAAACATGCTGTTGATGGTATATAAATAGAAAGTGTTTTCCTTACTTTCACAATTTTTCTCTCCCTCAACTTGTCATTTGTGTATTATTTGCTGTTGTTCAAAGTAGAGAAAATTTTCTTAACTTTTTTTTAAAGATTTTATTTATTTAATAGAGAGAAAGAGCACAAGCAGGGGGAGTGACAAAGGGAGACGGAGAAGCAGACTCCCCGCTGAGCAGGGAGCCCAATGCAGGACTCGATCCCAGGACCCTGAGATCATGACCTGAGCTGAAGGCAGATGCTTTACCGAATGAGCCCCCCAGGTGCCCTAAGTAGAGAAATTTTAAATGTGAAATTATTAGCACAAATTTTACAGTTCATCTTTATATTGTGCAATGCCAATTTTAAATGCAAATATAAGATCATTTAACTCATGGGACACCTGGGTGGCTCAGTTGGTTGAGTGTCCGACTTTCAGTTTTGTTGGTTGAGTGTCCGACTTTCAGTTTTCGCTCAGGTCATGGTCTCAGGGTCATGAGATCGAGCCCTCCATTGGTCTCCACACTCAGCACGGAGTCTGCATGGGATTCTTTTCCCCTCCCTCTCCCTCCCCCTCTGTTCCCACCCCCCAACTCCAGTGTGTGCGTGTACTTTCTCTCTTTCTCTCAAATAAATAAATAAAATCTTTTTTTTAAAAAAAGCATTTAGCTCATATGTGGAATCATCAAAATTGCACAGATTGTATTCTGTAGCTCATACACACATACATATTGCCTTCTTAGAACAGTGGAAACTGTACAAAACTAGCTCAACTGCTTTTATTTCAGTTCTTGATCTGCACACATTCTGCCGATGTTCTTTACCTTCAGTTTACTGGTGAATAAGAGAGGACCAAACGGAAAAAAGAGCTGTGTGTTGTCCTATTTCCTGTATGTCATCAATTTCAGAGTAAATGGTTGGCTAAACGTAAAGAGTATTATAGGGTTCCTTACTCAGCCATGTTTCTTAGAAAGCTGTTGTCTTCTTTCTGTGTTTGAGCAAATTCTGGTTCAAATGGAAAGTACGGCCTTTCCGGGCTCTCGGTGCCTCCATGTGCTCAGTCATGACTGTAACAAACATGGTGCCCTTTCACTGGCTTCAAGTCNAACTCCCACACACTGTGGGTCCCTCAGAATTCTGTGCTCATGGGGCACGGCAATTGCCGTGTACGGGATGCACTGGCAGAGAATGGCAGACACACATGTCGGGCATGTCTCATCTGCTCACACTGAGGCTCTTTGTCCCACTGTACTTCCCTTACCAAATACAAATCCAAAGGTACAATTATTAAGAATTTTAAGATGACCATAGCAGATCATTGAACCAAGCACGTGGCCCTCTTGACTGGAGGCATAATGTGACTGCTCAGGTCACGCACCCATGAAGCGAGCCTGAGCCTGGTTGTCTGG
Organism: Ursus maritimus; assembly: GCF_017311325.1. NCBI lineage: Eukaryota > Metazoa > Chordata > Mammalia > Carnivora > Ursidae > Ursus > Ursus maritimus. The sequence continues at coordinate 23,960,053 of NW_024424341.1, forward strand.
CATTGTTTCAATAGATGTTCTTAGAATTTTCAGTTTTTGTCGAGTGAGAAACTGGCCAGGAGTAGCATGCATACGTGCCTTCTTTCATTCATAAATGTTTTAGGTTATCTGCCATGTGCCAGTCACTATATGAGGCACTGGGACTACATCAGAATGAACAAGGTAAGATATGGCCTCAGTGTCAATAGTACATGTGATCTAGTGAGGAAAACATACTTTTAATTACACAATAAATATTTAAATTACAACTGTGATACGAGTTACAAACAGAACTACAGGCAGGGTAGAAAGACTTACCTAGATGGGAGTTAGAGAAGCCATCCCTGAGAAAGGGGTATTTTAGGCTGAGGGTGAGTAAGAGTTACAGGGTGAAGAGGCAAAATAGGCTTCCAGGCTGAGGGAACAGTATATGCAAAGGCCTTGCGCTGGGAAGGAGCTTCGCTCGAAGAAAGAAAGAAGCCACCCCACCGGTACCTGGAACACGGGGGAGAAGAGGGAGACCGGCAAGTGGCCCCGGGGGCTTATTTTATGTGTCCCTTCTCCCATTCCTTCCTCTTTGCACCCCCATTACCCATGCTGTTCAAGAATAGCAAGAGATGGAAAAGGCTCTTTCTCTATTCTTTAGCAAGTCCAAGATGTGTGGAAAGCTCGGGGAACTTTGGGCCCAGATCCTGTACAGTTGACCCTTGAACATTGCAAGTGTTAGGGATACCCACACCCTACTCCCACCCTGGTGTGCAGTCAAAACTGCATGCATAACTTTTGACTCCCCAGAAACTTAACTCCTGATAGCCTACTGTTGACCAGAAGCCTTACTGATAAGATGAAGAGTCTATTAATATATATTCTATATGCTATATACATTATATACTGTCTTCCTGAGCCACCCAGACACCCCCTGTCTTACCTTTTCAATAAAAATAAACAAATAAGAACACAGGTTCTGTATGCTTAAAATCTGGCTCCCAGGGCACCTAGGTGGCTCAGTTGGTTAAGCATCTGCTTTCGGCTCAGGTCAGGATCCCAGGGTCCTGGGATTGAGCCCCACATCGGGCTCCCTGCTCATCAGGAAGCCTGCTTCTCCCTCTCCCTCTGCCTGCCATTTCCCTTGCTTGTGCTGTCTCTCTCTCTCTGTCTCAAATAATTAAAATCTTTAAAACAAAAATAAAAAATAAATAAAATCTGGCTCCCCCATTTTTTTTAGCTGAGTAATCTTGGGATGTTATGTAACCCTCCAATTTTCTATGTTCTCATCTGTAAAATGGGGTTAATAACTTTCCTTTATATGACTGGCATAAAACGTAGATAATATATGAAAAATACCTCGTACAGTCCCTGATCCAAAAATAGTAGCTTTTGAGGCAAAGAGCCCTAGACCAGAAGTAATCTCACAAGGAGCTGCAGACAAGTCACGTGACTCCCTAAGACCTAGTGTCTTCAGTCTCTAGTTTGACCAGCTGATCCCTAAGGCCTCTTACTCTTGAGTTTCCCTGTTCTTTTGAAACCTGTTTCCTGCTAAAAGTTGTAATTCCAAAGCCAGGAGGATTTCAGAGGAAATTAGGAGCTTCTGGGAGTAGGTGCTTTGGCACCCTCCCAGTTCCATACCAGAGCCTAAGATGAGAGCATTAAACATGAAAGATGGGTGTGGCTCTATCTACATAGCCCTCCCTTGTTTCCTGTTGCAAGTTGCAATTGAAAAAAAATTATAGTGACTTGAAGAAGGGCATAGAGATGGAACTGGGGTGAAAAATTTTAGAGCAGTGGCAAGGCAAGGCATGCTTGCTGGAGAGAGCCTTCTGGGTCTCATAAGATAGATGTCCACAGATGGGTATCCACAGAGGGCTTTGTGGGAGCTAGAGAGGAAGATGCTGGTAATGATGGTCTTGGAGTAACCCTATCTGGGTTACTGTGGTAACCTGTCTGTGGTCCTGAGGTCTGTGCCATGCTTTGGGACTGAACAGAGGAGCCTGGGATCTACACTTCGGCCTGGGGATAAAAGGGAGTAGCAGCCCCCAAGGCCAGTAGAGTGAGGTGTCAGGGGTCATGAGAAACCCAAAAAGAAGCCTATCTCAGTACAGCTGACCCTCCTTCCATCTGAGAAGGCCATGCGTAATCTTCTTTAGGGAGCCTGTGAGTTTCCTCCCAGAACTTCTCAGGCAGGAAAAGGTAGATAGGTTGTTCTGAGAAATTTTGGCACAGTAGACAGTCATGATGCTGTCTCTCTCATACAGGTGCTGAAGGATGTCCTCAAGGATCTCTACCACCTGCTGAAACACGTGGTGTGCTTGGAGTCTGACAACGTGGCCAAGCTCCATGCCCAGCTGGCCCTTGAAGAGCTGGATGAGATAATGAGAAATTTCCTCTTCCCACCACAGAAGCTAGAGAAAAAGATTGTGGTCCTGCCATAGACCTGGCTCAAAGGACATCAAGGAGGTAGAGGACCAAGCAGCCAGAGCAGTGCCCAAACCTTCCAGCAGGTGGCCCCACTGCCTCTTTGGTGCTGGCAAGATGGCTGACCCTGGATGGCTTTATGTCTCTGGTCATTTGTGTCTTCAGGCTGACCTTCCCAAAGCATCTATTTAGCCATTCTGCATCCGGCCTTGAAGCATCCTTAGAAGACAAAAGTTTACAAATCTCATTCATCTGCACATTTATCTGCACATTTAGCTTTTAGAGAAGGAAGTCTACTTGATGGAAGTATATTTTTAACACGACTGGTAGAATTTGACTCATTGACCATTCTTTTCTTGTGACTTGAGCTGAAGAGGTTGATCGCCTCCTGAGTGGCACGTGTGTCACATATCTTGATATTCTTCCAGGCTGAGATTGTTCTTCCTCACGGTAATGAGGATCAGCCAGAGCTAGTCATCCTTGGCTGCTCAAGAGGCACATCGGAGCACAGAGATGCATTTGGAGGCAGGGAGGGGAAGGAAACTGATCAAAACATGCAAAATGGAATAAAATTATGTGGGCTAGAAAGAACAGGTCTGAATCTGGTCCTCTGCTATTGAGATGGAAAGCTATGGCATTGAGGAGGATATGAGCTCCAGAAAAGAGAGTCAAGCTGGTTGAATCGTCCAGAGATGAAGGGTAAGCCCTTTGTTTGTCCTCCTAGCTATTTTCTTAGCTCCCTCTGCTACTATTTTCATTAAATTGCCGTGATTATAGGATAAAAGAGCCACAAATATCTCAGATGAGAGAGTTTATATCTTGCATTCGGTTCTCTGCTCCTTTAGGGAGGAATGCTTAGACATTGGGTTGATTAAATGTGTACTGGAAAGTGTGTAGCATATTGATGACATGATGCCAAGTTTATTGAAATCATGTCAGATGTAGCACTGTGGACTCCTCTTTATTTATATATTTTGGCCACTGAATTTTCAGCTAAAAGAGAAGACAAAGGGGTGCCTGGGTGGCTCAGTAGGTTAAGCACCTGACTTTGGCTCAGGTCAGGATCTCAGGGTCCTGGGATCGAGTCCCACATCAGGCTCCACGCTCAGTGAGGAGTCTGATTCTCCCTCTGCCCCTCCCCCTGCTTGTATTCTCTCTCTCTCTCTCTCTCAAATAAATAAATTTTTTTTTAAGATTTTATTTATTAGAGAGAGAGAACAAGCAGGGGGAGCAGCAGGCAGGGGGAGAGGGAGAAGCAGGCTCCCCGCTGAGCAGGGAACTTGATGGGGGGCTCAATCCCAGGACCCTGGGATCCTGACCTGAGCCAAAGGCAGACGCTTAACCGACTGAGCCACCCAGGCGCCCCTTAAATAAATAAAATCTTTGAAAAAAAAGATAGAAAGAGAGAGAGAGAAGACAAAAAGGGGAAATAGGCTGACTGCTTCAGACCAGCCCTCCCTGATGTCAATACCTCGACAAGGCTAACTCAGTGCTTCTTGACCAGGCCTCAGCTTTGTGGGGCTGGTACAGAATTTCATCTCCACTCCCCGGGGTAACCAGGCCTAGGCAACCAAAACACAATTTCCCAAAACTCACAGATGACTGAAGGAGCTGTGTGTGAGCTCGCCCATTTGCCAGTTAACCACAAGGTATTTCTCTCTGGCCAGATTCCAGATGTGGGTCTTAGTTTAGAACCTTTGTGGTGGGCATTCCTTTAAAGTGGCCTTCTTACAGACATGGGTCACAAGTTAGCTTAGTAAGCAAAGAATTAGAACAACGGTAATTAGATGTTTTTGAGAAATATTATCATTCAGCTAGGGGAGCTGGATTAGTTTCCATTCTTCAAATCAGGATGTCTAGAAAGTCAGGATTAGGGCTTTCAAACCAGAGATGAATCTCCTTTGAAGCAGCTCGATATGTCCTGAAAATTCCTTTTCTTGGCCTGCCTTTAACTGCACTCCATACAGTGTACTTTGGACCATCAGATTGGATATGTTGGATGATTGGATTAACTTTAAACTTCTTGCCCATTAAATGCATTCCGGTTCTGAAGATAGATCCTAATTGATCACCTTGATTAGACTGAGAAACTCTGGTCTCAAAACCTATTCTCCTAGGGAGTGCCTCCAGAAGCATTCTAGTCCCTGTGTCTCCACTTATAAATTGGCACTTAATTTGAATTATTTGGCAGGCGGCTAAAAGCATCTGTTCTTTATTGATTTTGATGGATTCCATTTCAGAGAGTGACTTTTTTGACCTTGTTACCAAATTCAAGGGAAAGACACCATAATGTAACCCTCCTACACATTACCAAAATATTAAAAAGTTTCCAAATTTATTTTATATATATATATGTGTGTGTGTGTATATATATATATATGTATATATATGTATATGTATATTTATATATCCATCCTTGGGAAAGAGCATGAGAATTAAGAACTTCAGGATAGGGGCACCTGTCTCAGTCAGAGGAGCATATAACTCTTGATCTCGGGGTCATGAGTTCAAGCCCCACGTTGTCTATAGAGATTACAAAAAAAATAAGTACACTTTAAAAAAAAAAGAACTTAAGGATAATAAAAATACAAAACTAAAAAACGGAAAGAGAGAAAGAGGCACGGAACTCCATGGCAGGTGGCAGGAGCAGTCGTGATGCCTCCGTCCACAGGGCCTGTGAGGTGTGTCTGGTCAATGGAAGATGTAATAGCAATGTCCTCAGGCTTGCTCCCACCTCTGCCCTTCCTCTAAGGCCACCTTCTCTGTGCTGCCCTTCTAGTTGGCTCCCGTATTATCTGTCCTACTGAAGTTCCCTTGGCCTCTCACCTTTGGTCCCTCCCATTGCCCAGCTGTCTGCCACCCACACTCCCCTGGATCATCCATGTGGTCTTTTACTTGGCCCCATCCCGCCTTCCCTCCCTCCTGTCCCTTCAGTTTCTGGCTCCTGTTTGCAGGCCTGCTGTCCACAGCTTCTTGCCCTACAGAGGACGGCTCTGTAGCGAGAGACAAGGTTGCAGCCAAGCCCCACGTCTACAGCCTGAGCATCGACTACTTGTTCAGGTGACTCCTGGAATCTTCCGGATAGTCTCCCTCTCTGCTGTGTGGTTCCTCTTCCTTGGCATGTGCCCTTCTACAAGCCCTCTGTTACTTAATCAGAAATCGCCTGACCTTCACTTTTGCTCCTTACCATCTCTCTGTACTTGCTAATACTCTTCTTCTTTCTTCACCTCTCTCTATTCCTTTACCTTTCCTGTGGCTCTGCTCACCCATCTATATAGAAAGGCCAAGGTGCCAGGGACTGGCAGTCAGCAAAGCACATCACAGCAACAGTGACAGCCATTTACTGAACACCTACTATGTGCCAGGTGCTGTGCTGGGCACTGAGAACAGGGCAGTGAACAAAGCAGACCTAACCCATACCCTCAGGGGAAGCTTACATTGTAACGGGAGGAGACAGGCACTAAAGAAGGTAATACAGGAGACAGAATGTCAAGTGAGGTTAAATGCTTTGAAGGAAACTTAAGTCAGGAAGGTGGATGCAGAGCGTATAGGGATGGGAGCTGTACGTTTAGATTAGTTGTTTAGAGAAGTCCTCACTGAGAAGTTGATATTTGCGTAAAGATCAGAAGGAGGTGAGGGAGTGACCAGGAAGATATTTGGGGGAAGAGCCTTCCAGACGGAGCAAATGGCAAGCGCACAGGCCTGGAGCTGAGAGTGTGTCTGGCAGGTTTGAGGACAGGCCGGGAGGCCAGGGTGGCTCCAGGGGAGTGAGCGAGAAGGAAGGGGAGCTGATGGGGCAGGGTGTGGTGTGCTGGATCCTTTGCACCACTCTGAGCAAGGGGGACAGCCACACACCTATTTCCACCTGAAGCCCCCTCCACTTATAAAGTGCTTTGAGGCCAAATGGATGAATACTGTAAAATGGGAAATGCCCATAGCCCAAAGGAGTTTTGTACCCAGCCACCTTTTTCCCTCATGAAGTGGTAAGCCCCATCTCTTCACCACCCCCTTCTCTGGAAAGCAAATGTGTTGATCTGCCCTCATGTCTCCCCACCCCCACTCTGTCGGTGAGAGCCTTGCCTGCCACCTGTCCGGCACACTCCACAGCACGTTGCCGAGGTGGAGGGATGGCTAAGGCATCTGAAAGTGGTTCAGTTGGGAGGAAGAGCTGAGGGATGATGCATCTGACCTGTACAAAACCAGATTGGCTTCTGTAGTCGTTTTGCACAGAAATCCAGACTCTCAGCCGGAATGTCAGTGGTGAGGGTGAGGGTGAGGGTGAGGGTGGGAGAGGGGAGCAGAGTTCCAGGTGGGGGGCGAGCGGTAGCCGCTGTTGCCTGGCGAGCCTGGGCAGCAGCAGCCAGGACCCGGGAGAGCCTGGCTGTGTCCTCCAGCAAGTTCTGCACCGCAGACACTCTGCAGTCACATGGAGCCGGCTCACTGCAGTGCGAGGCACCTCTGACTCGCAGGCATCGCTTGGCTTGGAAGGGAGATGCTGCCGGGGGCTGGGAAGCTGTCTCCCAGGGCACCGGCTGTGGCACCCTTCCCTGCTGGCGGGGCTCAGGGCTGCCTGCTGGCAAGTGAAGAGGGAATGCAGACCCTCACCATCGGCCCTGGAAGGGGCCACGCCTACTTATTTGGAGGGTCATCTGCTGTTGTCCTTCTACACAGTTCTTCCTCCTGCCTCTGGAGCTCTGCGCCACCAGGAGGGCTCAGGGACTGTCCTCCCTCCCCGTGACCCTCTGCGTCCCCATGGGGCACAGAATAGGAAGATCAGTTGCTCTGTGTTCCCTTTCGTTGGGGGAAAGTCGTCTTGCATCCAAAACCTTGTCTGATCCTCACAACAACCTCGTGGAACAGGGAGGCAAGCTGTGGTTATTCCCTTCTGGTGGGATTTGGCCCCACGTCTCCTGGGTCTCGGCCAGACTCTCAAACCTCTGTTAACTACTATAGAGCCTCTCTCCACCCCACCCCACCCCGCCACCCAAATGAGTATAGAGCACAGTTTGGGAGGAAAACTCAGGGTTCGTATATCCAGGTGCACCTCAGCACGTGTGTCTCATGAAGATAGAGTTAGATTTCTGCTGACACGTGCTGAGGGGATGCCTACCAGGACCCCGTGCTTGCCCTGGGCCGCCGCTGAGGATGCCCAGGAGCGACAGAGCCCTCAAGTACGGATACCTCCCTGCTTCTGTATGTGTGAGGGTGTTTTCTGATTACATATGTTACATAAACTCTAACAAATGTAATACATATGTAACCAAAAAAAAGAAAAATTCCCCCAATTTCACCTCCACGCCTACCCCAGGATTACCACCAGCAGTGTCGTGGATGTCTCTTCAGATCGTTCTTGCTTTTCATACTTTTCCTAAATGAATACAGGCCTGCATTACTGCTTTCAAAAACCAAAATAGGATTGAACCATAAATAGTGTCCCACATTTTTTTTTCTTAGTTATATATCTTGGAGACGCTCTCCTATCAGTACTTCCAGCTCCCTCTCCCATGCGATGGCGCAGGTCTTCTGTAGTAGAGGTGAGCTGCAGCTGGTTTAAGCATTTGTTTCTTGATGGTCCACTGAACTCTTCCTAATTTCCAGTGATTCTTCAGGGTTTCTCAGCATAACTCTTCGCATACTGAAGTGTTTCTACAGGATAGGTCCTAAGAGGTCTAAATGTTGGATCACTCTGCTTGAACATTGCGGGGTTTTTTCAGATTTTATTTTTAAGTAATCTCAATGCCTAACGTGGGGCTCAAACTCACAATGCCGAGATCGAGTGTTGCATGCTCTACAGACTGAGCCAGCCAGGCGCCCGGCTTGGAACGTGTTTAAATGTTAGTACCAAAATGTCCACCAAAAAGTGTGTGCTGAGCTATAGTCCCCTGCCCTCAATTGACATTGCTTTAATACCCATGAAGTATAGGTTCAGTCTCCACAGCAAAGTGCTGAGACCATGCTCAAAATAATTCAACGACTGGGCAGTCTGCAGGGGCTGGAGTGTTCTGTATACCAAAACCACCAACGGGGCACAACAGCACACTTTGCAGGTACACTCACCAGCTTATTAGGACTCGCCTGGTAAAGAAACCCTGAGACCCTGCAGGTCTAAAAAGGATTCTTACCAGGGGCGCCTGGCTGGCTCGGTCGGTAAAGCACGCACCTCTTGATGTAGGGGTTGTGAGTTGAAGCCCCAGGTTGGGCGTACACCCTACTGAAAAACAAAAACCAAAAAGATTTTTACCAGACTCCCAGGTCTGAGACTGCCCTGGGTGTTAGGGGATGCCCTCTCAAGGGGTTTGGAGTGTCGCCAGGATAAGGACCACGGTTTTCAAACCAGATTCAGGACATAGGGTCTGATGGCCCCTCCGAGTATCAAGTTCATCTTGTAAACACACGGAGCTCTACATCACTGAACAGAATCATCACTTCTTATTGTTCTCTTCTGTGCGTTTGAGATCTGTTAATCCACTAATCCTCCCACCTGGCCTGTGAGGTAGGTATTATTATTATCCCTGTTTTACGGATGGGAAAAATGAGGCACCCAAGAGGCTAATTACTCACCCTCGATTACATACCCAGTGATAAGTCGTTAAACCAGTATTTGGACCCAGGCAGTCTGGCTCCCAAAGCTGGGCTTTTAACCATTGTGCTTTGCTGCTACCCAGCAGATACTTTATATTCCAAATGATGGGGGAAAAAAAGCATTCTTAATATAAGTGAGGATCTGGAAAGTGGTTCCCTGCTTGTTTAAATGGACGACGTAGGTCAAGTGAAAGGTCAGCCCTGACTGATTCCCTTTGAGTACAGTGTCCTCGTACACCAAACCCAGCCTCAGACACCGGACCTTGTTCTGTGTGTTGTGTTTGACCTTGTTGGCACAGCAGCTAGAGATGAGATCCACGGAACCCCCAGCCCTCCCGCTCCTGTACTGTAAGAGCTTTCATAAATTGCTTGTTTAAAGGCTTGTTGTTCTTTCTGGGGGTGGCTAAGGTAGCCGACCCCCAAGACTGCCTTCCTGGGAGCAGGGGAGGCAGAGAACCGCGTTGTGAGTGTGTATAACAGAACGTGGAGAAAGTCTTCCCATATGATCCAGTCAGAGCCCAGATAGGTTCCCTTTGAAGGTTTGCTGTTGTTTTGGTTTGGTTTTTTTACCCTTTCATCTTCTGGAAGCCGGGTGTCAATTCTCAGATTTCATGTTCAGAATGATCACAGTGGATCGTTTTAAACTGTGACTGTTGCGTCTGTATTTCTTGCTTCTATACATTGGTAGCTCTATCCCGTACACCCTCCATTGAGAGAAAAATAAATGAGTCTGGAATGAACAGCCCTCTGTTGCAGAAGAGAGAAATAAGGTCCAGAGATGTAAGTTTTGGCAAACGGGAGGAGACAGGGCACGAGGGCAGAGAACCTTGTTCGTCTGTTCACTAGGTCTTGGGCTTAGCCAGTGAGCCAGCACCTCCCTCCGCCCCAGAGCAGCTGAGGGGAGAGCTGTGGGTGTCAGCAGAGGGCGGTTTGCAGGGAGCTGCAAGCTGCAGGAGCGCCCTCTCTGCCGGGGAGCTGGGAAGAGCAGCGGGGCCTTTAAGTGGCTTATTAAATGATGTAAGATTTAATCTTCGCTGTCTGCCTTAGAGCTGAAGCCTGCTCAGAACGGTGCCGGGGTGGGGCTTTTCTGATGTACAGCCCTAGTCATCACACGCCAAGGTAGCCTGGCGCTGGGGAGAACAAAGCCACCTGCTCCGCACTTCCACAGTCTCTAGAACTTGAACAATCGCCTCCGCCCTCCCCCACCCCAGCATACAACACACCTTTATTAGACCACACACCACTTTCAAAACTTCAGATCCTACGGTGACCGTATTAATCCTAGGGAAGGGCCAGCCTGAAATTAGGCTCTCTTTACTGAAAGAATGGTGGTGCTGATGCTTCAGAGAGCTGTGGGGGAGGCGTGAGCCCCCCTACCCATCCCCCCTGCGAACTCCCCCAAAGAAACTATGAGCATCAGGGTTGGAGGCTCCAGCATCAGCCACATGGGTATTTCTCCGTGGCCAAGGCCAGGACCAAGGGAGAGAGATTGTCATGGGGACTCCATTCCCCAAAAGAGTGCAGCTGAGACCCATTACCCTAACCCATCCTTTGGGTAGGAAAAGCCCCCAAAGTGCACAAGTTCTTTTGTTTAGAAACTGAAAGCTAACCCAAGTCAGGTTTTGGCAGCTCTGTCCTTCCATTGACAAGGGCTGGCTGGTTTCCCCCCATCCCCCAGTTCTCCTAGAAAAGAGGCAGCGCCTTTGCCAACAAAAAGACGATGTCAGTCCAATTCCAGGTATATTGCAGAGATGTGGGGACTGATCCTGCCCATCTGGTCCTGTCCTCCTCTGTGTTTCTCCCTGGCTCTCCCTCCTCATTTCCACTTCCAATCAGCACCCTTTCTGCTTTTCCTTTTTTCCTTCTGGCTTGATAGCTCATTAGTTCACTGTTCAGTTTTTAAGGTCAGTTAATTCAGACAGGTGTGGCAGAGGAAAATGGTGCTAGAGGAAAATGGACAGACACTTCCACACTCGAACTCACCTCCAGGATTGGCTGGCTCTCTGCTGTCCTCCGGGTGCCAGAAATGCACTTGCAAATCTCAGCTGAGGAGAATCCTCAGGATGTGTTTTCAACGTTGGATACATAATGGAATCACCTAAGGAATTAAAAAAGAAAAATCAAGCCTGGGGCTCACCCCCAGTGATTCTAAATTGATCTGGGATAGGGTCCAGGCATTAGTGTTTTTTAAAAAGCTCCAAGGTTTTAAAAGTCTACTGTGCAGCAGCCAGATGCCAAAACCACTGCATTAGTTTACCTAGTGAGAAAAGTGTGTGTGTGTGTGTGTGTGTGTGTGTGTGTGTGTGAGAAGGGGGTGCCCTAGCAAACAAAAATCTGATCGTCGGGCATACTTCGTGGGGGGAAGGAGTTGATGGGAACTGCCCCCAACCCTTGGCTCTTCTCTCATTGCTTTTATGGAGGATCCATCTTTGGACCTCCTCTGTGACAGTGACTAATGATGTCTTTCATCAAGAAAGAGGACATAAGCAGAAATGCCAGCACATTTAAACACTGTTGTTGATGTTATTGTAACAAGAGCCAGATGAATTTGGAACAAGGTTACCTTAAGCGATCTGTTCACCTCCTGCTGAAACAGTGGCTGGGAGGGTAGACTGGGATTGTGTTCTTCTAAAGTCCAGAAAGAGGGTGTGTGCTCGTGTAATGAGCAAGTGTGCATGTGTCCATTTTGGGTACAGTGAATTTTGTGCGCATGTGGGTGTAGACACGCACGTGGGTACTAGCACGGGGTGGGGGGGCAGTTTACAACACCAAGAGCAGAACCTCTCCCTGGGGCTTCCTCCAGCCTCAGTGCAAAGCTATTGGCATCATCATTCTTGGATATACTTTTTTTTTTTTTTTCCAGGAAAAGCATCCTTTCAGGAGCCCATCTTCACGTGCACATCCCTCCCTTACCCAGGATCACCACGGTCCTGGGCGAGGGGGTGAATGGGGGCTGACACCAGCTGGGGTGTGTCACACAAACCACATGCCGTGGCTCCCGGCTATGTTGCCAGGAGGAAGACTTTTTATAATTCACTCAAATCAGCTGGATGGGCTAGCACAGCTATGCATACTCCCTCCTTCTCTGCTCAATTATCTCAAAGGATCACCGGGAAGGATTTAAATAAAGCAAATTACTCAAGTTTTGACTACCACTAATCCTATCTATATCTTGGCCCTCCTGACTTGACTGCTTTTTTTTTTTTTCTTTTTTTAAAGTAATTCCTACACCCAGTGTGGGGCTCGAACTCACAGCCCCAAGATCAAGAGTCAGGTACGCTACTGAATGAGCCAGCCAGGTCCCCCTTTATTGTTTTCTTTGTAGACTGAGGTTTCCAAGCCCTTTTCACCTGAACCCATCAATTATATAGACTATACCCCACCTAACCCCAGCTTAGAAGGAGATTCTATAAATTCAGGATTTATATCATTTTAAAATACCTTTTTATTACAAAATTATTATACTTATTAATAGAAAATTTGGAGACTACAGAGAAAAAGGCAAAGAGAGAAAAATCTATTGTTCCACTACCCAGACAAAACCTGATCCTGATATCTGGGTGAACTTCTCTCTTGCCTTTTATAGGATTTAAAAGAAAACAGGAATGTAAATGTAGTCATTCATACATAACCATTTTGTATCCTGCCTTTTTTACTTAACCTTGCATTGTAAGCGTTTCAGCTTATTCCTACATTCTCTTCATGAGCATAATCCTCAGTAGCTGCACAATATCCCAACAAGAAGGAGATCACGGTTGAAAATCGCCTCCTGGATTTTTTTCCTGCATTCACCTAGGAGAGGGAGAAAAAGGAAAAATGGCCGGGGAGAGCTTCTGCTGTTCAGGATTCCAAGAAAAGCATGTCCAGGTCTGGTTTGATATTCGGTTATCGTTCTGGTGTGCCCTCCTAATCCTGACCTTCCAGCCAGCATAAAAGAACCTGGCCCCTTAGTAGGGGCTGACTGCTTTGCCGCCAGCAGAGCAGAGGCCCCTTAATTTGAAATGAAAACGATTCTTCCATCCAAGGAGGGAGAGAGAAAGAGAGAGAGACTGGAGTTAAAATCTCACCATTGTAACTGCAGGACAGAAAAGTCCTTACACCTGCTTCGTCAAACATGGCCCCCAGAATGGGTCCTGATTACAGACTACTTGTCGGTGAGAGGGGCAAGTTATGAAAGGATAACTTTGTTGGGTCGTAGCTGCCTTGCTGTCGTCAAGGCACATACTTTCCATTCAGAATTATGTATTAACTAGTGTTGCAGACTAAGCTGCCTTGAAGAGGAAGCCCTGTTTAGTCAGCTGGGGGACATAACCTGCTATTCTTTGGAGGCCAGTTTAAAATCACCCTCATTAGCTTCGGGAGGTTTTGATTATGGTCAGCCCAGAGAAGTTGATGGGATGGAGCCCGGAGGGATGGCTTGGCTGCCATCCCCCATTCTGCTCTGCTTCGCTGGAAGCTGAGGGCTGCATGCCATCGAGGAGCACTGAAGCGTGAGGTGGGGGGGGGCAGCTGTGGAGCTAGTGTGCCCCACCCCACCCCTCTTGGCCCCGTCACTCGCTAGGGGACCAGCAGAGGCCACCTGGGTCCTGGCAGGCTTGTCCTGCAGCTTTAAGCAGCAGCCATGATGAGGGAGGTTGAATGGCAGACTCCTCTTGGTTCAAGGTGTTTGAGCATTTCACAAGTTTGCATTTGAGAAGTGGAGGAAAGGTGCAATCTTTGTTTGTGGACCTGTCAGCTTCAGTTACCTCAAACCCTCCAAAGTTTGGCATATAGCCCTTTCAGCCCTTCAAACTATAGAAGTCTCTTTCTCTTGATGATTCCTCCACCTCTGCCCTCACTTGTGCCCAAGATAGTGACACGGCCTGCCCACAGGGACAGTTCGTGAGGGCAGCACCAACAGGGCACGCAGCGCTCCTGAGCCCCCAAACCGCAGCTCACCTGTCCCCAGACAATACTTGTAATTTATTCCCACCTTGCTCAGACTTCTTCAAGAGTTCTCCATCACTGCCTTACCTTATTCAGTCATTCAAGGCTCCAGAATCTGCCCTTGGCATCCTCCTCCTCAGCAGCTAAAACTCGTCAGGCACTCCTTAGAGCAGATACTGTTGCAAGTTCTTTCTTTCCTTCCTTCCTTTCTTTCTTTCTCTTTTTTTTTTCTTTCTTTCTTTCTTTTTTAAGATTCATTTATTTATTTGAGAGAGAGAGTGTGAGCAGGGGGAGGGGCGGAGGGAGAGGCCAAGAGAGAATCTCAAGCAGACTCCCCTTGGAGTGCAGAGCCCGACTCGGGATTTGGGGCTCCACGCAGGGCGTGATCTCACGATGACCCCCCGAGATCATGACCTGAGCTGAAACCAAGAGTCAGATGCTCAACTGTCGGAGCCATCCAGGCATCCCTACCTGCTCTTGTTCTCAGGCTCTTCTTCCCATCTAGAATGTTCTTGTCTTTCTCCATTGTCAGCTCAAGTTCTCCATGAAGCTCTGTTCAGCCCATTCCAGCTCACAGAGATCTCTTTCCTGAAATCCTCAAACTCTTCTAATTGGACTCTCTCATCAACATCTAATTATAAAAACTGCCTTGAATGGTGACCACTTTTCAAGTGTATTTATCTTCAAAATGGAGAACTGTCTAGATGGCAGGGACCAGCCTGACACTTCTTGGTGCCAAAGCATCATTCCCTTCTCAGGGCTGGTCTTCAGTGTCTGTCAAATGAATGTCGAAATGCAGCATGCATTTTCTACTACTGAGCCAAATAGGGAGGCTTATCCTCTGGAACCCATGTAAAAGCCAATTCAGTAACATCTGAATTCATGTTTTTAAGTAATTGGGTGTGGAATTAGTACTATTCTTAAATCCCCAGTGGTAAGCAGAGATAAACTTGAGCTTTACTGTATCAGCCCCTTAAAGATTCCTCTACCCTCCTCTTCCCCTCAAAGAGATGAACGCAAATAGAGCACTGCAAACTGGATGTTAATTACAAGCAAATCCTCCCTGCCACAGGCTGGCCACAATGGTAAAGATTCTCCTTGCTGCCTGTTAACATAGGGTCGTTGGCCCTGCAGATCTGAAAAAGAGAATTTGCTTCTCAGGGGAAGCCATTCAGGGGACCAAGCCAATTGGTAGGGCAGAATGTTTACTGTTCTTATGATGTTGCATCTGGACCCACTGTTCATTTAGGAGTTTTTAATTGACTAGCCCACCACCTATAAAACTCCCCGGAGCCAACTGCGTGAGATAGGCAATAAGCCTGTGGGACAAAGTGGAAGCCTTAGAAATTAACTAGGCATGAGATGGTCCTGGAACAGCCCCAGGAAACTTGCTCCCAGAGAAGTCATGCTGCTGTTGTGTTGAAGACAGACAGGATCTTTCCAAACTGGCTGCTCCATTCCCTCAGCTTCTAAACAGGTCACTTACAAGCAGCCAGTTGACTGTATATGACTCACAGACACATTTTGCCTGGACTGTGAACTGGTTCTTCCCCCCCCCCAACATTTGAATTAGTTGCCAGGACTTAAAAATTAGGAGATTTCACATAAAAATCTGGATTTCTAGGGTGCCTGGGTGGCTCAGTTGGTTAAGTGTCTGACTTGATTTCGGCTCAGGTCATGATCCTGGGGTCCTGGGTTGAGCTCCTCCTCATCCAGCTTCCCGCTCAGCAGGGAATCTGCTTGTCTCCCTCTCCCTCTGCCTCTCCCCCTGCTCCCATGCTCGCTTGCTCTCTCTCTCTCTAACATAAATAAATGAACCTTTTTTAAAAACCTGGATTTCTGATTTCTCTTGACAACAGAGCACCCTTCTTACAGGGACGTCTTTAAATGGGAAATTCACTCCCATCAGGCTGATTCATTTTTGTCCCCACCTAGCCTCTGCTTGTTTTCCCTGATCTATAATGTTGCAGATTGCAAATCTGGGTGGGAGGTAGGATCAGATAGCTTCTCCAGTGTCTGGCTCTCTGATGATGCCCCTGGATGTGGAGGAGGTGGCCCGGGGCTCTAGAGAGTCCATAATGCTTTGGAGACGAGGCGATTTTCATTGACACTGATCTCTGAATTTCTGGTCACCGAGGATCACATCCTGTAGGAATGAGCTTCTAGAATCCAGAACACTGGCAAACAGATGCCGGTCTCTGGTTGAGGATCATTCGAGTTAACTTGCACTGAGCACCTGCTCTCAGCCAATCTCTTCAGTTCTTGTAACAACCCTGTCAAATACTCAGTCCCGTTTCTGGGTGGAAGATGCTGTTAGTGCCACACAGCTAGTGGCAGAACTGACTCCAAAGCCTTGCTCTTAACCAAAGGCTTCTCTCTCCACCTGTGCATTATTAGCTCTTCTTAGGGCCTGTCTCAAGTTCAAAACATATACCCATTGTGGATTCAATACTAGTTTTTAAAAAGACACCAAAAAAGAATATTTAAACCATGCAGCATAGTAGTGATGATTTTCTCAAGCCAAAGTGTGAAATGATTTGATTTCTGTAATGCAAGATGGTAGGGGTGAAGTAGGTGTCTTTGCCAGGGGTCTTTGTTTGCCTGGGGGACCTACCAATGAGCTCTTTGGCCTAGAGTGAGTGAGAGTGGACAGGCAAGTCCCTGAGCCCCTAAGATTTCTAAGGGGAGCAGCTTGTAGACTGCAACTAATGTTCCTATAAACTTGTTGCAGTTGGGAAGAAGTGATGGAAATTATTTCAGGTGTGTTTGGAGGACATGTAAATTCATTTTTTTTTACTAGTGTTTAATTATATCTCTTCAAGTTTTTCCAAGATTTAGAGATCGGGTTCTAATTCAACTGGTTCTAAACTTTCTCTGCTAACAACTCCCCACTTTTTCCTGACCCCACCCCATCTCATCCAAGTCCAGCACCAGCTTTGGGGGACCTGGAATCCACTGGCTATAAGGTCAGTTGGGAATTTAGGAGGTTATGGATGTCGGAAATAAAGGTGTAAGAAAAGGGGAGGAGGAATTGGTTTTGGCTTTAAGACACCGGAACTTCCAAGGTTCCTGCAAAACCATTTGGAGCTTTTGCAAACCCTTATAGTCATCAGCGCCCCACTGCGGAATCCAAAGCTAAGCTTGTCACGATTGTTAACACCTTCTTTGAACAGTCTTTTTATATTTGACAATTATTCTCTTCTGCGCCTCTCTCTCTCTCTCTCTTTTTTTTTTTTTTTTTCTTGCCGGCGGGAAGGTTCTGCTGTCTTGCTTTTAGGGAGTACCCTATAGAGCGAACAGCCCCTCCGCGTGCCGCAGTCGGGGAAAGATTTCCATCGCCTCGGCGGTTTTGCAGAGTGAGTAGATTTCGAGGCTCAGAAAGCCGGGCGCGGGGAGGCGGAATGGAGAGTTAACAGTTGTGGACGTCCCTAGGGGTTATATTGAAAGTTAACAACGCTTCAGGTTCTAGGTTGAGCACAATGAACGTCTCCTCCTGGGCAGCTGGCCCCGGGGCGAGGCGGAGGAGCTCGGCCTCTGGCCGTCTTGGGAGAACCCACCTTCCCAGCGCGCAGAGACCGACCGAATCTGGAGCCGCGTGCACGCGGGTCCCCGCGTCCCGCAGAGCACCGGCCGCGTGTAGCTCCCTCCGACTGAGCCAATAAGGGGGTGCTCCTCGCGGCCCTCGGGGGAGCCCTCCCACTCTTCCCAACTTTCCGGCCCTAGGGCCGGAGGAGGGCGCCTCTCCCGGCGGAGACGCGCTCGGTACTTAAAGGCGGCTCCGTGGGGCCGGCACTCGTCAGTCGGAGCGCGCAGCGGCGGCAGTGCACCGGGGAGAGAGAGGCGCGGCGGCGGCGAGGAGCGGGAGGAGGGGCATGGAGCCGCCGCGGGCCTGCTGAGCACCGGAGCGCGGGCAGCGGGCGGCACGGTGAGCGCGGGCCCGGCCAGCCGGCCACATCTGAGGGGCGGGCGGCGCGGCGCCGCGCTGGGGCTGCGCCGGGCTGCAGGGGTGCCGCGGGTGGACCCCCACCGCTCCACCCCCACCCCCACCCCCGGCTGTGCGGGCGCTGCGTCCGGCGCCGAGAGGCCGGCGGAGGGCTGCAGTGTCTCCAGGCTTCCCGGCGGTGGTTCCTGCAGCCCCCTCCCCACTGACCCCTCCTCCCTTTCTTCCTCCATCCTCTCCTCCTCCAGCCTCGCCTCCCTTCCTCCCTTGCGGCGTCTGTTTTGTGAATGGATTACGGGGCGGACGACGATGCGGGGCACGAGGCTGGTCAGAGTGTCTCCCTCTCCCACTCCAGCCTGGGGGTTCGCACCTGTCCGGCACCAAGATGCCTGGCGCTCTGGGCCCTGCGGGTCAGCCGGGCCACGGCCGCCTGTATCTGCGGGCCCGGCCTCCCCTACCCCAGCGGGCTCGGAGGGGCCGAGAGGGCGGCCGGCCGGCCAGGCGCAAGGGAAAAAGCCCCAGCCCCGCGCGCAAGTTTCCATCCCGCCGCGTGTGGGCCTCGTAGCAGGGCACACCTGTCAGCTGGAGAGGCTGCACACTGGCAGCCCCGCAAAGTTTCGGGTGTAGATTGGCGGCGTGCGTCCTTGGCTGAGGGTTTTCTCCTTCAGTCATCTGGGGGGTAAGTGTCTTAGGGAGCGCCCTCCAACCTGGCGCCCTTGAAGCCGGGTGCTCATTAGCCTGCGGGGACTGAGCTCTAGCGGATCCCTTCTGAACGAAATGGGAGTGGGCGAGAGGTGGTCGAGGCCCCCCTCTCCCCGCTTGAGGTGGCACAGACCCCTATCTGGGCAGGGGCGCCTCTGCTAGAGTCCACACCAGCACCTAATTGCTCGTGGGGTTTTGGCTGCGGGGCATTTTTGGTCCTCGGTGGGGTACGGGGTGCCAAGGTAGTGCCTCCAGTTCGCGTGCGGCGTTTGGGGGTCCTGCCCGGGAGAGGAAGGGGCCGGCGACACCGGAGACGCTGCCTTTGTCTGCAGGCACACTTTGCCAAGGTAGCTGGGGCCCAGAGGAGATGAGCGGGGCCTGGTCTGACTGATTCCTCGGGTTTTCCGTTCCTTCCCCGCTGAGTCGTGGGAAACCGGCACGTGGGTGTGGCCGGCGCCGCCTTTGCCAGAAGGCGAGGCTCAGGCGGGAGTGAGCAGCCTGGCGAGTGCCTTCCCGGCTGTATTAACCTGGTGGGCACCGCCTCCGGCATTGCACCGAGGCGGGGCGCCAGCACCCGGCAGGTTGCCGGGCTGGCCTCTGCGCCCCCGGCCCTCTCCCAGAGCGCAGGTGGGCAGTGGTGCCCAGCGGCGCCCCTTTGGCTTGTAAGGTCTAGAGGGCTAGGGCCAGGGGGCGCTCCTAGAGTGGATGCAGGGCCTCGGGCCCCCTGAGCCGCAGGCGCATTG
The DNA here is from genome assembly GCF_017311325.1 of Ursus maritimus. Lineage (NCBI taxonomy): Eukaryota > Metazoa > Chordata > Mammalia > Carnivora > Ursidae > Ursus > Ursus maritimus. Next base: position 23,979,337 of record NW_024424341.1, read on the forward strand.
GGGTGGGGGGGGGGGGGG
>NW_024424341.1:23979364-24036759 GCF_017311325.1 Ursus maritimus
GGACCAGGGGAGGCTGGGAGTCCTGCAGAGGAAGCAGGCTCCCAGGAATGGCGGGGCAGAGCGCCTGGAGGCCGAGCTTCCCGAAGACCCGAGGCTGCCAACAGCACTTTCCGGCCCGCAGCTGCTGGAATGCTGCTGGTGCCTGAGTCTCAGACCAGCTTAGGCAGTGACTGCGTGTTCCTCTCCCATCCTATGTGGCAGGAAGGTGCATTTGTGTTGGAGCAGGGCTCAAGGGGTGGTTCCAGTAAGACCTAGAGTTGGAGCAAGCTTGGAAGCGAGACCCCCGTTGTCTGTAGAGGTGGGTGGTGTTGCAAATGGGATTCTCCAGATCAGGCAGGTGGCAAAGAGAGGAAATTGGGAGAAGGCATCGGTCAGAACGAGGAGTGGGGAGCTGTCCTCATCAGCCCCTCCTCTCTTCCCCAGTCAGCCTTCCCACTTGGGTAGTCCTTCAGGGCAGGAAGTGCTTCTAATTTCAGGGAAATTATTTACCTGAGACCTATGGAGCAAGAAACCATTAGAACCCCTCTTAGGCGGACTCCAAGTCTCAGACCACTTGGGCAAGGTCAGACAGCCAGGAGGTGGTAGAGCTGTGTCTCAGACACAAGTCTTGGGTGCTGAGTGCTAAGCTCTTCTCATTAAAACCCAGATGTTCCCGACGGAGCAGATGCTGGGAGCCCTTAGTGCAGACGAAGGCTGGCAGCATTGCCAGGAGTGGCAGGGCAGGTGGATGAGCACGGAGATGCCACGCGGGCACTAGGACCAAGTGGATGGGGCTTCTCGGGCAGCCACCCCTCCCGGCCTGCTGCAGCCACCACTGGGACTGCTGCAGTGGTGGCTGCAGTTCCCTCCGGCGCCGAGACTGCTGGGCTTCAGGACAGCTGTCCACACCCCAGCTCTCATTTCCTTTCTTTCCTTGTCTGCTTTTCCCAGTTGCTTTCCCTTTTTTCCCTGCCTCTCCAGTAAATGAGAAAAAGGTGAGACAGCAGAGAACACAGGGAAACTTTCTCTAATTTTGCCGTTTCAAGAGAGAGAAGTTGCCCCCCCCCCACCTCTTTACATTTCCTGCCGTTTCTCATCTTTTCCTCCCCCACTTTGTTCGTGGGCCTCATGGGTGGCTGTGCTTTACTTCCCCTCCCTCTGTGTAGTACCCTGGTGGGTACAGAGCAGGCAGAAGCTCTTGGCCACTGGCTGCGTCCCTGGTCATCCTTCTCTTTCCCCTCCATGGCCCCTCGTGTGCTCAGAGCTGCCTCAGCTCACCGCTACTGAGGGTTGCCTAGAAGAGTTTTGGGTCAGGCAGATCCCAGGACCGCCGTCCACCAGGTGGGGATCACAGTGTTCTTTCTGGCTTTGGTTTGTCTAACAAGAATAAACGCTCTTCGAAATGCTTTACATATGTAATCCATCTAGCCCTCAAAGATGCTACAAGGTTAGTGCTGTCGTCCACGTTTCACAGATGAATGAACTCAGGGGCAGAACAGAGGCACAGAGAGTAAGTGGCAGAGCTGGGATTCAAACCCCAGTAGCCTGGCTTCTGAGTCTACACAGTCTTAGTCATGCTCAGTCAGTGGCAATGGTTTTCATTAGTGGGTCATTTTCCCTGCTCTGCACCCAGTCCGGAGAAAATGTCCCCACTCCCACTGACTGGAAATGCTGCCTTTCTGCCTGACTCCACACCTCCCTCCTTCTCCCGCCAGATGCCGGTGCAGCTGACGACAGCCCTGCGTGTGGTGGGCACCAGCCTATTTGCCCTGGCGGTGCTGGGTGGCATCCTGGCAGCTTATGTGACAGGCTACCAGTTCATTCACACAGAAAAGCACTATCTGTCCTTTGGCCTGTACGGCGCCATCCTGGGCCTGCACCTGCTCATCCAGAGCCTGTTTGCCTTCCTGGAGCACCGGCGCATGCGGCGGGCAGGTCGGCCACTGAAACTGCCGGCCCCGTCGCGGCGCTCCGTGGCACTCTGCATTGCCGCCTACCAGGAGGACCCCGACTATCTGCGCAAGTGCCTGCGCTCAGCCCAGCGCATCGCCTTCCCTGACCTCAAGGTGGTCATGGTGGTGGATGGCAATCGCCAGGAGGACGCCTACATGCTGGACATCTTCCATGAGGTGCTAGGTGGCACTGAGCAAGCTGGCTTCTTTGTGTGGCGCAGCAACTTCCATGAGGCGGGTGAGGGGGAGACGGAGGCCAGCCTTCAGGAGGGCATGGACCGTGTGCGGGATGTGGTGCGAACCAGCACCTTCTCCTGCATCATGCAGAAATGGGGAGGCAAGCGAGAGGTCATGTACACGGCTTTCAAGGCTCTTGGCGATTCAGTGGACTACATCCAGGTAAGAGCACCTTTATCAGGAACATGGGGCTGTGTGGATGTGTCCGGCCAGCTGGGCAAACTGGGCAGGGATTGTAGGTCCGGCTAAGGTCCCTTGTGTTGTGTACTTCCTTCCTCTGACCTTCACAAGGCAACGAGGCATCTGCTGCTCTGAACAGCAGTCCTGGGTCATAAAGACCTGGGATGGAATCCTGGTTCTTCTGTTGCTTAGCTCTGTGACTTAGGGCAGGCCTCTGGACTGGTATCCCAGTACTAACAAGAGCTAACAAGCGGGTGGCACTTAATTCATACCACACACCATTCAAGGCACTTCATACATACTTTTTTTTTTTTAAGATTTTATTTATCTGTCAGAGAGAGAGTGCAAGCACAAGTGGGGGGGGGGTGGCAGGCACAGGGAGAAGAAGGCTCTCCACTGAGCAAGAAGCCCAACACGGGACTCGATCCCAGGACCCCAGAATCATGACCCAAGCCGAAGACAGAGGCTTAACCCACTGAGCCACCCAGGCATCCCTCCATATTAGTTCTTTTAACCCTCATAATACTCCTAGAAGATAAATACTGTATTTCCACTCATAGAAGGTAAACCTGAAGCACTGAGAAGTGAAGTAACTTGCCTACTGTCACACAGCAGTAAGGTGCAGAGATGGGATCTGAGCCTAGGCAGTCTGCCCATATCCACTGTGCTATACTGCTTCACCACTGGTAACGTGGGCTTGAATTAAGCACTCAACTATTGTTTTAGTTATGGGCCAGAGAGCCCTACTCTACCCAGTGTCAAATTTGTGTTTGTGAAGCGGGAGGGACACAGCAGTGACTCAGCCCCCAGCCTAATTCTGTAGCTGTCATGGCAGGGCTAGGACGCTGAGCAGATCCTGCCCAGCTTCCGGTCAAAAAAGTCATTGACACCAGGCTGGAAATTTTATTAGGTTGACACAGTTAACACAGCTCCCAATTTTCAAATAACAAAATCTAAAAAGAATTGATGTAAAGCTCACACACTTAAGTACCAAGTAAAAACTGCACCCAGAACCCCAAATTTCCAGTCCATTTCATGTCCATTTCTCTGTTGCATTCCTTCTCCGCACATACCAGAGGGTTTGCCCATCACTTGAATGAATAGCGGCTGTCGTGGCAGCCCGCCTGTGTACCAGCTCAGTCTTGCTGAGGGCATGTTGCGTATACCAATATTGAGATGTTCTGTACTATACCCACCTAAAATTAGCTTGCCACAGATGTTTTGGTTTTGGCTTTTTTGAAAGTTGCATCCTCAAATGAATTGGTACATTGACCTTTTTCTGTCTTCCTAAGGCCAGGGACCTCCTTGGCCTTGTAGGGAGGGATGTTGAGGCATTTCATTCTGCAGTTCATCTAGGGTCACGGGGCCTCTGAAGTTTCCTGGAGACTCAGAAGGCACAGGAAAAGCCCTTGAGCCCTGGCACATGCTCAAGCCACAGGGACTTTGTTGTCTACTCCCTTGTACCACAGAATTCCCAAAACCTGCCACACATCTTCCTTTACTGATCATTTCCTGTGGATTCATTCTGGTGGATGAGCAAATAGGCTCACACACCTGAGCCAGCCTCTATGGCTCTGGGCTCACTGTCTGGGGCAGCCTGGGCTTCAGGCCTGTTTGGTGGACTTCAGCCTGTCTTCCAACAGCCCTGCTACAGGTGTGTCTTTATCTCTGAGGGAGATTGCCCTGCTTCAGCCAATGGGGAAACCCAGGCAGCCAAGAGCTCTAACTTGCCTAACCCTGCTCTGTTCCGAAGACCTTGGAGTGAAGGGAGCTGAGCAGCATGAAGAACGGGTTAGGGTCAGGGGAGGAAGTAGCCCTGAGACCGGCAGCACTGGAAAGCCTGGGCTGTTAGCCGAAGAGGCTCTGGGAGTCTGGCCTGAGGCTCTCCAGGTACCTTCTCCCAAGGTGTGTTGGTGAGAAGGTAGGCAAGAACAGGTGTGGTGGCTCTGCCTGGATCCCCTTCAGCCTTTTGCTGCTTGTCTGTGGCCACGTCTTCCAGCATGGCAAGAGAAATCTCGGCAGGAATGGGGTGTGGGGGGAGCCCTCTTCCTGCAGGCATTAGCAACTTTACTAAAAGGATTTTAGGCTTTTGCAAAGCCAGGTTTCGGCTCATCGGTGGGTACTGTTCTTCGCTCTGTTGTTCTGCCAGTGATTATCTGGGATCTCTGGATCATCTCAGTTATTTTCTAGAAAATAGAAAAGGAGCCAGCCACCAGGATAAGTACTCATAGCTCAGGTTCAACTAATAATGGAGCCACCTGTTAGACCATGAGCCTCCCTAGGGAAGGCGGACAAGTGGGCAGGATTTGATCTAGGCTCTGGTTGGAGGCAGCTGTTGCCAGCCTCTATGCTCATCCAGAGTAAATCCACGTGTCACATCAGGATGGCGAAGTGGTTTCAGGTGCCAGACTCAGGCTCCTGAGAATCCAGGTGAGAGCAGCCCTTGGATATACTGTGCCCTGATCTTATAGAGACTTGGCCAAAGGAGCACAGAAGGCCTTGCAGACATATTGCAGGGGGTGGGGGGACCTATGACTGGGTAGATACATTCTCCACTTGCACTGCAGGTTGTCCAGGAGACCAGAGGCTAAAACTGGGAAGACCATGTTAATCTATGAGCGTGCTTTAGGCAAGAGCCATTTCTTGGCCTAACCTGGAGTGTCTGCTGGCCCAGGTCTAGCCACTGTACCTGACATCTGATTTCAACACATACCTCCTTTTCTTCCAGGGAAATGTTATGAGTCCATTTTTGTGGAGCCTGGCTCTATAGAGGCTAAAAACTTGCCCAGTGCTAAGCATTTCTCCCTGACACCGAGTCTCCACGGTTTCTCTCTCAGCCTAGTAGTGGCTGTCAAGCCTGTTTTCTCAACTCTCCTTTTCCTTGCATTTTGTGATTCGTCTCACCTCTTCTATTTAGCATAGATCTCTTTGCTAGTGGCTGGAAGTGAATCCTATCCAAAGTGGTTATATCCTGGAAGCAGTGAGCAGCATGCGGCATACATAGGCTAGAGGTCAAAATGGGCTGACCACGTACTCCCTCTACAGGTGTGTGACTCTGACACTGTGCTGGATCCAGCCTGCACCATCGAGATGCTTCGAGTCCTGGAGGAGGACCCCCAAGTAGGGGGAGTTGGAGGAGATGTCCAAGTAAGAAGTAACCAGGGATTCCTGCGGGTGGGGCCTAGACTCTGCTTCCTAATCCAATGGATATGCCTGGGAAATGAGCATCTTGACTACCTAGTGTTTTGGAGAGGGGGTGTGTGTGTGTGTGTGTGTCTGTCTGTCTTGGGGCGGTAGGGTGGGGGTGGTTCTTTTTTGATAGTTTTCACAGTATCAAAGAGCTCACTTGGTACCCAATCCCTTTTCTGGTCTTTTTCAACCTGAGGAAAAAGAAAATCACTGAACAGGTATGTGTAGAGAGCCCAGGCTGCTGGGAGGGGCTCGGTATTCTGAGGCTACTGACCATGGAGGGTGCCTCTTGGCGGTGCTGCAAAAAGCACCTCCCCAGCTGGACCCTTGAGAAACCTCATTCTTAAGGAAGTTGCACGGAATGGGTAGAACAAGGCAGTATGGTAAGATTAAGGGGCCAGATCTCCTTCCAGAGGATCCTGCTGGTAACACACCAGGTCTTCCTGAGAAGCTTTCCAGCTGCAGAAGGGTCAGGACAGACGGTGGGCGGGGATGCTGTGCATCCTTCTCAAGCCCTTCTCTCTGGCACCACAGGCTATTTCCTGAGATTGAAGGTGGCCCTGACTGCTAGAACCACTTCCCTGGGACAGTCAGTGCAGATGGCAGTGAGGTATGGGGGAGAGTGACGGTACGGCTGCCTCCTCCGAGCCTCAGGTTTTCCAGCTCTGGCTGGGTTAGGACTCATGGCCAGGTATTTAAGCAATGGGGTACAGAACTCAAGGTAAGGGAGGCCTCATGGCCTCTGGTGTCTGTCTCCCGGGACGCAAGTCCTCAGGCGAGGAGGCCCAGCATCTCTGGTTCCCTTGCAGATCCTCAACAAGTATGACTCGTGGATCTCCTTCCTGAGCAGTGTGCGGTACTGGATGGCCTTCAATGTGGAGCGGGCCTGCCAGTCCTACTTTGGCTGTGTGCAGTGTATTAGTGGGCCCTTGGGCATGTACCGCAACAGCCTCCTCCAGCAATTCTTGGAGGACTGGTACCATCAGAAATTCCTAGGCAGCAAGTGCAGCTTCGGAGATGACCGCCACCTCACCAACCGAGTCCTGAGCCTCGGCTACCGGACTAAGTATACAGCGCGCTCCAAGTGCCTCACAGAGACTCCCACTAAGTACCTCCGGTGGCTCAACCAGCAGACCCGCTGGAGCAAGTCTTACTTCCGGGAGTGGCTCTACAACTCTCTCTGGTTCCATAAGCACCACCTCTGGATGACCTACGAATCAGTGGTCACAGGTTTCTTCCCCTTCTTCCTCATTGCCACAGTCATACAGCTTTTCTACCGAGGCCGCATCTGGAATATTCTCCTCTTCCTGCTGACAGTGCAGCTGGTGGGCATTATCAAGGCTACCTATGCCTGCTTCCTTCGGGGCAATGCAGAAATGATCTTCATGTCCCTCTATTCCCTTCTCTATATGTCCAGCCTCCTGCCAGCCAAGATCTTTGCCATTGCTACCATCAACAAGTCTGGCTGGGGCACTTCTGGCCGAAAAACCATCGTGGTGAACTTCATTGGCCTCATCCCTGTGTCCATCTGGGTGGCGGTCCTTCTAGGGGGCCTGGCCTATACAGCTTATTGCCAGGATCTGTTCAGTGAGACGGAGCTAGCCTTCCTGGTTTCTGGGGCCATCCTGTACGGCTGCTACTGGGTGGCCCTCCTCATGTTGTATCTGGCCATAATTGCCCGGCGATGTGGGAAGAAGCCAGAGCAGTATAGCTTAGCTTTTGCGGAGGTGTGATACAGCCCCCAAGCAGAGTGGGAAAAGTGCAATGGGTAAGGGAGGGAAGGGGAATGGAAGAGAAAAGATGGGGTGGGAGGGAGGAGGGAGTGCTGTTTTAGTTTATTAACGGTCCAAAGGGCAAATCTGAAGTGCAAAGAACAGTGACTGTACTATATGGTCTGGGGCAGTTCTGCTTACAGGAGGCAACACCATTCCAGCTCAGGGGGCAGAGACTTGTTTTCATGCCACAAACATCTGCTTGCCTCTGCATGCATGGTGGACTCTGGGAAAGATTCCACTTCCTCCCCCAGGATCCAAAGGGAATGCAGAAGTGTGCTAAACCAATTAGTTCCAAACAGTGGCAACTTCTGATAGGTAAGTGACAGCCTGTGGCAAGGGGTTTTCTTAGACCATCTGAACACAACCAGAGGTGGTGGAAGAACGCCTAGGAGATCTGGACCAGGTAGTAATGTGTCCCCTACCCCCACCCCCACATCTAGCTATCAATGCAATAAGATTGTGCCTGAGATACAAGGCCCAGAAGCCTGATCTTTGGGCATCAGAAAACAGGGTCCAGGAATGGTGCTTTATTATGTGATATACTCCATTCCACATCTCAACATCCCAAGGATGAGCCAAACTAGCAGGGAGTTAGCACTGAACTGCTTTTGAGTGTGTATATATATCTATGTTAAAAATGAAAGTCTGCCAGGAACAAAGATTGGTGGTGGTGCTAAAGGCCAGGGGCTATATGGAGGCCTTGAGCCGAATGTATCTCACCTGGAAAGTGCCCGACATCTAGATGAGCTTGTCTGTGATCTCTGAGGGGAGAGGAAATGTTTTGGTCATCTATCAGAAGGTGAAACCCCAACATGCTCAGAAAGGAAGTGAGGACTCAGGTACTTCACCCTGTATATTCACCCTGAATTCCTCTCTCAAACTCCACTCTGAGTCTAAGACAGCCTCCTCCCTTTGCTTTCTTCGAGGTGATGCAGTCACCTCTTCCACCCTCTTTCTCACTGGTAAGTTTTTCAAGGTGGCAACTGAGGTAGAGCCTGGGCTCTCATAGGCCCCTCTGCCAAGGGCAACCCTGTCCTCAGCAGGTGGGGAAAAAACAATTAGGAGCCTCTGACCAAATTAACTGCAATCTTGGAACTGCTTGGACAGATCCCTTAGCAGCTGGCTAAGCATGCACGACTTTCAGGCTACAGTTCTTGACAATCATCTCCAATGAAAAGCTTTTCAGTGTTCCCTAAGTGAAGCCTCAAATCCAAGCTGGTCATCTTTGAGACGGTCCATTCTCCTCAGTGGCTTCTCCAGGGAACTCTTACAGCCAAGTTGTGGATAGTCATTATTGCACTTGCTTGCTTCTTTCCAGAAACCAAACCCAGAGATGGAATTGGTTCCTAAATCCTAAGGTTCTTCATTTCTCTCTCATGCCCCTTGAAGCTTTTATTTTCTTATGCTTTTGGGGAGTGAGGGAAGGCATTTTCTAGAGGCTTGCAATCCAGAGACTATTCTCAGCCCTTGGGTTTGAAACCTGGGATCTTGACTAAGCCTTTGACTTCGGGGATGCTTGCTTGCACGCGTGCCTGCTCGCACTCTCCAAATGTCCATTCTCAGCAGGGCCTGCTAAACCCTCAGAACCAGCATTAAGGTAGGCAGTAGAGGGGGCAAGCCTCTAGTGTGCCCAGGTGCTTCCTACAAAGGAACAAAGTGTGCTCTGAGCCACAGACTGGCAAACCCTGGTGCTTTTCTTTCATCTCCCATGAACACAAGGGTTTTCCAGGTGCGGCCAACATCGCTGTATCACACAGACCTCGAGCTTCTGGTAAGACTGCTGGTTGGTACTGGGCCCAACCCAGGAAAGCTGGGAAGAGGCAGCAGGCATTTGCTAAAGGCAGTTGTTCCAGGCTCTTCCGTGTTTTTGCTGGCCAAATAAACTATTTTGAGCACTACAATGGAGGAAATCCGGTCAGCCAACTGCAGAGCTCAGACTTCACTAAGGGCTTGTTTTTCTTCAGCTTTTACTTGAAGGTTAAGGTAGGACAGACTCCTGGATGGAGAACTCCTGGTTGTCCTACCATCAACTCTGCCTTGCACTGTGGTTATCAACTTTGCTCAAATCAAGAGTAGGCAGGTACAAGTAGTGGGCTCACAACGTTTGACCTCGACTGGTTTTTCTAAGTTATTTTGTACATTTTTCAGCAGCGAAACCAAACTGGGTCTTCAGCTTTATCCCCGTTTCTTGCAAGGGAAGAGCCTTTATACAACTGGACACATTTTGGTTTTTCCTCATTGAGAATTTTAACCCTTTTGTATTCTTTCTACAATAATTTGTAAACGTATTTATTTTTACTTTTTTTTTTTTTTTTTTTTTTTACTTTTCAGGTCAAATATTTTATACTGCACTTATTTGTCAAAATAAAGATTCTCACATAATGCTGGTTATCTCTGAACTACTTCCTCCTTGTAACTTAAACTGGGTTTATTCCAGTTTCAAAAGAGGTACTTGTGATAGAAATAGTTTTGTCAAGATAGTTGGCAGTGGAACTCAAACATGTAGTCACAGCTGCCTCTGGACCTGGGGCATACAGCAGGCCCACCTTGTTGATAACTGCACAACCTCTGGTGGCTGAACTTTTTTTTATTGTTGAGGATGGGCAAGGTCTCTGGTGAAATCACTGGCAGATGAATGAGTCCTAGGTAAGGTTAAAAGTCAACGCTTGCTTCCTGCTTGAGTGACAGCATTTTACCTGGCAGATAACACAGGACTGTGGCCAAGCTGAAACAATGAAAAGCAGTGGGTAAAACTCCTTTCCTATGGGAACAGGTAAGGAAATGGAGTGACATCGGCAGCCCTCTCATCCCATTTATTAAAGAAACGGTAAGAAAAGATACAAGCAGGAAAAACACCAACCATCCTTTCACGTCAGGCTGAACGAAGCACAGTGATTTCTCCCCTTTATCCCCCCAACCCCCCACCCCAATTCCCATATTCCCATCCACGTCAGTTTAAATTTTGAGGTTCTTTGATTGGGAGTACTAGTGGAGAGGGAGTTAGTTAGATGAGCAGTGGAGCCTTGATTCTGGCCTCCTCTAAGTCCCAGGAGAAGGAAGCTGCAGGCCCAATCAAGCAGAAATTGTATTTGGTGGGTCTCTGAAGTGGTTGCCCACCTCCCTGTTCTGTGTTCAAGCCCCCAGGGAAAAGTATGGCAGTAGAGGATGACCAGGTCCAAGCTGCCCAGGTCAGAGCTGCTGAAGCATGGTCCGTTCACCAATGCAACAATCCTAGAGAGCAGTGAGCTGATTCTCCAGTGGTGAGCAGGGAACTACATATGAAGTGGGACCTGCAGGCCAATGTATCCCTGAGGAAAAGTCCACATGAACAATTCAAGAAACTAGTAAGAAACAAGGGGCAAAAAGCTGTGGGACAAAAGCACAGCAGGCTTCTGGAGGGCTGGAGATCCTTTCTGTCAAGGTCAGGATCATTCCCACCTGCCGTAGTCCATCTCCCACATAAAACATTTCACCTTCAGTCAAGAAAGAAGCAGAGGAAAAAAGATGGCTCATCCGAACTTGAGCCCCAGCTATGTACTTCAGAGTGTAGCTCCACATCTACCCTTTTACTTACAACACGGCCCCTGCCCAGAACCATGGTGCTTGAAAACCAAAGCGGTCCTGGAGAGAAAACAGTGTTTAAGGGGGTAACATTCCATTTGGGTACATTGCAGCCATTGGACCCCCTGGTCTGGGGAAAGCAGCTGGGTTTGTGCCAGGTAGGCTCCCCACTCTAGGAAACGGGACCAAAGTCTTGCTTACAGGGCCATTCATCCTTGGAAAGGAAGCTGGGTTTAGACCCAGGGTCCCAGTTGGCCTTGCAAAAGGAGCTGGGTTGATACCCACAGGGCCTGCTGGAGAAGAGCCCAAGGGCCCAGGAGCTGACCTGGGGAAAGTAACCTGACCAGGGCCTAATGGGCCAGTAGACCTTGGGAAGGCAGCTGGACTTGGACCCTGCAAGCCACTGGCCCTTGGGAAGTTAGCTGGGTTGGGGCCTAGTGGCCCAGAGGTTCTTGGGAAAATTGCTGGACTTGAGCCCTGGAGGCCAGCAGACCTCTGGAAGGTAGCTGGATTTGAAGCCAATGTGCCAGAGGACTGAGAGAAGGCAGCTGGATTCAGTCCCCCTGAACCTGTCCCCCTTGGAAAGGGATTGGCATTTACCCCCATGGGCCCAGCTGGCCTTGAAAAATGAGCTGAGTTAGGACCTATGGGGCCAGGAGCCCTGGACATGGGAGACGGATTTGGCCCTGGAAGGCCAATTCCCCGAGAGCCAGGACCCGAGTTTGGGCCTATGGGGCCAGGTACTCTTGCCATAGAAGATGGGCTTGTGCCCATGTTTCCAGAAGCCTGTGAGAAAGCAGCTGAATTCGCTCCTAGAAGACCCGCTGCTCTTAGAATGGGGGCAAGATCTAGGCCTTGAGGTCCAGCCATTCTTAAGTTAAGACCAGATCCTGTGCCCAGGAGGCCACCCGCTCTGGTGTCCACATTAGGGCCTGGGCCCAGGCCACCTGCCCTTGGGTTGGGTCCAAGGCCTGGACCCAGGCCACTTGCTCTTGGGCTAGGCCCAAGGCCTGGGCCTGGAAACATACCCGATCTCGGGGCAGGGTTTGTACCAACAAAGCCTGACCTCAGATTGGGACTTGGTCCTGGTCCCAGGCCAACGGGCCTTGGATTAGGAGGACCATTCCCAGAAGTCAACAGGACACCTGCTCTCAGGTTGGGCCCAGATCCTGGGCCCATAGGGCCGCCACTTCTGGGGTCAGGACCCGTTCCCAGGAGACCACCTGACCTTGGGTTGGACATAGGACCTGGCCCTGGGAGACCCCCTAACCTTGGGTTAGACAGAGGCCCTGGGCCTGGAAGGCCCCCTGCCCTAGGGTTTAGAGATGGCCCTGGGCCTGGGCCCAAGAGGCCACCAGGCCTTGGGAAAGAAACTGCACCTGCACCAGTGGGATTCATCCCTCTTGGAAAAGAAGCCATGCCCGGGTCACGAGCACCAGCAGGGAAAGGTGCTGGATTTGAAGCCAATGAGCCTGATGAAGTTGGAAAAGGCGATGGGTTCCTTGGAAATGGGGCCAGATTTCCACCAAGAGAACCAGATGCCATAAGGAAGGGATCAGAATTCATGCCCAGCGGGTGGCCTGTGTTCAAAACAGGACCCCCCTGTGGTCCCAGGGAACTGTCGAGCCGTCCTCGAGGTGGCAACTGAGCACGAGTCCAAGGAGTTGGCCGCTCTCTAGGGAAAATCCGGGGTTCTTTCATACTTTCTTGGGGACGTTGGTGATAATGGGCTTGGGGCGAGTTTTGAAAAGGATCTTGTTTTTGATGAGTGCTGTCACCAGGTACCGGGTGCCAGTTTTGCAGCCAAGCTCATCACAGTCCTGCTCCCCAGGAGTGTGTTTGACAAGGACGGCAAAAGGTTTCTCCAGATGGATGATTTTTCCATACAGGATATGATGCCCCACGATCAGCACAGGGATTCCCTTTGGCAGAACAAGAATGAAATGCCTGAGGTTCAGGGCAAGGTCATAACACTCAGGTGCCTTCTAGAGATGCTCTTGGCAAGCAATGCTGGCACCTCTACTCCCTGGTTTGGCTCTACCACTCCTTAAGAGCCACATCAGACAACCACCCTTGTGCCCTTTTACTCTTTCTAGCCCCAGGTGAGAGAATTCCCACTTTTTAAAACTGTGACTTTTCCAGATTCCCCAAAGCTAAATTTCCCTGCTATTGCAGGAGTCGGGGGAGAACACGCAGAGAGCTTAGATTAGCTAGACCTCGAATAACAAACCTGAGGGCAGTCCTCACTCTGGGTCCTGGGAGCACCACCTTGGTGTAGCTTGCTTTCCTGAGGCATTAGGCAGGGAAAGAAAAGTCCCCTCACCTCAGTGGTGTAATGTAGGTCTCCCAGGAGGTTTCCAGCTAATCCAGTGCTGTAGCGAGCCTCGATCTCCCCCTGTAGTTCCATCAGCACCCATTCTGCCAGGCCTCCAGCCCCAGCACTGCAAGCAAAGGGCTGGCGGTTACAATATTTTTGAGGGGTGAAGGATGAATAGTGTCCTACACCACCATTCAAGGCCCAAAGGAACTCTTTGTGGAGCACAAGTTCTTGGGAAATTAGGAGTGCTAGGCACCGAACTACAGAAGAAATGCAAGGATGTGTGCAAGATGCACCTGAGGACCCCGATTCTTCCAGGAAAATGTCAAACCTACATAACCCTAATCATTCAAACTGAACAAAATAGTCTCAAAATGTACTCACCTGGAAATAACAATTTGCACCATGAGCTTTCCGTCTTTAAAAAGCAACTGAAAGTAAGCTGTAGAGGAAAAAAAAATTTAGGATAATAATAATAATAGTAGCTAATATTTATCATGTGCTGTGTGTGAGGCATTTTTCTAAGTACTTAGATTTTATTTCATTCCCCTAACAATGCTATAAGCTATTAATATTTCTGAATTGACATTGTATTTACAACATTGCTTAAGATCACCAAGGGTCAACAATGGTCTGCAAAGTTGGTATTATAATTATGTTCAAGGTCATGTACTTACTAGTCAACGAGCCAGAATTTGAACCCAAAACATACACTATCGCCCACACTACTGACCACTATGCTAACTTGCATTTCTCAAGAATGTTCTATTTTCTATTCTGCATATTTCTAAAAAAACTAAAAAATTCACTTAGATTTTACTTTTCCCTTTGGTGATACAAAATATGAACTTTGTGTCTAACAATCTGGTTATATTTCAAGGTTCAAAGGAATTCCTTTAACAAAAGCCAAGAAATGAAAAAGTCCTTCAGGCAACTTTGGTGAATGGTAAGCGGATACCTAACATGACACTCACCATACGCTTTGACCATCTTTCACAGAGGTATACCCCGACAATCAACTTTCATTTTATGCAACAGTACCACCTGGTGGCAAGTTTGCGGTACTCTAGAAGAATGGGTTAAAATGAGTATTTTTTGCCTGTGACAACTGGCTTCACTTGTCTTTCTAGGAACGATAGATCCACAGGGGACTGAGGAGATGGGGGATCTAAACTACACGTTCTGTATAAGTCTTTCCAATAAATCGATGGAACTTGGTGGAAACTTATTAGTCCAGTGTTTACCAACTGTAGTACTGTATGTTAATAGGTATAATTGTTCTCAAGCTTAGCAAACATTGGATTAAAAAGTTAAACAGGTTTCTTCACTGATATGTTAACCTTCATTTTGGGTCTCCAGGGGAAAGTGTATTGCCAAGAGCCTTACAGGACGGCAGAACTTCTCTATTCTCGAGCACCAAACGTACTTTGGGAACACAAGGTCAGTCAATTCACTGGTCTTCAAATTCAAATATAAACAGTAGCTAATACTTATTGAATTTTTACTATGAATCAGATGCTGTACGCGTCTAAGAACCTAGGGCACCTGTCTTTATCTACAATCATAATTGATATGCTCCCAAAGGAGAAAACCAAGTACTAGTGAGAATGAAAGACATCAAAGCATCAGGTAGACCCTGCAGACGTGGAAAAGCTGGTCAGAAGAGCCGTGGAGGGCGATCAAGAAGGCATCTGTGAGTAAGTCAGACCTTCTGTAGCAGCACCAGTTGTGGTGCTGCTTGAGAAAAAATACATGGGGCTTAAGGGCAAAAGTCATGTGACAAGATAAGGAGGCACTACACCACCATCAACTGAACAACCAAAAGCACTTTTAAATTTTTTCTAAGGTTTCTTGAAGGAAGGATTACAAATTAAAATCGGAAGACTTAAAGTCAGGTTCCAGCCTGTAAGTGTAGAACTTTTCACTGTGTCATCATGCACAAGTCACTTAATGACCATGAGGCTAACACCTAGATTATCTGACTCATTAAACTACTGTGAAGACCACATATACGCAAAAATGCTTTAAAGACAGACAGCTATTTTTTTAGAGAATGGAAAAAGCAAATCGGTATTTCCACACTATAATTCTGACTATAATTTAGAGAATGGTAGGTATATTTTAGCCATCAATCAAAAAAAAACCTCAGTAACTAGAAATTGCAGTTGGAAAGTTTCTAAAGGTTAATAAATGCATACAGATTAAAGGGTTCTTGTAACTAAGCTCTTGATGACTGATAATGCACTATATGTTTCTTGATGGATATAGTAATACACAGGTAGTTTCTGAGAAGCAATTAAGTGTTCACACAGATACACAAGTTCTAGGAAGACCATGGCAGAGAAGGAAATCAATCTTTAAGACCTTTGGAAACATGTCTGATAGGAGTACCTATGGACTGTTTAAGGGGGAATGCAGAAATATTTTCAGCGCATTCCACATTTCCTGAACAGTTTCCTGTTAGAACAGGAATTCACAACAGTGGCTCAAGTGGGCAAAGGAAAACAGATGCCTGATAGCTAGGTCAGAAGAGCCGCACCTGCATACTCATCCCCAGTGCTTCTGAGTACACAGTTGTACCCGCATCTATAGCAGGCCCTGCCTCAGTCAGGAGATCTCTTGATACTGGCAAACATCTAGCAATGCTCCTGAAAATACAAATTTTGGGGCCTACAGCTTTACCATTCTGCTGCTGTCCCTAGTCAGGCTGGTAAAAAAATCCTGCTAGTCCCACTGGGATGTTGCAGATGTGAACACAAATGAAGTTCAGACCCACTTGTAAGAGTTTCAGCTCACAGGAACCTGTGGACTGGCCTGGCTACATTTACGTACATGGGAGTGTATTTACCTAGTTAGTAAGAAACAGAGGAGAGGGCATTCCTTTAGCAAATTTTAAAACTCTACTTTAGGGGTGCCTGGGTGGCACAGTCACTTAAAATGGCAGCTCAGGTCATGATCTCAGGGTTGTGGTTTGAGCCCCACGTTGGCCCAGTGCTCGGCACAGAGTCTACTTGAGATTCTCTCTTCCTCTGCCCCTCCTACTCATGCATGCATTCTCTCTCTCAAATAAATCTTCAAAATTCTACTTTAGTGCCCTAAAATAGGCTATATCACCTGAATTTTATTATCCCTTTTCTTGCCCCTTGAGATTACTACTCTAGGCAACTGTTCTCAGGGTCAGCGTAGGTAGGTATACCTGGGTACTTCACTGAGGACACACCTGATGGAGATGACGGAATGTGTATTTCACTTAATGTGGAGCTGACTAAAAAGAATCTGGTAACATGCAGCCCAATCTGTCCCTATACGCTTGACAGTAGGCAGGTAATAGAAAAACAAAGAGGTAAAGTAGTAAAATACAAATCAAATCCTATTAGTAATAACAAATATAACATTATGATAAATATTTTCTGTATAGCAAAAAAAATTTCTAAGTCTTCAGTCTCAACTAATTCCAGCAATGACAAGTAGAACAATTTCTACATGTTTGTTCTAAGATATTGCTTGTACAGAAATTGCAGATTTATTAAAAACATCTGAAGACACAGCCTGAAAAATACACTCCATCAAATCATGAAACTGAATGGAGTCAATGAAAGAGCTTGCTTGGCACCTCTCTCTCTCTCTTGAGTTTAATGACAGATTTGGTGAGGACCAACTTACTTGTCTTTAGTTAAGAATAATAATTCTAAGTTGACAATATGTGTAACTGTAGAGCCAAGGAAAAATTTCTGCAATGTCACTCTCTAAAAGATGTTTAATTCACTGTACTTCAGAGTGGAGTCTCATAGGCCACAACTAGTGTGGACCTGGAGCGATGGCAAAGTGGGGAAAAAAATCCCCAAACCTCTTTCCCCTGAAATGAAATATTTCAACTCCTCTCACCCCCATATCTCAAAAAATGAGGAAATTTTTTCCTGCTTAATTGTTCTGGGCCTTCACGTCACTAAATAAACTAAGTTATATTTCTAACTTAGTCAAGTTTAGCTTTCTAAAGGAAACTTTTTCTGAAGTACTTTATATATCCTAATTAACTCTTGGTATTTTCCTGTTTAAAAAAAAAAAAGTCTTTTCTGGGGCTTCAAAATTTGTAGAAATGGCTTGCCCCAGATCATCCTGTCTTAAGACATGGAGCCAGTCTGGAGGTCCTGGGTAAAGTCAACACACTACTGCTTCTCAGGACAGTGGTCCAGGTAACTTTAAGATCCCTGAACAAACTACAGCACGGCAAAAGAATCAGCATTCTCAAAACCAATCCAGAGCCACAACAGAGCCCTACCCAAAATTCAAAACACTGAGGTGGAACCGTATCAATCTGGGACATACCTTATTTAACTGTCGTTGGGCTTCTACCTCTATTTTCAATTTACTATTAAAGTTATTATTAAAAACCTGAAAAAAAAACCTGAAAAAAAATCAGAGTGCAAACACAATTTTAGAAGAAAAATCCAGGCAGAGCATCATAATACAAAAAGCTTCATTTCTTCCATAGTTAAGCTTTTGTGGACACTGATTTTCTAGTTTCATCGTGAGAACCTTTAAGAATGTAAGCACTCTTATTCCCATTTTACAGATAAGGAAACATGCTTAGAGAAACTAAGGTTAAGTAACTGGTCACATAGCTACTAAGTGAGATGTGAACCTCAACCCCTCCACATTATGGCCTCTCCAGGAGTCCTCTCCTACAGCACCTCAAATACAGTACTTCTGTATAACTTCTGATTGCTTTACAAAGATCAGCCTTTCTCATTTCTACAAAATGGCAAGTAACCTACACAACTACTAGCCAAAGTACCTATTACATCTCTGGGGTAGGCAGTCAAAAACAAGTCTTTTCATCATATTCAGTTGATGAGATTTAGATTTTTGAAATCTCTAGAGATCTATTCCATGTCAACTCCAAGATTCAAAACTAAGCATAAGCCAAAAGAACAGAGGACATTGTCACTGATTCATTTTAATCTTCAACAAAATTGAAGTCTTATAATTTGCTTTCTGAATTTTTAAATGTTAAACTGTTAAAAGATTACTAATGTCTTACAACAGAATGAATGAGCAATGATCCTCATAATGGTAACTGTCCCCAAAATATAATGGGGCAGAAGTGTGGTATGGATCCAATTAAACAGAACATATACAGCTTTTACCCAAACAAGGGGACTCAATGGTGATTAAAAATAATTAAGTTTTACTAGAGCTAAGTGGTATTTTATAAAATTTCATTACAACCTTTCACTTTGTATTTAAGATAGGGAATAAAGGCTTTAACTTTACAATTCTTAGTATAAAAAATGCATTTTTTATTAAAAAAATTAAACACTTGACAAAAAAATGTTTTCAAACTGCTAGACGAACGCTTAGCATTTACTGAGCTTTTATTCAGTCCCAGGAACGGTTGTTTAGGATTGCAGTGAGGACTCAAGTCGTCAGACCTAGATTCTGTCACCTTAGCCTATGTGTGACTTGGGATTAATAATCTAACCTTTTAGGTTTCAGTTTCCCCACCAATAAATTGGGCATAAAAAAGAACCTATCCCAAAGGGTTGTTGTGAAAATTTAATGAGGTTATGAATGGAAAGTCCTCAGCACAGTGCCTAAAACATGGTAAGCCTTTAGGGTCAAACTACTTACTACTGGTAGGGAACGTGGCATTGTCTTAGTAAATGTTCAACAGAATGTCTAAATGCTATACTGTATAATTATTTTAATGTTTATAGTGGACCAAACCTTCCTACAAAAGCAGGTTATCAGAATAAAACCAAGTTTACATAAAGGGAGAAAAATTCAAATGGGACAGTCAAGGTTCACGGAACTGCTTCAAGAATTAAGTTCTGAAAGGTTTTTTCTCTTTTCTCTAAAGATGACTATTTTTCTATGTGCCTTTCCATCAAATAAACAATTCAGGAAGTTTTCATATACAAATGAATCAGATTATTTTTATTAGCAGTGTTATTGTGGTTTGTGACTGAAGGGGATGGTCTAAGTTTCAAAGGGAAAATCTTGTCTCCTGACAGGCTTATGTCATTAAGCACTAAAATTCTGTTTCCAAATGAGAAGCTTGCTCCCCTCCAAAAAGGGGCTATGGAGGGTAGGTGGAAATGAATGCTTCCAAACTTTTCATTAGTGAAGAGTGTGTTCAAAAACATGTGTGGATACTATGCATACACGTGGTACTTTCCCATCACATTTTAGGATTCCCATGATGGGGGGAATCAATTACTGGTATTTGCAGACAATGGGTGGAAAAGATGGCTTCAGTCGATCTGAGTTACTCCAGTTTTCTCCATCTTCTGCTACTCTGCAGCCCCATCTCAATCCTTCCTCCTCTTACTGCTATGACCCCCATCCTCCCCAAAACCCCTCCTTTCTAGCCCTGCTTGAGGTCTCACATAATCCCGGATTCTCCTTCCACCGACCCCCATCTTCTCCAACCTCTCCCCCGGCCCCCTCCCATCCCTTCAGTTGGGAGCTACAAACACTTCCTATGTCTAGTCCCGCCCACTTTCTGGGACTTCTCGATCCGCTTCCCCTCTCTTCCCCAACCCCCTCCAATTCTCCCCCAGACTTTCCCTGGGACCTCCTACCAATCTATTTAACCCTTTCTCCTACCTCCCAAGGAAACTATTCTTTAAATTGCATTCCTCCACACCCCTCAAACCGCCCACCCTCCTCCTGAAGATTACTCTTTAAACGTTTTCTTCTACCACCCTCATTCTCAAATCGTTCCCTGTTCCCTCCTCAATCTTAAGTACTTAGCTCCTCCAGGACCCGAACCCACCCCACTCTTTAGTCTCTCACTCCGCCCACAAAAGAACCTGGATTACTCTTCCTTCTAACCACCCTCCCAATTATCTCTCCCAGCAGCTTCCCCCCGCGACTTAAAATGTCCCCTCGAACAAACCTCATCGTTCTACACCCCCAACCCCCCAACCAAGTTCCCTTTCTGATATTCCCGCTACTTTCTGGGTTCCAGTTCTACTCCGCTCCCGTAAGCCTCGCGTGCTGGACTCCCTCCCCACCCGGGGAAGAGCCCCTTCCCGCACGTACCTCGAGGTTCCGGCCCGCGCCGCCCCCTTCTCCGTCCTCCGCCCGCGCTCGGCCACCCTTTCCGCCCTTCTCTCGCTCCGCCCCGCTCGCTCCCTTCCTTCCCTCCGCCTTCCGTCTATACACCGCTCCCTTCCCCCACAATTCCTGGCCCTCCCACCCCAAGGGCCCCTCTGGGTTCTCCCCCACCTCTGCGAGGCTCTCCTCGCTCCCCTCCCCCTTCCCGACCGCCCCTCCCCCGCCCGCCGCTCCCCGCCCCTCGGCTCGCCATTCTTCTCCCCGAGCCGAGCGCCCCACCCGGCCCCAGCTCCCTAGCTTCCCTCTCCCTCGCACCCTCGCCCCCATCCCCGGCTCAGCCCTCGCTCCCCGCGGCCTCCCGCGCCCCCCGCCCGCGGCCTGACCTGCAATGGCGGCCGCCGAACGCGGCGCCGCGCGGCCAACGGGCGACAACCGAACCTCCCGCCGCCGTCGCCGCCGCCGCGAGCACTGCCTGCGCACTTCCGGCCTTGAGCTGCAAGCACTTCCGGGGCAGAGCAGGCGAGCGCGCGCGCACGTGGGGCCGCGGCAGAGAGTGGGGAGCCCCCATCAGTAGGTGAGTTGGGGAGGGGGTATGGGAAGCTGGCGGGAGAGAAAGAAATCTGAGGGGGTGCGGCCTGCCCTAGGCCGACGCCGGTGGAGCTCGCCGTTCCCCATGTGCCGAGGCCTGGTGGGGGCTACTCCGTAGATTCCCGGAGAGGGAAGGGGCGGCGGAGTTCTAGCGCGCGCTTCAGACGCCCTCTTAGCCGGGCCGGGCCGGGCCGAACGCGCCTGACCTGCCCGCGGGTTCCTAGCCTTGAAGGAAGACGGGTGAGGGGGCAAGCCAGAATCGGTCCCTGTCTTCTCCGAGTGTGTATGTTTGCGGCGGTGGGGAGGGGATAGTTGACAGATGCCGGATTAAGTCCCGTGGCTTCCTTCCCTTGAGGAGCTCTTGGTTCTGCCTGCCCCATCAGCCTCACTGCACTACCTTAGCTTGAGTCTGTAATTTGGAAACTTAGCGTGCTATAAAGTTAGGGAGACGTGTTCGCTAAAATGCAGATTCCTAGTCTTCCCCCCCCCACTCCAATTCTCCCCCCATCCGAGAGATTGGAATTCTCCACTGAAGCTGTGGAGTAGAACCCAGAATCCTGCGTTTTTAAAAACTATTTTTGCAGATGATTTTGATGCAGGAGTTCTGCGGATCCGACTTTGAAAGACTGTTTTAGGCTGTATTTCTTCTTGACAGTGTTAGTGGTGTTTACTCTCTTCTTCACCCCCCCCCCCAAGAAACCTCATACACAAAATATAAAGGAGTACCTTAGTTTCTGCCTCGAATACAACTGGTCAGCACCATGTGCCTCCCTTCCTTTAGGTGCACACTCCCAATTAGAGAACGAGGTCACGTTTAGTCTCATGTTACCCGTCTTTCAAAGAGTACTTTCTTCCGGGTGATTGGCAGGATTGTTGGGAGTCTGGGGTATGCTCTATATGTTGATCTTTTCGTTTTTAGCTGAAGCATCCTGTGCTTCTGGAGATGGTTTCATAGATTCTTGCCTGGGGTGTGAAAGCATCATTGGTTAGATATTTAGAAGTGAACCTCAGTGAGATACAGTTGGACTCTTCCATCCAGGACAGTGATAGTAAGAAATAATATATGTGACATGCTGCTATTAACAATAATAAGAAACAATATATGTGACATACTGCTGTTAACATTTAACAATAATAACTCTTTTTCCCCCCTTCAGGAATGGGTGAATTTAAGGTCCATCGAGTACGCTTCTTTAATTATGTTCCATCAGGGATCCGCTGCGTGGCTTACAATAACCAGTCAAACAGATTGGCTGTTTCTCGAACAGATGGCACTGTGGAAATTTATAACTTGTCAGCAAACTACTTTCAGGAGAAAGTAAGTCATTTGGAAGCCTGATTCGGTGTTGCTGAGTTAATTTTCTTAAGTTCAATTCTACATCTTGTATGTCTTCTGTATTCAAAGAGATCAAAAGAAAGTGACTCTGGAGTCATTTAGAACTATGTAACTTGTGTAGTAAATATGCAGTCTCTTGTCTGAGCTCACAGTTTTGTTTTGTTTTTTTTAAAGATTTTATTTATTTATTTGACAGAGATAGAGACAGCCAGCGAGAGAGGGAACACAAGCAGGGGGAGCGGGAGAGGAAGAAGCAGGCTCATAGCTGAAGAGCCTGATGTGGGGCTCGATCCCATAAGGCCGGGATCACGCCCTGAGCCAAAGGCAGACGCTTAACCGCTGTGCCACCCAGGCACCCCTGAGCTCACAGTTTTGATCTGTGTAATGTCAGAAAGATACTATCTGGGAGTTGTGGTGGCTCCCTGTCATTTGGAAACTGGGGTTTGCTGGTTCTTTTGGGCACAACAAAAAGGGAAGCTGTCAAGACTATTGCTTTATATCAGTTTCTGCACCACTGCAACTTTGGTAAGGTGGCAGGCATTTCCTGCTGGGGTTGTCAGTACCCATTTCATTGTCAATTCAGAAAAAACAATGAGACATCTTAGTATCAAACTTTCTGGTGCCATGATATGATGGTAGGAAGATGGATTTCTAAGTTCATCTGTCCGAGAGAATGTATACTTAAATGCCTACATTTGGGAGTAAAAGAGGAAAATACCATTTGGGTGTATGCAGAGGGCTGTTACAGCAGCATATTTTTCAAAGGCACTGATTACTGATTTCAGGTGCAACAAAATAATGCATTTCACATTTATTGTGTTATGCGTCCTAGGCACTGAATGGATGCCTGTGAATGGATAGATGGATAAATGAATGAATTCAGTACCCAGCAACCTAGTACTTGGAATTTAGGCACCCTGCAATTGTTTCTAAATGAGTGAGTAGCAAGTATTAGGCATTATGACAAGAGTCAGAGGCCCTTGAAGGAGCTCAATGTCCAGTGGGGAAAATATGACTATACAGTTTCCAGCCAGTAGGTAAATTTTATGATAAAGCTAAGCACAGACATAGAATCTTAGTGGAGAGTTGGCTTACTCTGATGGTGTGGGCTTAGGAGTCCTGGAAAGGGATGGCTTACTGATTTGACCCCTGAAGAATCAAAAGAGTTAAAAAATTGGTCTTCACCACCAATGGGTCATGTTCTATACTATGAAAAACGTGCTATGGTACAGGTTTGTTGTACTCTGTGGTATTTCTTGTCATTTATGATAATTAAAATTATATAATAGTTTGTATGTTTGTTTAATGTTTTTCTTCCCCACTGAACTTCAAATATTATGAAGGGACCATGTCACTGATATTGATAACCGTATTCCCAGCATTTAGCAAGTGCCTAGTACAGAGCCAGTCGTGAGTTAATATTTGTTTAATGAGTATTTCTACCATTCCTTACTGAGTATTTCTTATTTTTTTCTCTCATCTCTCCTTTTTTCAACTGTAATTAATTCAGTCTAGTCTTTTGCTTTCTCCATAGTCCTTTCCCTACTATTGTTAATCATTCTCAGAGCAAAAAAATTTGTATCTGTTAGAGTTATAAGAGTATGGACCAGGAATAAGAATTAAAATGTTCTTTAAAAAAAAAAATTTGTATTAGAGAGAGAGAGAGCGTACGTGCGCGCACAAGCGGGGGGACTAGCAGAGGGAGCAGGAGAAGCAGACTCCCTACCAACCAGGGAGCCCGACGCAATGCGGGGCTCAATCCCAGAACCCTGGTATCATGACCGAAGCTGAAGGCAGACACTTAACCAACTGAACCACCCAGGTGTTCCAAAAATTAAAATGTACTCTTCACGCTTAACTTTGGCACTTTGGGGAAGCTGCTTAACCTACAAGTACTTGTGTCATTTCAAGTTAAGAGAGGAAAAATTATACTTACTCAGTCCCTTTCATGCGGAGCAGATGTAAAAATAAAATGCCTTGATATGTATGAAAATTTTTTTAAGTGTTAAGAAAGCACTTAGAAATCTCACTGGATTGAGCTACATTGTTTATGTTATTGTTTTTAAATTTTTTATTTATTTTAAAAGTTGATCCCTTTTTTTTTTTAAATTTAGTATCCTCTACACCCACCCAATGTGGGGCTCAAACTCATGACCCTGAGATCAAGAGTCGCATGCTCTTCTGACTGAGCCAGCCAGGCGCCCCCATTTATTTATTTATTTTTATTTTAATGGTAAAATTGATACTATAAATAGCATGTATTTAAAGTATATACATGGGGTGCCTGGGTGGCTCAGTTGGTTAAGCATCTGTCTTGGCTGAGGTCATGATCCCGGAATCCCAAGATCGAGCCCTGCATTGGGCTCCCTGCTCAGTGGGGAGTCTGCTTCTCCCTCTCCCTCTCCTCCTCCCCCGGCTTGTGCTCTCTCTCCCTCTCTATCTCTCAAATAAATAAAATCTTAAAAAAAATAAAGTCTAGGGGCGCCTGGGTGGCGCAGTCATTAAGCATCTGCCTTCAGCTCAGGGTGTGATCCCGGCGTTCTGGGATCAAGCCCCACATCAGGCTCCTCCGCTAGGAGCCGCTTCTTCCTCTCCCACTCCCCTGGCTTGTGTTCCCTCTCTCACTGCCTGTCTCTCTCTGTCAAATAAATAAATAAAATCTTTAAAAAATAAATAAATAAATAAATAAAAATAAAGTCTATACATTGAAACTTTGCCCTACGTAAACCTTTGAAACCATCACCCAACCAAGATAGTTACATTTTTTTTTAATTGGATATGTCAGATACAGTTGTATACAAACTTTATTCTACTGAAAAGGTTTTGCAAAACAAGTCCTACAAAGAAAAACAAAACCAACTGTATAGGTAACTAAAATTTGGATCTAAAAAATGAAAATCTTAATAAACATGATCTTCTGATAGAACAAAACCCCATACTAGTTTTTTCTAGGTAAGTGTTTTAATTTTTACCATGTTGCCTGTGACTACTCGGTGCTGCTAGCTGATTAATTCATGGTGGGTTGACAAGTTATGGTGTTTCTGTAGTTTTTTCCAGGTCATGAGTCTCGGGCTACAGAAGCTCTGTGTTGGGCTAAAGGACAGCGACTCTTTAGTGCTGGACTCAATGGAGAAATTATTGAGTATGATTTACAAGCATTAAACATCAAGTATGCTGTGGATGCCTTTGGAGGACCCATTTGGAGTATGGCTGTCAGTCCCCATGGTTCTCAGCTTTTGGTCAGTAAGCAAGTATTGGTAATTTAAAGATTTTATTTTTAAGTAATCTCTTGTACCCAACCTAGGGCTCGAAGTCACATCCCTGAGATCAAGAGTCGCACGCTCTACCAACTGAGCCAGCCAGACGGCCCAACTGTTAGTAATTTAAAGCAAGATTTCTCTTGTGCTCACTTAAAGTTTCTTCCTATGTTCACAGGAGGGTAAAGTTAAATTACGACGTGTAGTAACTCCAATCTGAGGTAGATTCCAGCAACCCCAGTAAAAGATTGGAGGTGATATTGGGGATTAAAAATCACTTGTCCTTGTGAATCCTTTCTGCTGCTCCTTTGGACCTCATTTATTCATTTATGAAGTGAGGGGCTTAGTTTGGTTCAGCATTTTTTAAACTGTACTTTGGAATTGGGAGATGTGGAGGCTATTTTTTGTTTTGTGATTTATATTTTATGGTAAATATCATTTCAGAATATGGCATGTTAACATGAAATCCTTCCATAGATTCACAACATACTAACGTCTGTTAAAAGTCCTGGGAGGTACTTCCACAAGTTAACTTATGGAACTGTGTTTTACCACAGTGTTTCTCAAAAATTGTTTGAGTGCAGACTGAGAAGATACCCCCCCACACACACACTGTTATCATTAAAACTTGGGCTTCCAGATATTTCATTTTCGGGGATAAGTCTATGATTCTTGTTTGATTGGCACTAATTTTTACAACATCTTGACATGGTTGTATAGTTAATGGGTATTTTATGTAGGCCATGGGTCTCTAGAAGATATGTGCCGTGAAGTCCTACTTCTGTTCCATGTCCTATACAGAAATTGGGCCACTTATTAGCCTGTTTTCTAGCTAGGACATGAAGGCTGCCAAGAATACACTGTCAGTTTCTTGGTACCAGTAAGTTTTTTCTTCTCTCACATAGTATTTTTCTCTTTCACAGCAAATGACAGCTTTAGGGAAGACATGTTTATATTTGTAAAAACATATATTTAGTTATACAAAATGCTTGTCCTCTCCATGTTTTATTTCTCTTTCTCTAATAGGTTGGCTGTGAAGACGGATCTGTGAAGCTATTTCAAATCACCCCAGAAAAAATCCAGTTTGAAAGAAATTTTGATCGGCAGAAAAGTAAGGGTCATTTTTGGTGGGACAGTGAGTAACCTTAACAAGAAGTTAATGTTTCTGTGCCACTGGGGATAGGCTGTTTTCCCATGTGTCCAAATAATGTTTTATCTACATGCTGACTTTATCTGAGTATAGGGTATGTGCCCGAAGCCATCCCTCACTCAGACTTTCTTTATCCTGTAGCATAGTTGTGGTTGCCTACTTTAGTATTATAGAAAACTAGAAATCCAAAATAGGAAAGCTAGTGTTTCTGTGTAAGTCACTTTGTTAGTTCTCACTTATTTTCTTTTTGAAGGTTTAACGTTGTGCATAAAGTGTTAAAACTAGAATTTTTAAACAGTTGCCCACGTTCCACCTGGACCAGTTGACATTCACTTCTGTAGCAGGGGTTGGCAAACTTTTTCTGTAAAGGTAGTAAATATTTTAGGTTTTGCAGACCATACACTCTGTCAACTCTCTTGTCACATAACAGTAGCCATAGATAATACTTAAACAATGGGTATGACTCTGCTTTGGTAAAACTTTATTTATGAAAACGGTGGGCCTGATTTGTCCTTTGGGCTATAACTTGCTGACCCTTTTAGAAAATAGTACCTGTCCCTTGTATTCTGTGTCCATTAGTAATATTTATTATCTGCTAGTCAGATTCCTTTTGTTTATTTATTTATTTATTTGGATTTTATTTTTAAGTGATCTCCACATCTATCACGGGGCTCAAACTTACAACCCTGAGATCAGGAATTGCATGCTCCACCAACTGAGCCAGCCAGGCTTGGGTGTTCCTTTTTTTTTTTTTTAATTTATTTATTAGAGCTCACAAACAGAGGGAGGGGCAGAGGGAAGGGGAGAGAGAGAACTCAAGCAGATTCCTTGCTGATCATGGAGCCTCACACAGGGCTTGATTTCATGACCCTGAGATCATGACCTGAGCCAAAAATCAAGAGTCTGACACTCAACCAGCTGAGCCACCCAGGTGCCCCTTGGGTGTTCTTTTTTAATTACAAAGATGATATGATGCTTTTTCAAAATTTGTGTGTCTAACCAAGTGTGAAAGAGAAAATAAGTATCTTTTCTCCGTAAGCAACATTTTGGAAGTAATCTTCTAGGCATTTTTGTATATTCATAAAAACAAATACACCGGAATGCTTGTTTTTTCACTTGGTATATCACAGATATCCTTCCATGTCAATCATGCCAGTCTGCATGGCATTCCAGTTTATGGTGTTCCATAATTTATTTTAACCAAAGTCGTATTGATGATATGAATTTTTTTTTTACTAATATAATCAGGGCAGCAATGCATATTCCAGTATACATATTTTTGAACACTCCTGCAAATATTTCTCCTTGATTAATTCCCAGTTTAATTGCTGAGCCAAATATGCACATTTAAATTTTGTTAGGTTACTAATAGATCACCCACAAGAAGTTGTGTTTCTTTACACTCCTATCGACCAGTTCTACATTATTAAAGTAATATTAAATACTTCATTATGGATGCCAGGGTAGAGTTCCTCATGTGTGATAAAACAGTTCTTCACCAGAGTGCAGTAGATGAGAGCGAAGATTATAGAACACTAGCCCTGTAGGTAATTGTCAAAGGAGAACTCAGTTTCCTCTTACTGTATATTTATGTGTATGTTCCTTTCTTTTTTGTTGTACAACTCGCAAGGTCGCATCCTGAGTCTCAGCTGGCATCCCTCTGGTACCCACGTTGCAGCTGGCTCCATAGACTACATTAGTGTGTTTGATGTCAAATCAGGTGACTGTTTTTCTAAGTTCATTTGGGCTGTGGGTCTTGTTTGTCAGATTCACATTGGTGGTTTCCAAAAGCTTGAGCCTTTATGCTTTCAGTGACCTTCAGGGCCTAACCTCTCATTAACCTTCTGAGATGTTAGCCATGAATTTCACTCCTTTCTTGGATTGCTGCTGCTGCTTTTGGGGGAATCCTAGTAATTCGATGAGATACGTATGTTTTATCTAATAAGTATTTATCCTTGAGCAATATGACATTTACTATAAATGAATAATTAGAATACCTATTTATATATACTAGATCTTGGTAAAAGTAGGTGTCTCTCTTTGAGGAACATAAGATCTTGGTAGCATAATTGGTGAGACATGAGATCAGAAAGGTAGGGAACCATATACTTTCTCTGTTCCTGGCCTGCAGAATTGGCTTATGGAATCCTTCAGTGATAAGACAGAGTTCAACTTGTTAGGTGGGCCCATCTCTATGCCCATCTAAGATGGGAAGTAAAACTGGTCGGGTTTGTCTCATTTTCTTTTTCCTCCATGCTTAAGCAAATTTTTTATTGTTATCTGTTATATGTGCATAGTCAAAGAACTCCTTGAGGCTTTTTAGAAGCCGGAGTCCCCCTATATCCCTTCTCTCACTCCTCAAAGGCAACCATCTGTAACTCTTAGCTAATTTCTTTGATGTTTATCTCCACAATTAATCGTATATACATACATACATGCATACACACACATATGTGTGTATATATTAGTGGTCACTGATTCATCCTCAAATTCTTGCAGTTGTATAAGTTAGGTTCAGATATATCTGGTTTTCTTTCTACCACTTTTATCTTCTTGAATGATTCTCTCCCCAGAGCCTTCTGACCTCCAGTCTAGTTCTGGGCCTGCGGTACCTCTGTAGGTCTTGAACCCTGATTTCTCAGTCATTCCATGGATCTCCTTTGCTTCTCTTTCAGGTAGAATCCCCTGTTTCCAATCACTTTCCTGGTTTATTCCTTTGTTTGATGGATCATGAGAAGGCGTTCATGAGAATTCTAAGTCAGAAATTATTTTTCCTTAGAATTTTGAAGTCATGGCTCCATTGTCTTAAGCCTTCAGTATTATTATAGACTCTGATGCCATTCTGGGAGAAGATCTTTTGTATAGGTTTTTTGTTTTTCCAAGGAGTTTTTAGGATCCTATCCTTACTGTTCTGAAGTGTAATAATTAGGTTTCTTGATGTGTGGATCTATTAACATCAGTCGTATTAGACACTTGGTAGATAATCTAATCAAAAGCCCAGTTTTCAGTTCTGGGGGAAATTTTTTTTTCTTCTTTTTTTTAAGATTTTATTTATTTATTTGACAGAGAGCACAAGCAGGGGGAGCAGCAGGCAGAGGGAGAGGGAGAAGCAGCCTCCCCACTGAGCATGGAGCTGACACAGGCCTCATTCCCAGGACCTTGGAATCATGACCTGAGCCAAAGGCAGACACTTGACCAAATGAGCCACCCAGGGGAGCCACCCCCTCCCCGTTTTTTTAAGAGATTTATTTATTTTTTTAGAGAGCGAGGGCAGTGGAGAGGGGCAGAGGGAGAGGAAGAGAGGGTCCCAAGTCGACTCCGCCTTGAGTACAGAACTTGATACAGGGCTCAATCCTAGGACCCGAGCCGAAGCCAAGAGTCAGATGCTTAACTGACCGCACCACTGAGGTGCCCCTCAGCTCTGGAGAAAATTCTTAAGTTATTTGGTAAAGGAGTTTCTCTTCATTTTCTTTCTGAGATTTTACTATTTGGATATTGGCTCTTCTAATATCCTTATCTTTTTCCCCCTTCTTATTTTTCATATCTTTGACTTTTTCTGCTTCCTGGGAATTTATCTTTCTTTTATTTTCTTATTTATTTAGATTTTATTTTATTATTACTACTTTTAAAGATTTTATTTATTTATTTGAGAGGGCATGAGTGAGAGAGCATGAACAGGAGAGCACAAGCAGAAGGAGCAGCAGAGGGAGAGGGAGAAGCAGGCTCCCCGCTGAGCAGGGAGCCTGATGTAGGGCTCCATCCCAGGACCCTGGGATCATGACCTGAGCTGAAGGCAGCCGCTTAAGCGGCTGAGCCACTCAGGTGCCCCTAGATTTTATTTTTAAGCAATTGGTGACACCCAGTGGGGCTTCAACTCAAAACCCCCGAGATTAAGAGTCACATGCTCCATCAACTGAGCCTGCTAGGCACCCCTTGTCTTTATCTGTAAATTCTGTTACTGAATTTTTCATTTCTGCCATTTCCAAAGTTCTTTCTTGTTTCCTGAGTATTCCTTTTTGTAGCGTTTTTTTGTTTCATTATATATGGACTTCTCTTTCTAAGGTTATTAAGGATAATATTTGTCAGGTATTTTTTACTCTGGCTCTGTTTTCTTCCTGGTATTTATTTTTTTCTGGTAGTCTCTCTGGCCTCTGCCTTTCATATTCAGGCTTTGCTCACATGTCTCGTGATTACTTTCCTTACCACACGAGTAGAGCTTTTTGCTCATGGGCTTCACTGAAGAATGATCTGGCTGGAGTCTCAGTTCGGGGAATCTCCAAAGACATTGGCTTTTTAGATCTTTTTTCTTATGCTGGTCATATTTCCCAGAAATGTGTTTTATTCTCCTGCCTGTTGATGATAAGCCTGGTCATCAGTATTCTGAGAAGAAAGCTGGTGTCCTCAACTTTCAGTTAATAAATTTTCACCTTATCTATTTTTCATATAGTAATCCCATTGTCACTTGTGCCTGACCTCTCTCTTCAGAAAATGGGTCTCTATTCTTGTTTGGGGTGAAGTTTGGGAGTTGCCTGGCTTTTTAGTTAGGGGATAGTTATCTGAAGGATCTGTAAGTTTCTTAAACATATTTTCAACCGATTTCTCCTTTTAGTTCCACTTTCACTTCTTTTTCCAGAGTTTTTGGGGTCACCACAGTTCCTGAGTCTTCTGAGGATTTCATGGTATAAATCAGTGGCTTCTTGGTTTTCCCCACTGTTGACTTGGGACTTAGTTTCAGGGCTCTGCTATGTCAGTTACTACTCCATGTTTCCTTTTTCATTCCCAACATTTTGTCAACTGTTGTCTTCTCTCCCTTTCCTGTGGGGTTTTAGAGAAGAGCCAAGTGTAACACGTGTTGCTATTAGGTAGTTTTAAGTGAAGTCTCAAATGTCTCCTTTCAGTTTCACCTCCTCCCCTCCCCTCCAAAATTTCTGTCTCCAACCACCCTTCCCCCTTCTCCCCCACAGTCTTTAGGTAACCATTTTTGTGTTGTGAGACTGAGTTCACCGTAACTACTATTTACTGGCTGTTTGTGGTCTGTGCTCAGGCAGCTAACTTAACAGATGCCTACCACAGGCGGGTTTGAAGACAAAAGAAGTTAAATACCATTCAAATTTGGGCTTTTCTTATTTTTCAGGGAGTGCTGTTCATAAGATGCTGGTGGATAGGCAGTATATGGGTGTGTCTAAGCGGAAGTGTATCATATGGGGTGTGGCCTTCTTGTCTGACGGCACTGTCATAAGTGTGGACTCTGCTGGGAAGGTGCAGTTCTGGGACTCAGCTACTGGGACACTTGTGAAGAACCATCTCATTGCAAATGCTGATGTGCAGTCCATTGCGGTATCTGATGTGAGTATGGTCCCTGTTTTGAGCAGTTCTGTACAACCTGGGGGATGAGTAGAGAAGGCCATGTCAGTGATGTGGCACAGTGTTCCCTAATCCTCAAAATTTTATGGAGGAAGATGAGTTTAGGAGAATGTATCTGAAACCCACATAATTTCTTTGAACACTCTTATTCTCCTAACAACTAGTTAGAGAATATTTAGAATATTAGTTAGCAGAGAAGTTTTCTTCAGACACTCCCCACCCCCGGTTAATCCAGTCTGATTTAGATAGGCCACAAGTACCCTAGTAGAATCTTGAGAAGGGCTATTTTTCTCGTTGTAACTCTTCTCTTGCTTCCTGTCTTGGGAAATTAGGAAATAATTTTATAGTAATTTTGAAAAAATTAAATTTCTCCTATTTAAATGCGACTTTAGCAGACTTGTGTTGAACAAGTGTGCCTCTTCCCTTTTGGTAACATGAATTCTTAATTAGAAACCTTTGGGTATTTTAGCATTGTGGCGTGGAAAGTGACTTTGAGATCGCTGACTAGATCCTTTATTCTTTGTCTTTTAGTTTGAGACTTGTTTGCTATCTTAAGTGTGGACACGTAGTATCTAGTGTAGAGATCACTCATGCTTGTTTTTCTTGCCTGTAAGTTGTTTCTGTCCCACTTAACAGGTTTTCCGTGAGAACAATTTGATGGGTATTAAAGTTCTGTGAAACATTTAGATGTCACATTAACTATAATGAAGACCACATTGAAATGAGTAGGAGAAATTTTCCTTTTTTTTTTTTTTTTTTTTAAGATGTTATTTATTTATTTGAGAGGGAGAGAGCCTGAGGCGGGGAGGGGCAGAGGGAGAGAGAGGAGAAGAAGCAGACTCCCCACTGAGTGCGGGGCCCCCAGGCAGGGCCAATTCCAGGACCCCAAGGTCATGACCTGAGCCGGTTAGACGCTTAACCAACTTAGCCACCTGGGCACCCCAAGAAATTTTCCTTTTAAAATAGAGTTTTGAAAAGGAGAGGCAGGAGTGCCTGAGTGGCTCAGTTGGTTAAGCATCTGCCTTCTCTCAGGTCATGATCTTAGGGTCCTGGGATTGAGGGCTGTATTGGGCTCCCTGCTCGGCAGGGAGCCTGCTTCTCCTCCCTCTGCCTGCCACTTCCCTGCTTGTTCTCTCTCTCTCTCTCTGTCAAATAAATAAATAAAATCTTAAAAAAAAGAAAAGAAAAGGAGAGGCAGATTTTGTATCAGATACTTACATGTTTAATAGTCTCTGTATATATAGTGTTGCTGTATATATAGTGTTGCTAATTTATATATTTACAATATTTGAGAAGATTAAAAACGCTAATGGTAATTTTTAGAGAGGAAAGTTGTGGCAGGCAGGAGGAAGGCTTAGTTTGTACTGTATGCTATTTTATACTGTCTGATCATTTTTCTACCATGTGCCTATAATTACTGTATTGTATTGAATCTTAGATACAAATGATTGCAAGACATGCCATAATTTTGTTATCATGGGAAAGAAGAAAACCTGCCTATTAAACTATGAGAGTGCTTTTTTTTTCGTGTAAAAGTTATATCTTATATACAAACTGACATCATGTTTTTTTATTTTATTCTTTAAAAGATTTTATTTAGTGGGATGCCTGAGTGGCTCAGTTGGTTAAGCATCTGCCTTCGGCTCAGGTCATGATCCAAGGGTCCTGGGATTGAGCCCTGCATCATGCTCCCTGCTCAGTGGGGAGCCTGCTTCTCCCTCTCCCTGCTGCTCCCCCTCTTTGTGCTGTCTCTCTGAAAAATAAATAAAATCTTCTAAAAAAAAAAAAAAGATTTATTTATTTGAGAGAGAGAGAGCACGAGCAGAGGAAGAGGGAGAAGCAGACTCCTCGCAGAGCTGGGAACCCAACATGGGGCTCGATCCCAGGACCCTGAGACCATGACATGAGCCAAAGGCAGATGCTTAACCGACTGAGCCACTCAGGCCCCTCTATAGTGTTATTTTTAAGCGTGGTATTTATATTTTACCTATTGAAGAGGTCCTTGAGACTTAAGCCTACATTTTTGTTATATCACTTGTGCATTTATAACAAGGAAAGTATAAGCGAAATAAGGTAAGGTATTCCTAAAACTTTTTCACATGCACAGATGGACTCTAATTCACTTTTTAACTTGGTCATCCCTCCCAGCCATCCATGATGCTCCACTATAGTCCCAAGATTTTCTTCCCAGCTTTTGACAACTGTTCTGCAAGTTGTGTTTATTTGTTTTGAATTTGTTGTTGTTGTTTGGTGTTTTTAAGTAGGCTCCACACCCAGTGTGGGGCTTGAACTCATGATCCTGAGATCAAGAGTTGCGTGCTCTGCCGACTGAGCCAGTCAGCCCCCCCCCCCCAGATTTTGATGTTTGCTCCTTACCTGAAGATGTCACACACATGCAGGTTGATAGCTATAAGATAACCTGATTTCAGAGATGTTTAAATGTGGGCAAATGTGTGCCTGAGAGTCAGGGAACTATGTGGTTTTTTTGTTTGGTTGGTTGGTTTTTTTAAGGGAAAGAATGTAATTGTATAAATTCCAGCCCTCAAAATGCTTATCACAGACTCTGGACTAGGGCAGACTTGGGTTTGAATCCCAGCTGTAGCACTTAATAGCTACTCATCTTCCTTGGACAGGCTATTTCTTTCTAAACCTCAGTTTCTTCTGTGAAAACATGGTGCTAGTAATACATACTTCTAGAGTCTGGGAAGGATTAAATGGGTAGCGCATGTGAAGTGCTAAGTGTAGTAACTGGCACAGTGAGTGTGGTATTGGCATTATTTTCACATCTCTTTTGAAATTGATCCTAATATCAAGGCTTTTCTCCACTACACTCTCTTGCCAGAACAGCATAATTATTTTTAGATACTTTTTAATGGATTTTCATTGACTGAAGTGTGAATGGTGGCAAATACCCAGTCCTTTGATCTTCTTAGATGTCTTTCACCCTTATCAAGTAGGCGAGTACTGATTCCTGCAGGGAGTTGTAGGGAACATTTGCTTTCATTTAGAGGTCAGTCTTCAGATTGTTTTTCTGTGTGAAACAGTCACTCTGTGATTAAATTAGGACACTTTCCCCTCTCCCTTTCCAGGTCAGCTTTCCCCTTGCGTTGTTCCCTCTACACCCTAAGAGAACCCTTTTCTTTCATTTCCTTTTCATTTCTTTCATGATTCCACCTCAGGAAAAGATGATCTGGAGTAAGTGTTGCCTTCTTAGTCCCTCTCTGTTGATAGGATTTTGTGCAAACGCCCCCCCCCTTTGGTAAATGAACTGTTAATATTTTTTTTTATTTGTTTTTAAATATTTTCTTTATTTGCTAGAGAGAGAGCTAGAGTACAAGGAGGGGGAGCAGCAGGCAAAGGGAGAAGCAGGCTGCCCACTGAGCAAGGAGCCCAGTTCTGTACTCAATTCCAGGACCCTGGGATCATGACCTGAGCCGAAGGCAGACGCGTAACTGACTGAGTCACCCAGGCGTCCCATAAATGAACTGTTTAGTTGGAGCTGGGGGGCAATCTTTCAATTCCTAAGCTGCTCAATATCTCCACTTTTCCTTGGGTTAATGGTTTTCAAATAGTATTGTTAGAGGAGGTGAGGGAGAGGCTGGTCTGAGCTACCTTACATGCTGTCTTTCAGATAGGCTTTCCTTCCTTCTCACCATCATGTGCCTGCAAGTTACCTCAGAGAGAACGGGCACAAGGTTGAGGTGGTGTGGTGTGCCCAGAGCAAAGGCTTTTGAAGTTCCAGTTTCTTTACCTGTATAAAGAGCTATTAAATAATGATTAGGGGGGAAAAAAAGATAAAGTCATGACTCATACAAACATGAAATGGAAATGTCAGAGGTTTTCTGTAACTCATTAACTAATGAGGAAACCAGTAAGATATTATAAGTAGTTCAAAGGACAATTTAACAAACACAGTTCTATAAGGTCATCGGGAATTCTGAAATGAATTTGCTTACAAATTCTTGCAAGACTCAGCGTCCATAAGGCAATTAGTAGCTGCATTCCACCAGGCGAAATTCTTTTGCATCACTCTACTACAGTTTACTGAGTTGTAAAGTAGCTCTGAGACAGTCACAGGGCTCACTAGACAAGGATACTTTTTATGCTCATTTCAAAGTCATTCACAGTTTCTCCTGATAGGGCAAATGATACTTAACCTTGCAAATTACTCATCTCTAGTTCTTAGCGTAGTAATTGTGTATTTGGTGGCAGTTACATGTTCATACATGTTTAGACATCTCATTTCTCTTAACTGCCTGACCTAATCTTCATATGTTTGATCATTTAACTGCTGATCCAGGGTCCTGGCTTTTCTTACTACCTTATCAAACATCCATCCTGTCTTTTTTGTCCCCCCTGCTCAAAGTTATATGTATTTTTAAAAGCCAGAATGAAAATGAGAACGGTTTTGAGAATATAAAGGAATTTTTAAAAGTTTTAGACACGCCAAGACCATTTGTTTGTTTATAAAAGACTATTTACATGAGAGAGAGTGTGCCTGCGCAGGGTGGGGAGGGTGGAGGGCAAAGGAAAAGGGAGAGAGAGTCCTCAAGCAGACTCTCTCCTGAGCGCAGAGCTCAACATGGGGCTCAATCCCAGGATCCTGAGATCATGACCTGAGCTGAAATTGAGAGTCAGACACTCAACCAACTGAGCCACCCAGGTGCCCCAGATATACCAAGATCTTTTAAAACTAAGAGAAGTTCACAGTGCTCAACATACTGGTAAGAGAGAGCCTTAAACCGAGGATCAGGGAACGTGGGTCTTTGTGTGATACTGACCAGGCCGCTTCCCCCCTCCGCCCACTGTCTCTCCATCCTTAAAAGAAGGCAGTGAATTTCAGAGTTTTCTAAACTTCATTCTTTTGACTACAGTTGTGCGATTTTTTTCCTCCCACATTCCTAGTAGTTTACTGGGGGTTTTTTGTTTGATTTTGTTTTTGGAGCCCAGTGAGGGGCTTGAACTCTTGACCCTGAGATCAAGACCTGAGCTGAGATCAAGAGTTAGAAGCTTAACTGACTGAGCCACATAGCCACCCTGACTTTACTTTAAAAGAAAAACAAACTTGTTTTATTGTGGTAAAACGTACGTAACATAAAATTTGCCATTTTAACCTTTTTGTTTGTTTGAAGATTTATTTATTTTATTTTTGAGAGAGGGAGAGCATGTGTGCATGCACATACCTGTGTGTTGTGTGTGTGTGTGCGGGAGAGAGGGGGACAGAGGAATAGGGAGAGGAAGTTGACTTCGAGCTGAGCATAGAGCACTCTCAGGCCTTAATCCCACCACTCTGAGATCATGACCTGATCTAGAATCAGGAGTTGGACGTTTAATCGACTGAGCCACTCAGGCATCCGCATTTTAACCATTTTTTTTTTAAAAGATTTTATTTATTTATTTATTTGACAGAGATAGAGATAGCCAGCGAGAGAGGGAACACAAGCAGGGGGAGTGGGAGAGGAAGAAGCAGGCTCATAGCAGAGGAGCCTGATGGGGGGCTCAATCCCATAACGCCGGGATCACGCCCCGAGCCGAAGGCAGACGCTTAACCGCTCTGCCACCCAGGCGCCCCGCATTTTAACCATTTTTAATTTCAGTGGCATTAAGTACTTTCACAGTGTTGTGCAACCATTACGTCTATCCACTTTCTCATTGCACAGAAATTTTACTGGTTAAACAATAACACCTTATTTCTCCCAGCCCCTTGTAACTTTTATTCTACTCTCTGTCCCTATGAATTTGCTGTGCTAGGTACCCCATATAAGTGGAATCATGTAACATTTGTCCTTTTGTGTCTGGGTTATTTTCCTTAACATAATGTTTTCAAAATTCCT
Organism: Ursus maritimus; assembly: GCF_017311325.1. Taxonomy (NCBI): domain Eukaryota; kingdom Metazoa; phylum Chordata; class Mammalia; order Carnivora; family Ursidae; genus Ursus; species Ursus maritimus. The sequence continues at coordinate 24,017,146 of NW_024424341.1, forward strand.
CCACATTATACCATTATCACAATTTCATCCCTTTTTAAGGCTGAATAGTATTTCATTTTATACACACACACTGTGTTGTGGTTATTCATTGATCTTTGATGTACATTTGGGTTTCCATCTTTTGGCTTTTGTGAATAATGCTCCTATGAACATTGTATACTCATATATCTGAGTCCCTGTTTCCAGATCTTTTGAGGATATGTTTTTATTATTATTAATTGAAATTTACTGCTAGGTGATCTTTTTTGTTGCTTTTCTAATGGGGTCTAGTTTGTGTATTTGAAAGCACTGTAACAGTGTGAGGTACATATTGTTAATTTTGTCAGTAGGGGGCACATTATTACCTGTGAGCCTGTTCCTCTGATGGAATTGTCAGCTTCTGAAAAAGACCCCATAACTTACCTTTCAGTTTTGGGCGTAGGTTTTCCCCTAAGCTGTGCAGACAGAAAACCTCAGGGAATATTTTTCAAATTGGGCCCTGTTTTGCTTAAATGTACCTCCCTAATGATTTAATTTCTCAGCAAGAAGACAGTTTCGTGGTGGGCACAGCCGAGGGGACAGTATTCCATTTTCAGCTGGTCTCTGTGACTTCCAACAGCAGTGAGAAGCAGTGGGTGCGGACAAAGCCATTCCAGCATCATACACATGACGTTCGAGCCGTGGCCCACAGCCCGACAGCACTCATATCTGGAGGTAGGTGGCACTCTCTGCTAGGCTGCTTCTTTACCCACCTTCTTTACCCCGTCCAGGGACGTTTTCTAATTCTGATGCCTTCTCTCCCCACCCTCGCCCCTCCTGTGCTAGGCACTGACACCCATTTAGTCATTCGTCCTCTCATGGAGAAGGTGGAGGTTAAGAATTATGATGCTGCTCTCCGAAAAATCACTTTTCCCCATGTAAGTATCACCCCTTAGCCCCTACTGTCCCTCTATCCTATAAGACTGAGTACAGCTCACACTTCCTGGGCAAATCTATAGGACTTGTGTCATTACCTACTTTCTTCGATCTTCCTTCTGTTTTTGAGGTAAGCCTCTCACAAAGACATTTACAGGAACCAAGAAATTTACAGTAGCACTCCTAATTCACTTTCTGGGAAGATTATTCCCTTTTCCAGATAGTCGTGGCTTATGGGTAGTTTATTTGTTTTTAAGGCTGGACTCTTTATTCTGGGTGGGAGCAGGAAAATCCAGGCTTCCAGTGTTCCTTCATAGGTAAATTTAAGGACATCTTCCCAAGCTAGAAACTCTTCTCACCGCTACCTGCCTCTGTATTCCATTCAACCAGTAAACCTTACTGAGTCCACCTCCTCATTGTCTTGTGAATCCAGTCATTTCTCTTTGTCTCCACTTCCATTATCCTAGTTTGAATCAGTGTCTTTTCTCATCTGGATTCACTTGTTAAATGATCTCCTTTTATTTACATTTGTGTCATTTCAGCCTTTTCTCTATTGATCCACTCAAAAAAAACAACTTTGCTCATCACTCCATGCTTAAAAGCCTTTGGTGGTCCCTGTTGCCTTCAGGATAAAGACCTAATTCCTCAGCAAGGCCTAGGAAGCCTGTCTTGGTCTGGCCCTGGTCCTTCAGCATCTTCTCTCACTTCTGTCAAACCCTTGCCGCACCTCATCCCTACCCCCGCCCAGTTCAGTGTGCGGAAAGACTGTATCCCCTCTAATGCTCTCTTATTAACGTGGAGCTATTTTACATGCCATCACTCTGCTTGGGACATCCTGCCCTACCTTTTTTGCCTGACTAGTTTTTACTAACGAGCCTCATCAGGGCTCCGGTCTTTACCCCCAAAAGGCTAGGTTGGATATCTTTTCTACTTTTTGTCATTACATACTATGGTTAGCCCTGTTAAAATTCTTAACACACCTAGTGCGGTTGCCTGTTGAATTTTTTGTCAACCCTTTTAGACTACAAGCTTGAGGCCAGTAGCTATGTTTTTATTTACAATTATGTTCTTAGATCCTAGGACAGTGCTGGCATATGGTAGTACTTAGGAAATTTTAATGAAGTACATGGATTTTGAAAGTAAAAAATGTGCTAGGTTGTTGCTACTGTATTGTACTGAGGCAATAGAATACCTTGGCTTATTTATCACTTTTCAATTCTTGGATACAGCGACGTCTCATTTCCTGTTCAAAAAAGAGGCAGCTCCTCCTTTTCCAGTTTGCTCATCACTTGGAAGTTTGGCGACTGGGATCTACAGTTGCAACAGGTACAATGGGAGAAAGTCTTTTCCAATAAGAAAACCTGAGAGAGAAGCAAGACGTTAGAATTGCAGTTGAAATTCTGATTGTGGAAAAATGGAAGTAGATTTTTCTTGTGTCTTCAGAGCAAAGGGGTTCTTCAGAGTGTTAGAGTCGTTAGCAGGATACTGGATCATATGTTAAAAGTTGATGATTCTGTAAGGTACACTGCAAGGTGTAGTGGAGGTAAGGGTTGTAGAATTACAGTTTGCTCTGCCTTGACTGGGATTAGAGCAGGCTGCTGAAAACCCAAGATTTCATGTTGGGTAGTGATAGCCCTGCATGAAAGAGAAGGTCACATGGATTTTACTGGGATGACAGCCTAGTGGCCTTTTATACAATGTGTTCAGGAAGCGTTTGGGCTCTGTTGTTTTATAGTAGATGAGAGGTTTTGCTTTAGGCTCCAAAATGAGCAGATGAAGTTGAAGTCGAGGTCACACAAACCCCACTTGCACCCACCTGCATGCCTGGCTGTAGGTTGTAGCTTCAGAGAGTTGATGATATACCATGGGCCATATCCAAGGCACCAAATAGAAGCTAAGAAAGTGCTCACTGCTTTCTGCCTCATACAAACTCAGAAAACTGTGGGTTTACTAAGTCAGACATTTTTCTGATTTCCCAGGGGTGGAGATTCCATTCTACTCAGGAACTACTCTTTTTAGTAAAAAGAAAAATGTACAAATAATCTTACTTTGAGAAGGAAAACCTCAGGGAAATTTCTCGTTCCAGGAAAGAATGGGGATACCCTTCCACTTTCTAAGAACGCAGATCATTTGCTGCACCTCAAGACAAAGGTAAGGAAGTTTAACTGTGTGTTCAGGCTCTGAAATCCAGAACATTTTTCTTATTCTGAATTTTGAGGGTTACTTGGTTGGTATCACAAATTTTGTAAAACTTTTTATTTACTTGAGGCGTGCCTGGGTGGCTCCGTTGGTTAAAGCACCTGCCTTCGGTTCGGCTTGAGTCATGATCTCCAGGTCCTGGGATCAAGCCCCAGGTCGGGCTTCCTGCTTCCTCCCTCTGTCCCTGCCACATACTCATGCTTTCTCTCTCAAATAAATAAAAATCTTTAAAAAGAAAAAACAAAAAAAACAACAAAAAGTTTTTATTTACTTGAGAGAGAGAGAGTGTGTGAGAGAGCATGAGCAGGGGAGAGACAGCAAGAGAGAATCGTGAGCAGACTCCCTGCTGAACAGGGAGCCTGATGTGGGACTTGAGCCAAAGGCAGACGCTTAACCAACCGAGTCATGCAGGCGTCCCAAACTCTGTAAAATCTTACATGATTTAAATGAAGTACTGTGTCAACAGGACTAGGTTTACTGTGATTATAAAGTTAGGCATTCGGAATTTATTGGATGAGTGAATATAGGAAATTGTTTTTCTTTCTTTTGGTATTATTATGTAAATAAATTGCATATTTTTATAAAATTAAAATGGTACAGGCAGCTCAGTCAATTGCTTTCGACTCAAGTCATGATGTCAGGGTTGTGAGATCACGTGAGGGCACCATGTCAGGCTCCGCACTGAGTATAGAGTCTGCTCGAGATTCTCTCTCTCTGTTACTTCCCTCCCTGCCCCCCACCTCCTGCATGCACTCTAAAATAATAATAATAATAATAATTTTAAAATAATAATAATAAAAAAATAAAATAGTTTAAAAGCATGCAGTGAAAAAGGAGCCTCCTTCTTACCCCAAATCCCGGTCCCACTCTTCACAGATAATCACTGCCAATAGTTTCTCGTATACCCTTCCAGAAAAAATTTCCATGCTGGTGTGCATGTGTATATCTTTTCTTTCTACGATGATGAAAATACATACTATGCAAACTGCTTTGTAACTTCCTTTTAAATATCTTTTTTTTTTTTAAGATTTTATTTATTTATTTGAGAGAGAGCATGAGCAGGGGAAGGAGCAGAGGGAGCGCGAGAAACAGACTCCTGGCTGAGCAGAGAGCCAGACGTGGGGCTCCATCCCAGGACCCTGGGAGCCCGACCTGAGCCGAAGGCAGACACTTAACCAACTGAGCCACCCAGGCGCCCTGTTTTTTATTTTTAAGTTTTTACTTTTTTTTATTAATCTCTACACCCACCGTGAGCCTTGACCTCACAACCCCGAGGTCAAGAGTGACATGCTGTTCTGACTCAGCCACCTAGGCACCCCTAAATGTCTTTATTTTAATTACACAAATATTTGTGAATACAGTCTTACTGGAAAGAATTTAAACAATATTTAGGGTTTATATTCTTGACTACCTCTTTAATTCAGGTCTGTTCTCCTGGAATAATTATTGTTAATTGATTTACTGTAGCTCTTTCCAAATCTTTTTCTGTGTGGTAGAATATGTGTGTGTCCATACATATGTACATATATTTAGATATTTTGTGAGTTTTTTGAATTACATAAATGTTACGTTAAACTTTTCCTTTGTTTTGCAGATTTTTTTTTTGTTTACTACTTCTTAGAAATTTAAGGCAGGTTTCATAGACAAGACAAACAAAACCCAGAAAATCAGTTTTCCAAGTCACCTGGCCTCCAAAGCTTTATGGAGCTTAAATGCTTTTCTCTCAGGTTTCTAAAGTTAGCGTTTAGTATGAAGTGTCTTTAAAATACACGAAGGGCTGAGATAAGTTCATAGTATTCATAGGCCTCTGTTCTTGGTTTTCCAAATCAAGCCACATCATTTAGGTGCTGTACCTCTGAAAGAAACATAGTGATACACAGCATATGAGTGTCAGGATTATGTGTAGGTATTTGTGGTTATGTCCAGAGTGGCAGTAGCTTGAAGATTCATGTCACAGTGAACCTTATCATAGGAAGTTTTTCTGTTTATTCATCCTGATTCCTAATATTCCCAGGGTCCCGAGAACATTATTTGCAGCTGTATCTCCCCTTGTGGAAGTTGGATAGCCTATTCTACAACTTCTCGTTTTTTTCTTTATCGGTTGAATTATGAACGTGACAACATAAGCCTCCAAAGGGTAAGTGATAGATAACCCAATGTCTGGTTGAACAATAAGAAATTTCATAAGTATGTGATTTTTGTGTGTGAAATGGAATGTACTGGATATGAATCTTTGCTCAGTGAGAAGCTATTTGGAGGCAGCTGTTATAACACAGTCTTTTATTTCCATTTTGTTGTTTTTGTTTTTGTTTTTTTTAAGATTTTATTTATTTATTTGACAGAGAGAGAGCGAGAGAAGGAACACAAGCAGGGGGAGTGGGAGAGGGAGAAGCAGGCTTCCCGCTGAGCAGGGAGCCCGATGTGGGGCTCGATCCCTGGACCCTGGGATCATGACCTGAGCCGAAGGCAGACGCTTAACAACTGAGCCACCCAGGCGCCCCTTTTATTTCCATTTTGAATTGATTATATTTTTGGAGGAGTAGGGAAATGCCAGCAAGTCACAGTAAAGTTTAGGCTTTTGATGAGATGAAAGCGGGGATGGATAGTTTACAGTAGGCTCTCAGTGTTCTAGGTCCTGGTCAGTTGGCTTCCTTAGAAACAGGAAGCATTAAGGTCGTTTCAGTCTGGCTATGATTATTTTTGATGGGTTCTAGGTCTCACTTTTCTCTCTTACTGGTTCACCCCAAGGTTTCCAAAATGCCAGCGTTCCTTCGCTCTGCCCTTCAGATTTTGTTTTCTGAAGATTCAACAAAGCTCTTTGTGGCCTCAAATCAAGGGTCTCTACATGTCATTCGACTGATGGAAGGAAGCTTCAAGCACCTGCATACTTTCCAGCCTCAGTCAGGTGGGACCTTGGTAACTGGCCAAGGGAGAGAGTTGTTAGTCTCTGATGTACCTTTTTTTTTTTTCCCCTTTTAAACCTCATTCATTGTTGGGGTTCCCTAATGCTCTTCTCCACCCTGCAAATACTCACATGTTTGCAATTTAAAGTAGGAGGAGATATCTGGCAAGTGAAAACGCTTGATGAGATCTGAAATGTTCCTTACACCTACTCTTTTCTCACTGGGTTTTTGATTCCTTATTTGGGGCCCGAAGTTTCATCACCCTTCTTAGAGTTTCGTTAGCAGAGCAAGAAGAAAATTAAAATCATCTGTAATCCTGACACCCAGAAATAACTACCATTAATATTTTTGTGTATTTCTGATATGTGTTTGTATATAGGTATTTTTTGGACATGTTAATTTTTCTGATGGTTGTTTTTATTTTATTTTTTTAAAGATTTTATTTACTTATTTGCACAAGCAGGGGGAGCAGCAGGCAGAGGGAGAGGGAGAAGCAGGCTTCCTGTTGAACAGGGAGCCCAGTGCAGGACTTGATCCCAGGCCCCCGGGGATCATGACCTGAGCCAAAGGCAGACTAGCTTAATCAACTGAGCCACCGAGGCACCCCTTATTTTATTTATTATTATTATTATTTTATTATTTTTATTTTATTTTTTTTAAATAAAGATTTATTTTATTATTTATTTGAGAGAGTAGAGAGAGCACAAGCAGGAGAGGGAGAGAGAATCTCAGGTTGACTGTGCAGAGTGCAGAGCCCGGCGTGGGGTCCATCTCACCACCCTGAGATCATGGCCTGAGTCAAAAGCAAGAGTTGGAGGCTTAACTGACTGTACCCCCCAAGTGCCCCTGCTGATTGTTTTCTTGGTTTTGTTTTTTGTTTTTTAGATTTTATTTATTTATTTATTTGAGAGAGAGAGAGAGAGAGACAAAGTGCAAGCAGGGAGAGGGACAGACAGACTCCCTGTTGATTACGGAGCCCAACACGGCTGGATCCCAGGACTCAGGTCTTGACCTGAGCCTAAGTCAGGTGCTTAATCGACTGTGCCACCCAGGCACGCCCACCCCCACCCCTGCCCCAGTTGCTTTTATTTAAGATGAACTTATACATGCAGTTGCATTACTTGTCATATAAAGTTCATGACCGAACTTTATTTGAGACCAAACTCTTAGAGAGTATGAGTATGCATGACTGAGTAACTGTATGGCTAACTGTTGCTGAGTTCATGATTGAGAACCTTGGTACCCAGTACATGAGTAACTGTATGGCTAACTGTTGCTGAGTTCATGATTGAGAACCTTGGTACCCAGTACATCCCATGGGCATTTTTGCTTCCCCCTTGCCCTGGGTTATAGCACCTTCATTGTCATTTAGACTCCCATCAGCCTAGAAAATCAGCTCTTTTAACTTAAACTCTCACTGCACTTGATCTTAGCCAAAAGGCCGAGAAGCGATAAACTCTCACTGTTCCTAAGCTGCTCTGGAAGCATACAGGAAGAGAAACCCACAGGTTAGGAGTTAGATCAAATAAGTGACAATGTGTATTGAGTACCTGTATATGTTTTTATTAAAAAATATATATTCTGTATTTTGCATTTAGCACCCCTTAAAATTAGGCTCTGTGTTACAGATATCACTTTATTTGTTCTTCCTCTCTCGTCTCTCACCCTTTTATAGTCAGGTGGTTTCTTCACAGCCCCCAAACCTGTATATTCCAGTCCTTTTCACTTAGCTGACCTGGTTCTCTATCCTTTTCTACCCACCTTACCCATCCTTCAGCACCTGGTGTATATCTTGTTATAAAGCCTTTTCACCATTTGGGGATTTTGTGTGCAGCACATATTTTGGCATGTAACCTTGCTGTTTGATTTTTTTTTTTTTTTTAAAGATTTTATTTATTTATTTGACAGAGATAGAGACAGCCAGCGAGAGAGGGAACACAAGCAGGGGGAGTGGGAGAGGAAGAAGCAGGCTCATAGTGGAGGAGCCTGATGTGGGGCTCGATCCCATAACGCCGGAATCACGCCCTGAGCCGAAGGCAGACGCCTAACCACTGTGCCACCCAGGCGCCCCCTTGCTGTTTGATTTTTAACCCACATGAGTCTTCATTTTGCCAGATTGGTCTAAAATCCCTTGATGACAAAGATGGCCCACATGTACAACAGGTACCCAATAAATTAAGGATATGCCTCAAGCCTGTTGAACTTGCTGTTTGTCCTTAACTTTGACTAAAAGCCATTTGGTAGGGGGCACCTGGGTGGTGCAGTTAGTTGTGTCTGACTCTTGGTTTTGGCTTAAGGTCCATGATCTTAGGGTTGTGGGATTGAGCCCCACATCATGCTCCACAGTCAGCGCAGAGTCTGCTTAAGAATCCCCTCCACCTTCTCCCCCCGTGCGCCCCCCTCCCTGCGCACTTGCTTGCACTGTCTCTCTCTCTCTCTCTCTCAAATCTAAAAAAAAAAAAAAAATTGATAGGAAAAGGAGTTTGAAATAACTAAAATACAGGCTTTAGGTAGCTGCTGCCTTGATTCTCCATTCCTGTAGTAAGCAGTATCTCACTCAGGCTTGAGCAAGTGATGCCTTCATGTTTATCTCTGGCTCCTCTTTACATGAAGGATGGCTAATGAAATGAAAATAGACTAACATCTAGAACTTACTTGCAGAACCATCAGATTATCCAGTCGTGATTTAAAAGTCTTACTGGCTTTTGCCATCATCTTCAGGCTAAGGCTGGCTATGGACACTGAATTCAGAGACTTAACTCTTATTCTGTCTGCGCAGGGACGGTGGAGTCCATGTGTCTTTTGGCAGTCAGTCCAGATGGGAATTGGCTAGCTGCATCAGGTACCAGTGCTGGAGTCCATGTGTACAACATAAAACATCTAAAGGTGAGCATGGGGCTTAAGTAGTAGGAAACAGGAGGAAGTTAACCCTGCGGTTACAAGACTCAAGGCAGTTTGGTATGACCTGGAAAATTACTGGCTTTTTTTTTTTTTTTAAACTAAGAATTTTTCCTGTTTTATTTGTTTGGAGCCCAAAAACGGTAATCTGCAATACTAACATCAGTGGGAATAGTGAAAGTAGCCTTGTACAGAAATTTGAAATTAAGGATTTATGGGTGGTGAATTCACATCCAGGTTATTTCTTTATTATGGGGAGGAAAATTCTAATTTACCCAAATGAATAGTTGTGGATAGTGACAATTTCCTTTAATAGCTTGCCTTGTAATCTCAAGGTATTTTTAAATTAAACAGAAGTTTAACAGAGGAACAGGAAAATACTTTTCACTGATTAGTAATGATCTTGTCATTCCCACATTGAATTACTAATGATCCCTTACAAGTTTTCATCTTCATTATAAAAATCATATAAGAAGTACCCAGAACTTGCAATAAGCATCAAGCATTTATAGAACAATACCAAACTGCAACATTTAATGAGTTTGCGTATTAACAGCATAACTTAACCTTTATGACATTGTGGCAGAAGCATGTACTGCTCTTTGAGCCTCGCCTGTCATTTGAGATGTCCCTGTGTAATGGTGCACATATCTTGGAACTATCTATAAATGTCCATATCTAGACATTAGTTTCTTTTAAATCTAGTGTAGAGCTATAGATTCTTTGATCAATGACCTATTTATGAGCAATTCGTACAGATATAGAGATAGTAGCAAAAGCTTTATTCTGAAGTTTTCCGCAAATGCTATCAGTTGTGTAAGCAGTTAAACGTGTTTTTGTTTTTAATTAAGGTTTATTGTTTGGGGGTACTACCTGATGTTTTCAGGACTTCCAAAGAACTTTTTGAGTTCTAAGGAATGCTATTTAAAAACAACAGACCTAGACCATCCAGTGTTTTCCTGAGGGAAGGTATATAGGGTTGTCTTTTGTGTCTGTTATTTGTTCCCAGCTTCACTGCACGGTACCTTCCTATAATTTCCCTGTGACTGCTCTGGCCATCGCCCCCAATACCAACAACCTTGTCGTTGCTCATTCTGACCAGCAGGTGAGAGATTCCAGTGCTTTCTAATTCCTGTCTGTTGGATAGTAACTAAGAAGCTAAGACAATGACAATTTTGGAGGAGCTTTTGTCTGCAAATATTGGATGATCTACAGGTAGTGTTCTCCTGTGTGAACCATGTATAGCCTAGGTACAGTATAGGCTGGTAATCTCCTTTGGCTTGATGGGCACAATGGAATGATGAAGCCCTGAGATTACAGATTAAAGAGTTACAGGAAGGAGGAGGAATTTTGAAGTATTCATTTTACTGGTTGTTTTTAGACTAGAGATGACATGGAGCAGGTGTTAGACTGGATATGGGATGGAATAAGATCTGAGGTTGGAAATAACTAAAAGATCATATAATTTACCTTCACTTTTGCAGATAGGGAAATTAGGCCCTAGTGAAATCTGTTACCTGTAACAGAGATAACATTTACCAAAATGAGTGCATAGCCTAGTTTTCCAAGTTGTGAGAAGATCTTTAAAATATCTGAGTTACAGATATTGTGAAATGGAACACTTTGTGTGAAATGGTCAATACTTATATATCCTCATCTGTAAAATGAGCATAATACCTTCTTCACTAAGCAGTTGGAAAGATTAAGTGTGATCTGAGGAACACATTTAAGTAGCCTGCTGGGCAAATGATGCTTACTACTCTGATTAGCAGTTTTTACCCTCACATATGCACAGATATGTATGTTCTATCCAGGAAATGAAATCTTTCGTTTTGGTTTCATCTGTTTGTGTCCTTGACCAGAAACTGAAAGATTAGTGAAGCCACACCCTGTCTTTTTCACACATAATGTCCACCTGATGCCTTTTTCTAGTCTTTGATCCCTTAGGTGCTTCAGTCATTCCATCTGGTGGGAAATTTTTTGTACCTGTGAGATTTGCAAAGATCTGTAGAATTGATAATATGCAATGCTGTGAAGATATAGGGAAACACCACTTGGTACACTGCATAAATTAGTATGACCCCTTTAGAGGACACTTTGAGATACATTAAAAAAAATTAAATCCACATAATCTCTGAATCAGAAGTTCCAGTTTTAACAGTCCTTCCTGGGGTGCCTGGGTGGCAACGTTGGTTAAATATCTGACTCATAGTTTTGGCTCAGGTCATGATCTCGGGGTCGTGGGATCAAGCCCTGTGTCGGACTCTGCTCAGTGTGGAGTCTGCTTGGGGTTCTCTCTCCCACTGCCTCTTCTGCTTGTGTGTGCACACACACGTGCATGCCCTCTCTTTCTCTCCCTCTCACTAAAATAAATCTTTAAGAAGGAAAAAAAGAGTTCTTCCTGTAGATGTATGCCTTGAGTGGTGCAGAAGGAGATCATCATTGCAGCCTTGTTTGTGGCAGTAAAAGATTAGAAATAAATGCCCGTTAAATAGACTAGATGAGTAAATCATGGTACATCCAAAAAGTGAATGGATTATTATGTGTTCTTTAAGGGGGCATGAGTGATACATAGCTACAATTATTGATACTGACATGGGTCAGTCTCCGTGATATAATGCTAAATACAAAATGCAATATGCAGAATAGCATGTATTGCATGCATCAAAATCTGAAAAGATGTAAGTAGGACATAGACTGCTCTTGGGGAAAAGAGATGTCAAGATGACAGGGTGACTTTTCACTGTAAACCTTTCTGTGTTAATTTTCATTGTTTACGTTCTATAATTTACCTTAAAATTTTTTTACTTAAAAGTAGAAAGCTATAAAGCTGAATATGATACAGTCAGGGTTTGTATAGATATTTTCTGGTTAGGAATGAGAGATACCTTCCAGTTTTTCTGGGTACCAGCCTGCATTTTTTGTGTATCATATCCTTCTTCAGGTATTTGAGTACAGTATCCCAGACAAGCAGTATACAGAGTGGAGCCGAACCATCCAGAAGCAGGGGTTTCATTACCTTTGGCTCCAGAGGGATACTCCCATCACACACATCAGTTTTCATCCCAAGAGACCAATGCACATCCTTCTCCATGATGCCTACATGTTCTGCATCATCGACAAGTCATTGGTAAGTTCCTCACCACTACCACCAGTGCTCACACTGACTTTTCTGTATTTAGGAATTTTCAAGTTCTAAAGCAGCAAGTACAAAGAATTAAGAGAAAGGAGAACCAGAATAAAATTTCCTGACCCATAATTTGGAGGAGAGGAACTTTTGTTTTGGAAATTTCCTCATTTTCATTCCCAAGCCCCTGAAGCTCCCGGGGTAGGGGCACGCCTTTGTGTCCTGGTTTTTGCTGATTTGAGTATTTCTCTGCTTTGCCTGTGAAAATACAGACTTAAAGTAGGATCAGGTCAGTATTCAGAGGGTGACCCTCATGGGGAATACCATCGATTCGGCTGAATCACGTTCACCTTTGCACCTTGGGGTGACTGAAAACACAGTTTTATTAAAGGAGACGCAGGTTGAGGTTTTGACCACTTTTGCCCCTTGCCTGAAAATGCTGAAACAGTATCTGTACGCTTGAAGAGTTGGTCTTAATGTCTTGAAAAAAGTCAGCCTGGGGCGCCTGGATGGCTCAGTCTTTAAGTGTCTGCTTTCGGCTCAGCAGGGAGTCTACTTCTGCCTCCCCTCCCCAGTCCTCGCTCCTGCTCTCTTGCTTGCACGCGCGCTCTCTCTCTCTCAAAGAAATAAATAAAATCATTAAAAAAAGAAAAAAAAAGTCCAGCCAGGAAAATTCCATTCTTCATGGCTATGATTTAGGTGGGATGTGAGCATTTTTTTTTTCAGTTCTAGATTCCAGCCTCTGCCAGCTGCTGTTTTGATTCACCTCAATTTACATGTCATCTCTGGGCAGGTACTTTGTTTCCTAGGAGCAGTATTAGCTGTGGCCATGCCTGAAATGCACTTTGGGCTTAGATTACAACCAAGATGCAGTGTTTTGGTCTGTATGTGGAGGTGGGGGTGGAAGGAACCGAGGGGAAAGCAGCAGATGGCTCTAAAGGAGGTGTGCATGATGTGTCACTGGAACGCATCTCGCCGGCTCTGTGTCCTCTGGGTGTGGGAAACAGAGCTGGCTGACAAGTGCCTTCTGCAGGATGAGTGATACAGGAAGGGCCCCTCCCACTCGCTTGCCTCTTTGTAACTCAGCCCAGGGCCGTCCATATTTTTTTGTCAAGCATTGGTGATAAGTCCATCACTTCCTCCTGCTGGGCAGAGCTATTTCCCAAGGAAGTCAGAGATGAAATATCACTTGCTTGGCCAGAGGCCATCCCTTGAGTTGTCAGTGAGATCCATGGGGGTGGTTTGTGTTTCAGTTTTGGCCTGGGGAGAACTTTAGTCACTTGGCCTGTCTGTGATCTGGTTGGGGGAATAGTCTAGAAAGCAGAGCTTGCATGGGCTAAGCTCTTGCACATGCCAGTTTGTTCCTGTCTCACAAAGTGTTACTGACAGGACTGGCCAGAAGCCCCAGCTGGGCCCTTTGATCTTGCTGGACTAAAGTGCCACGCTCTTTGCTTCGTACTCCCACCCTCTGCGGTATATCTGGAGAAGTGGCTAAGCTTTTTTCCTGAAATAAGGAGAGTCATGTCTAATATGATGGTTGAAAGGTGGTGTTTGTCTGAAAAATCACTATAGTCCTTTGTTCTGGAGAAGCCCAATAAAAATAACGATTTAAACAGTATGTCTTTGTCTTTTTAGCCTCTTCCAAATGACAAAACCTTACTCTACAATCCACTTCCTCCCACGAACGAATCAGATGTTATCAGGAGGCGTACCGCCCATGCCTTTAAAATTTCTAAGATATATAAGGTAAAACATCTTGTATTATATTCTAGATGGTTCCTTGGGATATTATCAAAATGTAATAAGCTCCGCAATAGGCAGACAAGAGCACCTTCATTTTATATTCAGAGAACCTGGTTTGGGAGATAAGTCCCTTTCTGAGGATGTCTGTTCCTTATGTTTGCATCTCAGTATTCTTGCCTCAGTGTATTAGAGGCATGCACATCATACTTACCCAAAATGAAATACATAGGTACTGAGAAATTATGTTGGAGCTTGAGGGGTGTCTTTGTGTTAAATCTGGCCTTTAAATGTGACTTCTAATTGGAGAATGTTCCACAAGATAAAATTCAAGCAAGTGGAAGTCATTGAATTTATTGTGACTTCCTTTTCTGGGCTAAGCTTTAAACTGTATATGAAACAAATATTCATTAAGCTTATGATACTACAGCTATTTGTGCCAACTTGGAAGTTCCATATTCTTGCTTTTCAGATTAGAGTTCCTTGAGTGTCCTGGAACATTTTCTCAGGGGTCTGCAAGAATTTTTTTTTTTTTAAAGAGGGACATCTGTAAATTATTTAAGTATGATTAGTTTCTTAATCCATTTGTAACTTGCTGTTTGCCAAGAATTCAGGCTCCAAAGCCATTGGTTAACACTGATTCCTAAGAAATTAGAGAACAAGTGTTCTGTATAGAAAAACATGAAAAATCTTGTTGAAATCTTTTATTAGTGAACTCAGTTAAAAGTTCCCGACCTCGGAGCGCCTGGCTGGCTCAGTCGGTAGAGCATATAAACGATTCTTGATTTCAGGGTCGTAAGTGTGAGCCCCACGTTGGGTATAGAGATTTTTTTTTTTTTAAGTAGGCTCCACGCCCGATGTGGAGCCTGAATTCACAACCCTGAGATAAAAAGTCAGTCAACTGACTCAGGCACCCCAAGATTACGATAGATAGATAGATAGATAGATAGATAGATAGATAGATAGATAGATAGATAGATAGGGATAGGTAGGTAGGTAGGTAGGTAGACAGGGATAATAAATTAAAAAAAGAACCTCCCAATCTGACCAACCATTTTGAGTCCTAGGGGAGGAAGGATTGTCAGAGATTGCGATCTCTTCAGCCTTGAACTAAGTTGACCGTTTAGCTCTAGTCAGTCTGTTTAGGACTGACCCTGGAGCCTAACTCCTACTAGAGTCATTATCATCTCTCTGCAGCCTCTGCTCTTCATGGATCTTTTGGATGAAAGAACACTGGTGGCAGTAGAACGGCCCCTGGATGACATCATCGCCCAGCTTCCACCACCCATCAAAAAGAAGAAATTCGGGACCTAAAATAGGGCACTGTCTGTGTCCTTCCTTGAACTGTCTGCCCTGTTTGTTTTCACAAATCATGATAATAAAGCAAAGTTATTCTTTAGGACTAGTCCTTATGAATGTTACCCTCCAAAATAATGGACAGTAATTTCCCTTCATTGACTGCAGTGAATGGAAGCTCCAAGGTATTTGTAGTTGGGATAATGTTCTAAGCAGCTACAAATTCATCCAACTTTTTCAGGGTCCTGTTGTTTAGACCACAGTTTCAGGGGAAAAAAAAGATGGTACTTATCTTCTCTTCCCTAACATATGCCTGAGGCTTCAGAGGGCTGATGACCTTCACTGTCTGCCAGCCTCCTGCCTGCAGCCAGTGCAGAGGCGTGTGGACCTGCCCACCATTGCCCTAGAGGGCAGGGGAACTGTGCTTGTTTACTCAAGATAGCCTAACTACCGATAGTGATAAACAGCCTTGTTTCAAGAAGAATTTTAACTGCAATGCTCCATCTCAAAAATTGATGTCTTTGGCCTCTGGCGGTCAGCTCTTTATTTTATTTAAAGGGAAAAATATCTGGCTTTGGGTTATCAATATCATTAACCATCTTTCACTTGATAAATGTATACAGTAATATATATAATATATATTATGTATATTTTATATGTTATATATTAATATAAATTATATGCGTGTACGCACACGCACACACACACCAGTTTCAAAGATGAGAGAAACACTGGGCAGGGATCTTGTTAACAGTAGGAGAGGAGGTCAGAACCAGAAAGCCTGCCATATATTTTACCTTTTCTGTCTTCTACTTGTTTTGACATCGTTATTCCCATGGGTGTTATCAACTGACTAGTTTTAATGTAATCTTTTAAATTAGAAGGTGAAGAACTCTAGTTAACCTGAACCGAGCAGATCGGTTTCTTTCCCATCTCGGTGCTTATATTGTGTTGCATGCCTGTGGAAACCCAGTATGTGTGGTTTGGTTTGTTTTGGGGATGGAGGGCCATGGTATAGGCAGAGAAGGATATGGGTTCTGATGACATCATGAGTAAAATGCTGTCGAAAAACATTTTTTGCTAAGATGAACCCCATCCTCCCATCTGGAAAGGACCAATAAAAAGTGAGAATTTAAGGTAGATATGTGGGAAGAGAATTAACAGAGAGGTAATAGAGAAACAAAGCCCAGTACTTTATAACATACAGGACAACCTGTTTCAGGTTTGCTAAGAGAGAACAGATAAAACAAGGTTATAATGGATGCCACCTCTCTGCTTTGCCTGTTTCGTTTCTTTTACGATAATAGGAGTTGTTTATTTTTTAACAAGAGAAAATCACATTTGATAGCATATATACAGGGAATCCACATAGACATGGACATTCCCATAATAGTACTTTAGACAAATAATTGCAGCTTTTTGGGCCCTCTGTGTAAAATAATTTTCCTTTCTTCTTACTTGAATGAATTTCCTTAGGCATATTTTCCTGGTCTGCATTAGTCTGGACTATTACAGCCTTTCAGTAGACTGTAAGATCCTGCCCTTCCTAAGAAATGTTTTAGGTCTTCTTTTGTGTGGTTGAAACCAAAGTTCAAGTCACTGATCTTCATTGTATATGACCAGAGGGAGGCAAGGATGCCACAAATATTAACTCACTTGCTTTTCACTGTCTGTAGAGCTATAAATTCAGAGAGGCTTTATTAACTGGAGTCTAGTTTAAGACTTGATTTACTTAAACATATTCTGAAACCTTGTGGATTATGGAGGATGTAATTCTGACAGAAAAGGCTCACGGATTATGAGTGAAGAAGTAAAAGTTTTGAAAGGAGAAAGCATTCCTTTGCAACATTTCCAGCCAGTGATTTGGATTTCCATAAATGGTATGGGAAGTAAGATCTTTGGGCCTTGAAATTCTTCCTAAGTAAAGGAACTTTGAATACAAATGAGGCAGAAAATGATTGGGGTAAGTTAGAGAAATTGGGGGAAGGGAAGGCAAAGCAGTATTAAATGAAGGAATACTTCAGCGCCTGTGTTACAGGGTGATGGTACTTTCAGGGAACTGTGTAACCTAGAGAGCAGCATGTTTGTGGTCCGGCATTTGGCAAACCATGGCTCCTACCTGGATTCTACAGAAAAATTTTGATCTGAGACTACCTAGGAAAGGTCCTTTTGCTAGCCTGACTCAAATGCTTTAAAAATGCACTTTTCTTATATAGTAGTTGATAATCTGATCTCTGAATGGATAATGTACCCTCTACCCTGGAGATGACAGCGAATTAGAAACGAAAATCTTAGAATATTGGAAGCAAGAGACCTAGCTTGGTGTTTTTTTAAGCATCAAAACTTTCTTCAGACGGAACATTATTCTGAACCATAATATATGATAGATAGAAGTGAAGCTGTTCCACCTGATGTTGGGGTTGGGAGTAGAGGAAACATCTGTGAAAGAAACCACGTGCCTCTGGCCTCACCTTTATACTCCTGGAAACAGAGACCAAGAGGGGATGTTACTATTCCCTTGGTCACACAACAGTTCGTGAGAGGCCAAGGTGGCATTCTTAAAGTTGTTTCCCCTGTCTCTTGGTTGTAAGGACCCAGTTGTAAATATGACTAGCAGGCGTGATACACCAAAGATTTTTCATCTCACAGGCTGCAGCAAAGGTGTTGAAGCATTTCTCATTCTGGATGAGCACTTGATTTAGTGATAATACTGCATTCCGTGGGCAGTCTTGTGTGCAAATCATAAAGTGTTGTGATGAACAGCCTAGTACATCGTGGGGTAGTGCTCCCATGGGGGTGTTTTCTCTGGGGAGTAGAATTGCTAGTTCATATAGTGTCTGTTTTCTTTCACTTATCATTGCCCTTTGGATTGGCTATATTTCTATCTGCAGTGTTTGAAAGTACTAATTTCCTTACAGTCTGCCAGTGTAGAGATGAACTTTAGTTGTATGTAGCCCATCTAATGGGTGAAAAATAATCTCTCATTTTGTCTGTTTACTAAAGATATTGCTCACTTTTTCTTTTTATGTGTTTTGGCTGTTGAGCTAACTGTAAATTGCATATTCATAACCTCTTTTCCTTTTTTTTCTAATGTGTTGGCTTTTTCTTTCATAGTCCAAGGTATTTTCAGATACAGCTCAGCACTGTCCAATCAACTGTGGTGGTGGATGCGTTCTGTGTCTGTTTTGTGCAGTAAGATAGTAACCAGCCACATGTGACTGTGGAGCACTTGAAATGCAGCTAGTTCAACAAAGGAAACGGAACTTTAAGTTTTATTTGATTTTAATTTAAATGGCCGCATGCAGCTAGTGACTTTCATACATGGACAACAAAGATGTAGATATTAAGGCTTAGCTTTGTGTCAGCCCTTTGTCTTTAGGAAGTTACAGGACTTCATACTCAACATACATTTATTGAGTGCCTGCTATCTGCTACACCAACAACAGGTGAAGGATGATCTCAGCTCTCAAGAACTTCACATCCTAGTTGGGGAAAGAAGCAAGTAAATCAGTGAGGCTACATTAGAGATGAGCACAGACAAGGGGCACCTCACCAGCAGAGTTAGCAGTTGGAACTGGGTGATAATGATCATGGGGAAAAGGGGAAGAAAAGAGGCATTCCTAGATCAGTCTCAGTAAAAAAGCCAGAAGCAAGAGAGAGCATAACCTGCCCCAGGGCTTCCAGGAGTTCCAGAACACTCTCTCCAGTCACACGCACATTCTGAGGTACTGTGGGTTAGACTTCAACCTATACATTTCGAGGAGAACACAATTCAGCCCATTAAAGAGTCCATGGAAGGGCTTTAGGGGCTTTGTGAGCCCCCAAACTTGAATACTATATTTTGCATTTGTACGTGCCCACAGCATGCAACTGATTCTCAAAGGGGCTTATGATCCCTTTAATGGCCTATTGCATTAACCGACTCAGGAGGGAGTTGAAGCTATGGGACCAAGGCCTAAAAACACTGTGTGCATCAATAAACATGATTTGGGGTTTAATGGCCCGTGAAAGAAGAGGTGAAGTTGACTGCAAGACTCCCAAGTTTTATGGTGAGGCACTGAAAATTCTTTTGGAACTGGTAATGAGGGAAAGGGGATTTTTATTTGGGGACCTTATCTGAACTTCATGGCAAACTGTGTGATTTCCATGACTGTCAATAAAAAACACTGGTGATTTTCCATAACTAAGTGGATGCAGTGAAACTAACCTTCTGCTTAGTATGTCCTTGGTAATATTTTCCTAAAAAGAAAGTCACAGAGCTACAAAACTGTCACCAGCTGCTTCTCATTAGGAATGTGGTTAGCAGATGTGGGTTTTCATAGTCCTACCGTATGAAAGAGTTAATCCGTTTTTGTGGGTTGCAGATAAATACTGATTAATCTTGGCGGGATGAATTTACAAATGTGCTTGCATCAGCTAAAGGATATATTCACCTTTCCCTTTTTCACTTCATGTTTGTGCTGGAAAGAAAAATATATTTTAGGATCTTTCTCCTGGAAGGCAAAGGAGTACTGCCCTTTGAAAGGGACAATTGATCTCACTGTCTTCTAACTGGGA